>NC_090436.1:738708218-739325361 GCF_031143425.1 Pleurodeles waltl
AGTAAAGATTGGGCAGGATTTATATTATTTGTGTAGTCATGAAGGTGGGAGTTGGTGTGATAGAAGTTTTTAAAGTTTGTGTTATTTTGATGTGCTTCTGTGTGTCATATGTTTTGTTTTTGTGGAATAGTGAGAGGAGATATGGATGTAGTGGTTTTCTGTGAAGGATTTGTATGTGAGTTAGTGCTGGTGAGTGATATTAGAATATCACAGGGGAGTTGATGTGTTTTGGAGAAGGGTGTATGAGGTGCGTAAGAGTGGATGGACGAGGGTTAGGGGTTTTGTGTGAGTTTTGATCACTGGAAGAGGTCATATGTGGTAGAGTGGAGTTTAAGGATTGTGGGGGTCATTCTGGAGGGAACCGCCAGAAGACCGTACCGCTGTCAAAAGACCGCGGCGGTCATTCTGGGTTTCCCACTGGGCTGGTGGGCGACCGCCAAAAGGCCGCCCGCCAGCCCAGTGGGAAACAGCCCTCCATGAGGATGCCGGCTCCGAATGGAGCCGGCGGAGTGGAGGGTGTGCGACGGGTGCATTGGCACCCGTCGCGTATTTCAGTGTCTGCAATGCAGACACTGAAATACAAAGTGGGGCCCTCTTACGGGGGCCCCTGCAGTGCCCATGCCATTGGCCATTGGCATGGGCACTGCAGGGGCCCCCAGGGGCCCCACGACACCCCTCACCGCCATTCTGTTCCTGGCGGGCGGAACCGCCAGGAACAGGATGGCGGTGAGGGGGTCGGAATCCCCCATGGCGGCACAGCAAGCTGCGCCACCATGGGGGATTCCCAGGGCAGCGGAAAACCGCTGGGAGACCGCCGGTTTTCCTCTTCTGACCGCGGCCGAACCGCCGCGGTCAGAATGCCCAAGGGAGCACCGCCAGCCTGTTGGCGGTGCTTCCGCGGTCCCCGGCCGTGGCGGTATTTACCGCCAGGGTCGGAATGACCACCTGTGTGTACTTGGTGAAGAGAGGGGGAGGGTGTTTGTGGATGGTGTGTTGGGAAGGCTAGGTTTAGATATTGACATGATAAAAGGGTGTCTGGAAGGAGCAAATTGAGGACAGTGCTGTTGGTTTGTATGAACAGGGAGTGTGAATCTGGATGGCTGAAAGTAATGTATAATGTGGTTTTTTGTTGTGTGAGCAATGGCAGGACGTGTTAATGGAAATTGACAGAGTAGTGTTTTGTGTGAGAATGAAGATGTCTTACTGTTGAAGTTGTGGTGGATCGGTGTATAGGTATGGGGTATGGGGTTTTGTGCTGGGTGATGAGACATTGCAGTCTGTCTGTAGTACATGGATTGGATGCCTTTGTTGATATTGTGTTTGCATATGAAGAATGTGGAGGGAATAAGGTCCTTTCTGGTTATTGGAAAAATGGGCAGCATTTCTGGCGCTAGGCCCGGCCAGTACCAAGCAGGCCCTAATAGGCAACTGCCCATGTTGTCTCTACCCTTAGCCTTGAAGCTCGGGCTGAGATGCCCTGAGCCCTAAGCTTAAATAGCACTATTGTCCAATAGAAACCTAGTCCTAACCAATCAGATTTGTAACCCTAACCCCCAGAGCTAATGAGAGACCTAGCCCTATTCACCAATCACACCCCTAATCCTGATTACCAATCACAACAGTAACCCTAAAACCTCACTCCAATAAAACCTCAGCCCTAATACCAAACACAACAGTAACCATAAAACCACGGACAATAGGAATCTCAACCATAGTACCAATCACAACAGTAACCCTAAAACCACCAACCGATAGGAATCTCAACCATAGTACCAATCACAACAGTAACCCTAAAACCACAGATCAATAGGAATCTCAACCCTAGTACCAATCACAACAGTAACCATAAAACCACGGACCAATAGGAATCCCAACCCTAGTACCAATCACAACAGTAACCCTAAAACCAAGGACCAATAGAAGCCCCGATCGTAGTACCAATCACAACAGTAACCCTAAAACCACGGACCAATAGGAATCTCAACCTTAGTACCAATCACAACAGTAACCTTAAAACCATGGACCAATAGGAATCCCAACCCTGGTATCAATCACAGCAGTAAACCTAAAACCATGGACCAATAGGAATCTCAACCCTAGTACCGATCACAACACTGACACTAAAATCATGGACCAATAGGAATCCAAACCCTAGTACCAATCCGAACACAGTCCCTAATCCTTAAGCCAATAGAAATAGCAGTCCCAGCAACCAATCACAACATATGCAACAACCAATAGATACTTATATAGGGGCCACGTTAAATGAAGCCCAAACCCGTGTGAAAGGGAGGAGGGAGGTGCTGCTCTAATCAGAATTTCCTTGAATACAGACAGGCAGAATCCACACTTCCAAGCTAGCAGAGCCTACTTTCCAGGTAAGGGACAGATTGATAGCACTGAAATACTGCTTGTCGCGCACTCAGATATTTGACTTTCATGAGGCAAAAACAAGTGGTGCAGATACTTTCTAAACACAATTTAAATCACAGAAACAGATTAAGCAGTCTCCTCAACACACTCTGCTTAATTTGTTTTTTAAAAAGGCGGGTGTCATTGGCTTTATGAAGTCTTTTGCCACAAACTAGGAGGGACATTTCAAATAGTCTCAGGTAAAAGAACAGCAGTTTAAAAAGGCCATGCTGGCTGAAACACAGGGAGCCTACAGTAAACAAGCACAGGTAGCAGTCCAAACACATTTGAACAAATAACAAGATTTTCCAGAGAGTCTGGGGCTCTTAGCAGTCTCCTAGGATTTCTTGATTACTGGGCTGTATTGGGGCACATGGCAAAGCTGGGATCACAAAATGGAGGTGACTATCTTGGGGTTCCCTCCACAAACGTAAAGGCCCAGTGCAGGTGTTAGAGGAGGGATGACGTTGCCTAGGAACTAGAGAAACAATCACCAAGCCCTTGTGGAAGGGAGGTGGGAGGTGCTGCTCTATTCAGAACCTCCTTGGTAACAGACAGGCAGAATCTACACTTCCAACCTAGCAGAGTCTACTTTCCAGGTAAGGTACAGATTGAAAAGCACTGAAATAATGTTTGTCACTCCCTCAGATATTTGGCTTTTTCAAGGCAAAAACAAGTGGTGCTTTCTAAACAATTTAAATCACAGAAACAGATTAAGCAGTATCATAAACACACTCTGGTTAGCCACTAAGGTGTATGTAGCTTTTTTTTTTCAAAAAGAGAGTGGGTGAGGGTTGGCTTTATGCAGACTTTTTGCCACAAACTAGGAGGGACATTTCAAACAGGCATGGGTGACAAAACAGCAGTTTAAAAAGAACAAGCTGACTGAAACACAGGGACCTACAGTAAACAGGCATGGATAGCAGTACAAACACTTTTGAACAAATAACAAGATTTCCCAGAAAGTATGGGGCTCGTAGCAGTCTCCTAGGATTTCTTGATCACTGGGCTGTATTAGGGCACAGGGAAAATCTGGGCTCACAAAATGGAGGTGGCTATCGTTGGGTTCCTTCCACAAACTTAAAGGCCGAGTGCAAGTGTTAGTGGAGGATTGAGGTTGCCTTGGAGCTAGAGAGCCAACCACCAAGCCCAAGCCCTTGTGGAAGGGAGGTGGAAAATCTCCTTGGATACAGACTAGCAGAACTACACTAGCAGAGTCTACTTTTGAGGTAAGGGACAGATTGAAAAGCACCGGAATACTGCTTGACGCACACTCAGATATTTGGCTTTTTAAAGGCAAAAACAAGTGGTGCAGACACTTTCTAAACACAATTTAAGTCACAGAAACAGATTAAGAAGTCTCCTAAACACACTGTGGTTAGCCACTGAGGTGTATTACACAACCCTTGGAAATTTACTGGAAAAAGACAAGGGTGAAAATTGTGCTATAGTTAGGTATGGTTATAACATCTTACTTCACTTTTTAAAATACCTTAGAAATTCACTTTGTGTTTGTGATTTTGATTTTGAACAGAGGCAGGCATGCACTGTTACAATTACTGGGGAAAAGGAAGATGATATTAATGGAGAATGGTGAAGTATTTTGTTCCTGGACTATATCATCCTAGTGCACAAGATGAGGTGTTTCTTCAATGCTGTCAAAAGTAGATGGCATGAGCTGCAACTTGAGTACATAAAGTTCTTGAGTATCTGTGCAGTTTATATCTCCTGGTATTGTAAAACTCCTAAATGTGTTTTTACAATGCTGTGAGGCCTGCTCCTTTCATTGGCTAACATTAGGGCTAACCTCCTATACTGTTTGAGTGGTAGATTCTGATCTGAAATGAGTAACAAGGTCATATTTAGTATGGCCAGAATGGTAATACAAAATCCTGCTGACTGGTGACGTTGGATTTAATATTACTATTTTAGAAAGCCACTTTTGGAAAGTGAGCATTTCTCTTCACTTAAATCCTCCTGTGCCTTACAATCCACGTCTGGCTAGGTTACTTGGCAGCTCCCTAGTGCATTTCACTCAACAACTCCAAACACAGGATGCTCAGTCACACCTGTGCACATCTACATACTGAATGAGTCTTCCTGGGCGGGGAGGGTGGAGGGCCTGACACTTACATTTGAAAGGACAGTGGCCTGTCCTCACACAATGGACTGCCGAACCCCCTACTGGGACCCTGGCAGACAGGATAGACTTTAAAGGGAAACATGGTGTTCTTCTAAGCCACTCTTTGAAGTCTCCCCCACTTAAAAGGCACATTTTGGTATTTAAACAAGGCCTCTGACCCTACCACCTCAGATACTTCTGGAAAAGATACCACTGGTGAAGAAACTCTGAACCAGACCCTGCAACCTGCCAAGAGGAACTCCTTGGCTGCCCAAAGGACTCACCCAACTGCTTTTATGCAAAGGACTGCTGTCCTGCTGTTGCCCTGCTGCCTTGCTGCCCTTTGGCTCAGCTGAGAAGTGCTCTCCAAGGGTTTAGATAGAGCTTGCCTCCTGTTCCTTGAAGTCTCAGGACCAAAAAGACTTCCTCCTGCAAAGAACTCCTTGCACTGTGAAAATCCAACACACAGCCTGCCAGAAACAACGCACAGCTTGCATTGCGGTGAGAAAATCACTGCACGCCGAACTGGAACAATGCAGCCCGGCTCCCTCAGAGGAGATCGACGCAGCACCAGTATTGCAACCGGAACTTTGACGCACAGCTCACTGGATCGACGCAGAGCTGAGCCTAAACGACGCAGCCTGACTTCCTGCAAGAAGAATCGATGCAGCGCCTGCCATGCGACAGAAATTTCCATGCATCGCCCTTCGGATCGACGCACCTCCTGTGACTTCAACCTGCATGCCCAGGATTTCTCTGCATCATCCCCGGGGCATCTGAAAACCCCGGAACCCAAAGAGGATCCAAGCCCACATGACGGAAATTGACACATAGCCTTCCCCGCGTGGAAAATTATCGATGCATCGTCTGTGCGCGCCTGGAGAAACCAACGCACATCGCCCCGTTTTCCACGCATCTCCTCCACAGGGGTCCCTTGCGAAGAATTTGAACGCAAACCAGGTACTTTGTGCATGCAAGAGACACTTGTTGCTTTTTAAAGATTAAAAACTCTTTTTATCATTCTCTAAAGTGATATTTTAACTTGTACTTATCTAATCTTGATAGGTTTGACCTGCATTTAACCAGATAAATATTATAGATTTTTCTAAACACTGTGTGGTGTGTTTTTGTGGTGTTATACTGTGTTATTGCATGATTTATTGTACAAATACTTTACACATTGCCTTTTAGGTTAAGCCTGACTGCTCAGTGCCAAACTACCTGAGGGTGGGCACAGGATAATTTGGATTGTGTGTGACTTACCCTGACTAAAGTGAGGCTCCTTGCTTGGACAGGAGGTAACCTGACTGCCAACCAAAGACCCAATTTCTAACACAGGGTAACAAGTCATTTTGTTTCATAGACCCTGTGCAGGCTGGGACTGGCTAGACAAACAAGCCAAACAAACTTGGGGAACACACACAAACGTGACTGAAAGCACACCAGGATCAACAGAGGAGCTAGAAGAGGGATTGAGGTTGTTTGAAAACATGATCCTCCACCAGGACCAAGTACTGAATAGTCAATAACATTAACCGAAGTTAGGGAGACTCAAAATCGCTGACCCCCTTGACCCATACAAGGATCCAAGCTGACAAGAGCCTTATCAGGGGTGAAAAACCAAGAACTAAATCAGCTTATGCAATTGACTGGTTTTGCAAAACACTGTGGCCCTCATTATAACATTGGCGGTAAATGCCGCCTACCGTTGTGCTGACAGCTGCCAACATACCGTGACCGTGGTGGTATACCGCTATGGGTATTATGACCCACACAGAGAAAGCCGCCACCATACAGACTCCCACACAAGTCCACCAGACCAAAGGTCACTAATAAACTCGTGGTACCAAAATACACACCGTTACACCAACAGAAATACGGCCACAGTATCAGGACCCATGAATCACGGCGGCGGTCTTTCAACTGCGTAAACCATTGGCAGTACACACCGCTGCCCTCAAAATACACACACACTAACAAAACTACACCACATTGGACAACTCAAACTACACACACCTGACACACATACACACACCACACCCACACACCAAATCCAAAATAAAACACCCACCCACATTACCCACAACCCTTTCAATGAAAAAAAAGATTGCTAACTGAGAGAGAGACAAGCCAAGAGCACCCAATCAATCTGAGCCACAAAACACCATCAACCATATACCATCCACGCACCTCACAGCACACACCACAACACATCACCCCACACACCTTCACACATACCACTCACACAACATCCATGGCATCCCAAAGACACCCCAGGTTTTCAGAGGAGGAGCTAAGGGTCATGGTGGAGGAAATCATCCAGGCAGAGCCACAGCTATTCGGATGACAGGTGCAGCAGATGTCTATTTCCCAGAAGATGGAGCTATGGCGCAGAGTCGTGTACAGGGTCAACACCGTGGGACAGCACCCCAGAACAAGGGATGACATCTGGAAGAGGTGGAACAATCAACGGGGGAAGGTGCGTTCCGTGGTTGCAAGACACCAGGTAGCTGTACAGAGGACTGGCAGTGGATCCCCACCTCCTCCCCCACAACTAACAACATAGGAGGAGCAAGTCTTGTCAATAATGCATCCTGAGGGCCTTGCAGGAGTAGCAGGAGGACTGGACTCTGGTAAGTCAAATCTTTACTATTACATCCCCTACACTACCTGCATGCCATCAAAAACTCCCTACCACTAACCTCACCCCCATCACTCCACCACCTCACAGATACCCCACTATCACAACCCACCCATCCCAAAACCAAGCCCTGCATGCCACACCATTGCATAGAAACCCATCACGGACCTGCATGGACAACCATCACTAAAGCATGCACATTGGAGAGAATCACCTGGCCCACAAAATCACCACTCACACAAGGCAAAGCTGACAGGACAATCACAACCATACAGGGAAACACACCAATGCACAAGATGGCACAGGCAGATACAATAACACTACATTTACATCCCCACAGGACCCCCACTCAATGTCACTGGAGAGGAGGTGCCAACAACATCCAGTCCCACCCAGAAGAGGCCCACAGTGATGACAGCAGCTCTGCACACCTGGATCACGATGACCAACCTGGCCCATCAGGGACCTCTGGACAGTCAGTGACCCTGCCACAGTCCCATACCACCACAGAACCTCCCCCCCCCAGGAAACACCTGCACAGCACCCACCCAGCGGGCCCATATCTCACAACACACCCATCCCAATACCAAGCCCTGCACGCAACACCAATGCATGGACCCCCATCACAGACCTGCATGGATACCCATCACTAAAGCATGCACATTAGAGAGAATCACCAGCCCACAAAATCACAACTCACACAAGGCAAAGCTGACAGGGCAATCACAGCCATACAGGGCAACACGCCCATGCACAAGATGTCACATGCAGAAACTATAACACTGCATATACATCCCCACAGGTACCCCACCCATCGTCACCGGAGAGGAGGTGCCAGCAACATCCAGTCCCCTCACAGAAGAGGCCCACAGTGATGACAGCAGCTCTGCTCACCTGTATCAGGATGACCAACCTGGCCCATCAGGGATCTCCGGACAGTCGGTTACCAGGCACAGTCCCATACCACCAGAGAGCCTCCCTCCTCAGGAAACACCAGCAAACCACCCACCCAGCAGGCCCATACCTCTGTCCCCAGGACACGTCAATCAGAAGTGTGTCCACCACTACAGGGACCCCAGGCCACCCCACAAACACAGGACGATCAAGGACCTGGCGTAAGTGGCAGTGGGCACACGGTTCAGGGGACAGAGGCACAGGACAACAGGGAAGCTGGGAGGACTGCTGTGCGACAGGGGGAGGACAGGCCCAGGGAACCCACTCTCCCTGAGGCACTTGCAGGGATCCTGAGAGCATTCCCAGGAAACCTTGGGCCAGATACTGTACAAGTTGCAGGAGACCCACCGGCTGCAGGAGGAACAGTACCTGGGGATCAGGGAGGACCTCAAACACATCCACAACATCCTGGTCACCATCGCAGGGGTGCTGGCTGATATGGCCAACACAATGAGGGAGGCAGTGGCACACCAACGGGCCCCTGACACTAGCCACACCGATGAACAGCCCTCCACCTCCGCCGGCACTAGTGAACAGGAGGCCCGCCACAGGACCAACAGGCCACCAGCACCTCACCCCTTGCAGAAGCAGAAGCAGAACCACCCCACAAATGGTCCATGCGATCCAGGCAGAAGCCAGAGAACATTGCCAAGACCCCTGCCAGGAAATTAGACTCTCCTGATTGTCACCCTTCTGTCCCACTTTGTTACCCTGTCCACCTTGAATTGCTATTGCTCCCCCTCCTATGCCCCATTGCACAGTGCACCTGTGATACCAATAGACTGGACTCTACCATGGACTTTCCTCCATCTTCAACTCAGCCCATTGCAATAACCCCTCCACTATTTGCACATAAATAAACACCCTTGGAACTAATACAAGTATGGAGTCTGTCAATTGATTCAAATATGTATTAGTTGAACAAGCTGTAAATATTGCAAGTCAACTGTACAGTCATGTATACATAGGTATGACCTGTAGTGGTCAGCCGGGAACACACCAGGGGCCAGAGTGGGGCACAGAGATCTGAAAATAGAGATGCCAAAGGGTACAGTAAGTGGTCATACAATATGGAAAATCAGGCTGCCATGTGCAATGTCTAACGCAAAACTGCAATGGAAAGTGAAGTTACATTGTCTTACCTGTTGTCACTGGAAGTACTGTTGTATGAGTTGTCCACATTTTCTTCCTCTGCCTCCTCTTCCTCACTGTCCACAAGCTCCCCTGCTGCCCCAAGACCATCTCCAGGCTCATCTTCCTGCAGAAAAGGCACCTGGCATCTCAAGGCCAGGTTGTGCAACATGCAACGATGATCTGGCACACCTTGTTGGGTGAGTAGTACAGGGATCCACCAGTCAGATGGAGGCACCGGAACCTGGCTTTCAGGAAGCCAAAGGTTCTTTCAATGATCCTCCTTGTTCGCCCATGTGCCTCATTGTAACGTTCCTCTGCCCTTGTCCTGGCATTCCTCACTGGGGTCAGTAGCCATGAGAAGTTGGGGTAACCAGAGTCACCTGCAAATATTCAAGGGATATCTGTTAGACATACACTCACTGTTAGGGACAACCCCACACCCATATACCTATATCAACTGGGTGGGGACCATGGGCTCACCTATTAGCCACACCCTGTGCGTCTGGAGTTGAGACATCACATATGGAATGCTGCTATTCCTCAAGATAAAGGCATCATGCACAGAGTCAGGATACTTGGCATTCACATGGGAGATGTACTGGTCCGCCAAACACACCATCTACATATTCAGAGAGTGATAGCTTTTTCTATTCCTGAACACTTTTTCATTCTCCCGGGGGTTGGGGGGTGGGACAAATGCTACATGTGTACCATCAATGGCACCAATGATGTTGGGGATATGTCACAGTGCATAGAAGTCAACTTTCACTGTTGCCAAATCCTCCACCTGGGGGAATACGATGTAGCTGCGCATGTGTTTCAGCAGGACAGACAACACTCTGGTCAACACATTGAAGAACATAGGCTGTGACATCCCTGATGCCATGGCCACTGTCGCTTGGAAGGAATCACTTGCCAGGAATTGGAGCACTGACAGGACCTGCACTAGAGGGGGGATACCTGTGGGCAGACGGATAGCTGAAATCAGGTCTGGCTCCAATTGGGCACACAGTTCTTGGATTGTAGCTCTATCAAGTCTGTAGGTTAGGATAATGTGTCTGTCCTCCATTGTCGCCAGGTCCACCAGGGGTCTGTACACTGGAGGATGTCTCCATCTCATATTCATCCTCAGCAGTTGAAGTCTAGGGAGAAAAATGGTGAGCAGAGGGTCATATTAACACATCTATTGAAATAATGATGCATCTCTTCTTTTACAGAAACAGTGTGTGAATTTGAGAGTCAGTTGATCCAATGTTTGCTGTGACGCAGTTAGTTGCCACGGCCTGTGCCCCTTGAAATGGCGGCTGCCTGACCTCTCAGGAGAGACAAGTGGAAATGAGGTAATTCCGCCGGCGTTGTGTGTCGTAGCAGTTGGCAGTCGATGACTGCCGCGCAACTTCGCATTGGTTAACATTAGGCCCTATGGGTTCCAGGAGCCAATGGAGATTTACACCGGCGGTGACAGTACACACCACCGCGGATGTGACTGCCATTTTCTATCTGTTCACCCTACTTGCTACCTGACCTTAAACAGGATAGGACCTACACTGCAAGTGCTGCTGTGACCTGTGTCTGGAAGCGACAATGGCTCATGTGCCCAGGGAAAGGGCCCCTGTCTTCACTTTAGAGGAGTTGGAGAGACTGGTGGATGGGGTCATTCCCCAGTACACTTTACTCTATGGTCCTCCAGACAAACAGGTGAGTACACTGTGAGCTTGATGCGTGGCCCATGAATGTATGGAGTGATGTGTTTGTAAGCCACATGTAGTGGGGGCTGAGGGATCCTGGGCAGAGTGCTGCATGTATGGTGGTCAATGTATGTGCGTAAGGGGATGGGAGGGATATGGTGGGCCATGAGTATGACAGTCCGGACGGTATGACTTATCCCTATTCTGCTGTATTTTTCCTGCAGGTCTTTACCCATCAGCAAAAGGGTAATTGGTGTGCCATCACAAAGGAGGTGGGTACCCTGGGGGTCTTTGAAAGGTGGAGCACCCACTGCCGCAAACGGTAGGAGGACCTGCGCCGCTGGGCAAGAAGACGGTGGATGCCCAGCTGGGGCTGGCTTCCCAATGAGGAAGGGGTGCCCATTATACCCTGACCCCCCTTTTGTTCCACATCCTGGTGGTGACCTATCCGGAGTTGGATAGGTGCTTGAGGGCATCACAGCAGCCACAAGGGGGTGAATACAGATTCAGAATCATGACTTTGCACGCATTAAGGTTTTACCTGGGTGGGGATGTGGACTGTGGGTGCCCCTAGGCCAGGGCGAACATGGCAGGGTAGGTCCCTTGTTGGTCAGGCTCTGAAGCACTCCAACCCCAATGGTGTTAGTGGGCATCTACTACTGGGCAGGGCCCTGTTTGTTTCAGGTATGCAACTGATGGCGCTATGCTATGTACCCCATGGGCTGGTGACTATCTTTGTAACTGGTAGTGCATGGCCTATGGCATAAGGCTGCTCCCTGTGTGTTGTGTATGCCAACTGTAGTGTTGTTGCTGGCCAAGTGTATCCTCTGTCTCTCCCCCCCTTTTTGTTTTATCACCCTGTCCTTGTGTGCATTAGCATTATCTAGTGGAGGATCAGAGGCACCGACGACGGAGGGAGCTGCATCCCACATAGGCCTGGAGGCTGAATCCACCGACAGTAAGGGCACCAGTGGGATGGAGGGGAAGGGAGCACCACGACGGAGACAGGAGGGGACACTTCAGACAGCGACTCCTCCTCTGATGGAAGCTCCCTGGCAGTGGCGGACACCTCTGTGCCCACCCCAACAACAGGTACAGCTGCCACCCCCCCACCAGCACCGCCCTCCCAGCAGCCCCTCAGCGTGTTTCCTGTGCCCGCTCAACCAGGAGCGTGGACATCTCCTTCACCCCAGGCAACTCAGGCCCTGCCACAGTCAGCTCTGCTGCCCTCAGTGAGGAGGCTATGGACCTCCTGAGATCCCTCACTGTTGGGCAGTCAACCATACTGAATGCCATCCAGGGTGTCAAAAGGCATTTGCAACAAAACAAATGCATACCTGGAGGGCATTCACTCTACCGTGGCTTCACAACAAAGAGCATTTCAGGCTCTGGCCTCCGCACTGATGGCAGTCATTGTCCCTGTCTCCAGCCTTCCCCCTCCAACTTCCTCTACACAGTCCCAATCCCATCAACCCCAGCCTATCCCAAGCACACCTTCAGACCAGCATGCACCCAAATCAACACACCGAAGTGGCTCAGGCAAACACAACCACCACACTTCATCTCACATGCACTCACACAAGCACCATCCCCATTAAGACACACCAACATCCACTGCCTCCACTGTGTCCCCCTTCCACCTCCCTCCCAGTAGCGTTTCCACCCACACTTGCATGGACTACATCCTCATCCACTACCTCCATCACCAGCACACCCATCACTACATAACCCTCACTGACAGTCACCACCCCCACATCCATGCACATGTCCAATGTGTCCTCTCCCACTGTGTCTGTGACCGCTCGTCCCAAAGTACACAACCGCAAGCACACACCCACCCAACAGCCATCCACCTCGCAACTGCATCCAGCTCATGCACCTGCACCCAAATACAGCAGACTGACACCACCTACAGCCACTCCCTCTTCCTCCACTCCCAAACCTTCACCCTCTTCCCGCCCCAATGTCCCTAAGAAGCTTTTCCTAGCCAACATTGACCTCTTCCCTACCCCCCCTGTCCTTCACCTCAAGCCAGGGTGGCCAGAACCCAGCCCATCACCTCAGCCACCAAGTCCACGTCCGCTGTGGTTTCTGCTGCTGTCAGAGGCTCTAAGGGGGCACCCGTCAGCCCAGCCAGTGTGCCAACAACCCCTGCCAAGGCCAAGAAGATTTCGCTACCTGGCAAGGTCAAGAAGGGGACAGCATCCAGCAAGGAGAAGGAGCCACAACCACTCAGCAAAGCCACGTCAAAGACTCCAGCTGCCAGACCCAAGGTGACCCCACCATCTGCCAAGGGCAGGAAGGGGCCCAGAACACCAGCCAAGGCACTTCAGCCGTCTGAGCCTGCAGGTGAAGGCCTGGTGGCTACCAGCACAACCGCCAGCACCGCCGCCAGCACCGCCACCTGCACTGCCACAAGCACCGCCACCTGCACCGCCGCATGAACTGCCGCAAGCACCACTACTGTCAGCAGCAGCAGCCCCAGTGAGCAGACGTCCGAGGCTGCAGGGGAAGGGCTGGAGCCTCCCCCCCACCAGTGGCAGCACCTGCACCACGGCCAGCACCGCCACCTGTTCTGCCACACGTACCGGCACCTGTACTGCTGAAAGTAGCACCACTGGCAGCAGCCCCAGTGGGCAGCCGTCCGAGGCTGCAGGGGAAGGGCTGGAGTGTCCCCCCACCACTGGCAGCACCCCCACCAGCACCGGCACTACCACCACTGTGCAGCCGTAGCCGCTGACGGATGGACTGTAGCCCTGCCTGCATGGAGTATCATGCATCCTGGCCACTGCAAATCTCGTGGCTCTGACACCCAGGTGAGGGACTGTGACCTGGCACCCCCCAAGTGCTGCATCACGGGGCACAAAGCCCCCTCTAGAACCAGTGGAAGAAGGCATCCACTCACCCTACCCTTGGCAGGAAGAAGCACATCGGGCACAAAGCGCCCTCCAGAACCAGTGGAAGAAGGCATCCACTCACCCTATCCTTTGCAGGCATCCACTCACCCTATCCTTGGCAGGATGAAGCACACAGGGCACAAAGCCCTCTCCAGAACCAGTGGAAGAAAGCATCCACTCAGCCCCTCCTTGTCAGGATGAAGCACACTGGGCACAAACCCCCCTCCAGAACAAGTGGAAGAAGGCATCTACTCACCCTATTCTTGGTAGGATGAAGCACACTGGGCACAAAGCCCCCTCCACAACCAGTGGAAGAAGCCATCCATTTAGCCCCTCCTTGCCAGGAAGAAGCACACTGGGCACAAGGCCCCCTCCAGAACCAGTGGAAGAAAACATTCACTCAGCCCCTCCATAACAAGAAGAAGCACACTGACCTCCAGAACCAGTGGAAGAAGGCATCCACTTGAGAGACTGTGGCCCTGCGCTCCCCAGTACCAAGCAGTGGGCAAACCACCCACTTGATGGACTGTGGCTTTGCACTCCCCAGGACCAAGCAATGGGAAAACCACCCACTTGAGAGACTGTGGCTTTGCACTCCCCAGGACCAAGCAGTGGGCATGGAGCCCCCTCCAGGAGCAGTGACGTAATACCATCTTCCGGCTGAGGTTTCCCCCCCTTCCCTGTCACTCTGAGGTGCCTGTGTGTTTTCGACCTGATGCCCCTGCAGTGTTCTCTCTGTTTTGAGTCAGAAGTCAAGCGTGGGCTTGGCCTATGTGGTATGGCCCAGTGGGCCACAGACAATATTTGTGTGGACATTGTCCCTCATTTTGTATATATTGTATTTATTGTACATACTGTTCATTTATTTATGTACATATTTCTAAGTATTTCTAATATTATACTCATTTGACTCCATTCCTTTTGTCCTTTCGTTATTCCTGAGGGTTACGGGGTGTATATGTGATGTTGTTGCATGTGTTAGTGTGTATGGTGTTGGGGCTGAGGGTAGGGGTGGGTGTGTTGCATGTGTGTGTCACTCTTTTTTTCTTACTCCCCTCCCCTGTGTGCTAGGTGCAGTACTCACTGTGGCCGTTGTCACCGGCATTAGTACTCCTGGTATATGAGCAGATGCACCAGCATGGGAAAGACGTGCAACTCGGGCTCCATGGCGTCCTGGTTCTTTCTTTAGTGTCGAGAGGTGAGCCGTTTCCCTTCGGAACACTGTTTCCGCTGTGCGTTGGATCCGCCCCGGAAAAGGTGGCAGATAGGCATCTTGTAATACAGTGGGCGGAACCTTGTCTTCCGCCTGGCTAATGGCGGTTACCGCCACGGTGTTTGTTGCTACTGGAGGACAGGCACATTATCCTCACCTATAGACTTGACAGGGCCACAATCACAGAGCTCTGTGCCCAATTGGAGCCTGACCTGACATATGCTATCCATCATCCCACCGGAACTCCCCCTCTTGTGCAAGTCCTATCTGTGCTCCATTTCTTGGCAACTGGCTCCTTCCAAGTGACAGTGGGCTTGGCAGTACGAATGTCACAGCCAATGTTCTCAATAGTGCTAACCAGAGTGTTGTCTACCCTGATAAAACACATGCGCAGCTACATCATTTTCCCCGAGGTGGGGAATTCGGCCACAGCGAAAGCTGACTTCTATGCAATGGGACATATCCTCAACATTATTGGGGCAATTGATGGTACACATATTGCATTTGTTCCCTCCACCCCCGGTGAAATGAACAGGTGTTCAGAAATCAAAAGAGCTTTCACTCCATGAATGTGCAGATAGTGTGCCTGGCGGACCAGTACATCCCCCATGTCAATGCAAAGTATCCTGACTCTGTGCATGATGCCCATATCCTGAGGAATTGCAGCACCCTATGTGTGATGGCTCAACTCCAGAGGCACCGGGTGCAGTGGATGTTGGTGTATGGGCATGGTGTGGGCCCTAATGGTTAGTGTGTGGCTAAAAGTTGTCCCTCGATATTTGCAGGTGACTCTGGTTACCCCAACCTCTCATGGCTACTGACCCCTGCGAGGAATCCCAGGACAAGGGCAGAGGAACGTTACAATGAGGCACATGGGCGAACAAGGAGAATAATAAAGAAGACAGTCGGCCTCCTGAAAGTCAGGTTTCGGTGCCTGCATCTAACAAGTGGATCCCTGTACTACTCACCAAAGAAGGTGTGCCAGATAATCGTGGCATGCTGCATGTTGCATAAACTTGCCTTGAAAAGCCAGGTGCCTTTTCTGCAGGAAGATGAGGCTGGAGATGGGCGTGTGGCAGTGAAGATGAGGAGTCAGAGGATGAGGATGAGGACAACAGAGCAGCTATTTTACGAAAGTACTTCCAGTGACACACAGGTAAGAAACTGTAACTTCACTTTGCATTGACAGTTTTGTATTTGACTTTGTACATGGCATGCAGATTTTCCCAATTCTATGGCCACTTACTGTACCCTTTGGCATCTCTATTTTCAGATATCTGTGCCCCACTCTGTCACCTAGTGTGTTGACTGCAGCCAACTACAGTTCATTCCTATATATACATTACTGTACCGTTGTATTGCAGTGTTTAAACTTTGTTAAACAAATACACAGTTAAATCATTTGATGTACTCCATACTTGTATTTATTCAAAGGGTGTTTATTTAAGTGCTAAAAGGTAGAAGGGGATGTGCAATGGGCTGGTGGGATGGTGGAGGTAAGTCGAGGATAGAGTCTAGTCTGTTTGTATCACAGGTGAATTGTCCAAGGGGGCAATGGAAGGGGAGCAATGGCAGTCAAGGTGGACAGGGTGGCAGAGTGGGACACAAGGGTGACAATCAGGGGGGTCTTGGCAATGTTCTCTGGCTTCTGCCTGGATCGCAGGGACCGTGGTTCTCCTTCTGCAGGGGCAGGGGTACTGGTGGCCTGTTGGCCCTGTGGCAGGACCTCCTGTCCACTAGCGGCAGCAGCGGTGCAGTTCTGTTAATCAGTGTGGCTCGTGTCAGGGGCCCGGTGGTGGGCCACTGCCTCCCTCATGGTGTTGGTCATGTCAGCCAGCACCCTTGCAATGGAAACCAGGGTGGTGTGGATGTCCTTCAGTTCCTCCCTGATCCCAAGGGATTGTCCCTCCTGCAGCCGCTGGGTCTCCTGCAACTTGTCCAGTATCTTGCCCATCGTCTCCTGGGAATGGTGGTATGCTCCCAGGATGTTGGTGAGTGCCTTGTGGAGAGTCAGTTCCCTAGGCCTGTCCTCCCCCTATCGGACAGCAGTCCTCCCAGCTTCCCTGTTGTCCTGTGCCCCTGTCCCCTGAACTGTGTGCCCACTGCCACTTACCCCAGGTCCTTGATCGTCCTGTGTTTGTGGGGTGGCCTAGGGTCCCTGTAGTGGTGGACACACTTCTGATTGACGTGTCCTGGGGACAGAGGTATGGGCCCGCTGGGTGGGTGCTTTGCTGCTGTCTCCTGAGGGGGAGGCTCTCTGGTGGTATGGGACTGTGCCTGGGTAACCGACTGTCCGGAGATCCCTGATGGGCCAGGTTGGTCATCCTGATACAGGTGAGCAGAGCTGCTGTCATCACTGTGGGCCTCTTCTGTGAGGGGACTGGATGTTGCTGGCACCTCCTCTCTGGTGACAATGGGTGGGGTACCTGTGGGGATGTATATGCAGTGTTATAGTTTCTGCATGTGAGATCTTGTCCATGGGTGTGTTGCCCTGTATGGTTGTGATTGCCCTGTCAGCTTTGCCTTGTGTGAGTAGTGATTTTGTGGGCTGGTGATTCTCTCTAATGTGCATGCTTTAGTGATGGGTATCCATGCAGGTCTGTGATGGGGGTCCATGCATTGGTGTTGCATGCATGGCTTGGTATTGGGATGGGTGGGTTGTGATGGTGGGGTATATGTGAGGTGGTGGAGTGATGTGGGTGAGGGTAGGGGTGGAAGTTTGTATAACATGCAGGTAGAGGGGGTGAAAGTAGTAAATAGTTGACTTACCAGAGTCCAGTCCTCCTGCTACTCCTGCCAGGCCCTCAGGATGCAGTATTGCCAAGACTTGCTCTTCCCATGTTGTTAGTTGCGGGGGAGGAGATGGGGGTCCTCCGCCAGTCCTCTGTACAGCTATCTGGTTTCTTGCAACCATGGAACGTACCTTCCCCTATAGGTACCACAGGACCTCTTCCTGATGTCATCCATTGTTCTGGGGTGCTGTCCCATGACGTTGACCCTGTCCCCGATTCACTGCCATAGGTCCGTCTTCCTGGCAATGGATGTCTGCTGCACCTGTGAACCAAATAGCTGTGGCTCTACCTGGATGATTTGCTCCACCATGACCCTTAGCTCCTCCTCTGAAAACCTGGGGTGTCTTTGTGGTGCCATGGGTGTAGTGTATGTGGTGTGTGTGAGGATGTGTGGGGTGATGTGTTGAGGTGTGTGATGTTAGGTGTGTGGATGGTGTATGGGTGATGGTGTTCTGTGGCTCTGGTTCTGTGATTACTCTTGGTGTGACTCTCTCTCAGTTGTCAATGTTTTTGAGTCGTAAAGGGTTGTGGGTAATGTGTGTGTGTGTTTTATAGTGGTGTGGGTGTGGTGTGTGTATGTGTGTCAGGTGTGTGTTATTCAAATTGTCCAATGTGGTGTTGTTTTGTTAGTGTGAGTGTGTATTTTGAGTTGATTCATGGGTCATAATGCTGTGGGCGTAGTTCTGTTGGTGTAAAGATGTGAGTTTTCTTGCTACCGCCAGTTTATCACTGACCTTTGGTCTGGCGGACTTGTGTGTCTGTATAATGACGGATTGCTATGTGTGGGTCATAATATGGGTGGCGGTAAACCGGGTGGCGGCGGTATGTTGGCGGCAGTCAGCATGGCGGTAAGCAGGACTTACCGCCAATATCATAATGAGGGTCAATATCATGTACATGGCTAGGATAGGGAATCTTGGATCCGAGGGTACCACGCAAAACCAAAATACGGGCGACCACCATTCAAACGCTAGCAACTGTTACTCATGGGAGACACAATAGCAATGTTAACCTGGAATGTCTGGGGTTTTGTCAATTATATTAGGAGAGCTATAGCAGGGATGCATTCACACAAAATGCGAAGTCCTATAGCCTGCCTCTAGGAAACATACCTGCAAGCGGATAAACCAAGACATAAATGGTAGGGGAAATTGTGCCATTTAAATTACAACACACATGATAGAGGGGTAGGAAAGTGGGAAAGTGGATAACGCCACCAACAACATTTGAAACGATTGCCACAGACATTGACAATAAAGGACAGTATGTCATTGTGTGCGTTTAACTCAAAGGTGAGAGGCCTTTCTGTAATGAGCGAATGATGGTCCTGATTGAGGTGATGCAGAATTCTTCACGAGACTAAGTCCAATGAGAGGCAGATATTTAGAAGTGCTAATGGAATTGATGGAGGTTTGCATTGTATTTTGACAGTAGCATGGACAGAGTACCAAGTTGTGCGACAGAGAAGCAAAACATGGCAGGGTCACTTTGTAGGGGTAATGACAAACTTAGGGGCATTTTTCTACCTGTTTTGTGCCAAATTTGCATTTTTTTTTTTTACGCAAATTTGGTACAAAAATAGACTTGTTATGGAGTTAAAGTCATTTTTTGAATGTGGAAAGCTACCTTGTGTAAATGAGATGCAAGGTAGGTGTTCCCGTGCAAAATATTACTCTATTGCCTTAGCGCCATATTTATCCCCCATGCTAAAATCATGTACGGGGAGAGGAGGGGTCAAATAATGGTGCAAAGCTTTCTTGGGTCACGGCAGACATTAGGGAACGCCATGGAATAAGCCCACAGGTGCTCTCCCCAGGCCTGAGGGACACCCACACCAGAGGGACAGAGTATAGGTAAGTACAGGTAAGTATTTTTATTTATTTTTAAAGTGCCATTGAGGGCCCTGAAATGGGCCCCCCTACATGGCACTGGGTGCAATGGCTATGCCCAGGCAACCCTGGTCCCCTGTGCTGGCCAATGAAGTGGTGGGCATGACTCCTGTCTTTTCTAAGACAGGAGTCCTGTGGTGGGATGGTTTTGCATCAGAAAATGACGCTACGCTGGTTAGAGTAATTTTTTATTACTCTAACCTGTCTGACGTCATTTATTGGTGCAAAACCCCTTCTCCCATATCGTCACCCCCACCCGGCTAATGTATTTTAGCGCTAGCCTACCCTTTGCGTCGGCTTGCACCATTCCATAAAAATGGTGCCCGGCTTGTGCTCAAGAATGGTGCAGGAGTGCAAATCTTTTTGATGCAATACTGCGTTAGTGCAGTTTTGCACCAAAAAGTATAAATATGCCCCTTAGATTTTTACAGATGTATAGAAAGATCAACAATTACATGATGAAACATTTTCACACTGCGACAGAGAGACAAACACATACTCAAGGCTAAATTACATACTGGTAAATAGTCCAGAAGCGCACAGAATTCAAGACATGACATATGAAAGTAGGACCCTCTAAGACTCCCCACTCATTATCTTTCTCTCACTTATCTTTGATTTGATTTTCAATGTTAATGGCATAGAACCCTGATTCCTACTTGGAGACTGCTAATAGGTGTTTTACATGACAGGACATAAACAGACACTGCATGAAGAATTAATGCAATATTTTGAACAGAATAGGAATTCCACAGAGGGTACAGGCTTAGAGTGAAATGCAATAAAGGTCGTAATGAGTTGGGTGGTAATTGTCAATGTAACCTTTACAAGGAAAGCATTAAATAGTGAGATCAAACAAAAGGAGTACACCTCAGAGCTCTACATGCATGAACACTGCAGGATAACACTACATTACAACATGAACATGACCTGAGAGTGGACATCCTTAGAAAACAGAGAAAGAAAGATGCCTTGCATGATACCCAATATGATACTTATTACATAGTGAGGGAGATATGCCCTGGAGGATACTTATATGGCATTTGAGGCAAGACAAAAACCCAACCACCATCACTGCAATCCAAAAATGAACTGGGGGTCATAGTAAATATACAAGTGCACATTTATAGAGTCGTTTATAATTATTACTAAACACTCGTAAACAGCCATCTATCTCTTCAAGGCATGCAGAATACGTAGTGCTGAGTACACAATGTCTACAAAAATGAACACGCAAGCAGAGTGAGCTCCTAAAAGAACCCATCACAAT
Organism: Pleurodeles waltl; assembly: GCF_031143425.1. Lineage (NCBI taxonomy): Eukaryota > Metazoa > Chordata > Amphibia > Caudata > Salamandridae > Pleurodeles > Pleurodeles waltl. The sequence continues at coordinate 738,729,231 of NC_090436.1, forward strand.
CACCGAAATTGACAGTCCACGGTTTGAATGGCACCAAGCACACCCAGATACACCATCGGAGAGACCACTAGCAGTGTACCATTAAGCTTTTGAATGGAGAGAACTCCCTAAAACCATAAGAGAGGCAGTAGTAATTGTGCCATTGAAACTTGGAAAGGGCCCAACATACTGTTGTGCCCTTAGATCATTGGCAGAGTTGAACACTTAAAATAAAATATTAGGCAAAATTCTAGCTAAGCAACTTAATAATGTCATCACAGGACTAGTGCACACAGACCAACATGGTTTTATACCAGGCAGGTGAGCAGCACTAAATATTAGAAGGTGAACAAATGTAAAGAAAGAAATAGAGGCTAGTGAAGAGGAACTAGCATTAATGTCATTTGACACTAAAAAAGCTTTTCACATGGTGAGATGTCGATGCTTGTTTGCCTTTACCACAACAAAAGCAAATGAGACACCAAAGTAAGCGGAGTCCAATCAAGGGATTACCCATATAGTGGAGACCCTGAAATCCCTAATTATCCTGTGACATAGAAGAACCAGAGAATTACAAAAATGTGTAAAGAATGATCTTACACAACCTGGGTGTCATGCCTCATCTTCAGTCATCCACACTTGCAAAAGACTACTCTAAAGGTAGGGACTCCCCTGTGTTGGCAGGGATTACTTGTGTATTAGAAGTGGGAAAAGGGATCACAAATGCATAAGTACAATTTTCATTTGTCTTTATGGGGAAATTAGGATCAGGGATCCCTACTTTTCTAGGCTATAGCCAATCACAGAATGGGACCATCACACATATTTTAAATACCCAATCTTCTTGTTTCTTCTGAGACTAATTTGCTTTTGCAGCAATTTTGTGATTGGTCCTGTGATAAGCAAAGGTATATTGTTAAAAATAATAGAAAAGAGAACACACAAGATAGGCCAAATAGAGACACACAAAACAAGAAGAAAACAATACCTCTTGTTGCATGCTAATTCTAGCACTGTACCTCTGAAACATGTCATTGGTATCCACTGCAAACCACTGCACACTCGTGATAAAAATGGTGCAAGTAAGGGGAAACGTGCAGAACAACAACTCCAGAACAACGACTACATTGACAACGCAAGCGTAACTACGCTTGCGTGAACAACAACTTCCTTTTATTCTGCCTTAACTATGCGTGTGCTGAACAACGTTAATGAGTGGTTAAGGCAGAGAAAAAGAGAGTGCATCGGGAGAGGATGGGGTAGGTTTTAGGGCTCAGGGTGGGTAAGGGTATTGGGGCAGAATTCTTTTTAGAGGCGGGTGGTGGGGGGTCGGGCAGTTTTGTTTTTAGGGGTGGGTTGGGGGTCAGGGTAGTTGTGTTTTTAGGGGTGGGGTAGTTTTTGTTTAGGGGTGGGGTAGGGGTAGTTTTGATTTTAGGGCGGGTGGTGGGCCGGATGTTTTTAAGGCAGGTGGGGGTCGGGAAGGTTTTAGGGCTCAGGGTGGGTGGGGGTGTTGGGGTACTTTTATTTTTAGGGGAGGATTTGGGGGTTAGGGGGTGGAGTAGTTATGTTTTTAAGGTGGGTGGTGGCATGCTAGAACCATGCATGCCATTCTCACACATGCCTTTACTAGTCATGCATTTACAACCAAAAATTGTTGTAAAGGCATTTGTGGCAAAGGAATTTGTGGTAAGAACGTGGTTGTTGTTCTGACTGCGTTGTTCAGGCATGTGTGGTTTGCACATTAGTTGATCCATCATACAATCGCAAGTAAGTGACCATTTGTAAAAACATATACCTTTCCACTTCACACACTACCTACATTGTTGTAAATTTAGGGAGACACCAGGGAGAAATACAATGAGGGCAACCTTGTAATTGTAGAGAGCCACCCTGGATCTCCTTTCCTTTGTTGCAAGTTGGGGGCTTGAGGGTTGGGTTTCTTGGAAAGTTATCAATAAAGAGTTGAGCGGCTATTGAGCAGCAGACACGCACTCCCTAACTTTTAGTGCAGTGCTTTCTTTGCCGTGCCGCCAACCCACGCTGGTACTCAGGCAACATAACATTGGTGACGAGGCGGGTACGAACCTACCAGTCCACAAACCTTGTTGGCTGCCTGTACCCCAGGGATGCTAGTCACTGATCGACAAGCCGCACGGTGTATGACCCCTCTCAGCCACACTCCATCGGTTCTACGGATCAGCAAGCGACAGCACATTGGTACCTAATCACAGCTGCTCTCCCGCAGACTTCATTTCCTCCTGTGATGCGGTCCCCTCCTCTGGCTGGAGCACGCTGCAGCTGTGGTGTCCACCCAGCAACACTGTCCTCATGCCTTGCAGTGGAGCGTGTTCCTCGGATGGGGGAGAGTGCCACTCCAATGTGCCGTTCTTTAGGAACCATCAGCTGTTCATCTTCGTTGGGAGGTCCCGCCCTGTGAGAGCCACGAGCATGCCTGCTGGATATCTCAATCAGGTAGGCCTGAAGCACATGTCTCAAAGTTATCTCCTACAGCAAATTGCATTGTTTTCACCTCAGCGCACACGTTTGAAAAAAAAAAGAAAGAGAAGTAGAAATTAACACAAATGCACAGAATAGACAGTGAATGGAACCAGTAGACAACTTTGTGAGCCTGATGTGTGGAAAAATATATATATAATAAAATAAAAGAACAAAGGGAACATTCACTACAGGTACCAGAGACTGACACAATTTCCCACAATGACACGGCAAGGGCGGTGCCAGCCACAAACATGGCACAATGAGCTCATCACAGCAACACCATGAACAGCAGCAGCCAGCACCCAACCCGCGAGCACACTCATCATTGAAAGCGTTACCTCCCTTCTGCCAACTGGCAGACCCTCACCATGGCTATGCCACAATGGCACCATTGGCTCGGCCGATTTCACAACTATTTTCGTGCCACCAGGGAGACAGATGGCACTGTGCATAGGCCTCTCATGCTTCACATGGGCGGCGATGAACTGTACGAACTTTTCGAGACACTCCCCAACACAGGGGGAATCGACGATTTCGATGCCACAATGGCAGCAATGACCCAATACTGTGATCCACAGCTAAACTCAGACTACGAAAGGTTTAAAGTACGAGAGTCGCAACAAAAGGACACAGAATTGGTAGACATGTTCTCCACCAGGTTGCGGAAGTTAGCAAGCACCTTTGTGGGACTCAATCAACACAAAGAAATCCACGCACAGGTATATCCAGGGGTGCCGATCCAACATGCTATGCATGCTTATTCTACCACAACTGGGCATCACTCTCGATGAGATACTCATCTTGGCTTGCTCACATGAACTGATGGCCAGCCATGCGGATGCCATGGGTGCTGCAAGAGGTCAATCCTCGATGGTGCACAGCTCCACATGACCAGCGGTGGTGAAAGAGGAACAAGTCGATGCCCTGCAGATATGCCAACCTCCCCAACGAGATCCCCACCCTCAATAAAAGGGGAGAAAGAGTGTGACAACTGTGGACTGGAGCACCAGACACCTGGGAGCTGTCCCGCAAGAGGGAAAACATGTGTTTCAAGGTGTGTCTGGGGGGACGCCCAAGCCAAGGGTGGAACAAGGTAGAACAGCTGCCGTGCGCCAGCTAGCTCTTGTGGACAATGCCGGTGCAGATGATGGTGAGGCGAACGCAGGAAATGTGCGCCATGAGGAGGACGACGTGTAAGACATCTTCATCATCTTGTTCGCCGGCTGGAAGAAAGAAAAGCGGCACTCGCCCCCCATGTGCAAAGCGAACATTAATTGTGCCCCGGTGACCGTCCTAATTGACACCGTAGCATCAGTCAATGTCATGGACATCAGCCTGTATCAACAGTTGTCGCCCAAACCAGAACTGGTACCCTGTCACACCAAGATCTACACCTATGATCTGCGTGAGCCATTGCCGCTTCAAGAGGCCATTGAGGTGATAGTTTCCTGTAAAGGTTGTTCGACCAAAGCCAAGTTTCACATGGTAGAAGGGAATCGAGGGACTCTACTTGGGTACCACACCGCTGAAGATCTGGAGCTGGTCTTCTTTGCTCCCCATGTCTACGACGCACATGCTGACGCCCTCCTGGATGAATTCCAACAGCTGTTTACTGGGCTGGGAAAGCTCAAGGGAAAACAATTCAAAGTGCACAGAGACCCAACTGTACAGCTCATGGCACTACATCAGTGCAGGGTTCATTCCATCTGAGGCCCGTGGTGGAGAAGGAGCTGCGAGCCCTTGAGGAACTGGGCATGATCGAGAAGGTAACTGGGCATACCTTGTGGATTTTGTCACTAGTGATTGCTCCTAAAGTGAAGCAGCTAGGTGCTATTCATTTATGTGTGGTCATGCGGTTACCCAACTGTGCCATCAAGTGAGAGAGACACATTATGCCCATCATTGCTGACCTAAATGTAGCACAATGGTTTTCCAAGATGGATCTAAACTCTTGCTACCATTAGCTTGAACTGACGCCCGAGAGCAGGAATATCACATTGTTCTCCACATATGTGGGGCTGCAACATTACTGGAGGCTCAGTTTCGAAATATCCTTGGCCGCTGAGGTTTTCCAGAATGCCATCAGAGAGACCTTATTCGGGCTTGAAGGAGTGCTCAATCTCAGCGACAACATCCTCATCTATTCTGAAACCCTGGAAGATCACCACCGTCGTCTATGCAAGCTTAGTGGTGCTTGGGGGAGAGGAGGTGTCAGCTCATTCCCCGGGTGCACCATAGAGGCTCACTGAGTTTGCAACTTATGAAAGGTGGCTGACAAGCTTCTCTCCACTCTTCTAGTGTCAGGGACCCCCTCATGCCTCAATGACACAGGGCGCTTTCTTGTGTTCAGGGCAAGCCTGGAAAACGAAAGTGCTCTCCACGCAGTACTAGTATCAGGGGGAGAGCTCATCCTGCAGCATGAGAGGCAATCCCCAGCGCTGACTCACCGCTTCAATAAAGACTATAGCACTTTGTAAAGCTTTTTTTTTTTTTTTTTAAATATTTTTATTGATTTTATATTTCAATAAATAATACAAATTGTTCAATTTGCAACCACAGGATAAACCAATACAATAACTAATATCTAGATCATTTAACAATCACACCCCCCCCCAATATGCACTTCACGGAACACTTCTAGTTTTACAGTATCATTCCTGGGTTTATCCTTTATTGTTTACTTTATATAGGCATTCGCTCGTGACCAGTGTGGGCCTTGTTTTGCATGCATGAGTTCCCTGGCTGCCTGAGGAGGGCACCATCCGGATTAGTATATGCAGATAGCTACCCTGGTTTTCTGCTCCTCACGTGTCACTAGGACTGTGGTAACGAAAATTTGATGGACAATTATTACTAGAGAGATGGGAGGAAATGATGTGTGTGCGTTATGATGCCTGGGTGCCCTATGAATTTTGTTTCCGTAATGGGGGATGCAGGGGAATTTATGTCGTGATTATCGCGAATATATGTGCCCCGATTCAAGGAGGCTTCTCGTCGTTTTTGGCCTCCAATTTTGTTACCAAATCATCCCAAGTGGAGCATCCTGTGTGTTGTCGCCCTTCGCCCACCATTCTTTTTAGTACCTGGTATTCAGTGCGAGCCCAGCGTATTATTAGAGAGTACCAGGATTTCAAATCAGGAGCCTTAGGGGCTTTCCAATGCATTGCTATTAATCTTTTGTACATTAAAAAGGCCAAGTCTATAAATTTCTGCAGGTGTCTTTGTTTTTTTGGTCTCTTCCTCAGTCCCAGCAGGCAGGACCCAGGGTCTGCTAACAGTGCAAGTCCCGTTAGCCCAGATACCTCCCCTACCACCTCCGCCCAGGCCTTTTGTATATTAGGGCAATCCCATACCATGTGGTAGAAGGGTGCTGACGGTATTTTGCATCTGGGGCATGTTGGTACTGAATCAGGGAACATGCGCTTTATTCTGGCTGTGGAAAGATATGTTTGGTGCGTGTAATTGAATTGGATATATCTAAATCTGGGATTCCTTGACACGCCTCTGATGTGAGACAAGGCCTTGGGCCAGTCTTCCAGTGGGATCGGGGTGGGGAGTACTGCATTCCATCTACTCCATGCTTTCCCTGCCTGTGCATCAGGAGTCTTATTGAGGATTCTATATAGATTGGATATTATTTTTGTTTGATCACTGTGTTGTAGAAGCTGGTGGAGCACTGGGGAGGTCTCTGGTTCCAAAGTGCCTATTCCCCATATTTTTCTAATTTCATGACATACGGCATGATATGTCAGGAACTGACCCGGATTTATCTCTGTGAGGGCCTGGAGAGCCTCGAACGTCATTAATTTGCCGTCTTCAAAGCAATCCCCTACTGTCTGTAGTTCTGCTTCATTCCACAGCTTTACAGCTTGCATTCCAGCTGCAGTCCCCGCCAATAGATAATTTAGCGGTATGTGTGGGGAGTAAGGAAGCTTATCCGCTCCTCTTTGCACATATTTAACCCAAAACGCATGCGCGGCTGCAAGCAAAGGGTTAACCAATACCGCTTTGGGGGGCTTTGACGTCAGCCAATTTAAAAGGGGGGTCCCGTTCCGCCGAGGCTCTAGGCTCATGGGTTCCGCTTGCTCTGGTCTGTGGATCCAATATTGGACCCACTGAAGTTGTGCGGCAGCATAGTATCTTTCGAAATTCGGAGTTCCCAGGCCACCGTTATCCAACGGGCATTGCAATGTGAATAGCGCCACTCGCGCTCTACCACCTCCCCAAATGAGCTGCAGTAATGCTGTGTTTAAATTGCCGAAGAAACTTTTGGGAATGGTTATCGGCAGGGCCGCAAAATAATATAGGAGCCTAGGTAGAATCAACATGTTAGCTATCGCCACCTTACCGGGTGGCGAGAGCGGGAGCTTGTTCCAAAATTGTAGGGAGCCTTTTATGGAAGTTAGCGCCTTCCCCAGGTTCCCGTCTCTTAAGTCTTCTGTGGCATGATATATATTTATCCCAAGATATTTAAATGTTGTCGGGCACCACTTTAGGTGCCCTACCTCTGGGGGGTCTTGGTTGTTGGGGGCCCTTTTTGCCAGGGGGAACACACAGGACTTCTCCCAGTTTACCACAAGGCCAGACAGGCCTCCAAATTCAGCCAATAAGGACATCACAGGTGGGATAGCTGCACAGCCATTCCTGATATATATCAAAGCATCATCTGCATATAATGAAATCGTGTGATGTAACCCATTCCTAATAATTCCCCATTCGTGCTCCATGAGGCGTACTTTTGCCGCTAACGATTCCATTGCTATGGCAAACAGTAGCGGGGATAAGGGACATCCCTGCCGTGTCCCCCTGGAAATCAGGAAACTATCAGAAATCACCCCGCCTGTCTTCACCCTCGCGCTTGGATTAGAATACAATGTCCGGACCCAACGAATGTAATTAGGGCCTATTCCCATACGGGCCATCGTAGCCATCAGGAAGTCCCATTCCAGCGTATCAAAGGCCTTTTCTATGTCTAGTGAGAGCACCATTTCCTCCTGTGCAATCTTGGGGGTGTCTCCTATTATACTCAGCAATCTGCGAATATTTAGGAAGGTGTTACGCTTTGGGATGAAGCCATTTTGATCTGCATGAATCAATAAGTGCATGAGGGGGGCTAACCTATTAGCCAGTATTTTGCCTAATATTTTGCAGTCTGTATTTAACAGCGATAGTGGTCTATAAGATTTAACATCCGTGTGGTCTCGACCCTGTTTAGGGAGTACCACTATCATAGCTTCCCTTTGAGATATAGGTAAGCTTTCTTTAGTCCACGCCTCCTAGAACACACCTAGCAGATGGGATTTTAGGCTGGGTAAATAGGTTTTATAATACTCCGAGGGGAGGCCGTCTGCGCCCGGCGCTTTGTTCCTGGGCAGCTGCGCAAGGGCAAGTTCTATTTCTTCAGTTGTTATGGGGGTTTCAATTCCATCTCTATCTGTTTGTGGTAGTTGGGGTAGGCAGGAGTCCGCCAGGAAAGCCTCAAGTTGTGTAGCTGTGCACGAGGTACGTTTAGTGTATAAGTTTGAGTAGTAATTCCTAAACGTCTCATTTATTTCTACTTGTGTAGTAGCCATCTCATGTGCGCCCACCCGAATGGCACCTATCGGAGCTTGCTGTCTGTCCTCGCGGAGTAGCCACGCTAGCATCCTACTTGATCTGTCTCCTTCCGTTTGCAACCTGGTTAAGTAATAGTTGTAGTCGTGGCAGCGGAGCCTGCTATCTGCCTCATTATATTTTGAGCGCTTTTCTTTGAGGACAGTGCTAGTGATTTCCCCCCGTGCTACCGCTATTTCCGCAATCCTTAGCTCCTTCTCTAGTTTGCTAATTTCCGCCTGTAAAGAGCGTATCACTCCCCACGTAGTGAACATGCATACTCCGCGTGCCACTACCTTGTGGGCATCCCATTCTATCGCCCGGGTTGTTGCAGACATAGCGTTTGTTTCCCAATATTGGCCTATAGATTTCCCCAATGTTGCGGCGAATGCTTGATCTTGTAGAGCCTCCGCCTGGAATCTCCAAGTGGGAATTGCCTGACGTGCCCTGCCCCAATTCAGTGTTACTCTCAGAGGCGCATGATCCGAGGCTGTCTTTGCCAAGTATTCAGATTCAGTGATCAGCGCCCCTATTTCGCGGGTGCCCCATACTATATCTATTCTAGTATGGGTGTTATGTGGGACCGAGTAAAATGAATATTCTTTTTGCTCTGGATGGCCTAATCGCCATATATCATATAGACCCATAACATTTGCCCATTCTTGCAGGGGACTTACGGGCTTCCTACTAGATGGTGCGCTCGGTTGGGTACTGGTTCTGTCCAATGCTGCTGATGGGGTACTGTTAAAATCACCGTCCCAGATGGCTAGGGGCATGGGGTGGGACAGCAACGTTGGGGTGAGAGTGGTAAGAAAGCCCGAGATGCCACTGTTGGGGGCGTATACCCCGATCACAGCCATTTGTCTGCCGTCTAATCTGCCCTCCACTACTACGTACCTCCCTCCCTGGTCTATCTTGTGTGCTGACATGAGGAATGGGACTCCCGCCGCTATCCAAATCAACACCCCTCTCGCAAAGGCCGAGTATGTTGTGCCTATCAACTGGCCTCCCCACTTCGTGCGCAGGTCGCGTATGTCCCCCTCTAGCATATGTGTTTTTTGCAGAATAGCGATATGCACTCCTAGTCTTTTAAGTCGAGCATGCACTCTAGCCCGTTTGCTCAGCATCCCAAGGCCCCTGATATTCCATGTTAATATAATATACTGTTTTTTCGTATTATTTCGGGAGGACATCATATGGGGTACTGGGGATATGTTGCTGTGTTGTGGATCTGGGCTTTAGTGTTGGCCCACCTGGTCTCTGCCTTTCTGTTGCTGATGTTTAAATATAGCGGGTGCAGATCTATGTTTTGTGCGTTAAGTAATTCCGATTCTTGCATTTCTATTGAACTGTTAGTCCCCACCCCCCTAATCAAACCCCCTGTACTACTTACAACTACAGAGGAACTACAAAACTTAAAAGTGTGTGAAATAACTCTTATCCGGTTGGATTTGCATAGTGGGATTCTCATATCATACAGACGTGGCTCTTGTAAGGGGCTCACATCGTGCCGCAGACTTAGTCTGCCAATATCGTCAGGCGCCCCCCCTTGGCATAAATCCGTTCCCTCTGGCCCCGCCCATCCGCCATGTACCACCTACTGTGCAAGGCCCTTGGCGTGGAGCCATGTCCAGTCATCCTCGGGGTTGGTGAATATATGGGTACGGTCCTCCATCACTACCCTTAGCTTGGCTGGGAAGAGCAGGGCATATTTTATGCTCTGTTCTCATAAGCGTTGCTTGATTTTAACAAAAGAATTGCGTTGGTTCTGCACCTCTTGCGTAAAGTCTGGGTAAGCGTTAATGCTCGAGTCTTCATACTTGAACGGGCCCTTATTGCGGAATTGTTGCAATATTGTGTCTCGGTCTCTATAGTTCAAGAACCTGGCAATCAGTGGCCTGGGGGACTGGCCGGGGGCCGGAGGTCTGCCCGGGACTCTGTAAGCCCTTTCAACTGAGAAAAACTTGGATGGAGCCCCATTTAACACCTCCTTGATTAGCCACTGCTCTAGGGAAATTTCTGATTCCGGTTGACACATACTTTCCGGAAAGCCCAGGAATCTCACGTTATTTCGGCGCGCCCTACTCTCCATTTCCTCCGATCTTCTCCAGAGTATCTTCAGCTCCTCGTCCATACGCTGAATCTGTTTTTGGTTCCCTTGCGCTATTGGAGTTAGATCAGCTATTTCAGCTTCCGTTGTTTTCACTTTTTCAGCTAGGCTTCGATGATCCACTCGTAAGAGATTCAAGTCTTGCGCGACTGCATCAATTCTGCCTTCCAAGGATGACTTAGTGTCCAGTATTGCCTGCAATACTTTCTCGAACTGAGCAGAATGCGCTAGAAGTGTGCTTTCCAGTGACTGTAGGGATGGGCCAGATTGTTGGTCGGTAGGCGTTGTCGCTTGGGTAGTTCGATCTTGATTCTTGGTTGACTTGGCTCTGCCGGCCATTTTGGCTGTTCTGAGATTACCTCCCAATCTGCAGAGATTACGCACTTTTAAACTTCCTGATTCGTTGTTTTAAACTTTTACTGAGTTGCCTGGGCATGGAGCGCACATCCGGCGTTGAGGGCGTGAGATTAGGCAGCAAAGCAAAGGAAATTTAGTCTTATTCTGACTTATTGTGGCCTGGATATTCAATGACAAATGCTGCAGTCATTAATGGATTCAATGTTCCAGCTATGAGTTCTTGTGGGGCTGTCCTCCGGGCCCACCGGAATATGCGGAGGGTGTAAACGCTGGGGGAGAACACTCGTTTCTTCTTGTGTGGCGGGAGGGCTTGGTGTCAGAGGCTCCCTCAGATAGAGGGGAGAAGTGCTGGACAGCCGGGAGAGGCTTCGACACGCGGGAGAAATCGCGGGTCAGGGCGATCGCAGGGCGCCGCAAATAAACTTTGTGCAGCTAAGGACAGTCGCGGCAGGGACCCACTGCAGGGGAGTCCAGGGCAGACCACACGCCCGCGGTCCAACCCAGCCGTCCACTCTGCGTTGGTTGAGTAGTCCGAGCTCCCAGTAGCACGCGGTCCACATCCATTTTTTTTTTGCGTAGCTGGGGAGGTGGGGTGGCGGGGGGGTGCTTGTCGCTCCAAGGGTTTCTCCCCCTCCTCAGCTTAGTTTTGGTGTTCCCCCCCCTCGCAGGTGCCCTCCTCACCTCGTTTTTTTTTTAAAAGTCCCTGCACCGGGAACCCCCGCAGCCTGCTGGCCCGCCGCCGCTGCGCGTCTTCTTTGCCGGGCCTCTTCTTTGTTCCTCTGCAGCTTACACACGCGGCTGCTGTCGCGGCAAAATTCAAGATGGCGCCCCAGTTCCTCAAGCCGGCTTCACGCGTCCCGGGGCGCCCAGTGGGATCAGCCGTGCGGTCCGCTTTTGGGACGCGTCTCTTCAGCTCCCCCGGCCACGAGCAGGCTTGGAAGCGGGAGGCGTCCACGCCCGGCGAGAGCGCGATCGGGGCCGCAGCCACAGCTCCTCCCGCTCTGCGCCACTCGCGAGTCTCAGCCCCGCCTTGCACGCGCACCGAGGGGTGCTCGCGGCACAAGTTGGGCGCCCCGGTCTCCCCCGGTCAAGCTGCCGTCCCGGCCGCCGCTACCAGGCCGCGGGGGGGCGCCTTCCAGGATGTTTCGAGGTAGCCGGGAACGGAGCGCTCAGATCAAGCGACCGTCCCGCCCGCCATCTTGGCTCCTCCTCGCACTTTGTAAAGCTTTACAACAGTAGGGCCAGGGGCAGCACTGGTAACAGCTGCAATCCTCCACTGACCCCTGAGGGAACACTGGTAGGGTATATACAAGGTAAGCAGCCATAGACAAAGAGGCCATCACCCTAAAGGCGCATAGGGACATTTCCTCCTGCAGTCCAGCAGTGCAGAGGGGAGCCCAAGTCAGGGAGCAGCTGGCAGAGGGCAACAAGCAGAAAAGCAATCCAGATGATTTCTTTGGTACACCCAGCAGACACCAGGCAGCAGAGCAACAAACAGAAGAGCAATCCAGATGAGTCCTTTGGTGCCATCCAGCAGTCCTTTTGACAGAGATCCAGTCCCAGTTCCAAAAGTGCCCTCCCCGTGTGGGGGGAAATACTCTGTAGTTATACTAATTTTGGACATCGTTCACACAAGAGGGAGAAGGGGCTCCAACCAGCACTAACCAGTTCCAGGAATGTCCCCTTTCTCCTCCAGCACTGGCTCCAGACATCAATAGGGACCCTTGAATATGCAAATGTACTCTTGTGACATCTCTACCCTCCCTGTGTACAGAATGTCTGAAAAGTATGCACAAAGCCCAGCTGTCACTTTGCCCCATAAGTGATTTGGAGGCAAGCTGCAAAAAACTAGACGCATAAGCACAGAGAAATTCTCACTTTCTAAAAGTGAAATTTCTATAATGGTAATAATAAATCCACCTACACCAGTAAGCAGCATTTCTCACTACAATTACAACCATACCAAACATGCCTACGCCACCCCTCATAGAACTGACATTAACACTTAAGACATATGTTAAGGTGTTTCTAATGCAATCCTATGAGAGGAGCAGCGCTCACAGTAATGAGAAACCTAATAGGCTGTTTGTCACTACTAGGACAGGCCACACAACATGGCACATGTCCTACCTCTTACCCAAACACCACCCTGCCATAAGGCTAGCTAGGGCCTACTTTAGGGGTGACATATGTAGTAAAAGGGGAGTTCCACGTCGGGAAAGTACATTTAGATGCCAGGTCCCTCTGTCAGTAAACCACACATGCAGGCTCTGCAGTAGCATGCATGAGACATGTTTGAAAGGCTACTTCTGTGGGGGGCGCAAGCTTAGCAGCAGGCCCACTAGTAGCATTTAATTTACAGGCCCTGGGTATAGGAACACCACTGTACAAGGGACTTACAGGTAAATGAAATGTGCCATTTAGTTGTAAGCCAATCAAACCAAGTTTAGAAGGGAGGGTACATGAACTTTAGCACTGATCAGCAGTGGTAAAGTGCTCAGAGTCCTAATGTCAACTAAAAGGGGTCAGAAAATGGGGTAAAAGGGCCAGCTCCAACAAATGTTAACAACCCGGTGACGGGAGGGGGACTCTGATGATTCAAGACCTTATCAGATATTGGGATTGCTATGATACTCATAATTTTGTCATTAAAGCTTCAATGCCACATTCAAGCAATTTGAGAATGATAGTACCTGCCCTGTAGCGTCCAAGGATGAGGAATAGGGCATTCCTATGCTAAACATCACCCCATTGAAATGGACAGACAGTGTATCAGCTACTGTCCTTTTCACTGGCCCCTGGCCTGAGAGCCTGCATTGTTCGCATACAGTCTGACCTGGAAGCTGCTCACACCTTTAATCACCCGGGTCACACAAATAGAACTGACTAAATCTTAAACTACATCTTAATTATTCTTTGTCTATGGGGTTGCTTGACCAATATGAGGGTTCTGAATAGCCCAGACAGTGACCATAATGTGCTCCACTGCACTATTCGATCATTTAGGCAATGTCCTGCTGTCCTCAATTACCAATATGCTGCTCGCAAATAATAGGTGGAGGGTGAAGTAGGGCAGTGTTGTTGGTCAGCAGATCCTCAGGGATAAAATAAGTAAAGCCCTCAAAGACGCAATAACTGGCTTAGACAATCTCACCCTTGAACAGGACAGAAGCTCTGCCATTTTACATATTAATGAAAATCTGTTTAATGCTTAAGGGGAGTGTTTCAATCAGCCCTGCATGCCCACCCATGCGCCTATCAAGTCTAGTCATACTTGGTTTAACAAAGACTGTACCAATAGGAATAATGTGCTTCACTGAGCACTTAAGAGTGGTGACAACAGCTTAATTAAAGTTAGGAGGAGAGAGTGCAAACTCGCTCAAATCAAAGCACATCAGGAATTGGAAACACACGTTAAGGAAGACATCTATGAGGAATCAAGACACAAAGATACTATGAAATTCTTTAGGTTCGTTGCCAATGGAGGGCATTGAACTCCCACTCTTTTAGCTAACTCTATCCCTCCCAAAACTTGGTATAATAATTTCTCTGGTCTTTATTTTAGTTTGTTGGGGCAGTAACACAATGAAGGTGCCATTCCACCCTTGGAGAGACACTTCCCCCCATGTAGGATAGAAATGAGGGAAACAGTCTGTGCAATACAGACCATAGAATCTGGCAAAGTTGTTGGGCCTGATAGTGTGCGGGGTGACCTTTTTCTAGCAGATGTTGATGGCTAGGCTTCGTATTTGAATAGATGATCAAACGAGATCTTGGAAGGGGCATGCAGTCCTATTAGTTGGAAGACAACAGAAATAGTCCCCATTTATAAAAAGGTCCTACAAGAGTTATCTCTAAACTATAGGCCGATTAGCCTTATTGATGTAGCACAAAAGGTCTTCTCAGGCAGACCTTGGGAAGACTGTAGACCTGGACTGAGGACCACCAGGCCCTTTCATATCTGAAAGCAGGATTTACAAGACACATCAGTACTACTGATACGATTTTTTGGTTTTTAACTATCTATTGGAAGACCATAGTACTCCAGAAGGCCCACTTGTATTTAGTCTTTGTAGACATAAAATTCACATTTGACCTAGTTCCTCGAAGTAAGATGTGGGTGGTTCTGAAGCACAATGGAATATCCTATGACCTTTATTCTTGTTTGTCTGCATCGAGACACATTTGCCCAAGTCCAGTCAGACCCCAGAGTAGAACTGGCAGAACGGGCAGAGGTGCACAAAGGGGTCCACCAGTGAGTTCTACCTTATTTTCTTTATTCCTCAATGATGTGGTCATCTTTTTGGAGGAAGGTGCAGATGATGCTCCACTGTTGACGGAACGTAGGATTCCCCTTCTGCTTTTTGCAGATGACACCTTATTGGTGTCTAAAACACCTAGTGGCCTGCAATATCTGGTAAATAGGTTTGGGATTTTTGTGACAATCAGAGCCTGGTGATCAATCACTCCAAAACAAAGTTTATGACCAACAGCCCTCTTAGGTCTTTTATTGGTACAATCAAGCTGGAGGGTAAACCACTGGAAAAGGTGAATGAGTTTGATTACCAGTGAATAAAGATAATCGAGTCCATGTCATGGTAGCCCCAGATCAAAAAGAGTAGCTTGAATCTAACCAAACATGCTGCAGTTATTCTGATCCTCTACAGGTCATCCAGAGCCAGGTGTATATCCCCTGTGATTAAGGTATACAGGGCCAAGGCAGAGGGAAGTGCACTCTATGAGGCTGAGTTGTGGGGCACTGCCAACCTGACTGTGCTCGGGGTAGCAGAGGATTCTTTCATCAGAGGACTTGTTAACCTTTCCAATAGCACTCTGACAGTCACACTACAACATGACATGGGCATTAAACCAATGGCCCATAAGGCCTGGGTTGGACCTCTATTGTACTGGTGTAGGCTTAAATACACTCTTCCCTCGATGATTACTACAAAGCCTTCCAAGAAGTGATGCCATTAGATTCTTTTGGTAAAATCAAGTGAATAAGTTATGTAAAGACATCCCTAATCCAGCTCAGGTTAGGAGATTTAGGGGGTCATTCCAACCCTGGTGGTCATCGACCGCCAGGGTGGATGACCACGGAAGCACCACCAACAGGCTGCGCGGTCGCCCAGCCGGGTCCGGCGGTTTCCCGCCGTATTTCCCCCGGCTGGGAGAATCCTCCATGGCGGCGCTGCAAGCAGCGCCGCCATGGGGATTCCGACCCCCTTCCCGCCAGCCTGTTTCTGGCGGTTTTTACCGCCAGGAACAGGATGGCGGGAACGGGTGTCATGGGGCCCCTGGGGGCCCCTGCACTGCCCATGCCACTGGCATGGGCAGTGCAGGGGACCCCTAACAGGGCCCCAGCATGATTTTCACTGTCTGCATAGCAGACAGTGAAAATCGCGACGGGTGCAACTGCACCCATCGCACCCCTGCAACACCGCCGGCTCCATTCGGGAAAGTCTGAATGGCCCCCGCGGTCTTCTGACCGCGGAGCGGTCATTTGACGGGGTAAGTTTGGCGGGCGGCAACCGCCACCCGCCAAACTTGGAATGACCCCCTTATTCTCCTCTCCCTCTTCAGTAAAATGTCTAGCCGGGTTCACCCCGAAGGAGTCTATTTGGTGCCACTTCTTTGAAGATTAATTAAGGGATGCCAACCAAGGGTCTTTAACTTATAATTTCCTAGATTTTAAGCCTGACACTATCTTTGAACCCTTTTTAGAATACACCCATCTCCCTAGGGCCAGAGAAGTGTATATTGAATGCCACTATGACACTTTGCCTCTTTTCTCTGTGCAAGCCAAATGGAGCAAACACTCTGCTTTAAGTACTCTCTGTCTGTTGTGCTATCAGGATGGAGAATCTTTTGTTCATTTTATGTTCATCTGTCCTGACTATGCACGTCCCAGAAGATCTTGGATCATTCCGATCTGCAAGCAATTGGGGTGCAGCTAGAGTCATACAGCCCTTAGGCTCCTTCGCACAGAAAATCTCAGGTCAGAGACATATGCCGTTGTGAAATATCTCCACTGGAGTTTGTTCATCAGAAGAAAAGCATTGGGATAGTTATTTTTGCTCTTTTAATGATAGGTACAGCAGTGAGGGAATGCTGTAGTTGGCTGGTAAACTCCCAAGGACTTTTACATTTTAGATTCAGATTGCTGATTGTTTTCCCTTTTTGGAACCATTTTAATGAACGTTTGCCCATATTTTAGTACACCTTTACACACCTTTGATTATTTTTAGCTACTATTACTGTTTATGAGAGACATTATTTTAAATGTATATTTGTATGATTGTTTTTACTAGCTATTGTGATAGCTCATGTTTTAACAGTTGTGAAAATAGTACAGTTTAAAAAAAACAAATAAAGTATAAGAAGCATATACTTTCCAACTTGTGTTTCAGATGGGGCAAACTACAATCAACTTTCGCTTTCTTATGTCTTGTTGTGTAGAGTCTTCCTGTTGATTCTTTTTTGTCAAGATTTCTTGGACATGAATGATGTAAATATTGATCTTCTATTGGCAGACTTGCTTTTGAAATTGGGGCGTTACATTCTGTTACTATCCATTCAAGACTAATTAGACAATTGAATGTAAAAACTGACAAATAATGAAAGCCGTGTGATTGATTTGCAAGAAGAAGCTATGGAGAGATTCAGAAAATTCAAAAATACATCCTTATTAAACATGATAAGAAAGTAGCAGTATGTACGAGGCGTGACAAGTCTGAAAATCCAGAGAGAGTGAATGTAATTATAATTTTGAGGTTCATGATGAATATATGAAAGGTGAACAGCACATACACACACATAATTATGAGGGCCGGCCATTGACCGCAATAAAGTGTGTATTTACTATCCTAACTCCATGCGTGCTTTGATAGTAAGGCCGGTTATAAAGTGGACCAAGGCAAGTATGACTGCACTTTTAGTTTTTGATACACTTGCTCGAAACTACTTAAACAAACTATGAGAACCAGTCCTCCTAACGCACCGGTCCTCAAAAGGATAGTGTTTGTCTGGAACTGACAGTGTTTACCCATGCTATGAGGACTGAACCGGACCTCACAGCTTAGGCTATCCATGCCCACACACACATACACTAGTTCATTTTAATCAGACATTCAATTAAGGGGGGAACTGTTATGTAGCCTTTGTTTTCCTAGAGTGTTTCATGTATTATGTGAATGAAATGATTGAAACTGGACTTAAAAGAGTGACATATAGATTTGGCAAAGTGCTTATGGATTTTCCGGTGATGCTTTGAATAATGTGAAGATTAGAAAGTTGTCTACTTTGGTTGATTGCTTGGTAGCTAATACAGCTGCTGCAATAACAAACATTGAAGAAGAAATAGTTGTCACACGTGCTACAGTTTTACAGAACAGGCTTGTTTAAGATTTTCTGCTATTGGAAAAAGGTGGAGTATGTTTTAAAAACACAGAAGTGCTCTCATTTGGTGCCATAATAATCAATGTAATAAATATATAAGTAATATTACTAATATTGTTTGTGGGGCAGTCTCTTGAAAACAATTGTTGTTTGGGATCCTGTTGGGTCAAAACTGGTGAATAGCTTGGTGTTGTGGGATGATGCATAAAATATTAACAACTACCATTATAAATTTATTGTATATAAATGGTCTAATACTTATATTTTGTGGCTTAGAAATAATATGATTTAGAAATGGGTTAAAGTTTGAGTGCCAATTGAAAAAAAGATTATAACAAACAGCAAAACGAAAATGTTTGAGACTGAAATGAATAACTTTAAAGCTCGGGTTTTTGGCAGAATGATATAATTAGATTAAAGAAATTGTGAATGGATCATACATTGTTTTAAGTAATATACATTGTGATGCTCTATATCAACATAAGGGGAAAATGTAGAAGTTATTTTAGAATAGAACTAATAAATATTGTGTGTAATTCTTTTTTGTTTTACCATTGGATATTGTGATGTATCATTTTGTTCACACCATTCTGGTCGTGTGTTTCTTTTTTTTGAAGACCTATATAACTTGTTTTTTTGGGATGTGAGCCATGGTCTTCCCTTTCGCTTATGTAGAGACATACTTCATGCTAGTCTCTTCTTTGACACATGACTTCTAATATATTGTCTTGTGCTAGACAGTATCCTGTTTTAAGTATTTAGCTAGACTAGGGCTCCGTATCTCTCACCCTATGATACTTTCCATTTATTTGCATTTTCAGATTTATTGACATTTTCATTTAAACAGACTAACTATTTGTCCTGCTGAAATGGTTCGAAATTTTAGTTAAGCCCTCATGGTTTTGACTTTGAACATGATCCAGTATAAGTTTGACTTACTCCGTTTTATCTTTATTTCTATTCTGGCCTCATCATCCTTTGGGACCTACACAAAGCCTTCCTCCTGAGAATGAGTGCTCACAATACACAGGTCAATAGACTGAATATATGTATAAGGCACAGCATCTTAGGGAAACACATTTCAGGAAATATGAAAACACCTAGAGACAGATTAAGATAAGATAAAATACCAATTTAAAGTGTTACATGTCATCCATATAAGGATATATATAGGAAGATGGATTTGTTAAACAATCAATGTATTCATTGAAGCTTTGAATTCCAAGCCCTTCTGCTCTGCAGCACGTTTTCATTCACCTTCTACGCTAATCATGATTATTTTATTGTACTTCACATTTTGCAAAATGTAAACAAAATGAAAATATATTCACACGGAAACCTGTACCTCTGTGTCCCTAATGTTAAATGTGTGTTTATTTGCTTCACTGTTTGTTCAGATGCCACATTTAAGAAAATGAGGTTGTGGTAATTGTATCCTTACATTTTTACAAGAAGGACTGATGAGTAACATCTGCTGTGTTAGGTGTAAAGAAGCTTAGGCCCTGATTTACGTAAAGTGGCACTGAACCCAGGGCAGCTCCACTTTTCTTGCGCCCCTTGGTGCCCCCCTACCGCCACTCTGTGTTCGCCATATCTAAGATACAGCACACCATGGTGGTAGTTTGGGGAACTCTTGTCACTTTTTTTTTTTTACACTTCAGCAGTCATTAAAAGTGCCGGAAAAAAAATGATGCAAAGAAATTTCTTTGATTTCTTTGTGCCATTTTTTCGCCCCCCTCCTTAACGGGGGAATGCCCCAATTGCATACATTATGCCTGTCGTAGGCATAATGCAGTGCAAAGGGTTACAAAGTGGCACAATGCATGCATTTTGCCACTTTGTAAATCTGGCGTGGCGATTTTGGCAATGGTTGGGCCACATTAGCGTAAAAAAATGATGCAAATGTTGCACAAGGAGACGCTATGGGCTCTTAAATCAGACCCTTAGAATCTTTATTTCTAAAGAATTTTAATCAAGTCCCAGATAAAGGCCCTCATTACAACCCTAGCGGTCGGTGATAAAGTGGTGGTAATACCGCCAACAGCCCAGCGGTAACCAAAATGGAATTATGACCACAGCGGAAACCACTCAGACAAACAGCCACTCTAACACACCGACCACCACAACGGAATCAACAAGCACCATGACAGTAACCACCAACAGCCAGGCTGAAGACAATGTACCGCCTACTGTATTAAGGCAGGTCAATTATCCACCTTTTCCTGGGCGGTACCAACGACATCAAAAGCCTGGTGGAAACACTGCACAGAAGTCAAAGGACTCACCTGTAGAGACTCAGGGAACAACCACAAAGCCATGGAGCCCGAGCTGTAAATATTTCCGATGCTCGTCTACCTTCTGCTGCATTATGAACATCAACACCGGTGAAGACGACCACAGTGAGTACTGCCACCTAGCACACAAGGGAGGGGAGAGGAAAAAGAGTGACACACACATGCAAGACGCAACACCCCCACCTACAACACCATACACAAGCAGATGCACAAATATTACATATTCACCCCGTACCCCTCAGGAATAATGCAAGGACAAAATGATTTGAAGAAAGTGAGTGTAACACAATAAAATACTAGGAATAAGTGCATCAAAATACAAACACTGCCCAGTCCTCAATGTCCGTGGTCCACAGGGACACAACACATAGGCCACGGCCCCACCTCACTCCTGCAACAACACGGAGAGAACACTGCAGGGGCATCAGGTTGAAAATACACAGGCACCTCAGGGGGACGGGGAACGGGGGGGCACCTCAGCCAGAAGATGGTACAACACCAGTGGTCCTGGAGGGGCTACATGCCCTGTGCAATGTCCTGGGGAGTGCAACGTCACAGTCTCTCAAGTGGGTGGTTTGCCCACTGCTTGGTCCTGGGGAGTGCAAGGCCTGAGTCTCTCAAGTGGGTGGTTTGCCCACTGGTTGGTCCTGGGAGTGTAAGGCCACAGTCTCTCAAGTGGGTGGTTTGCTGACTGCTTAGTCCGGGGGAGTGCAAGGCAACATTCTCTCAAGTGGGTGGTTTGCCCACTGCTTGGGCCTGGGGAGTGCAAGGCCACAATCTCTCAAGTGAGTGGTTTGCCCACTGCTTGGTCCTGGGGAGTGGAAGGCCACAGTCCCTCTAGTGGATAGCTTCTACCACTGGTTCTGGAGTGGGCATTGTGCCCAGTGTGCTACATCCTGGGAAGGATGGGGTGAGTGGATGTCTTCTTCCACTGGTTCTGGAGGGGGCATAGTGCCCAGTGAGCTTCATGCTGGGAAGGACGGGGTGAGTGGATGGCTTCTTCCACTGGTTCTGGAGGGGGCATTGTGCCCTGTGTGCGTCATCCTGGGAGGTATGAGGTGAGTGGATGGCTTCTTCCATTGGTTTTGGAGGGAGCATTGTGCCCAGTGAGATTTATCCTGGGAAGGATGGGGTGAGTGGATGGCTTCTTCCATTGGTTCTGGAGGGGGCATTGTGCCCAGTGAGCTTCATCCTGGGAAGGATGGGGTGAGTGGATGGCTTCTTCCACTGGTTCTGCTTCATCTTGGGAAGGATGGGGTGAGTGGATGGCTTCTTCCACTGGTTCTGGAGGGGGCATTGTGCCCAGTGAGCTTCATTCTTGGAAGGATGAGGTGAGTAAATGGCTTCTTCCACTGGTTGTGGAGGGGGCATTGTGCCCTGTGTGCGTCATCCTAGGAAGGATGAGGTGAGTGGATGGCTTCTTCCATTGGTTTTGGAGGGGGCATTGTGCCCAGTGAGCTTTATCCTGGGAAGGATGGGGTGAGTGGATGGCTTCTTCCACTGGTTCTGGAGGGAGCATTGTACCCAGTGAGCTTCATCTTGGGAAGGATGGGGTGAGTGGATGTCTTCTTCCAATGGTTCTGGAGGGGGCATTGCGTCCTGTGATGCAGATCTTGGGGAGTGCAAGGTCACAGTCTCTCACTTGGGTGTCAGACCCACAGGATTTGCATGGGCCATGCCACACAACAGCCCATGGACGCAAGGCTACACACTGACCGCTGGCGGTGGTGGCTGCTCAGTAGTGGCAGTGGCAATGCTGGTGCTGGCAGTGGTGGGGGGAGGCTCCAGCCCATCCCCTGCAGCCTTGGACGGCTGCCCACTGGGGCTGCTGCTGCTGGCAGTGTTGCAGGTGGCGGTGTTGGCAGTGGTGGGGGAAGTTCCAGCCCATCCTCTGCAGCCTCGGACAGCTGCTCACTGGGGCTGCTGCTGCTGGCAGTGGTGCTGGTGGTGGTGCTGGCAGTGGTGGGGGGAGGCTCTAGCCCAAAACCTGCAGCCTCTGACAGCTGCCCACTGGGGCTGCTGCTGCTAGCAGTGGTGCTGGTGGTGGTGCTGGCAGTGGTGGGGGGAGGCTCCAGCCCTTCCCTTGCACCCTCTTTTCTCAGACGGCTGCCCACTGGGGCTGCTGTTCCTGGCAGTGGTGCTGGTTCCGGTGCTGGTGGCAGTGATGGTGCTGGCAGTGGTGGGGGGAGGATCCAGCCCTTCCCTTTCAGCCTCGGATGGCTGAACCACCATGGTTGGTGGTGGGGGCTCCGACTGAGTCCCAGCACCAGGCATCATGTCCTTCCTGCCTGCGGGTGCAGGTCCCTTGTCCTGCCTGTCAGCAGTCGAGGATTGCACCTTGCCCTTCTCTGTAGCAGCTGGGGGTGCATCCTTGCCCTTCCTGGACGCTGCTGGTGTTGCCTCCTTCTCCTTCCCTGTCGCAGCTGGCGGTGCCTCCTTGCCTTTCCTAGATGTTGCTGGTGCAGGCACCCTTGAAGTGTGGCTGCCTGGTGCCCGGGATCCTCTCCCACCTGCAGTAGCTGTCGACACTACTGTGGCCGTGGACTGGGTGGCTGAGGTGCTCCTCTGGGTTCTGACCACAATGGCCCGACGTGAAGGACGGGGGTGGAGGGGAAGGAAAGAGGTCAAGGGTGGAGAGGAAAAGCTTCTTAGGGACATTTGGGCGGGAAGAGGGTGATGGTTTGGGAGTGAGGATCAAGAAGTGGTTGCAAGAGGTGTCTGTCTTCTGATTAAGGGTGAAGGTGCATGGGCTGGATGCTGCTGTGAGGTGGATGGCTGTTGGGTGTCTGAGTGCTTGCGTTTGTGTACTTTGGGAAGAGGGGGCACAGACACAGTGGGAGAGGACACAGGGGACGTGTGCATGGACGTGTGGGTGGTGACTGCAAATGAGGGGTGTGTACTGATAGGAGGGCTGGTGATCGAGGTAGTGGATGAGGATGTAGTGCATGCAGGTGTGAGTGTAGATGCTACTGGGAGGGTGGTGGATGATGAAGAGGAGAGGGACACAGTGGAGGCAGTGGATGTTGGTATGTCTGCATCTGGATGGTGTTTGTGTGAGGGCCTGTGAGATGATGTGTGGTGCTTGTGTTTGCCTGAATCACTCCTGTGTGTAGTCCTGGGTGCATGCTGGTCTGTCTGTAGGTTGGGGTTAAGGGAATGGGATTGGGGTAAAGGAAGTAATAGGGGGGAGTCTAGAAACAGGGGCAATTGCTGCCATCAGAGAGGATCTCTGTTGGGCCACCATGCCAGAGTGAATGCCCTCCAGGAATGCATTTCTTTGTTGCAAATGGGCTGCCAGCCCCTGGATGGCATTCACAATGGTTGACTGCCCAACAGAGATGGATCGCAGGAGGTCAATAGCCTCCTCACTCATAGCAGCAGGGCTAACTGGGGCAAGTCCTGAGGTGCCTGGGGGGAAGGAGATGCCCACCCTCCTGGGTGAGTGGGCACGGGAAACACGCTGAGGGACTGCTGGGATGGTGGTGCTGGTATGTGGGTGGCGGCTGTACCTGTAGTTGAGGAGGGCACACAGGTGTCGGCCACCACCAGGGAGCCTCCATCGGAGGAGGTATCACTGTCAGAACTGTCCCCTCCTGTCTCCGTCATGGTGCTCCCCTCGCCCTCTGTTCTGCTGGTGCCCTCACCGTCAGTGGATTCAGCCTCCTGGGCCCTGTGGAATACAGCTCTCCCCGACGCTGGTGCCACTGCTCCTACGCTAGATGATGCTAATGCACATAAGGACAGGGTGACAAAACAAAAAGGGGGGGAAGAGACAAAGGATACACTTGGTCAATGGTGGCAACAACACCACCGCTGGCGTACATAACACACACATGCAGGGAACAGCCCTATGCACTAGGCAATGCACTACCAGTCACAATGCTAGTCACCAGCCCATGGACAGGGATACCTAACACTAATTGCAGCATACCTGAGACCCACAGACTCCTGCCCAGAAGAGGATGCCTACTAACTTTGATGGAGGAGGTTTACATCAGACCCTGCCCAACATGGGACCTACCCTGCAATGTCTGGCCTGGCCTAGGGGCACCCACAGGTCCACATCCCCCACCCGGGTGCCACCCCACCACGCGCAAGTAGTAAATTGGGGCACTGTACTCACCCCTTGTGGCTGCTGTGATGCCCCCAAGTGCCCATCGAGCTCTGGATAGGCCACCGTCAGTATGCGGGCCATCAGGGGGGGTCAGGGTTCGACCGGCATCCCTTTCTCATTGGGAGGCAATCCCCAGCTTGTCCTCTGCAGTCTTCTGTGCCTAGCATCTCAGGTCATTTCACCATTTCCGACAGTGGGTGCTCCGCCTGTCGTAGACCCCCAGGGTCTGCAAGTCCTTGGCGATGAACCACCATATACCCTTTTTTTGATTAACGCTGACCTGCAGAGAAATACACATAGGAAAAGGTATCAGTCAGACCGTCCTGCCTGTTACACTCATAGCCCACCATAGCACTCACATCCCTTATGCACAGACATGGCCCCCATACATGCAGCAAGCTGCCCAGGGCCCTTCCACCAACCCCCCCCAACATGAGGCCCTCACACACAGCACTCCATGCATTCATGCCCCATGCATTGTGCTCACAGTGTACTCACCTGTTGGTCTGGAGGCCCATACAGCATTCGGTACTGGGGTAGGACCCCACCCACCAGTGTCTCCAGCTCTGCAGTGGTGAAGGCAGGGGCCATTTCTCCGTGACACGAGCCATGGTAGGTTCCAGACACAGGTCACAGCAGCACTTGCAGTGTAGGTCCTCTCCTGGTGAAGGTTAGGTAGCAAGTGAGTAAACAGATAGAAAATGACAGTCACGTCCGTGGTGGTGCGTACTGTCACTGCCGGCGTACATCACCATTGGTCACTGTAACTCATAGGGCCCAATGGTATCCAATGAGGATTTGCACTGTTGTTCTCGACCGCCTCCCACAACGGCCCATAACATCAGCGGAATTACCTCATTTCCACCTGTCCCTCCATACAGGACTATGCCATTGCAGGTGGGGGCAGGCCATGGCACCTAACTGCATTACACTACACATAGGCACCATTTAGGACTATCCAACAATATGCTGTTACAGTCACAACGTGCAATGCAGTGTAATGTTTGGAAATATGGAATACTGACCAGCTGCTCACCGTTTTGCCCCATAGATTGCAACAGCTGCGGATTAATAGGGGATGAAGACAGCCCCCCGTGTACAGGCCTCTGGTGGACTTGGCAACAATGGAGGACAGGCACATTATCCTCACCTATAGCCGGGACAGGGCCACAATCACAGAGCAACATTCCCATTTGGAGCCTGACCTGATATCTGCTATCCGTCTGCCCACCTGGATCCCCCCTCTTGCGCAAGTCCTATCTGTGCTCCATTTTCCGGCAACAGGCTCCTTTCAACTGATAGTGGGCTTGGCAGCAGGAATGCCTCAGCCAATGTTCTCAATAGTGCTGACCAGAGTGTTGTCTGCCCTGATTAAACACATGCGCAGCTACATCGTTTTCCCCCAGGTGGAGGATTCGGCCACAGTGAAAGCTGATTTCTATGCAATGGGGTATATCCCCAACATTATTGGGGCTATTGATGGCATACATATTGCATTTGCCCCCCCCGGAGAAATGAACAGGTGTTCAGAAATCGAAAGAGCTTTCACTCCATGAATGTGCAGATAGTGTGCCTGCCGGACCAGTACATCTCCCATGTCAATGCAAAGTATCCTAGGTCTCTGCATGATTCCTTTATCCTGAGGAATAGCAGCATCCTATATGTGATGGCTCAACTCCAGAGGCACTGGGTGTTGCTAATGTGAGCCCTGGTTCCCACCCAGTGGATGTTGGTGTATGGGTATGGTGTGGGCCCTAAGTGTTAGTGTGTGGCTAACAGTTGTCCCTCGATATTTTCAGGTGACTCTGGTTATCCCAACCTCTCATGGCTACTGACCCCTGTGAGGAATCCCAGGACAAGGGCAGAGGAACGTTACAATGAGGCACATGGACGAACAAGAAGAATCATAGAGAGGACATTCGGCCTCCTGAAGCCAAGGTTTAGTTGCCTCCATCTAACAGGTGGATCCCTATACTACTCACCCAAGAAGGTCTGCCAGATTATCGTAGCATGCTGTATGTTGCACAACCTTGCATTACGTTGCCAGGTGCCTTTTCTGCAGGAGGATGAGGATGGAGATGGGCATGTGGCAGCAGTGGACCCTGTGGACATTGAAGATTAGGAGGCAGAGGATGAGGACAACAGAAGTGCAATAATACAACAATTCTTCCAATGACACACAGGTAAGACACTGTAACTTCACTTTTCATTCACAGTTTTGTGTTTGACATTGTCACTGGCAGGCTGATTTTCCCACTTCTATGGCCACTTAATGTACCCTTTGGCATCTCTATTTGCAGATATTTGTGCCCCACTATCACTCCCGGTGTGTTGACTGCAGCCAACTACAGGTCATTCCCATGTATACAATACTGTACGGTTGTATTGCAATGTTTATACCTTGTTAAACGAATACATAGTTCAATCATTTGACATACTCCACACTTTTATTGTTTTTCAAATAGTGTTTATTTAAGTGCTAATAAGTAGAGGGGGATGTTCAATGGGCTAGGTTGATGGTGGAGGAAAGTCCAGGATAGAGTCCAGGCTATATGGATCACAGGTGCATTGTCCGAGGGGGCATAGGAAGTGGAGGAATGGCAGTTCAAGGTGGACAGGGTGACAGGGTGGGACACAAGGGTGACAATCAGGAGAGTCTTATTTCCTGGCGGGGGTCTTGGCAATAGTCTTTGCCTTCTGCAGGGATTGCAGGGACCATTTACGGGGTGGTTCTCCATCTGCAGGGGGTGGGATGCTGGTGGCCTGTTGGTCCTGTGGCAGGCCTCCTGTCCACTAGCGGAGGTGCAGGGCTGTTTATCGGTTTGGCTAGTGGTAGGGGCCTGGTGGTGTGCCACTGTCTCCCTCATAGTGTTGGCCATGTCTGCCAGCACCCCTGTAATGGAAACCAGGGTGGTGTTAATGGACTTTAAATCCTCCCTGATCCCCAGGTACTGTCCCTCCTGCAGCCGCTGGGTCTCCCGCAACTTGTCCAGTATCTGGCGCATCATCTCCTAGGAATGGTGGTATGCTCCCAGGATCTTGGTGAGTGCCTTCTGGAGAGTCGGTTCCCTGGGCCTGACCTGACCCTGTCGCACAGCAGCCCTCCCAGCTTCCCTGTTGTCCTGTGCCTCTGTCCCCTGAACCGTGTGCCCACTGCCACTGACCCCAAGTCCCTGATCATCCTGTGTTTGTGGGGTGCCCTGGGGTCCCTGTAGTGGTGGACACAATGCTGATTGACATGTCCAGGGGACAGAGGTATGGACCCGCTGGGTGGGTACTGTGGTGGTGTTTCCTGAGTGGGGAGGGCTCTGCGGTGGTATGGGACTGTGCCTGGGTAACCGACTGTCCGGAGATTCCTGATGGACCAGGTTGGTCATCTAGATCCAGGCGTCCAGAGCTGCTGTCATCACTGTGGGCCTCTTTTGGGAGGGACCGGATGTTGCTGGCACCTCCTCTCGGGTGACGATGGGTGGGGTACCTGTGGGGATGTATATGCAGTGTTATAGTTTCTGCATGTGACATCTTGTGCATGGGCATGTTGCCCTGTATGGCTGTGATTGCCCTGTCAGCTTTGCCTTGTGTGAGTAGTGATTTTGTGGGCTAGGTGATTCTCTCTAATGTGCATGCTTTAGTGATGGGTGTCCATGCAGGTCTGTGATGGGGTCCATGCATTGGTGTTGCATGCAGGGCTTGGTATTGGGATGGGTGGGTTGTGATGGTGGGGTATATGTGAGGAGGTGGAGTGATGGGGGTGTGGGTAAGGGTGGGGTATGTGATGGCATGCAGGTGGGAAGGTGATAGTAATAGAGATTTGACTTACCAGAGTCCAGTCCTCCTCCTACTCCTGTCAGTCCCTCAGGATGCAGTATTGCCAAGACTTGCTCCTCCCATGTTGTTAGTAGTGGGGGAGGAGGTGGGGGTCCACTGCCAGTCCTGTACAGCTAGTTGGTATCTTGCTGCCATGGAACGCACCTTCCCCCATAGGTCGTTCCACCTCTTCCTGATGTCATCCCTTGTTCTGGGGTGCTGTCCCCCTGTTGTGTCCATGATTCTCCACCATAGCTCCATCTTCCTAGCAATGGATGTCTGCTGCACCTGTGATTCGAATAGCTCAGGCTCTACCTGGATGATTTCCTCCACCATGACCCTAAGCTTCTCCTCAGAGAATCTGGGGTGTCGTTGTGGTGCCATGGGTGTAATGTGAGTGGTGTGGGTGAGGGTGTGTGAGGTGATGTGTTGGGGTGTGTGTTGCAAGGGGCGTGGATGGTGTATAGGTGATGGTGGTGTGTGGCTGTGGTCTTGTCTGTGGTCTTGCTGTCTCTCTTGTGGCACTTGTTTGTATTTGTAAAGGGTTGTGGGGAGTGTGGGTGTTTGCTTTATAGTGGTGTAGGTGTGTGGGTGTGGTGTGTGTATGTGTGTCAGGTGTGTGAAGTTTGAATTGTCCAATGTGGTATAGTTTTGTATGTGTGTGTGTATTTTGAGCGCAGCTGTATGTAGCGCCAATGGTTTAAAACCACTGAATGTCTGCTGCAGTGATTCGTTGGTCATAATGTTGTGGGCGTAGTTCTGTTGGCGTAATGGTGTGGGTTTTGCTACCGCCAGTTTATCACCGACCTTTGGGCTGGCGGACTTGTGTGTGTGGCTGTATAGTGACGGATTGCTATGTGTGTGTCTTAATATGGGTAGCGGTGATCCGCCGCAGCAGCGGTATATTGGCGGCAGTCAGAATGGCGGAAACCAGTACTTACCGCCAATGTCATAATGAGGGCCAAAGTGTGGATATCATGTTAAGCCCTTCAAGACTTGAGGTCATGAGGTACTACAACTGCATTTAAATTCTCTGTACACTATCTACATTTAAGCGTTCAACAAATACTCTTTGATATCACTGCAAAACCGAGATTACATAGGAAGCTGTGGAAATGTATGTACCATGTGAGACAGTGAAGAATAGTGATTATTTTCTTACCTTCTAGCAGTTCTTAAACTGAGGCATAAAAGAACTCCCAACTCCAAATTTATTTCCATTCGGCTCTTTTGCTGTCCCCCAAGCTTCTATTGTTCTGACACTTACGGTCTCATTGGTTGAATGATGACAACCACCTGGAGTTGCCTATAGCAGGGACAGTTGTAACTCAGAGGGACAGAGTTATTGTGGCATTACAAGTAAGACTTTAAGGGTCCACTTCGAAATGAGGAATCACCATGAAAAAAGGTAACTCTAAGTCCAATTCCCACTCTAATGTCTCATTTTACCAAGTTTATAACTGATACATTTCGGCTATCAGCAACCTTAATCTCTGGGGGAAACAAAAGAGATCCATGGTGTTCCCACATATCATGAAAATTTGTTTGGCCTGGTAACTCATGTTATCAGCCCCATTAGAATTAAGCCAGAACACTTAGGGGGTCATTATGAGTTCGGCGAACGGTTTTTATCATCCTCTGAACTTCAGACAGGAAGGTTGCTGCCACACAGGCTACCTCCCTGTCTGGCCAATTAAGAGCTTCCCGCTAGATCAACGGGCAGAAACCTGAGTTTCCGCCCACTGGCCTAGCGGGAAACAAGCTACAGCACTGTCTCTGGCACATAATTGAGCCAGCGGCAATGCTGTAGCCTGCAGGGTGCACCAGCACCCTTGCAATGTTAACTGTCTGCAAAGCAGACAATGAACCTTGCAAGGGTGCTGGCCAGGGGGACCCTGCCCTACGAATGCCAAGCTCATGGGCAGTGCAAGGGCCCCATGTACCTGTTCTCTGCCAGCATTTTCATGGTGGTGGTACCGCCATGAAACCACGGGCGAAGGAGGGGGTTGTAATCCTAAGGGTAGCGCTGCTTACAGCACTGCCCTGGCAGATTAGGACCACCACCACCTCCAGACTGCCGGACTCTCCTATCCTGGTGGAGCTGGCGGTTCCATGGTTGCCCGACCGCCAGGGTGGTAAAGTGGTGCTTAGACCGCCGCATTGGCAGCAGTCCGACTGCCATCTGCGAGTCTGGTGGTCTAGTGACCGCCAGACTCATAAAGACCCCCTTAATGAGGAACATAACGTTTCCAGTGTGGCTAAATAACGTGTTTTCCAATAGTGTGAAGTGCTATTGGGAGAGTTCTAGCCAACCAGGTAACTTTTGCTTGCATTTTGCTACTCATCATAACTAGAGCCACAAATGTGCTGCTGCACAGCACTTACCATGCAGTTCAGCATCGACTACTTAATTTGCAGATTTTTGCCAAAAGAATTCCTGCACAAAAGGAGCAATTTGAAATTGTCATATGCAAGATGCAGAACCACATCATACACTTTGTGAACAATGAAATGATTACCTTCAACCTCCAATTAATGTGATGGGACTTTTAAAGAGGTGAGAATGTTACCCCTATGACATCAAGAAGGAAAATGGTATGGACTGGGGGCATTTTGACTTCAAAAGGAAAGAATCCCCTAAAAAAAAAAATATGTATATATATATATATATATATACATATATATATATATATATAAATCACTGATGCAGTTCTCAAGGCAGTGTTTTTCAGACTATAGGAAAATCCTAAAATGTTAGAACTTTAAGCTCCCATTTCTTGAACCTAAAATACAGACTTTGTGATGCGCATACTTGACATGTATCAGACTACAGTATTATGCAACAGTATAAATCTCATGGGTAAGAGAAACATCCAAAGGCCCAGTTTTCTAAGTACCATTTGGTACACCTTTGACACAATTATATCGTGAGAATGTGTATGTGGTAATCAAATCATAGATAATGTGAGGATATTATGTCCAGCCTCTCGAGGCTTAAAGTTATAAAAATAATTTGAGCTGCATTTAAATTTTTTTTTTTACTCTGTCCTAATTTAAATGTTCAACACATACTCTTTGATAACACTGTAAAACACAGAAAGTTCTAAGAATTAATTCTGTTGTGTATAAGCCACATGAGACAGTGAATAGAATTCTACATTTATCTGCTTGCAATTCTAAAACTGAGGAATATTAAAACCGCTCAACTCCAAATTTAATTGCATTTGGCTCTTCGCCTGTTCAGTCACACATGGGCTTGATTAAGATGTCCCCAGATTGTGCTTAGATGTCATTGCCCTTGATCTGCCAATATCATTTAAGTATTTAAATGTTCCCTTAGAATGTTGAGAACCATTAGGATAAAAAGTAGATCTATCTCCATTTTCCCTTCTGATTTCTAATGCGAACAATTTTTTCTCTGAGAGATTTTTTGTGAAGCCAAATGGATGCACAATGTTCCCATAAATTCCATATCATACACTTGAACAATGAAATGATCACCTCCAGTTGCAGATTATTGTAATAGTACTTTAAAAGAGGTTACAATGTAACCCATGTGATGGAAAGAAGGTAATTGGATGAAATGGAAGCATTTTTACTGTAAAAAGAAAACAAATGCCTTAAGTATATAAATGCAATGGAAACAACTGATACTGTTCACAATACAGACTTCTTTTCAGACTTTAGAAGAATCTCAAAAATGTTACATTTATCATTTTGACTTCCAGTTGATTGAATCCTAAAATGAATCTTCATGAGGCGCATACATGACATGTCATATACTATCTGTACTGTTCTGCAAGAACTGTTTTTATTGGAAGGAGGGGCTTCCAGAGGCCCAGTTATTTGAACATGAGAGAAAACTGAAGACAGGTTTTTGTTACCTGTTAAACACAATGTGATATATTTCCTGTGCAATTTATTTTGTGCTGAGTGATGGAAAAGACAGAGTTAATCAAGCAACATTTATGCACTTTGAAGAAAACAAAATATTTTTGTTGGTGAATAAAATTTGGACATGGATCTCCTGAACATAAATAACTATTTTGCTTAACAATAACCTTGGGGTTTTCATTGTACTGGAATCTTATTCATCAACAAAATGCTTTTTAGCGAAATGCAGTGACGTGCCAAATTATGTTAGTGCTGTCAATATATCAGTAGTCTGACCATAGCATCCCTTATTATGTCAGGTCTCATATTATGTAAGGGTTTACATTCTAGCAGTTGTCTGATTATGGATGTAGGACATTACAAAGCTAGTAATATTTGGGAGGAGCATTTTGGTAAAATATATGCTGAACCACTATCCTTTGACACTTTTACTATTGATCCCTGACTTGTATCGCATTTTCAGACAACCTTATTGGAAGTTGCAGATGCCATCAATCAAAGTGTGGGTGGTAATATGCTGGGCCCCAAAGGTGTTCCTATTGAACTTGCTAAAGTAACTATTTTTTGGCTCCTCTGCTCACAAATGTTTTCAACAACCTTCAAGGACATGAGAGCAAGGGTTCATGTCAGTACGCAGGGAGAGGAGTCAGGAGTCGTAGGCATTCACCATGGAGTGAGACAAGGATGCATGTTGCCCCCCCTCATTAATTCTTTAAATTAATGATCTTCATCTTTCCTTTGCACATGTCACTTTAGATATTATCAAAGGCAAGTCGCTCCCCACACTCCTTTACACAGAGAACACAGTACTCTTGGCACATACCCCTAGGGCACTGCGCCAGTTAGTGTATGCCTTTGTTGATTTCATGGCCTCTCTAGAACTCCAAAAATGTTTTTGTAAATCCCATATTATGACTTGTGGCCCTAAGAGCAGACCCCTCTTGACTATGTTAATTGGTATTCATCACTTGACTAGTATTAATAATTTTCCTTATTTAGGTATTATTGTTTCTGCTCATGGGTCGTGGTTACGCAATATCACGTACCATTCTACTAAATTCTCTATGGCCAATGGGTCGATATGTAGCCTTCCACAACCTGCGAGGGTGGCTCTTTTGCCCCCCGCTACAAATATACAACTCGCAAAGTGTGCCAATTTCTTCGTATGGGGCTGAGGTGTGGGGGTTCTCTGACTACTCGGCTATCCAACTTCACAGCTTCAGCTTCACATTTTATTTTTCATAAAGAACTTGGGCTCCCTTATATAGTTGATTTGATTAAGGCACAGCTGATTTTATTGTTACTTTCTATCTGGCAGAATCCTGAGGCTGCTCAATCAAGAGACATTATAATGAATTCTTTGCTTGGATAGAGGGATATTAATTCCATGGATTCTGTATATAAAGGCCATAAATTTCAAAATTGGGGTGGATTCTATTTTTATGGATCAAACATCTTGCGTCAGTGTAAATAAGAAGACGATGGCCAATGCTTTTTATAATTCGGATGAATCTTAACGCTGAGGGATTTGGAGGGGAAGCTTATTGTAATAAGATATCTAAATTTGAGTGAATTAGATTGTGCCACCGATTATATTTGGTGTGCCTGCACTCAATGGAAATGTTCTTTGCTTTTTAATTTGGTTTCAGAAACGCTGAAATATTTGCTCTGCTTCCTCTTGGGTTATCCAAGTCATGTCCTTGTGATAATGTAAATGAATCAATCAATCAGGATTTATAAAGCGTGGCTAATCATCCGATAGGCTATTTGGAATTCCAGAAGTGAGGTAATGGTCCCGAGGTCCAGAGGTGCATGGGGAGGCTATTCCAGGTTTTTGCTGTGACGTGAGAGAAGAAAAGTCCTCCACTTCTGCTTTGGTAGATACAGGGAATATGGGCAAGAGAAAGGGAGGCACAGCATAGTATTCTCGATGATTGGCATAAGTTCAGGCAGTGGTTTAGGTACAAAAGTCCTTGGTTCTCTAGAGCCTTTTGTGCATGGGTCAGCAGCTTGAATTGGCACCTGTTCTATACGGGGAGCCAGTGGAGTTGCCTGGGGAGGGGTGTGATGTGGGTTCATCAGGGAAGGCCGATGATGAGTTAGGCTGTGGTGTTCTGTATGGTCTGAAGTCTCTGTAGGAGGTGTGTGGTGATTGCTACGTAGAGGACATTGCCATAGTCCAGTCAGCTGGTGCTGAGGGTCTGTGTCTCAGTGCTTTTTGTGTGTAGGGGTAGCCACTTGAAGATCTTTTGAAGCATGCACAAAGTGAGGAAGCAGGCAGAGGAGACAGTGTTGATCTGTGATTTAATGGTGAGCTTGTTGTCAAAGATGATTCTGCGGTGTCTGGCAGGCTCGAAGGGAGTGGGTGTTGGTCCTAGGTCTGATGGCCACCCTGAGTCATTCATGTGTTGCTGCTATTGCCAAAGATCAGTACTCCATCTTGTCTGTGTTTCAGCTGCAGGCAGTTGTTCTTCATCTAGTCAGTGACGCTTGTCATGCATCTGTGGAAGTTGGTTCTGGTGGTGGAAGGGTCGTCCATGAGTGAGAGGAAGTGTTGTCTGCATATGAAATTATGTTGAGATTGTGGGATCTGATTATGTTGGCCAGAGGGGTCATTGAACAGTGTGGGGCTGAGGGATGAGCTCTGGCGGGACACCACAAGAGATCTCCTTGGGTGCAGAGGTGAAAGGTGGGAAGTGAATCCTGTGGGTTTCTCCAGTGAGGAAGGAAGTGATCCATCTGAGTGGGTCCCCTTGGACGTCAATGTGGTGAAGTCTTCCGATCAGCATGTGGTGTGACACGGTGTCGAAGGCTGCTGAGACGTCGAGGAGGATCAAAGTTGCTGTTTCTCCTTGGTCAAGGAGGGTTTAGAAGTAATCATTAGCTCCGATCAGGGAAGGTTCAGTTCTGTGGTTGCTGCGGAAGCCAGATTGGGAGGCACTGAGTAGCTGGTTGTGCTTCAGGTATATCATGAGTTGCTTGTTGATAATATTTTCCAGTATTTCAATGGGAATGGGAGCATTGAGATTGAGGGTTTTTGAGTAGAGGTCTGACTTTAGCTTGTTTCCAGGCATCAGGAAATGTTGCAGTGGTGATAGAGGTGTTTTAGCAAGGCTGATCCTTTGCCAAGGTTGAAGATGTGGTGCAGGAATGGGTCTGTGACAGTTCACGAGTGGAAGATTTCATGGTGGAGGTGATGTGCTGGGCAGAGAGGATGTTCATGTTGGTCAGTGTATGGTTTGTGTCGGTTACTGGGGTGGCATATCTATTGAGGAAGTTCGCAAGTCTGGGCTGGGGTTTGAAGTTTCTCTATATGATTGCGATCTTGCTGTGGAAGAAGTGGGCGAGGTTGTTGCACAGCTCATTTGAGGGTGTGACATTGTTTAGGCTGGAAGATGAGTTGGAGAATTACTTAGCAATGTTGAAAAGCTCCTTGGTGTTTTTGGCACTGGTTTTGATGCGTGCCGCAGGGGCTGTCTTCTTTGTTGCCCTCAGCAGGCGGTGGTAGAGTTTGAGGGAGGTCTCAAAGTCTGCTCTGTCGAGGCATCCTTGCTGCCGCTCCATCTCCTCTTCAGCTGTTTGCTGTCTAGTTTCACCGTTCTGAGTGCTTGGGTGTATCAATTGGCCCTTTTGGAGGATTTTCTGTGGTTGTTGCTCTTGATGGGGACAATGCTGTTGGTGCAATTGGTGATCCAGGTGTTGACATTTTCCACTCCCTTTTTGAGGTTGGTGGTGGTTGCAGGGTTGAAGGTGCTAAAGGCAACTGCCCAGCTGGTCTCTGAGATTTTGTTCCGCCTCCAGTGCGGGCGCTGGTTGTCTTGGGGGTGGAGATGTGGGCTGGAGAAGCTGAAGTGGATGATTGTGTGATGAGTCCATGTTAGTTCTATCACATGGCTGCATTTGATGTAGCCACTGGAGGTGAAAATGTGGTCCAGCATGAGTCTTGTGGTGTGTGTAGGGTCATGGACAATCTGGGTCAATCCAAGGCTGCTCATACTGTTGAGGAGGTGTGCAGTGTTGTTGTCGTTTGAGTCATTGATGTGGAAATTTAGGTCACCAAGGAAGATGTAGTCCTGATGTATGTGTCCTATGTATGTTTCGTGGCAATGGCAGTCAGGCTTGTAACCAGCCATGGCGGTGCTGAACTCAGTGCCGCCTGGCTGATTACAACCCCTCTTTCCTCCATCTTTTGAATGCGCACGATCTGCTTTGCAGTGTGCATTCCGAGGGTACTTGAGTGCTAGGATATTGGCCTTCACTCCCTTAAAGGAGCTGAGATCAACATTGTAGAACTTTTCCTGTTGGTCAGCCCAGCAGGAAAGCATGTTGCAATGATCCTGCTGTATCACGCTCAGGAGGGACATCACCGCCATGACGGTGGTGTCCTCCTTGCAGCTTTGGCGGTCCCATGGTGGGACCTTCAATGTCGTAATCAGGCCCTAAAATCCAAATAGCACTCCAATTACAGTTTTAGTAATGTATATACTGTAATAAAAAAACAAGGGTTGTAATTGGTCTGTGCGAGCCACTCACCTGAATTCCAGGTGTTCAGATGGGGCAATGACAATTACCCAATCCCGGTGAGGCCTAATGAGACCGTGATGATGAGTACATTGCCCTCTTGTAAGTCCTCAAGGGGAAAGGGGTTTGGGAAGAGAAAAAGAGAAAATACCAGTATCTGCTTTATGGACTGCAGAATCGGACTGCTGGACCATGGACTGTGTGTCGTGTTGGGCATCAGGACTTCTGATTTCTTAAAATATTGGTTTCTTGATTTGTAGGATTCTGGGGTTTCTATAAGGCTGAGCAAGACTCTTCCGCTTTTTACAACACTATCAGAGACTCTGAAGCAATGTCCCAACTCAAAAACAATCAACTTGGCTAAAGGGCTTCTTTGTGTTCTTGCATAATCTCTTGCCAGTAGTAGTTTTGATAAACTTGCTCTATTTCCATTATACTAATTCTAATGGGAGAACTTGTTACAGGAAATACATATTTCCTTAACGTCTGTTTAGCGGTATTTTGGATTCTACCCAAATGATAAATAATGCTAGTTCTTAGTGTCATAAATTATTTAACAGACAGAGCTCTTTTTTGTTTCATTTAGGCGATTAATCTTTCTTTACCTTGAAATGAAGTTACTTGCTTGAAAATTTCAGAAGACCCCAAACAGGTTTTTTTTTTCTTCACCTTTCTTATTTTCTCTCTTCTTCAGGAAATATGGGATCCTCAGTAGAAGATGGAAGTGGAGAGCTGGACTCTGCAGGAAGCCGACAGAGGGTGAGGATCGCCAAAACTCAACAGGAGGCTGTCCGGGGGGTGAGAAATGCTGGAACTCGACTAAAAGCTGGTAGGAGAATGAGGAACACTGGAACTCGGTTGAAGGCAGGCTGGAGGACAAGGAACTTGACTTGACTGGAAACAGGTGAGCAGAGCAATAGGTATAAACACAAGCAAGGCCTCAGACTCACAAGCATCCTTAAATAATCAAATGTGCACATGTGCCTTTTGGCAGTTGATTACCTGCTAAGGAAATAAGCAATTCTCCTCCTGATTGTGGCACATGTTCAGTATAGATCACATTGTGAAGAACACATGTTTTGGCAGTTACAGTTGGAGCAGGTGGAAAGGGAGTTGGTTGCTTCTTAAGAAAATGAGTAATTATCGTCCTGATTGTGGCAAATGTTCAATACAGATCACATTGTTAAAACCACTTGTTTTGGCAATTACAGCTGGAGCAGGTGGAATACAATGTGCATAATCAACAAGCATTGGTTCTAATAAATGAGACATTTAACAAGCATTGGTTATTGCAAACTTGATCTTCAAGGATGTAATGAATATACCCAAATTAGTCTGAATGTTGCAAGCAACACCGTCTTACTGTAATTGAACTCTTGGATGTGCTAGTGTACCCACGACAGTAATGCATAATTTGTAAATAATAAAGCT
This sequence comes from Pleurodeles waltl, assembly GCF_031143425.1. Lineage (NCBI taxonomy): Eukaryota > Metazoa > Chordata > Amphibia > Caudata > Salamandridae > Pleurodeles > Pleurodeles waltl. The sequence goes on from NC_090436.1 coordinate 738,767,227, forward strand.
TTTACCTCAAAAACTGGCATCCATCATTTTGTGAGATGTGACATTAGCCTTTGAGGTGATCACACACACACACACACACAAACATGAGTAAACAGCAGACAATACTTGACAACTTCATTCTTACACTGCCACCTATGGCTGTATGTAAGAATTACTGCTATAAAAATGATAGTAGTATTGCAATAATGCTTCAAAATTATTTATAGTAACATATATTTTATTTCTAGTGCTTCATAGAAAATCTTTGGAAAATTGTTGCTTTCACTGAAGACAACAAAAATGATCTTGACAATCCCAAAAACATATTATTGGTGAAGTAAGTTTTTTTTAAAATGTCTATAAACATATCACTAATTCAGAAATGTTAGTAAATTAATAATTCACTTTCAAGACGAAAGCATCCAGGAAGAGAGACATAGGAAAATGGGCGCTCACAGTAAGTCCATATAGTAGTATTAACGTTTCAATTGTGGCACGGTGCTCCTGGCAAAAGGACCTTCCTTAGTCCTCCAATGTTTCCTAGGAAACTAACAGTGTAGACGCCAAAATGTCAGGGCACTCATGCATATAGAGTTTGAAGTCAGTGATATGACGAATCTTCAGTGTGGAAAGTCAATCACACCATCCATAGTTCAAAATGAATTTATTTCTTGAAGCATACAGTTCATCATAATAATTGCAAATCATCCTTAAATTTCATAATCATGTAGCCACCACAGCCAACACGTGTTTCGCCCTATGAGAGATCCCTCTCACGGACTTCATCAGGGCTGCAAAAATGAGAACACAACTATATCTGAGATCTATATCCAAAAGGACTGTTAAGAGCAGAGCATATCGTGATATTAGTGCAAGTCAAAAACATGCCATATGTGACTTGGTGTGCTAATAAGAAAAGAACATGTTTGATGTCAATTAATTAAATAGAGAGTCCCCATCCTAAATATTATCAACAATATTATTATAAAGTAAAGCGATAAGAAATTGTCACATTGTGACATCCCCTTGCGTGAGGGAAAACATAAAATCAGTATGCACACCACCAATATGAAAAGAGAAATAACGAAAAGAGTACAAAAGAGAGACACAGTCCCATAGCCAAAAGTCTAAGAAAAGAACCCGGTAAAACGAGATAAGTTGACAACAGCCAATGTCTGTTATATCCCAAAAACCAAGTATTAAGTGAGAAACCTATAAATAGAGTCAACACTAGAACTACCATCAGACACGGGACATACCTTGAATCAGGTACGTAAATATGTAAGCAAAAACTTAACCAGCGACTTGTATAGTCTGCGGAAACAAACGTAGGTACAACTAAATTAGAACTAATATTCATGTATGGCCCGAAAACACCCATTTAAGCAATGTAAATCATATAAGCATAATCCTAGGTCTTAGAACTGACCTCGTCAAGGTGCAAGGAAAACTCAGTGTAAATAAACAAATGAAGAAGTCCTCTGTCACTATCTGAAATTGAAATGCAGAGAAATAAGTAATTGTTATGCTGAGTAATAGTCCGGCAAAAACTAGAACAAAACAACTAATAAGAAGCCCATCTCAATGTTAGCCCAGAGTACGAATATGTGCTAGAAAACCCCCCTAACGGATCACTCACCTCTATTCATACATGTCAATATCTAGTCAGATAAACCAACCGTGGTCAGATAATTACACAGCGTTTTTAGTATCCGAGAGCCATTTCTGAAAGACGAGCGTCTGAAATAGACGCATTTAAATTTGTTCACGTAGTCAATTGAAAACATAGAAAACGGACTAAAATAACAACGGGCGCCATCTTGAAACAGAGTGTTTTCGTAATACGAGGCAAGAAAAAGATAACAGAACACGACCGATGACCAGAGTAATAAATCACTGTCTCGTCATATTGAAAGTAAGACGGCATTCAGTCTTATTGATTAGAAAGTCATTTCAAACGAACCATAATTATAATGGGTAAAGACCCCACAGGAAATAATAAAGTCTAATGCCCAACAAATAAATAAAGAGAATACGGGCTCCCTAGAAAAAGACATACCTATTGATGCCCCCAAAGAGCATAACCTCACAGTATACATGTGTACTGATGCAATAACAGCTACTTATGTTAAAACAAGGAAAATCCCAAGATACTTAACCGTGATTGAGAAGAGTATAGTAGAAAATAGTGAGAGAAAATATAAGGAGAGAAAAAGTGATGTGCCACAATCATGTCATGTGAAGTATCCACATTGGCGGGTCTCAAAAAGTATAGAGCAATAGAGAAACAGGTCTCAGAATGTACAATTCCATAGATAAAATTATAACATTATTACTAATGAAAAGCTGTGAGAATTAATCATTCATACATAGAGAAGGAGGTATGTATATTGACCATATACCTGTAATCTAACTCATTGTAAAGCATCAATACATAAAATAAGTACAAATTAACAGAGTACATAGTGTCTACAACATAGCTAAGGCACAGTACAAAGTGGGAATTAATTACAAAGAACTGAACATATAAGTAAATACAGATGGAGATCTTCATACACACGACAATGAAAATGCATAGTAAATAGCCAGAAATTTACTCCTATTCTCCCAAAAAGTATTCCATTTCGAAATTGGTGTTCAGACCATCTTCTACCGCTCTGAGTTTTAAGATCCAATAGCATTCTCTTCTCCTGAGGGCTAACTCTCTGTTGCCTCCTCTAGGATCTTTATTGATGCGGTCAAAACCGAAAAATTCGAAGCTACATGCGTTGTTTTGTTTAGGGCAATGCCGAATATGGTTGACTATCGGGTATCTCTCATCTTCTTGTCTCAGGGCTCTGAAGTTCTCGCTAGCTCTAGTTCTTAGTGGTCTGATAGTACTTCCTATATAATATAGGCCACATCTACACATAACCAAATAGATGACATAGTTACTTTCACATGTGATATAATAGTTTATGTTATATTGCACACCGGTAGAACTTGTGAATGTGGTGATACCTGACCTGGCCCATCTACACATTCCACAGTGTCCACATTTGAAAAAGCCTTTACCACGGCTGGTGAGCCAATTTACTTGGTTGGGTTTACTACGAAAATTAGAACATAGAAAATTCTTGAGGGTTTTACCCCTTCTATATGTAAAAACTGGGGCATCTGGAATCACTTTTCTAAGAGCAGGATCTGCTGTTAAAATGTACCAATGTCTGTACATACATTTACATTGTAGGCTAGCAGTTTTCGTGTAATTGGTGATACAACGAATAATAGAATCTCTTGTTCTAGATTTTTTACCCAATGTATCAGATCTTTTCATACGCATGGCCCTTGTACGGGCTCTGTCTATCACTCCAGTGGAATATCCCCGTGCCTTAAATCTTATGCTCATGTCCTCTATACATAGCCCGAAATCTTTTTCAACACTACAGTTACGTCTTGCCCTTACCATCTCACCATATGGTATTGAGTTAATTTGATGGACTGGATGTGCACTTTTTGCATATAAAATAGAATTACAGGAAGTACTCTTTCTGTATAATCTACTCTCAATTTTGTTATTGCAAATAAAAAGTTCCACGTCCAGAAACGGAATATTCGTCACACTGTGTTCTGAAGTAAAACGAATATTATATTCATTGTTGTTTAAATAGTTTATGAAGCTGTCAAGTTCATGTAAGTCACCTGTCCAAATCATCAGACAGTCATCGATATATCTACCCCAATAGAGTATATCTGAAACCCACTTACTCCCCTCTTTACTCCAGATCTTGTTACGTTAAAAAAAAAACATAAATAAATTGGCATAAGCTGGTGAAAATTTTGAACCCATAGCCACACCTTGTTTTTGGCGATACCAGTCATTTTTTAAAAGAAAAACATTGTTATTCAAGATCAAATCCACCATGTCTATTAACATTTGAGTATGGCCATACAGGCTCGTGGATCTACTATAAAGAAAATGACTTACCGCTTCTTTTCCTTGTTCATGGTTAATACTGGTATATAGGGAGGTCACATTTCTTATCGCTTTACTTTATAATAATATTGTTGATAATATTTAGGATGGTGACTCTCTATTTAATTAATTGACATCAAACTTGTTCTTTTCTTATTAGCACACCAAGTCACATATGGCATGTTTTTGACTTGCACTAATATCACGATATGCTCTGCTCTTAACAGTCCTTTTGGATATAGATCTCAGATATAGTTGTGTTCTCGTTTTTGCAGTCCTGATGAAGTCTGTGAGAGGGATCTCTCATAGGACGAAACACGTGTTGGCTGTGGTGGCTACATGATTATGAAATTTAAGGACGATTTGCAATTATTATGATGAACTGTATGCTTCAAGAAATAAATTCATTTTGAACTATGGATGGTGTGATTGACTTTCCACACTGAAGATTCGTCATATCACTGACTTCAAACTCTATATGCATGAGTGCCCTGACATTTTGGCGTCTAATAATTCACTTTAGTTAAAGAATAAACTATAAGAAGTATATTTTTAAAGCCTGCAATAATGCTAACATTAAAGTAAATGCTGTTATTAAAAACGGAGACACATTTTCCATTTTAAAGTCCTTTGTGAGCAAACAGGGGAGGATGTTAAACATTGGAGAGGGTGCAGATTTGCTATCCCCAACTCCACCCATTGCCAACACAGAGAACTTGCTAGTCACTGGAATGAGGCAGATTTATTATCCCAGCTCCCCACTTTGATAGCTCAGGAAGGCACTGGACACTGGAACAGGGACAGGTTTATTTTTCCCAACTGCTCCCTGTGCCAGGTTGAGGAAGGTGTTGGGCACTAGTAGGGGAGCCGATTTACTGTTGCCAAATCCACCATGTACTGACTCAGGGAAAGTGCTGGATCCTGTTAGGGGCAGATTTACTATTCCCAACTGCACTCTGTGCCAACTCAGAGAAGATGCCAGACACTGGAAGTGGGGCAGAGTTACTGTTTTGGACTCTGCTCTGTGGCAATTCAGGTAAGGTGATAAAACTTGAATACATAAACACATTAAACATTTTATGAACAAAACTATACAGTTGACTTTTTTTTAAATAGAGGGGCCTCATTATGAGGCTGGTGGGCCGACCATCGCCCACCAACTCCATGGAGAGGAGACCCATGTGGAGCTGGGTGTCTCCTCCCAGACCCATTAAGTAGTTTCCACTGGGCTGACTGGCGTAAACCTCAGAAAACAGAGGTTTCTGCCAGTCAGCCCAGAGGAAACCATGCAGTGGCATTGGCATCACACAGAGGCCATCAGAATACACACTGTCTGCCATATCAGACAGTGTGTATTCTGAGAGTGCTGGCCAGGGGGACACCTGCACTGCCCAGGCCATGTGCATGGACAGTGCAGATGGCCCCCTGTGGCCCCCACATTGTGTTTCCGCCAGCCTTTTCATGGTGGAGTCCCTGCCAGGAAAGGATTGTGGAAACAGGAGTGAGTGATCAGCACAGCGGCGCTGAGTTCAGCAACCGTTGTGGCCTACGATGACTCCACCCACATTCAGCCCATCGTGATCCTTATTCTTGATAGTGACGGGGGTCCCCTAGCAATCCAACCGCCAGGGTTGTAATGTGGCAGTCAGACCACCTGTAGTGCGGCGGTCTAACCGTCACTGCAGGTCTGGTGGTCATTTGACCACCACACTCATAATGAGGCCGTAGGTCTTAATCAATCCATCCCTGAAAATATTGTGAAATCCACCACTGCAAACTACTTCTCTAACAGTTGAAATAAGAATGATAATCCTGTTTTTTCCAAATCCGTACAGGCAAATAATTACTAATACCTACTTTCTACAAGCAGAATATAAAACCCAAACCTAAAATGTATCTTTTTGTAAACTGTGATTTAAGTGTATAACATAATATTTAATTTCACAGGATTAACTATCTTATTGAAACACATGTAAAACATTTTAACATTCAACTGTAATTTATTTCAGAACAGCAACCATCCAAATCAAGAGGAAAACCAACATCCTTAAGATGCTCATCTAACACAATGTCAAAAGGTAAACATCATCACATGTCATGCAAAAGAACACGATTAATTGTTTTCTTCTACAAACAGAAAAATAACTATATTTACAATTGTTTCCCCTACAACATTTAGGCGGTCATTACAACATTGGCGGTAAAAGCCGCGTACAGCTGTGCAGAAGACCGTCAACACACCGCCTCGGCTGTGAAAATCCACCACAGCTATTACGACCCACAGCTCAGGAATCCGCCAAAATTCAGACACCCACACAAGTACACCACGCCAAAGGTCAGTGATAAACTGGCTAAAACAAAACCTCCACCGTCATGCCAACACAAATACTCCCACAATATCACGACCCACGAATCCACGAGGCGGTCTTTCAACCACGGTATTCCATTGGCGGTACACACCGCCGCGCTCAAGATACACACACACACACACAAAACACTGCCACATTGGACAATTTGAAATACACACACCTGATACACATAGACACACCACTCCCACACACCCAATACAATATAAAACACACAGCCACATCACCCACAAACCCTTACGACAACAAATCACGAATGAAGGCCAGAGAGAGAGACACCACCATCAACAACACTAGCATCCACAGGCACACAACACCATCACCCACATAACTTCCACGCACCGCACACTACACACCACTACATATCAGCACAATCATCACCCCACACACCACCCCACACATCACTTACACCACCCCATGGCACGGCAAAGACACACCAGGTTCATGGAGGAGGAGCTCAGGGTCATGGTGGGGGAAATCGTCCGGGTAGAGCCACAGCTATTCGGAGCACAGGTGCAGCACACCTCCATTGCAAGGAAGATGGAGCTATGGCGAAGAATAGTGGACAGGGTCAACGCAGTGGGACAGCACCCAAGAAATCGGGAGGACATCAGGAAGAGGTGGAACGACCTACAGGGGATGGTGCGTTCCGTGGTCTCAAGACACCACCTGGCGGTTCAGCGGACTGGCGGCGGACCCCCACCTCCTCCCCCACAACTAACAACACGGGAGGAGCAGGTCTTGGCGATTCTTCCTCCTGGGGGCCTCGCAGGAGTAGGTGGAGGAATGGACTCTGGTAAGTCAAATCTTAACTATTACATCCCCCACCCTACCTGCATGCCATCACATACCCCCACCCTCACCCTGACCCCCATCACTCTAACTCCTCACAAATGTCCCAACATCACAAACCACACATCCTAACACCAAGCCCTGCATGCAACAACAAAGCATGGACACCCATGACCAAAGCATGCCCACTGCACATCCCATACACCCCCCTAAACCATCATCACACAAGGTCCCACATAGGAATGCAAGCACTGGTAGACCTAGGACCAATTTCTCCCCAAGAATTGGGAAAGAAGGTGGACCATTGGGTCTAGACTAGGGTGACCAAGACTTCCACAGGGGGCGACCAAAAGAAAGGAGTCACAAAGACTCCCCAGGGGAAGAGTGTGGAGACATCCAAGGGAAAAAGTAAAGAGTCTTCTACAGGGGCCTAAAAACCTGCTCAGGAGGGAGGGTCCAAAGCCTCTTCACAATCCAATTTTGGGTACAAGGGTAAAAACTTTGATCCCAAGAAGGCCTGTTGTCGTAGCTGTAATCAGCAGGGACACCAAACTGGAGACAAGGCCTGTCCCAAGAAGGTTCCACTTCAAACTCTACTCCAGTTAGCACTGAAATAGCAAGTCTCCAGGTGGGATCAACAGTGTGCCCAGAGCAAATCAGGGTTCACACTGAAGCTACATTAGCCTCTGAGGGTGGGGTGGACTTAGCCACACTGGCTGCCTGGCCCCCTAATATGCAAAAATACAGGCAGCAACTCTTAATTAATGGGATTAGTGTAGAAGGCCTGAGGGATACAGGTGCCAGTGTCACCATGGTGACAGAGAAACTGGTTTCCCCTGGACAATACCTGGCTGGACAAACTTATCCAGTCACCAACGCTGACAATCAGACTAAAGTACATCCCATGGCTATGGTAACTTTAGAGTAGGGAGGGGTCAATGGCCTGAAACAGGTAGTGGTCTCCTCAAATATCCCTGTAGACTGTTTGCTTGGAAATGACCTGGAGTCCTCAGCATGGGTTGAGGTAGAGCTCAAAACCTGTGCTGCCATGCTGGGTATCCCTGAACTGGTGTGTGTCAAGACAAGGGCACAGTGCAAGGCTCAGGGTGAAAAAATTGTGTTGGAGCCTGGAATAATGGCCCAACCCTCCAAGAGGAAAGGAAAGAAGACTGGGGAACCAGCTTCAACACAAGAAAAGAAAGGGAACCTCTCTTCCCAGGAAGAAGTTCTGGCCTCTGAGGGAACTGAGCCCATGGAGTTGGAACCTTATCAGGTTGAACTCTTAGGCCCAGGTGGACCCACAAGGGAACAGTAGGGTAAGGGGCATGAAACATGTCCCTCTCTTGAAGGCCTTAGGCAGCAAGCTGCTGAAGAGACCAAAGGGAAAATCACTGGAACAAATAGAGTCTATTGGGAAGATGGACTTCTCTACACTGAGGCAAGAGATCCCAAACTTTGTGCCACTAGGAGAGTGGTAGTGCCTCAGGAGTTTAGGAAGTTCATTCTGACCTTAGCTCATGATATTCCACTTGCTGGGCATTTGGGAGAAACCAAGACTTGGGAAAGGTTAGTTAACCATTTCTATTGGCCCAACATGTCCCAGAAAGTAAAGGAGTTTTGTGTCTCCTGTGCCACCTGTCAAGCCAGTGGTAAGACAGGTGGACACCCAAAGGCCCCCCTCATTCCATTTCCAGTGGTGGGGGTCCCCTTTGAAAGAGTGGGTGTGGACATAGTGGGTCCACTTGAACCTCCCACAGCCTCAGGGAACCAGTATATCCTAGTGGTAGTGGATCATGCCACTAGTTACCCTGAAGCACTGCCCCTGCAGTAGCTAAAGCACTCATTGGTATCTTTACCAGAGTGGGATTTCCTAAGGAGGTGGTGTCTGACAGGGGTACCAACTTCTTGTCAGCATACCTGAAACACATGTGGAATGAGTGTGGGGTGACTTACAAATTCACCACACCATACCATCCACAAACAAATGGTCTTGTGGAAAGATTTAACAAGACATTGAAAGGCATGAACATGGGGCTTCCTGATAGCTCAAAAGGAGATGGGATGTCCTCTTGTCATGTCTGCTTTCCACCTACAGAGAGGTGCCTCAGAAGGGAGTAGGGTTTTCACCCTTTGAACTTCTGTTTGGCCATCCTGTAAGGGGACCACTAGCTCTTGTAAAAGAAGGCTGGGAGAGACCTCTTCATGAGCCTAAATAAGATATAGTGGACTATGTACTAGGCCTACGTTCCAGGATGGCAGAGTACATGGAAAAGGCCAGCAAAAACCTTGAGGCCAGCCAACAACTCCGGAAGATGTGGTATGGCCAAAAGGCTGCTATGGCTGAGATTCAGCCAGGGCAGAAAGTCTGGGTTCTGGAGCCTGTGGCTCCCAGGGCGCTTCAGGACAGATGGAGTGGCCCTTACCCAGTGCTAGAAGGAAAGAGTCAGGTCACCTACCTGGTAGACCTCGGCACTAGCAGGATCCCCAAAAGGGTGATCCATGTGAACCGCCTCAAACTCTTTCATGACAGGGCAGATGTGAATCTGTTGATGGCAACAGATGAGGACCAGGAAGCTGAGAGTGAACCTCTCCCTGATCTCCTCTCCACAGACCCTAAAGATGGCTCAGTAGATGGAGTGATCTATTTAGACACCCTCTCTGGCCAACAGCAATCTGACTGTAGGAAAGTCTTACAACAGTTTGCTGAGCTCTTTTCCCTAACCCCTGGTCAGACACACCTGTGTACCCATGATGTGGACACAGGAGACAGCATGCCTGTCAAAAACAAGATTTTCAGACAGTCTGACCAAGTTAAGGAAAGCATCAAGGTGGAAGTCCACAAGATGCTGGAATTGGGAGTCATTGAGCACTCTGACAGCCCCTGGGCTAGCCCAGTGGTCTTAGTCCCCAAACCTCACACCAAGGATGGTAAGAGAGAGATGAGGTTTTGTGTGGATTACAGAGGACTTAGGTGGTCATTCCAACACTGGCGGGCGGCGGTCGCCGCCCGCCAGGCGGGAACCGCCATTTTGCCGCTATGCGGTCAAAAGACCATTGCCGGCATTCCGACCTTCCCGCTGCGCCAGCGGGCGCTAACCATGTTAGCGCCCGCCGGCCCAGCGGGTAGGAGGCCTGCAACAAAGAAGCCGGCTCCGAATGGAGCCGGCGGTGTTGCGGGCGTGCGATGGGTGCAGTTGCACCCGTCGCGCTTTTCACTGTCTGCTAGGCAGACAGTGAAAAGCCGCCCTGGGCCCTGTTAGGGGACCCCTGCACTGCCCATGCCAGTGGCATGGGCAGTGCAGGGGCCCCCAGGGGCCCCAGTACACCCGTTCCCGCCAGCCTCTTCCTGGCAGTGAAAACTGCCAGAAACAGGCTGGCGGGAAGGGGGTCAGAATCCCCAAGGCAGCGCTGCTTGCAGCGCTGCCCTGGCGGATTCGCCCAGCCGGGGAAAAACCGGTGGGAAACCGCCGGCCCCGGTTTTCTGACCGCGGCTTTACCGCCGCGGTCAGAATGGGCTAGGAAGCACCGCCAGCCCGTTGGCGGTGCTTCCGTCATTCGCGGCCCTGGCGGTCAATGACCGCCAGGGTCAGAATGACCCCCTTAATTCTGTCACCAAGACAGATGCCCATCCCATTCCAAGGGCAGATGAATTAATTGACAAACTAGGTGCTGCCAGATACTTAAGTACCTTTGACTTGACAGCAGGGTACTGGCAAATCAAAATGGCACCAGGAGCAAAAGAAAAGACAGCATTCTCCACACCTGATGGGCATTATCAGTTTACTGTTATGCCCTTTGGCTTAAAGAATGCCCCTGCCACCTTCCAAAGGTTGGTGAATCAAGTCCTTGCTGGCTTGGAGTCCTTTAGTGCAGCTTATCTTGACGATATTGCTGTCTTTAGCTCCAGCTGGCAGGATCACCTGGTCCACCTGAAGAAGGTTTTGAAGGTCCTGCAAGCAGCAGGCCTCTCTATCAAGGCATCCAAATGTCAGATAGGGCAGGGAACTGTGGTTTACTTGGGAAATCTTGTAGGTGGAGGCCAAGTTCAGCCACTCCAAACCAAGATCCAGACTATTCTGGACTGGGTAGCTCCAAAAACCCAGACTCAAGTCAGGGCATTCCTTGGCTTGACTGTGTACTACAGGAGGTTTGTGAAGGGATATGGATCAATAGTGACACCCCTCGCAGAACTTGCCTCCAAGAAAATGCCTAACAAGGTAAACTGGACTATAGAATGCCAACAGGCCTTTGACACCCTGAAACAAGCTATGTGCACAGCACCAGTTCTAAAAGCTCCAGATTACTCCAAGCAGTTCATTGTGCAGACTGATGCCTCTGAACATGGGATAGGGGCAGTTTTGTCCCAAACAAATGATGACGGCCTTGACCAGCCTGTTGCTTCATTAGCAGGAGGTTACTCCCCAGGGAGCAGCGTTGGAGTGCCATTGAGAGGGAGGCCTTTGCTGTGGTTTGGTCCCTGAAGAAGCTGAGACCATACCTCTTTGGTACTCACTTTGTAGTTCAAACTGACCAGAGACCTCTCAGATGGCTTATGCAAATGAAACGTGAAAATCCAAAACTGTTGAGGTGGTCCATCTCCCAACAGGGAATGGACTTTATAGTGGAACACAGACCTGGGACTGCCCATGCCAATGCAGGGGGCCTTTCCAGGTTCTTCCACTTAGAAAATGAAGACTCTCTTGGGAAAGGTTAGTCTCATCCTCTTTCGTTTGTGGGGGGTTTGTGTAAGGAAATGCCTCCTTGGCATGATTACCCCCTGAATTTTTGCCTTTGCTGATGCCAAGTTATGATTTGAAAATGTGCTGAGGCCTGCTAACCAGGCCCCAGCACCAGTGTTCTTTCCCTAACCTGTACCTTTGTTCTCCACAATTGGCACACCCTGGCATCCATGTAAGTCCCTTGTAACTGGTACCCCTGGTACCAAGGGTCCTTATGCCAGGGAAGGTCTCTAAGTGCTGTAGCATGTCTTATGCCACCCTGGGGACCCCTCACTCAGCACAGACACACTGCTTGCCAGCTTGTGTGTGCTGGTGGGGAGAAAATGACTAAGTCGACATGGCACTCCCCTCAGGGTGCCATGCCAACCTCACACTGCCTATGGCATAGATAAGTCACCCCTCTAGCAGGCCTTACAGCCCTAAGGCAGGGTGCACTATACCATAGGTGAGGGCATAGGTGCATGAGCACTATGCCCCTACAGTGTCTAAGCAAAACCTTAGACATTGTAAGTGCAGGGTAGCCATAAGAGTATATGGTCTGGGAGTCTGTCAAACACGAACTCCACAGCACCATAATGGCTACACTGAAAACTGGGATGTTTGGTATCAAACTTCTCAGCACAATAAATGCACACTGATGCCTGTGTACATTTTATTGTGAAATACACCCAGAGGGCATCTTAGAGATGCCCCCTGAAAACATACCCGACTTCCAGTGTGGGCTGACTAGTTTTACCAGCCTGCCACACGCCAGACATGTTGCTGGCCACATGGGGAGAGTGCCTTTGTCACTCTGTGGCCAGGAACAAAGCCTGTACTGGGTGGAGATGCTTCTCACTTCCCCCTGCAGGAACTGTAACACCTGGCGGTGAGCCTCAAAGGCTCACCCCTTTTGTTACAGCGCCACAGGGCATCCCAGCTAGTGGTGATGCCTGCCCTCTCCAGCCACGGCCCCACTTTTGGCGGCAAGGCCGGAGGAGATAGTGAGAAAAACAAGGAGGAGTCACTGGCCAGTCAGGGCAACCCCTAAGGTGTCCTGAGCTGAGGTGACTCTGACTTTTAGAAATCCGCCATCTTGCAGATGGAGGATTCCCCCAATAGGATTAGGGATGTGCCCCCCTCCCCTCAGGGAGGAGGCACAAAGAGGGTGTAGCCACCCTCAGGGCTAGTAGCCATTGGCTACTAACCCCGACCTAAACACACCCCTAAATTGAGTATTTAGGGGTCCCCAGAACCTAGGAAAAGAGATTCCTGCAACTTGAAGACGAAGAAGGACTGCTGACCTGAAGCCCTGCAGAAAAGACGGAGACACCAACTGCTTTGGCCCCAGCCCTACTGGCCTGTCTCCCCACTTCAAGGAAAACTGCAACAGCGACACGTCCCCCAGCTTCCAGCGACCTCTGAAGCCTCAGAGGACTACCCTGCATCTAAAAAGACCAAGAACTCCTGAGGACAGCAGCCCTGTTCCAAAGAAACTACAACTTGCAACAAAGAAACAACTTTTAAAGGACTCCACGTTTCCCAGCGGAAGCGTGAGACTTTCCACTCTGCACCCGACGCCCCTGGCTCGACCTGCGGAGAAACAACACTACAGGGAGGACTCCCCGGCGACTGCGACCCTGTGAGTAGCCAGAGTTGACCCCCCTGATCCCCCTCAGCGACGCCTGCAGAGGGAATCCAGAGGCTCCCCCTGACCGCGACTGCCTGCTTCAAAGAACCCGACGCCTGGTAAAGACACTGCACGCGCAGCCCCCAGGACCTGAAGGATCCGACCTCCAGTGCAGGAGCGACCACCAGGTGGCTCTCTCCCTTGCCCAAGTGGTGGCTACCCCAAGGAGCACCCCCTTGCCTGCCTGCATCGCTGAAGAGACCCCTGGGTCTCCCATTGAAACCTATTGCGAACCCGACACTTGTTTGCACACTGCACCCGGCCGCCCCCGTGCCGCTGAGCGTGTACATTCTGTGCTGACTTGTGTCCCCCCCCCGGTGCCCTACAAAACCCCCCTGGTCTGCCCTCCGAAATCGCGGGTACTTACCTACCGGCAGACCGGAACCGGGGCACCCCCTTCTCCATTGAAGCCTATGCGTTTTGGGCACCACTTTGACCTCTGCACCTGACCAGCCCTGAGCTGCTGGTGTGGTAACTTTGGGGTTGCCCTGAACCCCCAACGGTGGGCTACCTTGGACCCAACTTTGAACCCTGTAGGTGTTTTACTTACCTGCAAAACAAACCAAAACTTACCTCCCCCAGGAACTGTTGAAAATTGCAGTGTCTAGTTTTAAAATAGCTTATTGCCATTTTTGCCAAAACTGTACATGCTATTTTGCTAATTCAAAGTTCCTATGATACCTGAGTGAAATACCTTTCATCTAAAGTATTGATTGTACATCTTGAACCTGTGGTTCTTAAAATAAACTAAGAAAATATATTTTTCTATACAAAAACCTATTGGCCTGGAATTGTCTTTGAGTGTGTGTTCCTCATTTATTGCCTCTGTGTATGTACAACAAATGCTTAACACTACCCTCTGATAAGCCTACTGCTCGACCACACTACCACACTTTTCCTGTCGACCACACTACCACAAAATAGAGCATTAGAATTATCTCTTTTTGCCACTATCTTACCTCTAAGGGGAACCCTTGGACTCTGTGCATGCTATTTCTCATTTTGAAATAGTACATACAGAGCCAACTTCCTACACCTGCAAATAGCGAGGGACAACTGTTAGACACACACTAACCTGGAGGGATATCCCCAGACACACACAACCATTCCCACTGACTAGCTTCCAGGTGCTCACCTAATAGCCACACACGGTGCCTCTGGAGTTGACCCATCACATAAGGGTTGCTGCTATTCCGCAGGATGTAGGCGTCATGCACTGAGCCAGGGAACATGGCATTCACATGGGAGATGTACTGGTCTGCCAAACATACCATCTGTACATTCATCAAATGATAACTCTTCCGGTTTCTGTACACCTGTTCACTCCTGTGGGGGGGGTAGCAAAGCCACATGTGTCCCATCAATGGTACCTATGATGTTGGGATATGTCCCAGGGCATAGAAGTCACCTTTCACTGTAGGCAAATCCTCCACCTGAGGGAAAACGATGTAGCTCCGCATGTGTTTCAGCAGGGCAGACAACACTCTGGACAACACGTTGGAAAACATAGGCTGGGACATCCCTGATGCTATGGCCACTGTTGTTTGAAATGACCTACTTGCAAGGAAATGGAGCACTGACAGCACCTGCACTTGAGGGGGGGTTCCTGTGGGATGGCGGATAGCTGACATCAGGTCTGGCTCCAACTGGGTACACAGTTTCTGGATTGTGGCACGGTCAAGCCTGTACGTGATTATCACATGTCGCTCTTCCATAGTCGACATGTCCACCAACGGTCGGTACACCAGAGGATGCCGCCATCTCCTCGCATGTCCCAGCGGACGGTGCCTCTGAAGGACAACAGCGAGCACAAAGTCAAACAACTCAGAGGTACGTACCCACAGCTTACACAGAACACCATTCATAATCTAAAAATGGCCTGCATGTGTGTTGAGTCTAGGCCCAGGTATGTGTGACGCAGTTGAAATTGTAGGCATGTGGGACCCTGAAATGGCGGCTGCCTGACCTGTAAAGTGGGACAATGGGATGTGAGGTAACTGCGCTGGCGTTGTACACCGTCGCGGTAGGCGGTCGAAGACCGCAGCGCAATGCTGCATTGGTTAACATTGGACCCTATGGGTCCCAGGAGCCAAAGACGATGTACGCTGGTGGTGACGGTACGCACCGCCACGGACGTGACCGCAATTTTCTATCTGTTCAATCACTCAATACCTGATCTTCGACAGGAGAGGACCTACACTGCAAGTGCTGCTGTGACCTCAGTCTGGAAGAGACAATGGCTCGAGTGTGTGGGGAAAGGGCCCCTGCCTTCACATCGGAGAAGTTGGAGAAACTCGTGGACGGGGTCCTCCCCCAGTACACGCTACTCTACGGTCCTCCAGACAAACAGGTAAGTACACTGGGAGCATGCTGTATGGGCTATGCCTGTGTGGAGAGCGGTGGATGTAAGAAAGAAGGAGGGAGAGTGCGCCGTGCATGAAACGACGGTGAGTGCATGTGCCGCATGGCAAGGGTAGGGATGGGGGCCAATCACTTTGACGGTGCAGTTGGTAATAACTTTCTCTTCCCCCTGTACAAATCATGTAGGTCAGCGCCCACAAGAAAAAACATATTTGGCGTGCCATCGCCAAGGAAGTCCGGACCCTGGGGGTCTACCACAGACGTTGCACCCACTGCCGGAAAAGATGGTAGGACATTCGCCGCTGGAGCAAGAAGACGGCGGAGGCTCAGCTGGGTAGGGCCTCCCAATGTGGGAGGGGTGCCCGTCGCACCATGACCCCCCTGATGTTCAGGAATCTGGCGGTGGCGTACCTGGAGTTGGATGGGCGCTTGAGGGTATCACAGCAGCCACAAGGGGGTGAGTACACTCGCATTCTGCTGATTTTGCGCGCAGTGGAGGTGTCTGGGTGGGGAGGTGGGCTGTGGGTTTCCCTAGGCCAGGGCGAGTTCCGTAGGCAAGGTCCCTCCGTAAGGCAGTCCATGTGGCACCCCACTGCACCTCTGTAGAGTGCCAACTACTCCTAGTCATGCCCCTGTGTCATCCATGTGTGCAGATGTCGTCCATAGCCTAGTAGGCCATTTCCCGGGAATTGAACAGTGGAGCACAAGAGAGTGGCGTAGTGCAGGGGGCTTCTGTGTCTGTCGTGTCCGCCAACGGTAGCGGTAATGCATGCACTCAACATGTCTTTCTTCTGTCGTCGTCCCCCTTTTTGTGGTATCCCTGTTCTTGTGTGCATTAGCATCATCAGGCGGAGGAGCAGTGGCACCGGAGCACAAGGGGGCTGCATCCCACATGGCTATGGAGGGCCACACTACGGAATCGGACTTCACCAGTGGGACGGAGGGTGAAGGGAGCTCCACGGCGGGGACAGGAGCTGAGACCAGTCACACGGACTCGTCCTCTGATGGTAGCTCCCTTGTGGTGGCGGCAACATCTGTGCCCCTCCATCTACAGGTACAGCCACCCCCCCCTTCCAGCACCGCCCTCCCAGCAGCCGTTCAGCCTTCGCCCCGTGCCCGCTAACCTGGGAGGGTGGGCATCACCTTCGCCCCAGGCACCTCAGGCCCTGCCCCAGTCACCCCTGCTGTCCTCAGTGAGGAGGCCATTGACCTCCTCAGGTCCCTCACTGTTGGGCAGTCTACCATTTTGAATGCCATCCAGAGTGTAGAAAGGCAGTTGCAACAAACAAATGCATTCCTGGAGGGCATTCATTCTGGTCAGGCTGCCCTTCATCAAGCTTTTCAGACTCTGGCCTCAGCACTGATGGCAGCCATTGTCCCTGTGTCTAGCCTCCCCTCCAACTTCCTCCACCCAGACCCAATCCCCTGTACCTCAGCATATCCCAAGCACACCTACAGACCAGCATGCACACACGTCAACACACAAGGGAAACTCAGGCAAACATAAGCACCACACATCCCACAGGCACTCACGCAAGCATCACACACATGCAGACACACCAACATCCACTACCTCCACTGTGTCCCCCTCCTCCTTGTCTCCATCCTCCCTCCCAGTCTCGTCTACACGCACACCTGCATGCACTACCTCTACAGCCCCTACTACCATCACCAGCACACCCACCACCACACCCCGCTCATGTGCAGTCACCACCCAACTCCCATTCAAACGTCCCCTGTGTCCTCTCCCAGTGTGTCTGTGACACCCCCTCCCAAGATACACAAACGCAGGCACACACCCACCCAACAGCAATCCACCTCACAACAGCCTCCAGCGCATGCACCTTCACCCAAAGTCAGCAAACAAACACCTCCTATAACCACAACCTCTTCCTCCACTCCCAAACCCCCTCCAGCTACCCGTCCCAGTGTGTCCCAAAAACTTTTCCTGTCCAACCTTGACCTCTTTCCCACACCTCCCCCACACCGTCTGTCTCCTAGGTCCCGAACTAGCAACTCAGCCACAACATCTCCAGGACCAGTGGTGCCTGTAGTCACCGGAATCTGGAGTGCACCGGCCACCAGGGCAGCCACTGTGGCACGGAGCCACAACACAGACAGTCCCCCACTTGTGAAGCATCAGAAGTTGGCCACTGCCCGGCGGGAGAGGGGGAAGACTCCAGCCACCAAAGCCGCTCCCAGAGGTACAGGTGGGAGTGTGGAGTCAGCTGCGACACCTTCCAAGGTGGGGATGGGGCACAAGAAACTCAGCAAGTCTGGGAAGAGCAGCACGGCGGAGAAGACCGCCATCATCCCAGCTGCCCAGAAGGCCACCGCCAACACCAGCCCAGCTGGCCAGGAGGCCACCGCCAGCACCAGCCCAGCTGCCCAGGAAACCCCGCCAGCACCAGCCCAGCTGCCCAGGAGACCACCACCAGCACCAGCCCCGCTTGGCCATGAAGGACCGCTAGCAAAAACTCTCTGGGCCATGAAGGACCACCAGGAAAAATCCCTGCTGGGCCATGAAGGACCGCCAGCAGCTGAGTCACTGCAATGGAGACCGCCGCTCCAAACACCGCTGAACAGGTCACCGCCGTCTCAAGAACCGCTGAACAGGGCACTGCCGCCTCAAGAACCGCTGAACAGGGCACCGCCGCCTCAAGCACCGCTGAACAGGGCACCGCCACCTCATGCACCGCTGAACAGGGTACCGCGGCCTCAAGAACTGCTGAACAGGGCACCGCCGCCTCAAGTACTGCTGGCCCATGAGCGCCAAGGGCACTGACGCTACTGAGTCCGTCACGGGCAGAATGAAGCACTCTGGGCATCATGCACCCTCCAGACCCAGTGGAGAGATCCATCCACTACCTCTGTCCTTAGCAGGATGAAGCACTCTGGGCACCATGCCCCCTCCAGAACCTGTGGAGAGATCCATCCACTACCTCTGTCCTTAGCAGGATGAAGCACTCTGGGCACCATGCCGCCTCCAGAACCAGTGGAGACTGTTATCCACTTGAGAGACTGTGGCTTTGCACTCCCCAGGATGGAACAGTGGGCAAACCACCCACTGTAGAGACTTGAGAGACTGTGGCTTTGCACTCCCCAGGATTGAACAGTGGGCAAACCACCCACTGTAGAGACTTGAGAGACTGTGGCTTTGCACTCCCCAGGATTGAACAGTGGGCAAACCACCCACTGTAGAGACTTGAGAGACTGTGGCTTTGCACTCCCCAGGATTGAACAGTGGGCAACCCACCCACTGTAGAGACTTGAGAGACTGTGGCTTTGCACTCCCCAGGATTGAACAGTGGGCAACCCACCCACTGTAGAGACTTGAGAGACTGTGGCTTTCCACTCCCCAGGATGGAACAGTGGGCAACCCACCCATTGTATAGACTTGAGAGACTGTGGCTTTGCACTCCCCAGGATTGAACAGTGGGCATGTGGCCCCCTCGTGGATTTGGCATTGTGCACTCAACCGGCTGAGGTGCCCCCCCTTTCCCTCCCTCTGAGGTGCCTGTTTTGTTGCTCTCTGATGGCCCTGCAGTGTTCTCTCCGTCATGTCGGGGATCTTGTGTGGGCCTCGCCCATACCGTGTGGGCCCAGTGTTCCACGGACTTAATTGGAGCACTACCTGGACTAATATGCTTGGTATATATTTTGTACATGGTGTATATATATATATATTTTTGCATACTTGATTTTAATATATTACAATGGTTACACTCATTTTCTATTGTCTTTGCATTCTTCCGGGGGGGTTGGGGGGGTGTAAATGTGATGTATCAATATACATTAGTGTGTGTGTTGTAGTGGGTGAGGGTGGGGGTGTTGCATGTGTGTGTCCCTATTTTTTCCCTCCCCCTACCCTGTGTCGTAGGTGCAGTACTCACCGTGGTCTTCGCCGCCGGCGTTCGTGCTCCTGGTAGAGGAGCAGGAAGACTATCGCAGGGAGAATTTGGAGTTCCGGGTCCATGGTGTCCTCGTTCCTCGTGGGGTGTGTAGAGGTGAGCGTTTTCCCTTCGGAATCCTGTTTCCACCGTGTTTTTATCCGCGGTGAATCCGCCCCGGAAAAGGTGGCGGATTGGTGGGTTGTAATAGTGTGGGCAGTACATTGTCTCCTGCCTGTCTGTTGGTGGTGACCGCCGCGCTGTTTGTTTGTACCGCCCTGGCGGTCGGAGTGTTATAGTGGCTGTCTTTGTTGGCAGTTTCTGCCACGGTCGTAATTGCAAAAAATTTACCGCCGGCCTGTTGGCGGTCTTACCGCCACTTTAACACCGTCCGCCAGGGTTGTAATGACCACCTTAATTACCTAAAAATTTGGCTTTCATTAGGGCAACATAGAAAAAAGCAAAGCATGCTCAGCATTTCCACCTTTTAAAATCTTTCCTCCTACAGAATATCCAGCAACTTACAAGCATTCCTACAGTAGGACATTGTTAAAAATATAATATTATTTTTTATCTTTTCACAGAATAAAGCTTAGCATGTTAAAAATTTCCATAACAAATTACCTTCAAGAGAAGAACATAAAAAATGCAAGATAATCACAGTGCATTAGTACTAAGGAGGGCAATAATCTTATTAAATATGGTCGGTAGTTTAATTGTAAGGTGAGCCTAGGTCCCTCATTATGAGTTTGGCAGTCATAAGACTGTTAAACTCACAGTGGCAGCCAGACAGATGCGACTATGGGGGTCTAAGCACCAAATTCCAACTTTGGTAGGTGGACTCACCTGAAGACCGCCATCCCAACCAGGATCACAGATCTTGACTGGGAGACAGCAGTCAGGCTTGTAATCAGCCAAGGCAATGCTGAAATGAGCACTGTGCCATTTTTTCAGGCTTCACTCGTTTCTTGCCCACCATATTCTGATGTTTCCACTGGCCCAGCACTGGTATTTCTGATAGCGGGGGACCAGTGGATTTTGCCCTCCAGAGGGTAGGTATTGCTATTGGAAGGGGTCCACATTGGAAACTGAAGTAAAAAGGAAGAAAATTAGTGCGCTTGCATCCCATTTCCTTCGATTCTGTGGTCTCAAAGCAGGCAGTCTTCCCACCACAGCAAACTCGACAGAAAGGCACTTTGTAATCTGGATGTTTGTACTGCCTCTGACTGCTGCTATTCCCCATGCCTCCATTGAGGTGGTCAGCAAATAGCTGGCAGAGGCAGTGGGACTCTGGAGGTCTCTCTTTCAGCAACCTGCCAACATTGTATTTGGGAGGGCTGACCACCAACTAGGCGGCCGGGGAATCAGTCTCCGTTTCGACGGTGGTACTATTTCAGCCAAACTCGTTATCAGGCCCTAAATCTTTTAACAATTAACATTTCCTTCTCTATGACAACAAAATCCCTCAAACGCATATAGTAACTTTTGCTACAGATCATAACATTTACCCTAGAAAATAATGACATTTATCTGATGGATGTCACCTTTAAATCCACACGCCATCCATTCAACCGAATTTACACTATACATTGGTAACATTAATAGCACTACGTTCCCACTTATTTATGGTTTATCCATCACAAGTTATCCTCAGCCTATGTTGAATTGCTATCAGTTGTCAAATCTAAAGCTATTAACAAACGTCCTTGGAAAATAATAATTGACTTTAAATTCCAGATGAAAAACACTATTATTAAAAGTTATCCAAAGACTCAAATTAAAAGATATTTTTTATTTTTGCCTTGCAAATTAGAAACCATTCAAAAACATCTTCAGCTGAAAATTACATGTCAAGCAGTAAACTACAGTTCAAACTTAGGAAACAACTTTGTGTTTTGTACATCTTAAGTGTATGGATCACTTATACACACCGATTAAACAATCTGATTATTTCACACAAATAAAGAAAAATTACACCACTCCTAAAGGGATTGGCCATATAAGCAGATCAAGTCATAAGTGAAAACCATGTTTTCCAATTGAATTATGGAACTATTACTTGCCCTGCTTAGAGGGAGGTGCAGAGACAAACAATGACATCAAAGGTTGGCATAATTCATTTAACAGTTCTTTTGGTAAACATCATTGTTGGACTTTTTGCCTTACGCAGGGTCATCCCCAGTCTTTTTGCCTCCTTCCTCCTGGTTTTTCCTGACCTCTCGCTGTTGGCTCTAGGACTCTGAGCACTTTATCACTGCTGACCAGTGCTAAAGTGCAGGTGCTCTCCCATGTAAAGTTGGTATGATTGGCTTATACCTAATTGGCATATTTAATTTACCTATAAGTCCCTTGTACAGTGGTAACTCTATACCCAGGGCCTGTAAATTAAATACTACTAGTGGGCCTGCAGTGCTGCTTGCGCCACCCACTGAAGTAGACTTTCAAACCTGTCTCAGGCCTGCTAGCGCAGGGCCTGTGTGCGCAGTTTTCTGCCACAGGGACCTGGCATCTAAATTTACTTGCCAGGCACAGAACTCCCCTTTTACTACATGTAAGTCACCCCTAAGGTACGCCGTAGCTAGCAATATGGGCAGGGTGCCATGTATGTAGAAAGGCAGGACATGTGCCATATTGCATGTGTATGGGGTATTGTCTGATTTATGAGGGGTAGCGTAGGCGTGTTTGGTATGGTTGTGATGGTGATAATAAATGCTGCTTACTGGTGTGGGTGTATTTTTATTACTATCACAGAAATGCCACTTCTAGAAAGTGCGCATTTATCTATGCTTATGACTCTGGTGTTTTGCAGCTTGACTCCAATCCACGTCTGGGCAGAGTGA
The DNA here is from genome assembly GCF_031143425.1 of Pleurodeles waltl. Taxonomy (NCBI): domain Eukaryota; kingdom Metazoa; phylum Chordata; class Amphibia; order Caudata; family Salamandridae; genus Pleurodeles; species Pleurodeles waltl. The sequence goes on from NC_090436.1 coordinate 738,789,818, forward strand.
CAGTTGGGGCTTTGTGCATACTTTTCAGACAGCCTGTACACAGGGAGGGTGGAGGTGTCACAGAGGTGCATCTGCATACTGAATAGTCTTCCTGGGCGCTGAGAGAAGGGAGAGGCGGGGCACACCTGCATTTGTAAAGACTGCGCCCTGGCCTCACACAATAGGGTCGTTAACCCCCCACTGATGTTTGGAGCCTGTGTTGAAAGGAGATAGGGGGCACTCCCAGAACCAGATGTAACTGGCTGGAACCTCCTCTCCCTACCATTGTAAAACACTGTAAGAACTGACTATAAGTACAGGGGAATTTTCCCCACAATTTGGAGACTCTTGGAATCATCTTGGAACTGGACACCAAAGGCTGAAAGGACTCACCAGGAACCGCCATGGACTGCTGCTGCTGTGCTGACCTGTGACCTGCCTGGTCTCTGTGAAGGACTTGCCACTTGCTGCCTTTCCCTTGTGCTGGCCTGTAGCTGGGCCCTCCACCTGAGTACCTTGTCTTAAGATTCTGCTCCCCAGGGGCAGGGTGCTGTGGCCCCTGACCCCTGCATCCATTTCTTCACGAGGGTTGCTTCTCCGTGGTTGCGGCTGCCATAGCACTGATTGCAGCGCGCTTATGGAGCCTTGGGAGCTCGTAGGCTCCTTGCTGCATTGTGCCCCTTTAAATAAGATCACTGAAGCGGCCCGGGAAGCTGGAAGAACACTTGCACACCACATCGGGTGCAGGCGAGTGTCTGCTCGGGCCCCAGGAGGGGTCCGATCTTCTTGTGGCTTCACAGCAGGACCAGGGGAAGGCGCAGGGAGTGCCCCCTTCCCCCTGGCCTCTGCGTTAGGAGCAGGACGCTCTTTTTCTGCTGTTAGGTAAAACAGGCATTATTGTGGGTGCCCCCCCCTTGGAGGAAGGGCCAGTGGAGGCCCGGGGGGCTCCCAGAGATCGCAGGGTCCCGGGAGGGGCCTGTCATTAAACCGGAGGGGGTGCATGGTGCCCCCCCTCCTGTCCTAAGTTGTTTTTGCTGGCTTTGGCCCCCCTTGTGAGGGCCAGTTGAGGCCCTGGGGGGCCCCCAGTAATCACGGTACCCGGAGAGGCCTGTCTATAAAAGAGAGGAGGTGCATGTCGCCCTCCTCTGACCCCAGAGTATAAGGGAGGTCCCCGTTTTGCGCATAGGAGCACCGGGGGCCCCATTGTTCGCCTTCTAGGCATTGGAGGTGCCTTCATCCAAACAGGTACTGTTCAAATACACACACCAGATACACATACACACACCACACACTCAATACAATATAAAACACACACCAACATCACCCACAAACCCTTAGGACCAGAAATTTAGACGAAGGCCAGAGAGACAGCACAGCAAAGACAACCCCACCATATAGAGGCACACAACACCATCACACATACACATCCACCAACAAAACACCACACACCCCTAAACATCACCCCATACATCACAACACACACCGCCTCAGACATCACCCACACCACCCCATGGCACCGCAAAGACACCCCATGTTTTCTGAGGACGCGCTCAGGGTCATGGTGAAGGAAATCATCTGGGTAGAGCCACAGCTATTCGGATTACATGTGCAGCACACCACCATAGCTTGGACGATGGAGCTATGGCGCAGAATCGTGGACAGGGTCAACGCAGTGGGACAGCACCCAAGAACTAGGGATGACATCAGGAAGAGGTGGAACGATCTACGGGGGAAGGTACGTTCTGTGGTGTCAAGACACCACATCGCGGTTCAGAGGACTGGCGGCGGACACCCACCTACTCCCCCACAACTAACAACATGGGAGGAGCAGGTCTTGGCTATACTGCCTCCTGAGGGCCTCGCAGGAGTAGCTGGAGGAATGGACTCTGGTAAGTCAAATCTTTCACTACTTCATCCCCCACCCTACCTGCATGCTATCACATACCCCCACCCTCGCCTTCACCCCTTCACTCCAACTCCTCACATATGTCCCACTATCACAAACCACCCATCCCAACACCAAGCCCTGCATGCAAACCCAAAGCATGGACACCCATCACCAATGCAGGGCCACTGCACATACCCACACACACCCCTAAACAATTATCACACAAGGACCTACACAAGAATGCAAGCACTGGGGTACAGGGTCAACCACCCATTGCACACCATTGCACACACAGATGCAATAATCATGCCTTTACACCCCTGCAGGACCCGTACCCAATGTCACTGGACAGAAGGTCCCAGACATTTCTAGTCCCCCCACAGAGGAGGCCAACAGTGATGACAGCAGCTCTGTCCAACTGGATCTAGATGACCAGCCCGGCCCACCTGGGACCTCGGGACAGTCGGTTCCCCTCACACTGGCACAAGCCACAACAGAGCCTCCCCCTCTGGAAACACCAGCACAGCACCCAGCCAGCGGGCCCATACCTCTGTCTCCAGGACACGTCAAGCAGCAGTGTGTCCACCACTACAGGGAACCCAGGCTAACCCACCAACCCAACAACAGCAGGGACCAGGGGGCAGTGGCAGTGGGCACACGGTTCAGGGGACAGAGGCCCAGGAACACAGGGGAAATGGGAGGGCTGCTGTGCGACAGGGGGAGGACAGGCCCAGGGAACCCACTCTCCACGAGGCCCTCTCCAACATCATGGGAGCCTACCACCATTCCCAGGAGACGATGGCAACGGTACTGGCCAAGTTTCAGGAGACCCAGCGGCTGCAGGAGGAACAGTATTTGGGGCTCAGGGAGGAACTCAAATCCATCAATACCACCCTGGGCACCATTGTAGTGGTGATGAAGGAACTCATGAACACCAGGAGGGACACTGTGGCACGACAAGGGGCCCCTGACACTAGCCTGGACGATGAACTGCCCACCACCTCCGCCGGCGCTAGTGGGACAGGAGGTACCGCCACAGGACCCAGACACCAGCATCCCACCCCCTGCAGATGGAGAACCACCCCGCAAACGGTCCCTGAGATCCAGGACAAAGACAGATAACAATGCCAAGACCCTTGCCAAGAAATTAGACCACCCTGATTGTCATCCTTTTGTTCCACTTTGTCACCCTGTCCATCCATCAACTGCCCCAGCTCCACTTCCTATGCCCCTTTGGTCAATGCACCTGTGAGACTAATGGACTGGACTCTGCCATGGACATTCCTCCACCATCACCCCTGACCATTTTACAACCACCTCCACTATTTAGCACTTAAATAAATACCCTTAAATCAAAAAACTATCTGGAGTCAGTTTGTGCTTTCGAAAATGTGTATTTGCAATAACTGAGGAAAAATGATATATCCATTGTATTGTCAACATACCTATGTCACACAGCACTAGTCCATGAGGAAACAAAGCAGATGTCACACAGTGGGACCCACATCTGTGAAATCGAAAGGGAAACTCAGGGTCCATACACTGGGTGAAAATGACAGACAGATGAGAGGTAGAACAAGTGTATCAGATGTAGCAGGCAGTGATGTCTTCTTACCTGTGTCTCACTGGAAGTATTGATGAATCACTGTGTTTCTGTTGTCGATATCCTCTTCTTCTGCTTCCTCATCTTCACTTTCCACAGGCTCCACAGCTGCCACAAGACCTCCATCTGGACCATCCTCCTGCAGAAAAGGCACCTGTTGTCGCAAAGCCACGTTGTGAAGCATACAGCAGGCCACGATGATCTGGCACACCTTCTTTGGTGAGTAGAATAGGGAAACACCTGTCATATGGAGGCACCTGAACCTGGCCTTCAGGAGGCCGAAGGTCCTCTCTATAACCCTCCTAGTTCGCTCATGGGCCTCATTGTAGCGTTCCTCTGCCCTTGTCCTGGTATTTCTCACTGGGGTCAGTAGCCATGACAGGTTGGGGTAGCCAGTGTCACCTGCAAATGTCGAGGGACAACTGTTAGACACACACTAACCCTTAGGGACAACCCCAAACCCAGACACCTAGTCACACGGTATAGGATCCATGTTCTCACCTAATAGTCGTCTGAAAAGACCCAGTTGCCAGGAAATGGAGTACTGACAGCACCTGCACTAGAGGGGAGATACCTGTGGGATGGCGGATAGCTGACATCAGGTCCGGCTCCAACTGGGAACACAGTTCCTGGATTGTGGCACGGTCCAGTCTGTAGGTGACAATTACATGTCGCTCTTCCATTGTCGACAGGTCCCCCAGTGGTCTGTACACCGGAGGATGCCGCCATCTCCTCACCTGCCCCAGCGGATGTGCTCTATGGAGAAGAACAGCGAGCAGAGGGTCAGCCAACACTGAGGTACGAAAACACTACTTTATTGCACAAATTTTTCAATCCGCTATGTCCCTGTCTTAATGTGTATGCATGGCCTAGATATGTGTGACGCATTTAAAATTAATGCCATGTGGCCCCCTGAAATGGCGGCTGCCTGACCTGTAATGTGGGACAAGGGGATATGAGGTAACTGAGCTGGCGTTGTACACCGTCGCTGTAGGCAGTCAAAGACTGCGGCGCAATCCTGCATTGGTTAACATTGGACCCTATGGGTGCCAGGAGCCAATAATGATGTACGCCGGTGGTGACGGTAAGCACCGCTGCGGACGTGACTGCCATTTTCTATCTGTTCACTCACTTGATACCTGATCTTTGACAGGAGAGGACCTACACTGCAAGTGCTGCTGTGACATCAGTCTGGAAGAGACAATGGCTCATGTGTCTGGGGAAAGGGCCCCTGCCTTCACCACGGAGGAGATGGAGAAACTAGTGGATGGGGTCCTCCACCAGTACATGCTACTCTATGGTCCTCCAGACAAACTGTGAGCATGCTGTATGGGCAATGCCTGTGTGGAGTGGTGTGGATGGAAGATAGTGGGGGGAGAATGAGGCGTGCATGAAACGATGGTGAGTGTAGATGTGTCATGGCAAGGGTAGGAACGCGGGCCAATGACTGTCACGGCTGGACGGTTGTATCTTCTCCTTTTCCCCTGTACTATTCCTGTAGGTCAGCGCCCACCAGAAGAAGGATATTTGGCGTGCCATCGCCTAGGAAGTCCGGACCCTGGGGGTCCACCACAGACGGAGCACCCACTGCTGGAAAAGATGGGAGGACATTCGCGGCTGGAGCAAGAAGATGGTGGAGGCTCAGCTGGGGATGGTCTCCCAACGTGGGAGGGGTGCCCGTCGCACCATGACCCCCCTGATGTTCTGGATCCTGGCGGTGACATAACCGGAGTTGGATGGGCGCTTGAGAGCATCACAGCAGCCACAAGGGGGTGAGTACACTCTCATTCAGCTGATTCAGCACGCATTACGAGGTGTCTGGGTGGGGGAGGTGGGCTGTGGGTTCCCCTAGGCCAGGGCGAGTTTAGTAGGCAAGGTCCCTTCATGAAGCAGGCCATTTGGCACCCACCCCACCAGTGTTCAGAGCCAACTACACCTAGTCAGGCTCGTGTGACTTCCATGTGTGCATCAATCGGGCATAGGCCTTGTACCCCATGTCCCTGTGATTAATTAGGGAACTCAAAGTGCACGGAGTAGTGCAGAGGTCTTCTATGTCTGTAGTGTCCGCCAACTGTAGCGGTATTGCATGCACTCAACATGTCTTTCTTCTGTCTTTCCCCCCCTTTTTTTGGTCTCCTTGTTCTTGTGTGCAATAGCATCATCAGGTGGAGGAGCAGTGGCACTGGAGCAGGAGGGAGCTGCATCCCATATGGCCCTGGAGGGCGAGACAACGGAGTCTGAAGGCACCAGTGGGGCAGAGGGGAGCTCCATTGCGGGGACAGGAGCTGAGACCAGCAACACGGACTCCTCTGATGGGAGCTCTCTTGCGGTGGCAGGCCCCTCTGTGCCCCCCGCATCTACAGGTACAGCCACCACCCCCCCTACCAGCACCGCCCTCCCAGCAGCCCCTCAGCGTGTGCCCCGTGGCTGCTCCCCCAGGAGGGTGGGCATCTCCTTCGCCACAGGCACCTCAGACCCTGCCCCTGTCATCCCTGCTGCCCTCAGTGAGGAGGCCATTGACCTCCTCAGATCCCTCACTGTTGGGCAGTCTACCATTCTGAATGCCATCCAGGGTGTAAAGAGGCAGTTGCAACAGACCAATGCATACCTGGAGGGCATTCATTCTGGTCAGGCAGCCCGACAGCGAGCTTTTCAGACTCTGGCCTGAGCACTGATGGCAGCCATTGTTCCTGTGTCCAGCCTCCCCCTCCAACTTCCTCCACCCAGACCCAAACCCCTGTACCTCAGCCTATCCCAAGCACACCATCAGACCAGCATGCACACACCTCAGCACACAAGGGAAGCTCTGGCAAACATAAGCACCACACATCCCGCAGGCACTCACACAAGCATCATACCCATGCAGACATACCAACAGCCACTGCCTCCACTGTGTCCCCCTCCTCCTCGTCTCGATCCTCCCACCCTGTCACATCTCCACTCACACCTGCATGCACTACATCTTCATCCACTACATCCATCACCAGCACACCCATCACCACACACCGCTCATGTGCACTCACCACCCCACCACCATTCACACATCCCCTGTGTCCTCTCCCAGTGTGTCTGTGAGCCCACCTCCCATGGTACACAAACGCAGTCACACACCCACCCAACAGCCATCCACCACACAACAGCCTTCAGCCCATGCACCTTCACCCGAAGTCAGCAAACGTACACCTGCTACAACCACTACCTCTTCCTCCACTCCCAAACCCCCTCCATCTACCCATCCCAGTGTGTCTAAAAAACTTTTCCTGTCCAACCTTGACCTCTTCCCCTCACCTCCCCCACCCCTTCAGTCCCCTAGGGCACGCCTTTCCAGGTCCCAACCCAGCACCTCAGCCACCACATCAGCGGGAACAGTGGTGCCAGCAGTAACCGGCTTCTGGAGTGCGCCAAGCAGCAGGGCAGCCAGTGTGCCAAGGAGCCAGACCACGGACAGTCCCCCACCTCAGAAGCATAAGAAGTTGACCACTGCCCGGAGGGAGAAGGGTAAAACACCTGCCACCAAGGGCCCTCCCAGGACTACAGTTGGGAGTGGGAAGAAAGCTGTGCAACCATCCAAGGTGGGGAAGGGGCACAGAAAGAAAGGGAAGTCGCCGCCAACCTGCACGGCAGACAAGATCGCTACCAGCACTGCTGCCCAGGACACCACCACGAGCAGCACCGCTGCCCAGGATACCGCCGCCACCAGCACCGTTGCCCAGGACACCGCCTCCACCAGCACCGCTGCACAGGACACCACCGCCACCAGCACCGCTGCCAAGGACACTGCCGCCACCAGCACTGCTGCCAAGGACACCGCCGCCACCAGCACCGCTGCCAAGGACACCGCCGCCACCAGCACCGCTGCCCAGGACACCGCCGCCACCAGCACTGCGGCCAAGGACACCGCCCCCAGCAGCACAGCTGCCCAGGACACCGCCGCCACCAGCACAGCTGCCAAGGACACTGCCGCCAGCAGCACCACTGCCAAGGATACCGCCGCCACCAGCACCGCTGCCCAAGACACCGCCGCCACCAGCACCGCTGCCCAGGACACCGCCGCCACCAGCAAGCTCACTGAGCCACCCACCAGCACCGCAGGCCAATGAGCGCCTCAAGCACCGCCGCCACTGAGGCCGCCACGAGCAGGATGAAGCACTCTGGGCACGAAGCCCCCTCTTGAACCAGTGGAGAAAGGCATCCACTACCTCTGTCCTTGGCAGGATGAAGACCTCTGGGCATAAAGCCCCCTCCAGAACCAGTGGAGACTGTTATCCACTTGAGAGACTGTGGCTTTGCACTCCCCAGGATAAAGCAGTGGGCAAATCACCCACTGGAGAGACTTGAGAGACTGTGGCTTTGTACTCCCCAGGATAAAGCAGTGGGCAAACTACCCACTGGAGAAACTTGAGAGACTGTGGCTTTGCACTCCCCAGGATAAAGCAGTGGGCATTGAGCCCCCTCGTGGATCTGGTGTTGTGCACTCATCCGGCTGAGGTCCCCCCCCTTCCTTTCCCCATGAGGTGCTGTTGTATTTCTATCTGATGCCCCTGCAGTGTTCTCTCCGTTTTGATCGGGTATCGAGTGTGGACCTCGCCCATGCATTTTGGGCCCAGTGGTCCACGGACTATAAATGGTGCAATACCTGGACTTGTATTATTAGTGTATATATTTGTTTATAGTGTATATATCTTTTTGAGTACTGGATTTTAATTGATTACAATCGTTACAATCATTTCCTTTTGTCTTTGCATTCTTCCAGGGGGGTTGGGGGGTATAACTGTAATGTATCAACATGTATTAGTGTGTGTGTTGTAGTGGGTGAGGGTGGGGGTGTTTCGTGTTGCGTGTGTGTGTCACTCTCTTTTCCCTCCCCCCTCCCCTGTGTCGTAGGTGCAGTACTCACCGTGGTCTTCGCCGCCGGTGTTCGTGCTCCTGGTAGAGGAGCAGGAAGACAGAGGCAGGTAGAATATGGATTTCTGGCTCCATGGCACCCTGATTCCTTGTGGGGTGTGTAGAGGTGAGCGTTTTCCCATCCAAGTCCTGTTTCCGCCGTGTTTTTGTTGGCGTTGAAACCACCCCGGAAAAGGTGGCGGATTGGCCTGTTGTAATAGTGTTGGCGGTACATTGTCTTCCGCCTGTCTGTTGGTGGTTACCGCCGCAGTGTTTGTTTGTACCGCCGTGGCAGTCGGAGTGTTAAAGTGGCTGTCTATGTTGGCAGTTTCCGCCATGGTCGTAATTCCATTTTTTTTCCGCTGGCCTGTTGGCGGTTTTACTGCCCCTTTAACAGCGACTGCCAGGGTTGTAATGAGGGCCTATATATTTTAGGACTAAAGAAAACTTCTACTTTTTGCATTATTCGTTTAAATAAAAAATTATTTATTTTGTCTTTATATTGTTTTGTGTATTTCACTCTTAAAAATGTTCTGAGTATTTTAAAATATGTAGAATACATTTTATTTAAAACAAATAATTGTATTTTTTATAATTAAATATTCATACCAATAATTAACATCCAGGTAGTTTTAATTAGTACCTGTGTGTTAATACACTTCCCTGTCCCATAGTCCTATGTCCCTTACATACCTTACCTAAAAAAAGCATTCCATGTTCCAAGTTAAAATTAAATAAAATGTAGACTTATTTAATGCCTAAGCATTAACACACTTCTCCCAATACCCCAATATCATTTGCATCCCATTCCTAAACCTATCAATATTATTTTTGAAAACATTAAATAAAAATGTATTTCATTGTTTTAATTTGTATATATATATTTTAAATGTATTACCAAGGTTGTTTTATTAATACCTGAGTGTTAGCAAACTGTGCCATTCAATAGCCCTACATCCTTGCACCCTGCCCTTAAAACCTTTTTATGTTATTCTTTAAATATTACATATATTTATATATAAAATTAATACTCATGTATTTTAAATAATACCTCAGTACTATACTGTTGCCCACTCAATACCCCTATATCCTTTACATTCCATCTGTAAAACATATTTCTGTCTTTTCTTAAAAGTCTTTCAACAATTTTTACTTATACTTTAAAATAAAATTGATTTTAAAAATGAGTACCTTAGTGTTTTATAACACTACAAAATGCATACACTTTTACACCCATTATGCCCCAAAACATATTTTATATATTATTATGATAGAACTCAATTTTAAATACATATACCATAACAACTATTCCTAAAGTTTCAAAATATATGTCCTTAAATAAATATTCTTTAAATAAATAATACTTACTTATACTTACAATTATGTGTGTTGAAAAAAAAAACATGGTAAAGGTATGTGTGGTAAAGCATATTTATGGTAAATGCATAGATCATAAAGACATGGTAAAGACTGCGTAATAAAATTGTTTCCATCTGATTATGCCACCTTTCTATTTTCAGCAGATTCAGGGCCTGATTACGACTTTGGAGGTCGGACTACCAGTCTGCTCCAGAGGCGTTTAGGAGAACCCTGACAAGGTGGTGGCATCCTGACCACTGCATTACGAAATTCCTGCGGGGCAGGCGATGTGTTGGCAGTGCAGTCAAGGTGACAACATGCTTAGGGTCTAGAAGATAGCCTGAAGCTATTGTCAGACACAGTGCTGCACCTCCAGCAGCCCGGGCACACTGTTTTCATGCACCATGTAGTGCACGGCAAACAGTGCACGCACCAACATAGCAGCCGTGGGGGGAACAACATGGGCCCAACCACAATCCACCTGGGCTCATTCGCCCTGAGGACCTTTACCTGCCTTTCCGCTGACCTTTTCATGGCTATCCCCATCATGAAAAGGTTGGCGGAAAAGCAGTTCATAATACACATGGCGGTGCCAACGTCTGCACTGCTGCAATAGTCCACTGCTGTCCCTACTGCCACTTCTGCAGTAGCTCAAATATCAGTTGTGGCAGAGATCTTGTGCCTGTCCAACCAAACAGATCATAATCAAGCGGTCAAAGATGGCACTGCGGTCCCAAGACCACCAAAGTCGTAATCAGCCCCTTTGTGTCTGACAAAGTGTCTTTGGAATTGTTCTTCCAATTTTAAGCATTTAGTTGATTTCACAAAATATCACTTTATAAAAACCAGGTCATTTTTGAGGCCCAGTTTCTAGGTTGCTAACTCAGGATAAATGAGACTGATTGCAGTCTGAGTTTCTCCATTTGACCATGTTGTGTAATTCCTTAGTTAAATCATTTCATCTCATTGTCCTTCAGTTCACTTGGTTGTCAAAACTATGCGCATATACTTAGTGATATATCATTTTGATGAATATTGCATCGTCAAAGTAAAAGATAGTGGGTCAAGGCTATTTAGGTGTGTACGTTTAGCATACAAATGCAAAAACTGGTTTTACACTCATTAAAGCATGAAGGTTTCCTTGTGGACAAATTACTCAGAGTCCTAGAAGGTGACGTGAGGTAGTAGCTTCAAGACTGTGAGTTTGTGTATACTTACATGTTTAAAGATATTCACGAACTCCTTTCCAACCTCTTCCTGCCCTGGAAAAGGTGAGACATTTATTCCTGATGAGGGCAGGAGTAAAACATTTTACATACTGGAAAGTGACATTCACCTACAAAAGGGTGGACTTCAAGAAGTTTCTTTGGGTGTGGGGATAATTTCATGTGGCTAAAAAAGCAGAAAAAAAGATTAAATAAAATAATTTTCTCTTAGCAGAAATTTGCATGAGAAAAAATATTAGTACACATCAAATATATTAGATTAATCACTGCCTTTTCAAGTTTCAAGTTCATTTTGTCACATTTTATTATGAATCTAAACAAACACAAATGTTTTACCATCCTTCTGCCTGTATTTGCGTACTATCAAGGAGCACCCTGTGGCATTAAAACAAGCCACAAATAATTATATATTGCAAATGTGTACATGTTTTATATTGGAACTGATGTTAGTGAAGAAAGCTGAGCTTACAGCTTGCAGCAGTCCTACGAGTGGTGTGCTCAATCTAAAAGTGAAGATTTTGCATTAAGGAGTCATTTATACAAGTTTAACTCCATATATTTTCTTAGTAGAAACCTGTACATTGGCAGTCCTGTTTAAAAAGTTTTTCCAACTCGAATGCATAACCTCCACCCCAAGTTCAAAGTCTCCGCCCTGAGTGCAGAATCTCCGATCCAAGCCTGTAAACATCGCAAATGATAAACAGAAAATTAAAAACAGGAAGTTTCAGGTACCCATTTGATGGTCATTCTGAGGCATCCTCATCTCCAAGCAAGATCCTCTGCCATCCTGCTGCTCTGTTTGACTAGCCTGCCTCCAACATGGCTGAGGGACTTGAGGACAAGGGACCTGCTTTCAGGTGAGATTCAATTAAACATCCTAACTGAGGGGCTGCTTGATAAGTAGCCTTAGCTTTATTGAGGACAAAGGAAACAGCGAAGTAATGCAGTGTGCACAAAATTCTGGCAAGATATCACAGCGCTGCAGTGCAGTGAGCATGTACCATCGGAGGGGCAAGATTTATCAAAAGCACAGTGAGGGCCTGTGACGCTAGGCTCAGATGAAGGCTCATGACATCATGGACATGTCCTCCCAGCCCCCCTCACAAAGGCCCTGCATTGAACCACTGTATTGGAGGGTCTTGAAGACAGCCTAGCCGGCCCTCCATGCTCAGCTGCAGGAGTTTGAGCAGCAGACTTGGTAAATACATCAACTCCATTATGTTTCTGGTAGTGTGATGTGAGTGGTGAAAGAGATGTAACCATGTTTCTATTGTCACCTTTCACCTTATCTGCATAGTGGCTGCAGTACGTATAAGGTCTATGTTCCCTTGGAGCAATTTGAATACTATTTTATGAGAGCATTCTGGGACTTGTTTTGTTCTAAACGTAACTGGGTAAATTACTCTTACAGTTGCATTTTAATAAATAAATGCACTTACAACATCATGACTAGTCAAATAAGGGCCTTATAACTGTTGTGTCCAATAATGAAGGAATGGCTTGTACAATGTCTAGTGTTGGTATGTGAGGCGTTTGGATGTTGGATGCTGTATCATACATGTTTTTGTGGGAATTGTTTACTGGTTGAATACTATATTTTTGTAACATGATGTAAAGAAAGACTTTGTGATACTTGCCTCACTTAAAATGATACAAACATATCCAAGGGGGACAAAATAAACACATCTTCCCAGGAGTGGCACTAAGACATTTCCAGTGTACAGCACAATTGAAGTAGTCTTGACAGGCTAAAAGTGGCATTTGCCCCGCAAAATGTTGCCAATGGATCTTCTAATATTGTGATTCACATCTTTGCAAAGGTCAAATCCAAGGCCTTATTGCATATGTACACCAAATGTTGCTTGTATGTTGTGTTTCAGAATGCAACAGATGACATTTGATAGTAAGTGTAAGACTGTTGAGATTGCATATTACAGGATAACCCTGGACCCACTTTTAGGTGTGGCTATATCCATCCAGACTGTGTCCCATTTCCACTTGTAAACTTACATTGGAAGATAACTATGTTTCAATGTCAGGAATCTCACATTGCACTAATGCTGATGGTGAGGGTTAGTACATATTGAAAAGTATACTGACCAAAATTGAAAAAAATGTTACTGCGTGAGTTATAACAGGACATTACAGTGATAAAACACATACCTCTGGGTCCCAGAAACATATTATTGATCAGTGCAATCAAAGCAATACAAGTCAGCACTTGCTTTATGTTGTCTTGAGCTTTGCTATGAATTGTACACTAACTAAATAATTGTTTGCTTTCTATTTCAGTGGATCCGGCTGGCCCAGGACCATTGTAGTGTGGTCAGTTTTACGTATATTTTGCGCATTAGCTTCAGGCCTTAGGCCTCTGTGCACTTTGCCCTAAATATATTTTATTCATTTGCTAACAGCTTAGAGCCTCTGTGCACTTTGCTCTAAATGCTTTCTATTAGGCTTCGTACTGTTATTTTACAGAATAGCCAGTTCTACGGTGTTGTTTTTTATTCATATCACACTGTTTTGCCTACTTCAGCACTGGAGTTCTTCATAACATATTCACTCTGTGCTTTAGTCAAGGATACAGTCTGGTACATTGCCGATAGACGTGGTAGGAGTCTAGACTTGCCATTCCTGCGTAGGAACATTTTGTGATCACAATGACATGTTAGTTATAAAATCACTTCCTTGTCCCAATACATGCAAGAGGGAGATTCCGACCAGGGAACCACAACTAGACGCTGACTGCCTCGTTGCAGATGCTGAACCAGATCACAGGCCTTTGCTCAGGTATGAGTGTGTCCGTCTCCCTAGTGATACAGAAAGGCAAGCTGAAAGCTTAACATGCTGTGCTCTAAATAGAACAAGCAGAGGGAGAGTAGAAACGGTTAGGAATTATGATAGCTTTATTTCTATGTTTTACTCTCCTGGTTACTATATCAATCCTACTATGTTGTATTGTTCTGGTTATTGCGGCTCACGCCTTAATATCTAAAATACAGTCGTTTTATTAAAACATTATATAAAACTTATTTTGTCTTTGTCATTTGTATATGAGACCATATTGTGAATGAGAGAGTTGGTTTGGATCTGAGTGACCACGACTTCCCTGAGAAGTTCCAAAGATGTCATGCGCTCGGCTGCCCAATCATTTCTTCCCCGTGGGAGAAATGAGGCACTGCTAGTTAGCTGGAGCAACAACCGGATTTAGGGTGACAGAGTTCCTTACACGTGGGTCAGACTCAGTCCCCCACACCGATATCGATCCTGCTGCCTAGAAATCCAGCAGTCTCATTTAGGATAATGAGAGCCCACGCGACATGGCGCCGCCAACGTTTGGTCTGGCTCTAATGTTTGGGTCCGACTGACTCTCTCGGTCTCGTATATATTTTGACTCCTCGGTTCCGTATGCGGAGACGTCCGTGGGGCTGAGGGTTTCCGCCACCACAGGTTGGGTACATCCTATTACTTAGTGGTTGGTTGTTCAAGCTTGAACTTTGAAAGGAAATACCCCGATATTGGTGTGCCTTCTCTGTCCTAGAGCTATTATTGTTATACTAATGGCGAATCCAGTTGTAGTAGATATACCGCTTAATATGCGATTTCCGCTCACGGGTCATCTGATAGCACATGGACTGACGGTCCAGGGGGGTCCGGTCACTTTTGTGGTGGACGCCCATGCAGCCTATAGATCAGAACTTTTTTATTCTTGGGTCGTATTTCCAGCAGCTGATGGGGGTACAAATACTTTTCACGAATATACTGTTGCGAATGTCCCTGGACAATACAGGGCTTATGCATACTTAGAAATACCTTTATCTTATCAAGAACACCATAATTGGCTTGATGGCGCTCTCCCACATTCAGTAACACCAGTACGGTTAGGTCCGTTGAGTAATGATGGTCCGACCTGGCCTTTATTGGCTACATATACACCATATCCTGGAGTGGCAAATGTGGCAGTGGCTGAAGTGCGTTGTTTATATGTTGAATTAACTGCAACGTACAGACGATTAGTTCAGTTTGTGATGCAGACTTTAAATACTAATGCAGCGCGTGCTGCTCCAGCTCATCCACATGCGGTGGTGCCGGGAATAAATCCGGCCACTGTACACTCTGTAATGGGCAAGGTACCGGCTAAACGTGAGGAGACTCCATTTTGGCTGGCGCAAAAAATGAATACGCTGGAAGCAGTATTTCCCCATACGGGACCTCAGGATAAGCATAGAATTTTGACGATGTGTTTGCCGTATGGGATGGTTCCTACGGTGGATCTTTGTAATACTTGGGGCACGGTGTTTGCCGCTCTCTATACTACAGCACACGGTACACCGACTTTGGCTAATTTGCCGGAGGTGCTTAAACAAATTCAGGATGAATATGGGGCTGCCCCTGCCTTGGATTTAGGCATGCAATTGATGGGTAATTTTGACGCGGTTTCTTCTATTATTTTGAGTAATCTCAAGGGGGAGGCTGTAGCACTAGCAGTGCGAATGCGTCTTCGGGACGTTCCTCAGATTAATCAGGAGCGGGAACTTCCGAGAATAATAGCTGAAACATATTCTAGTATTGGTCGTGATAGCCTAGGGGCTCAACCGCAGAAACCACAATTGCAGGGTAAAAATAATAAGGATAATTCTAAGCAACAGCAACCTGAGGGTGCGAAAAAGCGCTGGGATAAGAAACAGCAAACACCTAAGAAAGATGGTGGGCAGTCTCCGCAACCGGAGACCCCACAAAATAAGTATAATCTCAGGAATAGGGATACTTTGAAGACGCCTGATAGATATCAATATACTGATACGCGCCAATCTCGTTCCTTTCAGGACTCCTCAGAGAAAAAAAGTGAGAGAGGTGGGCGATCAGAGCGGAGGACGGAGTACGTGAAACCGAGACAGGATTCACAACGCTCAGCGGAGGTTTCTATTAAACAAGAAGAGAAACCGCTGCAACAAACACAGCAGTTTAAAAAGAAGAAAGTGGCAGCAGTCTCAGTTAGACATGCCGCTCAAGAAGAGAGTTCTCTTGACGAACAAGACATGGGCGTTAGCGCTGTTAGACAGCGCGGCAGAGGTCACAATAGTTCGCCGGAGTCTTCTAGAGCATCTGGAGGCGAAAGCAACTGATGACTTCATACAAGTCGAGACGGCGGATATGCGAGTCTCTGATCCTGATCAAGTATATCTTGTGACTCTACGATTAGAAGGGGACATTGACCGCGTTGTACACGCCATCTTTTGGCACCATATGGTGAAATCATATGATGTCCTGTTGGCCGAACAAGATTGGCCACCTGACTTTGTTCGCGACTGTCCAGTTGGGGAGGAGGTTATTGCGCCTTCCTTTTCATCACTTGTTCCGAGAGAACTAGCGGAGTCATATGGTAAATCATGGGCTCTAGCACAAGCCCCCGCCCTATATAGAAATAATGTGGGGTGGGATAAACAATCACCTTATCATGTCATTCCCATTAAAGGAGAACCTCAGCCACAGCCGCAATATCCTATTAAATTTGAAGCAAGGGCATCGGTTCGGAAAATTATTACACAATTGGAGTACCAAGGTGTGATTGAGCCTTGTGTCTCGCCGATGAATAATCCCTTATTTCCGGTTGCTAAACCGGACCATTCCTATAGGCTAGTGGTGGATTACAGACATTTGAATAGTCATACACGCACATATGCTATACAGAATTCACATAGCGCTGCGCTTATGAATAATATAGTGCGTAAAAAATACAAAACAACATTGGATATCTCGAATGGATTTTTCTGCCAGAATATAGCACCCGAAAGTCGGGACTATACCGGTTTCAGTGCGTTTGGCTCTCAGAAAAAGTTTTGTCGTTTACCTCAGGGGTATAAGAATAGCCCAGGACTGTTCTCGGCTCGTGTGACTGAACTTCTGCACGAGTTGGACCCTGAGGCGTTATCATATGTTGATGACATTTATTTGACGGACGATGAGATTCTACAACATCTCAGTCGCGTATCGCGCATTGTTGTGGGTTTTGCTGATATTGGTTATAAGTTTCATTTTAAGAAATCGAAGATTGCCTTCCTCAGTGTTATTTTCCTGGGATATGAGTTATCGAGTGAGGGCAAGAGCCTGGCGCCACATTTTTTGGAGAAATGTGCTTTACTGCAGCCTCCTAATACGGTTCGGAAGCTCCAGTCTTTGTTGGGGTTTCTGAATTTTGGCAGAACTTACATTCCTGATTATGCTACACGTATAAAACCCTTATATGAACTGATTTGCCCGAATTTTTCAAGTAGATTTTGTACGATTGAGCATACACACATACTGCGAGAGCTGCAGAATGATCTCTTAGCAGTTAAACATTTACACACGCGGGACAATAAAACTCATTTGGTCATCAGGGTGATTCCTGGGGCTCTTGGATTTACGTATGTCACCTTTAATGAAGGGGAGACAGTCCCGATAGCATACAAGTCCCACTTGTATTCTGCTGCAGAACAACGTTTTGCACAGACTGAGAAAATTCTCACTGCAGTACAGATGGCTGTGATCAAAGAAAGACCGCTAGCCCAGGGAGAACCCATTATTGTCGTTTCCCCAATTCCAGCCTTGGAGGCTGTTACAAAAGCGAGTGTTACTAATTCGAAAGCTTTACACCCGCGGTGGATACAATGGGCTACGTCTTTGACGGCCACTGATGTGGATTACATATTTGACCCTAAGCTGCAGACTCAAGAATTTTTTCAATATGAAATAGAGTACCCGGTTCCTGCTGGCACATTACCTATTGACCAATATGAAGTGGTTATGTATACCGATGGCTCTGCGCAACCGCCGGTTGGGACTAAACAACAGTATTCTGCTGCTTGTGCGGTGGTGAGCGGGACTATGGAGGGGGGAGTTTTCTGCCCCCGACATACTTATACTAAAACATTGGGAGATTGCACGGCACAGCTGGCTGAGCTCAAAGCTCTTTTGTTAGCGTTGGAGCATGCAGAGCCGGCGATATTGACCTTGCTGGTCTGTGACTCCTACTACTGTGTGCAATCCTTCAATGAATATCTGCATTATTGGAAAATGAATGGGTTCAGAGATTCTAAAGGCAACACCATTAAACATAAATTGTTGTGGGGTAAGGTTGCGGGTCTGAAAGAGACGCTTCCTAAAGTCCATGTTGTACATACACTTGGACACCAGCGCGTTGGAATACACGTTGCTGGGAATACTTTGGCTGATGAGGCTGCAAAGGCGGCAGTGACTATCGCCACTGTAGCCGCGGTAACTCGTTCGAGTTCAAAACCAGACATAGAGATTTCGGCTGCCATAAAAGCTACGGCTGATGGCACGCCATTTCCTAAAGGATTCCCTTATAAATATAGTTACTGCTTGAGTGGTGCACTAAATGCTGTTGTTAATATTTCAGGCGTTGGTGTACGTGAGTTACCTAATAAGATTGAGAGACCTCGATTAATTTCTGCAGCGCATGAAGGGGTGGCATCTGCGCATGCTGGTGTGACTGCCACGATTTCGCTTTTACATGCCCGTTATTGGTGGCCTGGTCTCTATAAGGAGACAAAGCAGTATGTCCTTTGTTGTGACGTCTGTCAACAAATTAAAGCATCGTCGGCTAGACGCCCGCAGCAGACTCCTCTTCTGATATCAAATAGACCATTACAGTGTGTGTACTTGGACCATTGTGGTCCACTGACACCAGATAGTGCATACAAATACATATTGGTTGCTGTAGATTCGTGCTCCAGATTTGTGTGGGTCTGGCCACAGGGCTCGGCTGACGCTCGGACTGTTATTAAAGATTTGCGTATCTTTGTCGATACATTTGCAGTTGCGGCTTTTCATTCGGACCAGGGCCCTGCTTTTGCCTCTAAGGCATTCAGGGACACCATGGCTTCGTTGGGGGTCCAACTCCAATTCTCGTCTCCATTTCATCCCGAGGGAAATTCTGTTGTGGAGCGTTTAAATCGTGATTTAAAGCAATCCTTAACAGCCAGGGTTATAGGTACGGGTCGTAGTTGGCTAACCCACCTGTATGGAGTACAGAGAGCACTTAATAACTTGCCTAGAAGGTCACTGGGGGGTCGTACTTCATATGAGTGCCTGTTCGGAACACGAATGTATGTTCCTGATCTGGATGGTCCTGGTGTGGAGGCGGCAGATACGCCCTTTGACATAAATGAACGTGTCACTGTTTTGCAGGATTTACAACAATTCCGTGAAGATAACTCTTCTGCAAGTGCTGCCTCCTCTGGAATTAAGGATGAGCCAGTAACACCTACTGGTTGGATACCCTGGATTGGGGATCTAGTGCGTAAAAAGGTCGCAGTAAAGAAAGAATTTGGTCCTTCTTATCAAGCACCTGTCCCGGTGTTGGGGGTGAGCGGCACGAGAACTGTGATTTTGCCACCGCTGCAAGGGGCCAAAGGAAATCGTTTTGTTTCCATTGATAATGTCAAGTTACAACATGTGGCCGATTCTGCACAGCAGACCAAGAGGGACACCCAGTAGTTCCGGCATCCCTCTCACTACTGGGGAAGAAGTCCCGCTGCAGGTGATTAGCACCGACCATGTTTCCTCTCCGAGCTTGGGGAGGGTGGAAGATGATCTTGCGATTGTTCCACAGTTAACGATTGATATCGATTCTTTTTCTCAAGTTGCTGTACGTTCTACTGATGTTTCTGAACATGTGATTTATAGCGTGCCTAGGAGAGAACCTCCATCAGCTTCCTTGTTCACTGTTGCACCTTTTGCGAGAACTGCCTCTGGCTGCTTCAACGACGCGGATGCGGCTGTATCCAGCTCTTCGTCTTCGCTGTCTTCAATCCGAGGTCCACATAAGCTACTAAGTTGGCTTAAACGTACATATTTTGTTGTTCCTTGGAACTATTTGTGGCTTTTTATGGCTGTACTGACTATTTTTTTATGGTTGGGATTTGTGGTTACCTTTTTTCTAGTAATACATGGTCATTTTCTTCCTGATCGATCGGACATTGAGCACGTGGAGACTGTGTTGAGACCGCATTTTTCGTCTCATATGGTTCGAAGAGACTTATCCAATGTGAACATTTCTGCAATACCAATTCCGGATGGAATTGTGTGGGATAAAGTAATGTTTGATATATATGGTCCCACTGAATTGATTCAAATACCGTATGTTCTTAAGTTATCAATGAATGATATTGTTATTCCAGGCATTGTTTCTGATGATTGGGATGTGAAGACAGTAGATGCTATGCTAAAAGATTTGCAATATTATACTGTCTATGACGATGAAGATGCTTACCAATTTAAAGATAATCATGGTGATATGTTTTGCTACACCTATTATGGACACCACTTTATTCACAAAGCGAGTAGCCCTAAGTCCATCTTTAATTATGTACAATGGGAACATTGCTCGACTCCTCCACAAGGGAGTTCGAAAACGTATAATGATAAATTTGCATATTTTTCTGGGCATGATCAGCGAAACGCTAAGTCTTACTATTTTAAAGTGACACTGTATTCTAATAAGCAAATTTTGTTGACCGATACTAAATTACTGTATTCTAATTCGTTTGTATCTAAACTTTCGGTCGAAGGATATGAATACTGGTTGAAGACTGTTGACTTGAAAAGTGTTTGGGGTACGAAAAATTGGCAGATGCAAGGCAGAGATACATTATTTCGAGCATGCATTATCCCTGTGCAAATGATTTTCCTCAATGACACAGTACAACAGACTAGTTGTTTGGGCTTGGCGTCGATTAGAGAATTGACTTTGCCTAGAATACCTGTCCCATCTAAATTAAATAACTGGCAGCACTATGTGAATGCTACTTTTAGTGAATTTACGCATTGGGTCCAGAATGGTACGCTTAACGCTTCATCGTTACATCCGGGCGGGTGGTTATTGTGGCCTGTAGACACTAATCAGTGTCATCAACGTTTTGTTACCTCTTCTGGGGGGTTCAGGACTAGTAGGGCAGACCCTCGTTACATTTCACCAGAACATGCAGATATAATAACTACATACAGTGTGGGGAAACTTTGTCAACAATGGTTGAAGTACTCCACGCTGGGTGCAGTTAAGTCACACCTCAAGTTACTGTCTAATGGTACTGATTTACAAGATTTCTTGTCAGGTCCCAAGGTGCCCCGGAGAAAAAGGTTCTTATACGAAGTGTATAATGAGTTTTGGAAACTTTCCCAGCAGGAGGCTGCAGCCCGGTTAAGACAGATTGATCAAGAAAATCTGCTGAAGACTTTGTCTGTTGTTGATAATGGCATGCATACCCTTTCTGACCGTGTTTACACGATTGACAGCATTGTCTCTTCTGCTATTGACATTATAAAATCAGACATGTCTTCTTTATATCATGGGCAGAGTCAGACACGATCTATCATGCAGCTGGGTTGGACTCTTCAGACCTTGAAGGCGGGTCGCGTTCCATGGCAACACATTCGTGCCAGAGAGATCTTTATCTCCTTTAATTTAACTCGTCAACAACAATTGATGGCTAAGAAGGAAGCGACGTATGTTATGTTAAATATTGAAAAGTTGGAGAAACTGCCTTTTACGGTGGCTGAGATTCCGTCAGCTGAGTGGTTGATTCATGGGGTTATTAATTTGCCTATCTCCACTCTGCAATTTACTTCTTGTTTGAAGCACATTCCGGTGGGTAGATATGAACTATTGGGTGACAGTTACATACACGAGGTGTGGGAGCTTCCTTTTCAGTACAGATGTGTTAATGGTTTGCGGGAAGTTTTTCTTAGCGGTAGCGAATGCAAAGCTTCTGTTAGCCATTCCATGGTTTGTAAACAGCTGTCCTTGCACGGAGCGTGTAATGCTTCGATTGCTAACTTAGCTTTTTATCTGAAGGGAGTTCCAGTCCCGGTAATTAAAAACACTTTCCAGGTGCTTTCTAACGGCAGTTACATTGTTCTTAACAGCGAACGCTGCTGTGGCATGCGTGCCGGAATAGTTTACGTCGTTGTCGTCAACAAGGCCGTTACGTGCTGCTGGAATGTGTTCTTTCCCCCTACTGAATTTAGGGAGGTAGCGGACATCTGGCCTCATATTGCTACTTCCAAGGTTGATTTCGACAAGTTGAGTCGGCTGAAAGCTTTATTGTTTCAAAAGCATGTGGCCCCTACATCTGCTAGCGAGACCTACGCACTTCAAGTGGCAAGGTCATCGGCGGAGATACAGTCCCTTTTGAATACTAACTTTCCGAGTCACTTCGGTGAACTTGTAGGATGTATATTTAATGCATCCAGCACTGCTGGTATTGCTCATTTTTTCAAAGCCGTTGGTGTTGGTTTCGTTCACACCTTCTCTTCCATATTCGGTTTGATACCTTCGGCTATTCACTCTATTTTCGGAAGCATTTTTGGGGGTTTCCCAATTACTTTGGCTTTATTGGCTGGAGTTTTGCTATTGTTGCTATTTTTCCGCAATGGCTGCCCCGCCGCAACGAGATCCTGTATTGCTGCTCCCGTCAGCGCAGCTGTGTCGTGAACGCATGATGCAGTGTTTTGGAGCAACACTCCTGGCTCATTTGGAGTGTGACTGGTCTTTGTCGTTCCGACCGGTTTTGGATTGTGTGCAACCCGTGTTTCGATGCCTTTGGTGCTCGTTTGAACATGCACTGGCTTTCTGTCTCTCACTGCAGCACTCTCCAGTGGTTGATCTTGATCTGTTGATGTTCCGGATTAGGGCTCATTCCCAGACTTGTGCACTGCGGTTGCGTTTGCTTCGTGAAGCGGATTATGAGATTCCCTTCCTGGAGGAAGATGGTTTTGTCTCTTTCTGTGGCACTACACGGGGTGCCGCCCTGAATGGTTTTGGGGCTTTGGAACACACCTGCTCCATGGTACTTTGTGGCGTGGATCTTCCGATATTGACATATCTCGAAGTGGAGGAGCTTCTACGTTCTATTGCTTCTGTTTGACAATTGGATTTTTTTTCTCTCTCTCCCGACTAAATTGACACTATATTGCAATTCGCTCTATCGTCACATGTTTCCTAAATTTATGACTTTGTTGTCTTCTCATCTTGTCGAAATGTTGGGTTTAAATTTAGGTCATTTTTTTTTTTTTTTTTAATGTTGTTGGAACCACTTGCTACCGACAAGGGGAGGGTGTAGTGTGGTCAGTTTTACGTATATTTTGTGCATTAGCTTCAGGCCTTAGGCCTCTGTGCACTTTGCCCTAAATATATTTTATTCATTTGCTAACAGCTTAGAGCCTCTGTGCACTTTGCTCTAAATGCTTTCTATTAGGCTTCGTACTGTTATTTTACAGAATAGCCAGTTCTACGGTGTTGTTTTTTATTCATATCACACTGTTTTGCCTACTTCAGCACTGGAGTTCTTCATAACATATTCACTCTGTGCTTTAGTCAAGGATACAGTCTGGTACATTGCCGATAGACGTGGTAGGAGTCTAGACTTGCCATTCCTGCGTAGGAACATTTTGTGATCACAATGACATGTTAGTTATAAAATCACTTCCTTGTCCCAATACATGCAAGAGGGAGATTCCGACCAGGGAAATACAACTAGACGCTGACTGCCTCGTTGCAGATGCTGAACCAGATCACAGGCCTTTGCTCAGGTATGAGTGTGTCCGTCTCCCTAGTGATACAGAAAGGCAAGCTGAAAGCTTAACATGCTGTGCTCTAAATAGAACAAGCAGAGGGAGAGTAGAAACGGTTAGGAATTATGATAGCTTTATTTCTATGTTTTACTCTCCTGGTTACTATATCAATCCTACTATGTTCTATTGTTCTGGTTATTGCGGCTCACGCCTTAATATCTAAAATACAGTCGTTTTATTAAAACATTATATAAAACTTATACTGTCTTTGTCATTTGTATATGAGACCATATTGTGAATGAGAGAGTTGGTTTGGATCTGAGTGACCACGACTTCCCTGAGAAGTTCCAAAGATGTCATGCGCTCGGCTGCCCAATCATTTCTTCCCCGTGGGAGAAATGAGGCACTGCTAGTTAGCCGGAGCAACAACCGGATTTAGGGTGACAGAGTTCCTTACACGTGGGTCAGACTCAGTCCCCCACACCGTTATCGATCCTGCTGCCTAGAAATCCAGTAGTCTCATTTAGGATAATGAGAGCCCACGTGACACCATCCTGACAGAAGCAGAGGCAATTCCTCGGCTCATCTACAGGCACATCCTGTGGAGAGCACCAGTGAGGGGGAAGAGGGAGACCAAGAAACAGGCAGAGGTAGTGTGCCCACCCGGACCCAGTCAACACTGGTGATGCCATCATCCTGGGTGGAGGCTGAGGACACCAAAAAAAAGGGGGTTGTTGAGAGGGACACCAAAAAAAGGGGGGTTGTTGAAAGGGACGCCACGATCCAGGGGAAAGAAGAATGTGGGTCTCCACCTTGCTCACAAGAACTGGACTTTAAAATGGTGTCCCCAGGGGAGGGCACATCATCATCTGTGCCTTCTACTGACCACTCCCTGACTTTTGAGACCTCCATTCAACCGGGGCCTCCAGCTGCACCCCCTGCCACTACTCCCCTTTCAAGTGTATGCCGGGTAGAGGTGAGAGAGACATCTGCCCCTGACATCCCACACCCATCTTGTTCTACCCAAACCCTTGGCTGCATCCCAGGAAGTAGGGGTGGCATCTGAAGTTGACCAGAATGTGTCCTCTTTGATCTTACAGGAGCTCAAGGATGAATCCCATATGCTCTGAGAGGTACATTCCAGACAAATAGCCAACCTCACCGCTGCCATCACTTACTTGGGTGCAGCCATATTGCCTGCGTTAACCCAATGAGCTACCCAGACCACTGGTGTAGTGTCTCCCAGCACATCTTTCCTCTCAGTTTCCCCTGTTATGCCTCATATTCCTCATGTTTACTGCTCCAGTGGGGTGTCTGGTACTCCATCGACCAGCCAGAGTGAGTCCACAGGAGGAGATGACTTGAACACTGTGATCAAGGAGGAAAATGAGGATGGTCAGTGAATTGTTTGGACTGTGGACATATTTTTTTACCCCTTATACGTTAACTATTTCCCGTACGTGTTTTATTTATTTTGCCCACCCCCTCCAAGTTCCCTTGCCCAATCTGCCATAACATTTCAATTGATTTGCTTTCTCTCTTTCCCATGGACATGTTTTTTCTTAATTTATTTCACACAATATCAATATTTTTTCTTGAACAACATCTTTGTCTTGTGTTTTTCAAAATACATGCTGGATTCAAAGTATGGAAGTCTACATTACTAGGAGTATAGCTACTCTTTCAATATGATACCTTAGTACACGGATGGTCCCACAAATGTACATATTTTACACAGATTTATCGTCACATATTTGGCCTCCAACCGGAGTAACCAATTGACCATCATCAACTATTACTCAACTCAGTATTGAATTGTGAAGAATATCTTTGCATTTGCAAATATTTGTAGTAATATATATTTCACTGTGATCATTGAGGATGTCTTGTGCGTGAATGAAGCTGGCCTGGTGTGTGGTGGGTACCTAACGTACTTACACCTTCTACCAGGTCCAGGTATCCCTTATTAGTGAAATGTAGGCAGTGTCTAGAAGCCAGGCTCTCTAGAGGTAGCTGTGGATGAGCCACCAAGACTTATCTAGGAAACATGCAAAGATCATGCAAAACCACTATAGTTACACAGTATTTATACATATGAAAGAAACCACACAGTGTTACAAAACTAAAGGTCCATTATTATGGTAACACAGCATCATAAATACTATAGAGGCAATAGTCCCTTAGGAGGTAAGTAATACACAAGTTATATAATCACTAGTTGTCAGAAATAGGCATAACAATAGTTAAAAAACAGTGCAAATAGTATAAAACTCAATAGAGACTAGGCCCTAGGGGGAGCATAAACCATATACTAAAAAAATGGAATGCAAGAGTGTCACCCCCTCCTAGGTAAGTGAAGTGTGTTAAGGAATGCTCGGGGTACCAGGAAAGCACAAAAGTAAGTATCACAACACCCCCCAGCAACCAGGAAAGCAGAAGTAAATTACTTGAATTTCACCAAAACACCCACTTAGAAGAAAAGAAGATTGAAAAACCCAGAGATGACTGCAAGAAACCAATGCTGGATTCCTGAAGAGGAAGACCTGTGTAAAGAGGGAACCAAGTCCAAAAGACACATCAAAGTCCAGTGGGGGCAGGAGCCCCTACCCACCAAGCTGAAGATAGCAGGAGTTGGTCGATGGTGAGGAAGGAAAGTCAGCACTGCAACCCTAGAGTTGGAGTCAAGTTCCTGGAGGATGCAGGTGATGTCCCACGCTGAAAGGAAGGTTGCAATAGGGCTTGGGTGTCCGGATTCCACTAACAATCCTTGACACAGGCAACACTCACGGTTGGCGAAAGTGGTGCTGCCAGGGACGAGCAAGGCCCAAGATGACTCAACCGAGGAGGGGTACTCAGAGGGGGCCCTCAGCATCGCAGGGATCCCACAGAAGCACAGGCATAATGCACAGGATTCCATCGGGACTGGGACACAGAAGGTGCAAGTGGGGCCCACACAGCACTACAAAGAAGGACCCCATGCCGCAGGAGAGTCACTCAGGGAGCTGTACATTACAGGAAGGAATGCTGGGGGCGGGAGCTACACGATATCTAAAGACAACTTAGAGGAAGTACCAACAAGCCTAGGCAGCTGCAAAGGATCCAGTGCATGGGGATACTGTCCTGCGTGGGAAGGCAGGGGCTTACCACCACCCAAGTTGGACAGCTAGTAGAGAGGACCATCTGGACCACTGCTGACCACTACCCATGTTGCAGGATCCACACATCTCAGCAGGGGAGAAGATCATCACAGCCAGTCGACGTAGCTGTTGGTACCTGCAGATCCAGGGGAGTGACTCCTTCACTCCAAGGGAGATTCCTTCTTCTTTCCTGTGCAGACTGGGGACAGGCTGACCTCAGAGGATGCACAAGCACAATGTGGCAGAAGCTGGAAGGAGCCATGGAAACAATGTTGCAGGGGTAGTCTTCATCTTTGGTGCAGAGTGTCAGGTCCCTGGAGAGTCCAGATAAAGTTTATTTGGTCACAAGTCAAAGTAAGGTATGCAGAGAAATCCTGCTGGAATCTTGCAAGCTGAATCTGAGGAACCACCCAAAGGAGAAACACTAATAGCCCATCAAAATGGTTAAAGTAAGAAAAGGCCAACTCTCTGAAAGTGGCATTTTCAGACTCCTATTTAACCTATGGGAGAGACAGGCCTTGAAGTAGTGAAAAATAAATGTGATAGTTTTTCAATATGAAAACATGTTAAACTTAAAAGTACATTTCCAACTCTTGAAATGCATTGCACCCTGATCTTGGGGTTAATTGGGGCCTGCCTTATGAGTTACGTACACATAATAAAAAGAAAGATCTGAGACTGGCAAGGGGTTATACTTCCCAGGTCAAAATGGCAGTTTAAAACTGCACACATAGACTCTGTAGTGGCAGTCCTGATACCTATTTACAGGGCTACTGTAGTGGCTGTCACAAACAGTGCTGCATACCCACTAGTAGCATTTAATACATAGGTCCTGCACACATATAGTGCAATTTACTAGAGACTTACAAGTATATTACATATGCTGATTGTGGATAAGCCAATATCACCATGTTTAGAGTACAGAGCACCTGCACTTCAGCACTGGTCAGCAGTGGTAAAGTGCCCAGAATCCTAAAGCCAAGAAAAGGGAAGTCAGGAAATCAGAAGGTCAGAAGGCGAAAATTCAGAGGATGGCAGGTCTAACAGTGTTTTTCTGGCCAGCGTCACAGGGCCTAAAATCATATGAATGTATTTAGTTTACATTCTAGTGACAAATGTAATGAGCAACATATCCTACTTCAGTTCACATGTTAGAGGCTTTTAATGGATTCTATGTAAAAAAACTATGGGTTGTCTAATCATAATGTAGTGAATGGGGCCCTTTTCTGGCCATATGTATGTACCAGTTTGTGCTGGTTGAATGGGTTGATGTTCCCAATAACGTTGCCTCCTGCTTCAGTTGGCAAATCTACTCTGGCTGTATGTGGCAATACAAATAAGTCAGTAGACAATGCCAACATGATTATGTACAACTTTTCTCATATTTACTCAATTACATATAAGACAACTTTGATGGTGGTTACTAATTCAGGCACATTCTCTAGTGACACATACCAGTGTAAAATGAAATCACAAGCAGTGATGGGCCGCTGTTTGTGAATGAGAAATTGGAAGTTAACATTTCCATCACCAAGGATTCCAAGACTTGTAGTGCAATAGACATAATGAAACACAATGAGACAAAATGAGATTTTGGAAGTTAACCCCCATCCACCACAGAGGATTCTGGGACTTTTAGTGCAATAGACAAAATGAGACACAGAGTCTAAATCACAATGTATATTTGCACAAATTTGAAGTGTCTTACTTAGTCACATTTGCAGTGTATTGTACATATTTATCATTTTTATTCATTGTTTAAATGATCTCATATTACCTGGCACCACATTAGGGTCATCAT
The DNA here is from genome assembly GCF_031143425.1 of Pleurodeles waltl. Taxonomy (NCBI): domain Eukaryota; kingdom Metazoa; phylum Chordata; class Amphibia; order Caudata; family Salamandridae; genus Pleurodeles; species Pleurodeles waltl. The sequence continues at coordinate 738,818,271 of NC_090436.1, forward strand.
TAGCAGGGAGCCCATGCAGCCGCTGTTGGTGCATGGTGAAGAGGACATCCTTCTCAAATGGGGTGAGACAGGTTGCAGTTTGTCCCCCAAGGAGAACTCTGCCACCCTCTATCCTGGTGAACTTCTCTTTCACCCTCCTCCTCTCCTGCTGACACTTCTTTTTGATGTCTGTGATGCACCAGATATCCTTCACCAATGCACAGACTGCAGTAGCCAACTGATGCCATAGGGCTGCCTTCCATGTTGCAGTGCTGAGGTATTATGCACCGACTATGGAGGTTTTGCCCCAAGTGAGGAGATTCTGCTCTGAGTGCAGAACCTCTGCAGTAGTAAAGATATGACTCGTTAAGTCACTTTGTGACTACTGAAAGTAGTAAATGTAGACTTTTGGTATAACTTTATCTTTGTGAATAGGGCTCTTAGTTTTTTTGTGCATTGAATATATATTTAAATAGAGAGTACATTGTGGGGTGTCAGTATTCTGATTATTAACCACTAACAATTTTTCAGCACACATCTTAAACCCTCATGATGTTTGTGGAGTGAATTTGAGAGTAGGACATGAAGCATCACTGTTAATGCACTGCTTTAGAGACAACAGACAGAAGATTTCTGAAAAAATACAAGAATTGACAGAGATTGAGTCTCAGGGTTTGGACAAATATGAAGTATGCATTAAGACACTACATTTTCACTAACAAAAGTTAGTACCACATTGGTGAGGTAACAATTCTGTATGACTACTCAGAGAGAATATGAGTCAGAAGAAAGTATGTCATTGAATTGGGGTGATTAGCTTAGTCGTGGGAGTTTGTCAATCAGAATATTTAAAGATTTTGAAATCAATTCATGCTAAGGTGTAGCACTGATAAGAACAGGGATGAGTTGTGGATTAAACATGATCCACTACTCCGTGAAGTGATGTTAGAAGTGCAAAGGTTGAATGGAAGATCAAGGTGCATGTGGCGCAAATCACAAATTGCGAGGTGTCAGTAAGAAAGGATGTGAGATTAAAAAAGCAGACTTTTTTACATGAAAGACTAGATAACACTCAATAGTGACATCATTTTTACAGAAGCAAGAATACTTTCACCTAGTAACATACACTATGGAGTAATGAAATTAGTTCATATAAGAATTTGGGAATTACCAGACTGTGGAGTGATTTTTTAGCGGTTGGATATGGAAGTAAAGGGATTGATAAGGATTGGTTTGAGTGATGGATAAGGGATAGAACTTCATCTGTATTCTGTCACAATGTGCCGTCTGGACCTTTGGAAGAGGTGTACTTTGACATAGTTATTTCAGGTGTGTGGGTATTAATTTGGGAGGTGGTACCCCTTCCATTTTAATAAATATACTTTGGTTAGCTCAAAACATAGTTCATAGAAAAATCTCTGCTTCCCCTGATAGGTATGGCAAGTGCAGAAGGCAATACACAAATAATTGCATGCTATTCAATGCAGGCCTAGTGTGTGGAAGACATTGTGATGCTAAAGGGCTAAGTAGCTTAGTCGGTGTTGATGAGTGAAAATGCGCGCAGAAAACCTGTGCACTGCTCTGAGATAGCAAATGAGCTTGTGAGGCTTGTTTGTGCCATTCCTTATACGCAACTATCTGCCAAGGTACTGTATTGACGGTACTAGGCAGAGGCATGTGGATCGTGAGAGACATACTGTTGAGGTTGCACTGAGCCTGAAAGAGTTTGGGAGTAGTTTGAAAGCCCTGAAAGGATGACTGATTGATAACAATGGGAGGAAAGTGCATAATGCAGCTTGTAAATGTCAGGAGGATCCTGGGTTAGTGAAAACACTGAAAACATCACAGGAACAAAAGGTACAGGAAAGGAATATGCTGTTGTGTAACCAACTTTTCCTGTGGAAAAGGAGGGATGCAGATCCCTCGGGGAGGCTCACAGACGAAGTTGTGCAGCTCTGCTGTCATGCCTACAGCTGCTGCGCCAGCCGCACTGCTCTGAGGAAGAGGAGAGAGGTCAAAGCGGCCTTCCCAGTGTTAAAAGATACATTCCAGGAGTTGAAGGGCCTGATTTCCTTCTATATCTTGATTTGCAGAATAATTATTGTGCCTTTGATTTACTGCATTGGTGGTGATTTCAGGGCTCTTTCCTATATTATGCTTACATTGCAATATACATACATAGTTAACCGTTCTGCTATAGTTTTAGCCATCATTACTAATATACATGCTTTTTATTAAAGTAATTTTGAATCAGCTACCTGTGTTGCTTCTTGCTGAGTGTCCTTTTGATTTGTACCTCATTGATATTGCTTGGGGTGGGTGCCAGCAGCCAGTTCAATACAGATGCTAACTTTATCAGTAACAAAAATGTTAAAGTAAAGAACACAGCACAATAAAATGTCCCAGCCAAGTTAGAAAAATAAAGAAATCGTTTTTGAGCAAAAAGTCACCAAGATCATTAAAACAGGTTAAGAGGGACTGGAGTGTTAAGGCAAAAGGTGATTTAAAAAAGTAAAGCACCATTGAAAAGCAACATGTGATGGAGTGGAGGTTAGATACACCAAGGAAGACTTCCAAGTCAAACATACCTTCTGACCTAGGGGTAGATTTATGAAATGTGGCGCTGTACCTAATTCAGCACCACTTTTCTTGCTCCATTTAGTGCCCCCCCCTAACGCCACCATGTGTGCGCCATATTTAAAATATGGCACACCATGTCAATAGTCTGGGGGACTAGCGTCATAATACTTTACCCTAGTCTGGTGCTTTGCAAGATGAGTGTAAAAAATTATGACGCTAATCCTGCAAAGCACCCAGAGGCTCATTGAAAACAATGGGAGCTTCTTTTTAATGCCTGCACTGAGCAGGCGCTCAAAAAATGCAGATGAAAATGAAACAAAGAAATCTTTTTGATTTCTTTGCTCCATTTTTTCAGCCCCCCTAGCGCCGGAATGCCCCCTTGCATACATTATGCCTGACGCAGGCATAATGTGATGCAAGGGGTTACAAAGTGACATGCAGCGTTTTGTTTCGTTTTTTGCCTTCTAATGCCACATTAGCATAAAAAAATGCAGTTAATGTGGCACTAGAATGGCGCTAGGCCCACATACATCCAGGCCTTAGTCTGGGAAATGGAAGTCTGAATCTTCCAGAAGGGCAAGATCCAAAGTTGTGGACAGAATCGGCCCCTCAAAGTCAGATACGTCATTAATGAGCTCCCACTGAAGCCACTGGTTTTAGCACCAAGTGCTCCAAGCAGGACAAATCTGGGTTTGTTTGCCACTAAAGTAGCTTTGCAGGTTGAATAGCTTTGTTTGTTTTCCCCTGACCAATGTTTTCCCTTCGGACTTAGTCACGTTTTTATAAGTCATAAATCTTCCAGCAGGGCAAGGGTGTAAGCTGTAGCCAGATGAGGCTCCATCATGGCAGGTGCCTTTTCTGTGAGGTCCTGCGGAACCAGTTTCTAGAGTGGCAAACAGTTCAGCGTGGGTAAACATAATTTTACTATGTGCCTACAGTAGAAACTTCCTAGGGAAAAGCCTCAGCAGTTTGTTCTTGTCCTCTGGCAGTCAAAGCAATGACTACATGCTTTTTTTCTCCAGCTGCTAAGAAAGTTTTTTCTACTCTGCCCTAGAGCTTGTACTGCCAACTTCGTGACCCTTGGAGGGCAATTCCAGTACCTGGGTGCCAGCAAGATTCAGGAGACCTTAAATCTTTATCTGAGGCCACTTCTTTCAGCAGGAGTCAGGAGTCCTATTCCAGCAGAACCTTATTCTTTAGGTCGAGACTTTGAAGGCCTAGGAGTGTTCTGAAGAAATGGTAGTTGGGATGCCACATTTTTCATATGCACTAATCAGTGGTTGTAGAAATTATGTGACCCAATCATAACCATTTTCTTGTAGCCCCCCACCTCCTGTTGCAGAATGTCCTCTTTTCTTCTCTGTACTATTAAAGAGGAGAATTGCTTAGGTATGGCAGAACTCAGTTCTTTAGCTACTCCTCTACTTAGATGAGCTCTGTTCACACTTGAAAGGGTCCAAAGTGGTTCTCCCCCCAAGGAAAGTGAAGCCTGGCTGTTTAGGAGGATCCTATGAATGAGCAGGAAAAATCCTTTCTAGCATCTTCAAATCAAACGAGGCAAGTAGTTAGCATAAAAGACTCATCTGCTCTTCCTGGGCTCAAAGGTAGACTATTATCCTCAGGAAGCAGCAAATGATCAAGAGTGGTTCTGTGTACCTGTAGTATTGCTTGTAGCTGAACTTCCTGTTTATGCCAACTGTGCTTTCTTATCTCTTGATAATCCAGATCTTCTTCTTGACTACATTCCTCATTTACTCGTAGGGTGAGTGTTTTATCTATACTTCACTGCTTCACAACAACACAACCTTTCCAACAGGTAGGAGTGCTACATAATTGCAAGTTAAAGTATATTTCTTCATAGTGATAAATTATAGTAACTGATCATCCCTTTTACAAGATATACTCAAAGGAGTCCCTACCCAAACCTTCTTCCCTTCTGCTTGTCGAAACTCACTGTTTAAGTATCCTGACTAAGCTTCTAAATCAAGTGGTGGGTGGCAATTAATTCCATTCTTCTCCGATGGATGTAATTGGGTTTGAAAAAGAAGGGCTTCAGTTGACAAGATCGAGCCCTGTTCCAGTCTAAGGCAGGTATAAGTCTCTTGCCTTCCTCATCTACTGCTTGGTGATTTAGGAGGGCATGAAGAATGGGACCTGGCGTAATAGTGTTGCCATGTTGCTTTGAGGTGTCGAAAATTGTGGTAGGTTTTGATATTTACTTTAGAATTATCACTAACGCTGCTACATTTCCAGCCAATTCAGCACATTCCTTTGAAGTTACTGTGACCAGCAACCATTTATCATTCCCTAATATGGTAAAATAGAGCTGGTCCAGCTCTTCAACTATTTCGAACAACAGGCTGCTCCAAATCATGCCAGAAACCGTATCTTACCGTTTTTAATGCACTCTTTACATGATACGGCCTACTGTGTCACATCATACGGTTGGGGCACTTGCAAATTAACCTCGTCTACCTGCAGCATGTCAGTACGTCTTCGACTATTTCACACATGGTGTGCTCCAAAGGTTTAAGAATAGATTTATAATGAAAATAGATGTGGTCACAGTGGTGTGCTAGAGGACAAATATATTTGGGCTTGGAATACTAATATAGAAAACAAAACACTTGACAGGTTTACAGTGCTTAATGTATTCCAGTGTTTGCAGGTGGTCAGAACCACCACTTATTTTTGGGCCCTAAGACATGTTTTTCAGATTTTGAGTGCAAGAGAGAGTGAGGGAATGAGACGCAAAAAAAGGGGGGAGAAGACGGAGGAGAAATATTGGAGACAGTGACAAATAGAGAAAGCAGAGATTAAAATCAATCTGCTAGAGTGAGTTGAAGAGACAAGTGTATGATGGTGTAAGATAAGAGGCATGAGGATGTATCATTCTTCCATGCCTATGGGTGAGTTCTGAGAAAACGTTCGGCCTCCGCACTTTTTTTCTCACAAATTATGAACTGCACCATGTCTAGATTTGAATGAACACTGAGCTCTATTTTATTCTATTAAAATAAGACTTACTCGTGCACGATTCTGCAGACAGAATGCCTCACCTTCTGTTCGCCCTTCTCCTGCCCAGACTAGCATAATAAGAACATATCTTATTCTAGTCAGAGGCAAAGAGAAAAGCACAGATTAATTTATTTTGATGGAAGAAGGAGCGCTGTCTGTTTCTGCGATATCACGTACTCTCTCAGTGTAAACTATGCCTTTATTGATTAAATACTGAGCCCAGGGCCAGGCTTTAGGACTGGTGGCATCCTGTGCAACAGTTTATTGTGGCGCCCCCCATCCCATGACCTCCTCGGTTTCATTTACTTCAACCCGGCAAATGTGCCCCTCATCTCTCCATCGCTCCCCTTTCACATACATTCATGTGTTTTAAAGCACTTGTAAAGGCTGGCTTTACTAATCCACTCAGCTAGCCACATAAAATAGAGGTGCATATTTAGGAGCCCCTAACCCCGTTCTAACGTCACATTAACGTCATTATTTTATGCTAATGTGGCGTTGGAAGGCCAAAAACGCTGTGCCATATTTACAAAGTGGTGCAATGCATGCATTGCTCCACTTTGTATCCTTTTGCGCTACAGAGTATGCAAAGTGGCATCCCTGTTAGGGGAGGCAAAAAAATGGTGCAAGAAATCAAACAGATTTCTTTGCGTCATTTTATTCCAGCACTTTTAACACCTGCTCAGAGCAGGCTTTAAAAGCAGGCTTCTGTTGGTTACAATGGGCCTCTGGGTACTTTGCAGGATTAGCATCACAATGTTTTACGCTAATCCTGCAAAGCGCCGGACTAGCATAAAAAATTCTGACACTAGTCCCCCAACTACCTCCATGTTGCACCGCATTTTAAATACAGCGCACACATGGGGGCGTTAGGGGGGCGCTAAGGGGCGCAAGAAAAGTGGTGCAGCACTGTGTGCAAGGCCACTTTTTAAAAATATGCCCTACAGGGCAGAGTTTATTTTGTAAATAAAAAGGTGCCAATGCCCAAGGCCATCCTCTTAAACATGCGGCTGCTGCAATTAAATGTGTGAACATGGAATACAGAGGCAGTGTAATCCTGAAACCATCCCAGGCCTCTTCAATCCATTTACAGGCACTTCCTGACCCTTCAGCTCAGTCTTACAGATTTCTGCTTTTTCCCATTGTAACGCTTTTTCATTTTTCTCTTCCTCTGACTTTCCCATATGTGTCTTTTTCTTGCAGTAAATGCTTGAGACAGAAAAATAAGCACCGGCTCTCAAAAATAAGTGACAGTGCTCCGCATCGGAAACAACAAGCACAAATTAAGCAGTGCCATAGGGGCATATTTAAGAGCCCCTAGTGCCATTCTAATGCCACATTAGTGTCATGTATTTACACTAATGTGGCATTAGAAGGCAAAAAACGCTGGGCCATATTTACAAAGAAGCTCAATGCATGCATTGCACCACTTTGTAACCCCTTGCGCTACATTATGCCTGTGCAAGGCATAATGTATACAAACGGGGACCAAAAAAATGACGCAAAGAAATATGTCAGTTTCTTTGAGGCACTTTTTTCAGGCACTTTTAAAGCCTGCATAGAACAGGCATGAAAAGGAGGCTTCCATTGGTTACTGTTTGTAGCAGCAGGCATATTAACCCTCTATGCTACTTTATGTTGAGTCAAAGCTGCCACTAGACAAAACTCCCATCTCTCTCTTTAGCAGGAACATTGATCACAAGAGGTATCTTGACATTTTAATTGTTTCTTGAAGGCTAAACAAACATGGAACTTTTCATCAGGTGCTTTTAAATCGCACAGTTCGGAAGTTATTGCTAAACACAGCGCCCCCCTGTGATCAGCGCCTGGTGCGGTGTCACCGCTTGCACCACCCAAAAGCCGGCCCCGACTGAGCCCGCCAGATGCAGGCATTTCGATTTTGCGTGTAGCTTTTGATATGAACTGCGTTCTGGTTACTGAACGTTTAATAACGTTCTTCAGTAGTGTGCTCTTTCTGTCTTTGTTTAGTGTGTATTGTGTCACTGTTAGCGCATCTGACCTTAATAAGTAAACTTACAAGGGGACGGGGATAGGTCGATGAACATTTTGACACGCAATTAAGATGTTCCAGTACATATTCAATAATCAATACAAAATAATCAATAATCATTAGTAATCAATATAATCAATAATCAATGGAGTCAGTAATTATCACACATCGTGACCTTTCAGTCATGAATAACCACACCGTAGTAAAAGTTTAGAATGTTTATTTCCCTATATTAACAATTTTAAGGTCATGTAGATTAACCCCTTCGCTGCCAGGGCTTTTCCCCTCCTGTACCAAGCCTCTTTTGGCTATTTTGGGCAGTTTGCACATAGGCCCTCATAACTTTTTCTCCACATAAGCTATCCATGGCAAATGTGCGTCCTTTTTTTCCAACATCCTAAGGATTCTAGAGGTATCCAGCCTTTGTGGGTTCCCCTGAAGGAGACCAAGAAATACAGCAAAAATGTCATTAAAAAAAAAAAACGGAAAAAGGGCTGCAGAAGAAGGCTCGTGTTTTTTTTCCCTGAGAAGGCATCAACAAAGGGTTTGTGGAGGTAAAATCACCATCTTCCCAGCTTTCAGAAGCAGGCAGACTTGAATTAGGAAACCCATTTTTTCAACACAATGTTGACATTTTACTGGGACATACCCCATTTTTACTATTTTTTGTGCTTTCAGCCTCCTTCCAGTTAGTGACAGAAATGGGTGAGAAACCAATGCTGGATCCCAGAAAACTAAACATTTCTGAAACGTAGACAAAATTCGGAATTCAGCAAGGGGTCATTTGTGTAGATCCTACAACTGTTTTCTACAGAAAATAACAGCTGAAATAAAAGAATATTGAAATTGAGGTGAAAAAACAGCCATTTTTCTCCACATTTTACTATGTAACTTTTCCCTGAGATGTCAGATTTTTGAAAACAATATACTGTTACGTCAGCTGGACTCTTCTGGTTGCGGGGATATATAGGGCTTGTAGGTTCATGAAGAACTCTAGGTTGCAATGGGTTTTCATTCTATACCGGGTATACCGGGTATACAACAATTCATTTGCTGAAATATAAAAAGTGAAAAATAGGTATCAAGATAACCTTTGTATTTAAAAAATGTCCACAAGATAAGGTGTTGAGAAGCAGTGGTTATTTGCTCATCTCTAAATTCCGGGGTGCCCATACTAGCATGTGAATTACAGGGCATTTCTTAAATAGATGTCTTTTTTACACACTGCCATTTGGAAGGAAAAAATGTTGAGAAAGACGGGGGCAATAACACATGTTTTGCTATTCTGTGTTCCCGCAAGTCTCCCGATAAAAATGGTACCTCAATTGTGTGGGTAGGCGTAGCACCCACGACAGGAAATGCCCCAAAACACAACGTGGACACATCACATCTTCACAAAGAAAACAGAGCTGTTTTTTGCAAAGTGCCTAGCTGTGGATTTTGGCCTCTAGCTCAGCCAGCCCCAGGGAAAACTGTGCATTTTTTAAAACTAGACACCTAGGAGAATCCAAGATGGGGTGACTTGTGTGGCTCTGACAAGGTTCTGTTACCCAGAATCCCTTGCAAACCTCAAAATCTGGCCCCAAAACACTTTTTCCTCTCATTTCGGTGACAGAAAGTTCTGGAATCAGAGAGGAGCCACAAATTTGCTTCCACCCAGAGTTCCCCCAAGTCTCACAATAGAAATGGTACCTCACTTATGAGGGTAGGCCTAGCGCCTGCAACAGGAAAGGGCCCAAAACACAACGTGGACACATCACATTTTCACAAAGAAAACAGAGATGTTTTTTGCAAAGTGCCTAGCTGTGTATTTTGGCCTCTAGCTCAGCCAGCACCTAGGGAAACCTACCAAACCTGTGCAGTTTTGAAAACTAGACAACTAGGGGAATCCATGATGGGGTGACTTGTGTGGCTCTGACCAGGTTCTGTTACCCAGAATCCTTTGCAAACCTCAAAATGTGGCAAAAAAACACTTTTTCCTCTCAGTTCGGTGACAGAAAGTTCTGGAATCAGAGAGGAGCCAAAATGTCCTTCCACCCAGCGTTCCCCCAAGTCTCCCGATAAAAAAGGTACCTCACTTTTGTGGGTAGGCCTACTGCCCGCAAAAGGAAATGCCCCAAACACTATCTGGACACATCAAAATTATCAAATACAAAACTACCTGTTTTTGCGGGAGAGGGGGCACCTGCGTTTTTGGTCCTGGGCTCAGCTGCCATTTAGGGAAACCTACCATACCCAGACATTTCTGAAAACTAGACACCCGACGGAGTCCAGGGAGGTGTGACTTGCGTGGTCCCCCAATGTTTTCTTACCCAGAATCCTCATCAAACCTCAAATTTAGCTAAAAAATCAAATTTTTCCCACATTTCTGTGTGGGATCACCGCACTGGGACAAATTTCATACCACCTAATGTTCCCCTCAGTCTCCTGGTAAAAAGGATACCTCACATGTGTAGGTGGGCCAAGTGCTTGTGACAGGGAAGAGCCAAAAACATGTCGAAATTGAAGGGGAACCAAAGCGGGTCCAGAGGGGCAGTTTGAAAAGAAAACATTTTAAGGCTGACAAGTGAAGCAGAATTTTTATCTGTATAGATGAGACAATGCTGGGTGGTAGGAATTTTGTGGATTCCTACAGATTCCGGAAGGTTCCATCACAAAAACGTGGGAAAAAAGTGTGCTATTTCCAGCAAAGTTGGAGGTTTGCAGGGCATTGTGGGTAAGAAAATAGTGCGGGATGCATTTGAAATACACCACCCTGGAATCACCCAGATGTTTAGTTTTCAGATGTGTCTAGGTATTTGGTATTTTTCAACATAGCAGCGTCCCAAAGTGCATAAAGTGCAGCCCTCACCGTTCCAAGTGGGACATTTTTAAGAGTTAGCCAAGCTCTCATGGCCCAAATGTAAAACCAAAACCCCAAATAATCAAATATCTTCTTGCTTGCTGTGGGATAAGACGTTTTAGAGTGTGGAGGAGAGGTGAAAGACTGTTATCCCCTTCAGTTGGTGTGGGGGCATAACCAGGCCCATACTGGTTGGTAACCACCACCCTACTATTGCATGAAATTGGTGCAAAGAAAAATTCCCGGTGCCTAGTGGTTTTGGCCTGACAAAATCATCTGATCTGCCCCCAAGGGGGGCAGAAATGCTCTAAATACAATTTGCCCCCTAGGGGAGCGACCCTTGCCTAAGGAGTCGCTCCCCACCTCTAAAAAACAAAACAAAAAAATAAAAAAATTATCCCTGGCGCCAAGAGGTTTCTTCCCCCCGGGGGCAAATCGGCCTAATAACAAGAAGCCAATCTGCCCCCGGGTGGCAGAAATGGCCTAAAATAAATTTGCCCCCACCGGGGAGCGACCTTTGCCTAAGGGTTGCTCCCCTTCCATGAATTCACCATAAAAAAAAACTCCCTTGTGTCTAGTGGTTCCTGCCCCCTTGGGGGCAGACTGGCTCCATCAAAATAGGCAGATCTGCCCCAAACACGAACAGAAATGGCCTAAATATAATTTGCCTCCTAGGGGAGCTACCCTTGCCTAAGGGGTCGCTCCCAAACTCAAAAAAAATTTTTTTTTTTAAAATGATACCTGCTGCCTAGTGGTTTCGAGGGCAGATCGGCCTAATAACAATAGGCGGGGGCAGAAAAGGCATTGAAAAAATGACCTCCTTGGGGAGCGACCCTTGCCCAAGGGGTCGTTCCCCTTATGCCAATTTCTATTTCTAAAATGAATCCCTGTGTCTAGTGGGCATTTCAGAAGCCGGATTGCTTTACGATCCGGCTTCAGATATGCTCTGAAAGACTTCAAAGGGAAGGAAATTCCTTTTCTTTCCTTTGAAGCCTCTCAGGCCCCTATCACATGATCGGAAGAGAAAAGCTGAGCATTTCTCTTCTGATCACAGGAAGTGACCTCTGATGAGGTCAGCGTGTGAATGCGCCTTGACGTCATTAGAAGTCACTGGGGGGGATCGGGGGTGGAAGGGGAAGGGCTTCCCCTTCCATCCCTGCCCCTGAAGCCCACAGAGGAGCTCTCCCTCTGAGCTCTGTGCCGAGGACGTAATGGTTACGTCCTCGGCACAGGAGCACTGTGCCGGTGGACGTAACCATTACGTCCCCAGCACAGAAGGGATTAATCTCAAAATCAAATGAAACACATACAGAAACTATACTGGCTATCCAAAGCGGCGGAAGAACCGTAACCTAATCATAGCTTGAACTACAACCTATTCTAAAGTTACGGTACAAATTAATAGCAATGTCAACTGCGTCAGCCAAATGAAGTACATGAAATTCAGCAGAGGAATCCACCAAACATTAGTCCTTGTTATCATAAGTCATTAGTGAGAAATCCTTAACTAACTTCAAATTAGCATCAGCATGTTGGGCTTCATGCAAAACAATTTACTAACACAAATGTAGAAAAACATCTAACTATGGCTCTATCGAAACAGCGCAGTTAGTACCTAGAAAGAAGAAGCAAATATGCGTAGTAATCACAGTTCAGAATATACCTATCCTCAGGGTGGATCAGCAAAGCAGAATCAGTCTTTGTCAGCAGAACATCAGTCGATCAGCAAAGCATCAGGCTTCAGCATCAGAATTTAAAAGGGCAAAGTCTTTAAGCATTAAAGTTTAGCACGTCTCTAGTAAAGAAGCATAAGAAAGTAGTAACCTTTTGGTCAGGAAAAATTTGGGCAGCAAGCGGTCTTCTCTCAGAATGAGTGAGCGTATGAAGGCAAGGGGAGAATGAGCTAGAATGTTTGTCTTTTCACTGTGCAGTGTTGTTATATTAAAGTTACCTAAACTATCCCCTAATTCCCTATTGGTGAGTTAATCGTATGTTCGCACTCTGTCCAATAAAATCAAATCTCAAATCTATGAATTCTATTATTTCTCTGTTCTCATATTGTTGATTGGTTTGTCTTGCCATGTCCTCATCATCCAGGTTGTCAGGTAACAATATTGTTGCAGCTTCAACTCTAGTCAGTATCCTCATTGTTTTTGTCCTGGAAAAGTTAGTCTCACACATATTACACATAAAATGTTACATTAGCAAAAACATCATCTCCTAGCAGTTAGTTCACACAAAAGCTTTCATTATGAGCACATTTAAACAATACAATAGACATTTCACAGTTTAACTTACTTGGTCAGCATGCTTATTAAATGCTAAGAAATACAGCTTTTACATGAGGCATGGCAAATAGGCCAAGACACTCGCTAAGTTCAGGCTTACAATTAATAAAGCTAATGCTTACTGCATAACCCTTAATATGACATATTACTGCATTAGTCTAATATATATTCAACATTTCATATTATTTAATCATTGATTAGTACATTTCGTTAACATTGGTGGCCATTCTTCATGATAACATTTTCAAATGTGTGCATTATTTTACTACGTTATAACAATTTCTACATAAACTTATTATTCAAAATACATAAACAATCTTTAATAATTTTAAAACACCTGCATTAGCAATCCCTCCTCTGATGTCTAAATATGTTGTCACACTAACTATTACCCACACATTTTTCATCAGCTAAATTTCTCCTAATTCAATCCCTTCATAATTTTGTTTCTTCTTTGAATTTCCCTGTACCATTTGTCCCTTTTCTTTTCTTCCCTCCTGTGAGTATTCTTTGACCTTTTCAATGTAATCCTTTTGCATATTTTGCACAATCCCCACATTCCCATTAGACAAACCACAACAATTAATATTCCATGTAATATTTTCAATAAAAGTCCATTCCAAATGGTGCTGAGCCAATTTCCCACTGAAGCAAACCCTTTTCCAGCCTCTTCCCAAACACCTGGTTCTTTCAGTTCTTTCAAATCAGCACTTGCATTAGTCAGATTAGTAAGTAAGGGCCATATTTATACTTTTTGCTGCAAAACTGTGCCGACGCAGTTTTCCGTCAGAAAGTCTAACGCCGGCTAACGCCATTTCTTTGTACCACCCAGGCATCAAATTTATACTTCGATGCTCCGTTGCGCAAACCACGTGTTAGAGTAATTTTTTTTGTACTCGAACCATTGCACCACTACGTAAAGCAAAACGATGTTAATAAAGCGGAAATTACTTTTTTCTGGTTTACAACGTCACAAACTGGATAGGTGCCAATTTTCCCCAAAATTGCGTCAAAAAGCGGTGCAAACACAGCAACATGTGCTAAAGAGCCCCAAAATGGATCTCAGAAGCCAGGAGAGATCCCAAGAAGACCCCAATCGACCAGGGCCCAGCCAGGAGAACCCAGACAAGACCCAGGAAAGGGAGTAGAAGAAAAGGAAGTGTTGTTTCAGTGCAGAGGAGCAGGAAATACTGGTGAAAGAGGTGACGGAACACCAGCATCAACTATTTGTCACCTCAAAATTGCCAATTGGCAGGAGAGAGGCAATTTGGCAACAAATTGTGGACAAGATAAACTGTGGCAGAAGTACGGAGAACAGTCACTGAGTGCAAGAAACGCTGGCATGACTGCAAGCGCAGGACCAAGGAAAAGATGGCAAGGAACAGGAATGCAGCACTGCAGACTGGAGGTGGGAGTCCAGCACCGCAGGAGGCCCTGGACCAAATGGAGGAGATGGTGGCAGCCGTCATCCCAGAGGAGATCGTCACAGGGATTCAAGGGCACGACAGCGCAAACTTCCAGGAAACAACACAGATGCAGGGTAAGTTGCATGGGGGACAAAAATGCCTAAATGTTAACTGTAAGCAGGGGGGACATACCTACTACACAATGCATGTCAGCCCTGAAAATCAGGCAGTGAAAAGGGCTGTGCAGGGGAAACCAGGGGCACAGCACAACACTACACCAACAACCTTTGCATGGGGGTACTCTGTCATGCCAAGGATGTTGGAAAGGCAAAGCCTGTCCAGGAGGGTAGGGTACAACGTAAAACTGGCCTGCTGTCACATGACAGCTGGTATTGTCACAACATGAACTAGGGCTCAATTTCCAGGCCATATCCGCAAGTGGTATTTAATATTGACAACAGTTGCCACTACCACCTGTGCTGTGTGTGCAGGTCAAGTAGCTAATGGCAGTTACGTGCCCATGGATCGAACACACCCAAAATAGAGGGTTCAGGATGACGAATTTATCAATCCCCTGTAATTCTTAACAAAGTGTAAATCCTGTCAAATGCTCATGTCTATAGGCGCTATAAACATCAGGTACTGTTACTTACATTATGAAGTACACAGCAGTAATGTCATACCCATGCTGCCCATTCCAGGGTCCACCCCGTGCCTGTGTTACAATAGCTGCAATGCCACCTTGCAACATCCCAACTGTCATACTGCTAAGACAACAGCATTGAGGGGGAGGACATATGTGTCTAGCTAGTTATACACACCTGCACAGTCATAAGAGGAAATGGAACACTGCCAGGCCCATCATTGCAATCCAATGTAGCAAACATTCCCAAACATCAACATTACACACTACCAATGCTGACACCTGTATCGTGCCATGCCAATGCTATACATAGTACGTGCTTCAGCGTCTCAGCAACATATAGGTGTATGTGAAATATCCAAGACTGGGTCAGTTCCATATTGTCAAGTGTGGTGCAAGTGGCATCAGAACACCCACAGCCATTGCAAGGCCTCACCATGCTAATGGAAGTAGACGGAGGGTTGAGTACGATAATAAGGTGGCAACATACAATTTGGACAGGGTGCGTGGTCTGGGCATGATTGGAAATGGCCCCCCAGTTGGGACGGTCCACCCGATGGCGTGCCCCGGACCAGGTGGGGAGGCACTTTGACTTCTATGTGCCCCACCCTGCAGCACTGCAGAGAACTCATGGGAGGCGGCGGCTGCTGGGGAGCACTTTGAAGTGGTCTAAGGGTGCCCCGTTTCTCCTTTTCCCAGACCCAACGACAGCTGGCGCCTACGCTCAGATGTGGAGCCGCAGCCTTGCGTGGGACCGTTGGTCCAATAAGCCATGGCAGAGCAGTGGGAGCGGCTCGGACTAATCTGGCTTTCAAGATGTGCCAAAATGTCATCCCGCTGGGTTGTTACGTCTGAGATCGATGCGCTCTCCTCAGCGGTATCGTAGCACCCCGCCTGCCGTCCCCCTCATGCTCCTCACCTTCAGCGGGCCAGCTTGAGGATCGGACGCACCATGCTCCCTCATCCGCGACGAGGCAAAGCCGGATGACTGCGGGGCACCGGAGGGCAGTTGAAGGCCCAGTGCACCGTCCGGGGGCACCGGATTGAGACCCAGCAACACGGTCTTACACAGGAGTGTTACAAAGGAGCGCCAATGCAGCTGCTGACTCTCGCCTCGGAGGGGGCGCCTAGCGGCCTCATGCACCGCATCCCGTGACGACCTGAGGTACACCCTGCCATAATACCTCTAACCTTCCTCCCCTTTTTTTGTCACGGAGGACTGTATCCTGCACCGTTACAGAGGAATAACAAAAGGGGAACTCTCCAAGACATCAACAGGTGTGGGGGAACTGCGCAAGCAACCTCACCTTTCTGACATTTCAGGTCAGTCACCAGAGCTTTGGTTTTTGCCCTGCGACTCTATGCTGTCCACTGCTATATGGGGTGAGATTAAGGGTGCAGTAGGATGTCACCACTCACCTTTCTATTACGTGGAAAGGAGGAGACCAGCACTCTGGGCACTGATCCCCCCCTTTTTCCTTCTCTTGCCTGGGCACGACTGTCAGCACGCAGAGGAGTGTAGGCCGTGACCTATCACTGGGGTGACGGGACCACAGTGAGGATCCCAAACCTACCTCACTATCGCAGAGTGGGTCAATCCATTGGCCACATAGAGTAGGAAGGAGAAGATCTCACCTCGCCTGGAGCCTCTCTGTGCCCACAACCCGGCGATGCCAGAGACCACATCAGCAAATAAACATTCCGGCAAGTCGGCAAGATAACTGCTCTTCTCTGAAGCTCTGCGACATTCCCGGACCTTACCTCCTGTATCTTAAGTGCACCCAGCCAGCCAGTCCTGCAACATGGCGAATACCTTGCAGGGCGCAACCATGGACCGCATCCTACAGGAGATATCGGCGGTGGGCCGCAGACTTGAGGGGTTGGATATTATGATGGCCTCCTTAACGGAGGACACAAAGTTGATGCGTCTGGATATTGCAGGCTTCAAATCGCGGGTGACTGCCCTGGAGCAACGGATGATGACAGTGGAGACTCAGGCCGCACTTGTTCCAGACAGAGACCAAGAGCTCTCCACAGCAAGGTTATAAATCTAGAAAACAGAAGCCGCAGGGACAATGTACGCTTTCTTGGATTCCCAGAGACCATATAGAGAGTGGACGTTCAGTCCTTTCTAAAGACGACCTTGCCTCAACTTACCGGTCTGACTTTTGATCTCGCCCTGGAGTTTCAAAGAGTGCAGAGACTTGTTCCTAAACGTCGAGACAGAGACAACCACCCAAGACCAATTATTGCCTGTTTCCTGCGACATGCACAGGCTCGGCAGCTTTGCAGAAAGCCCGCATGCAGGATCCATTCCGTATGAACGACCAACTGATGTGGATGATGGCTGACTTCTCCAAAGAAATCAGTGAACACAGCTTTCTTGGCCCTACAATGCCGTTTACACCAGTTGGAGGTTAAATTTGGTTTATTTGAACCGGCAAGGATGTGGATTACAAAGAATAATGTATCCAAGTCTTCTATGATCCAATAGACCTGCTCCTTTACCTCAACAGCTTATCAGTCCGTCCAATGGATACGGGCATTCTACCCCAACCTCAGAATTTGGCTGCGACAGTCTCGAATCCACTGCCACCGGAGTCCGCTCTTGAGCGACCGGAAAGTTGTTCCTTAGAGGCCCTGGACCGGAGCAGAGACCTTGAAAGATTCTCAAAGAACTATGATGACAGCGGGCAGGTGCCACACGCAGTAGCAAAGAACACTCAAGTGGCAGACAGGTACAAATCCCGCTCTCCCCTTAAACCCTCTGCAGCTCCTACTTGAGAATGAGGGAGCCGGATGAGTAATGTCTATGCTGCTGCTGATGCCACCGGTATTCTACACAGGTCATAACGAACTTCCCATTACAGCACCTGGCAGAAGAATACTGTTCTTTCCTGTGTTCTGTTTCTTCTGTTTCAGGGTCAGGGCTTGCTACAGACCATGAACAGTGGATACTCCTGTGTTCTGTCTTTTGGCCTGACTCAAGGACCCTGCATTCCGTACCCAGGTTAACTTTATAAGCCCTGCGGACCCAGGCGGTTGTTGCACGATATTAATGGATGTTCCCTTTACAAGTGTTACTGCTATATAATATGAAAGGTCTTCCCCTCCCACCCTCCCTCCACCCCACACCCAGAATTACTACACTAGACACAGCAGATTCAATTATGCTTCTTCTCCACCTTCCCGTACCTTCGCACAGACGCAACGTACTTCACTTGGGTCATATTGTAGCGGCAGGACATTGAGCCCTCCATCCGACCCTCAGAACCTGTTCGGCCCATGGGAGGGAAGCCCCCCTCCTGCTGGGATAGTTCAGCTCATTCCGCTCCACCCTGCCCCTCACCTACCCTCTCCTCCCTTGTCAGCGCCTCACTCCTCTCCACCCTCTTCATACATTCTGCGGGTCCTCTGCCATTGCGCTTCTGCGTCAGCCCCCCCCCAATGCCCTCATAGCATTGGCCAGCTATCACTCGTTTCATTTGAGATATTCGCACGTTAGCCCCCAATGTGAGTCTTGCTGCAGGGTACCACTGTTGCAGATGTATAGACAATTGAACGGGACAATTGATGGAACATTACAGGCACCCGCCCTCTCCAGTTGGGGGGCCCGCTGGTCGAGGCAGGAGCTCCACAGCCTAGGCTTAGACCCGCAGACTACAGTCACCAAAGAGCGGAGCTATTGTGCTCTGCCCTAGTACCCTTCTCTTTCCCCCTCTCTCCCCTACCTTCCTTTGCTACTACTCACACATTTTGACGTCTGTAGGATACCCCCAGCTCCCTTCATCTCCCCTCCTCACGCTCTTCTATTCCACCCTTCTTCCTTGGTCTTTCTCTCTTTGGTTTACTTTCTGGCTACCCTACCTCTGCTTCATCTCTGTTTCACCCCTTCCCCACCCCAGTGCTCCCCCCCTCCACCGCCCCATTTCTCATCCTGCTCCGCCCCTTCTTCCCGATTCAGGCTTTTGGCATCCATACCTCCTGCCCTGCCATAATTGTGCAACCTCCTATCTCATCCCCCTACCTTACATTCCCTTAATTTCTGTCTTCTTAGCTGTTCTTGTATTGACTCCCACCCTTCCTCGCATATACCTGCCATTCCCTACTGCTGCTCGGTTATGGCCTAAGCACCCACTCAATCATGGCAGGATCTCCCCCAACCCCGCCTACCCCACTGCGGATCTTATCCTGGAACGTCAACAGACTGGCCCACTTCATAAAATGCAAAAGATACTCTCATACCGCCACTTGAAACGGGCAGATATAGCTCTGTTACAAGAGACCCATCTCACAGAGCAGAATCTGCTAAATTGCACCGGGATTGGGTAAGAACAGTGTTATTCAGCTGCAGCCCCACTTCCAGAGAACGAGATGGAGGTGTCCACCGAAAATGTGGCGTTGCCGTACTGGTGCGGAAAAATATACCTTGCTCTGTTTCTAAAACATGGGTAGACCCGGAGGGTCGCTATGTGTTCGCCAAACGTAAGTTTGGGGACTCCTCCCTCTGTATGGGATCCGTCTATGTCCCCATGGGCCTCTAAGCGCCTGTTTTTCCTGCAAATCAACCACCTTTTATCAGAGATAGGGGCCACCAGATACGTCACAGGAGGAGATTGGAACCTGGCCAGGGACGCAGTGTTGGACAGGACCGGCCCCCTAGATGTGGTCAATAATGGAGATAGAGCCCTCCAGTCCGACGTGATGCAGGATAATGGTTTAGTGGATTACTGGAGACTGACGTGCCCGACCAATAGCGAATATACTTTCCTGTCGCCGGTCCATGGCACACAGTCCCGATTGGACTATTTTCTTGTTTCCCATGGCCTAGTGGTGCATCTTCCGGACGCTCGGATATTGGAGGGCGGCCCCTAGGACCACTCCCCATTACAAATTGCTGTTCAACTGGGCCTAATGTTTCCAGGCCGTAAGCCCTGGATAGTGGCAGTTCATCGCTATCGCTCCTCACAGGGCAAGGAGCGACTGCGAGATCATGCATCCAAATATGTTCAGAACAATCGGCTCTACTGATTCTAAGAGGGTTTTATGGGCAGCGCTCAAAGCAACCATACAGGGACAGATGATGAGGGATGCTGCGCTGTCAAACAAAGACAGGAGAGCAAGCAAAGCGATCCTAGAAGTTGATGTACATCAGTTGACGCGGCAATACATGGATCACCCGTCCCTCCCTGTGCGCAAACGTTTTGAACACGCCTGCAATGCACTAAACGACCATCATACCTCACAGGCCGAATGTGCATTGCAACGCATACAGGGCAGACACTACGAGCAGGGGAGAAGGCAGGTGGACTGCTGGCGGCACAACTCCGTCAGAGGGCTCACTGTCCGCTCTGGAATGATGCTCACACGCCCGCAGGACATAGTCAATGAATTTGCATCCTACTACCATCATCTGTACACCCCTGAGTCGACTTCCACGCCCGACCACATCAAAACCTTCCTAGATGGCATAACGTTACCCTCTCTCTCTCTGTGGAGGGCAGCGCCCTCCTTGAAGGAGATATTAGCCAGCTAGAGATAGCGCAGGTCATTTCTGATCTCCCCTACCACAAATCATCGGGTGAGGATGGATTCCCTGCGGAATTTTTTAAATGGGCAGGGGATGAGATGATTGATGTCCTTCATGGAGCGCTGGATGAGGCCTGTTGGACAGGCTCCTTGGGCCCGATCTCTAATACAGCCACGATCGCAGTCATACCAAAACCAGGATGTGGCCCTTTACTCTGCAGTAGCTATTGGCCTATCTCTCTCTTAAATGGGGATATGAAGATCCTGGCCAGCGTTCTAGCGAACCGTCTGCATAAAGTTTTACCCTCCCTTATACATCACTCCCAGCTAGGGTTTACAAGGTGCCAGGCCGTACCTCCAGAAATCATTTGCGTACCCTCTGCACACCCTATGGGCATCTAGGAATACACCGGAAGCCACACTGGCTCTGTCCTTGGATGCTGAGAAAGCGTTCAACCGCATTGAATGGCCATACTTGTTTGTGACCCTGGAGAAGTTCGGCCTAGGGGAACAGTTCATTTCCAAGGTCTGCCTCCTGTATGATCATCCCTCAGCGCAGGTTAATTGTGGGGCTTTCTTTCAGATCCTTTCCCCATTCACAGAGGGACCTGTCAGGGCTGCCCCTTATCACCTCTTTTGTTCTTACTGGCCATGAAAACGCTCGCAGCTACTATCCGCACTTTCCATATGATAAGGGGACTACCACCTCCCTGGTGGGGTCTCCAAAATTTAGCTCTATGCAGATGACATACTAGTCACCATGACAGACCTCGAGGATTCCCTGCCTGCACTATTAGGGATCATTGACGACTTTGCACCTATCTCTGGTTATCGGGTAAACTGGGGGAAGAGCGAATCCCTCCCTCCTCACAGGTGACGACAAAGGCTGATATCCACAGCTTCCCATTCCAATGGACACCAAAACACCTTAAATACCTTGGAATACTGGTCAACAGAGGCCTGGACCATATGGTGATGGATGATCTTACCCCTCTTCTCACACGAATGAGATTGGACTTTAATAAATGGACCCATTTGGGCCTTTCCATGTGGGGCAGGGTGCAGGCGGTGAGAATGGTTACGGTACCACGGTTCACCTATGTTCTGGGCCTTCTGCCTCTTCAGGTGCCTCTCTCCTTAGTACGCTTTGTGGACGCAGCGATCAGAACCTTTGTGTGGGACTCCATGCGTCCACACCTTGCGCCTGCCAAACTCATGGCGCACCGCTCCTGGGGGGGAATGGGATGCCCATTGGTAGAACATTATGCCCTGGCTTTGCATTTATCATCATTAGCTACACTAATGTCTGACACGCCGGAGCTGCCCCAGTGGGTAACAGTGGAGAAAGCTCTGCTCTCTCATGATGGAGGCCTCAAGGGACTTTACTGTGCTAACCCCTCCCCCCCATACCTATGAATCCGATCTTGAGGGCAACACGGGCAGCATAAAGGAGGGCCCACCTCCTACTTGGAGTTCATCCTTCCCTGCATGCTCAGGCAACCCTGTGGAACAACGATAGCCTGCCGATAGAGGGGAAGGTCTTCACCTGGCCACATTGGAAGGACGCTGGCATCATCCATCTGAGCCAGGTCCTGCGGGAAGTGGCGATTAAACCCTTCACATCATTGCAGGAGGGTTTCAATCTTCACCCACGACAAGAACGGCGATATTTGCAACTTTAACACTGCCTGTAGCATAATGCAGACATTGTCCAATGGGGACTTCAATCTTTACCTGTGGTGATTTACCTCCGAACATGGGGAAAGCACAAAGGTGTCATGGCAGGCCTCTATGAGGTCCTTATACACCATAAGTTCTCGCAGCCCCTCCTAGAAAATCTTCATCTACAATGGAAAACTCGCCTGTGAAGGTCCGTCAACGTGGAGGATTGGATAGACCTACTGGAAGCACTGGACAGAGGCACCCGTGAAGCTCGCTTGAAATTCTGCCTCTTTAAGATCATTCATGACTGGTACTGGACTCCAGTGAGATTGCACAGGGTAGGGCTTCTCCCGCATGCGACATGCTGGCGTTGTCCGGAGACACACTGTGGTTTACTCCATATCCTTTTTGGCTGCCCGTCGGTCCAGCCCCTGTGGGAGGCCGTAGGCCTCACTCTTTCTACCTCAATTCTGCTTCCAGCACAGCTGCCTCCCTCTCTTGTTATTTTACATGATATGGATACCCTCCCTGATTTATTGCGACCTCTCTGGAGACTGCTGCATATGCCACTGTGAAAATCTGTATGCTCTGTTATTGGAGATCAGTAGATCCCCCCCACCCCGGATGAGTGGATAGCGGCGATGACCCGAATAACAGCGCATGAGAGGATCATTTATAATCTCCAAGATCAGGCTGCCCTGTTTCATAAGGTGTGGGCCCCTTTTCTCACTGACCCTCCATCACCATTGGTCTGTTGATAAAAATCTCCCCCCTTACTGTTTGATCTGTCTATCTCACTGCCCACGACCCCGTAACAGTATCCCTTACCTCCCTCTCTCCCCCTCCCTCATTCCCATGCACTCTCACACATTTGTCTACTGCACCCACTCCCCCGACCCTGTACCACCTTGGTCTCTCCCCTCTGTACCCCACACCATCTCTCCTTACCCCTAGCACCTTGTCCCTTCCTTCACCCTCCCCATTTCCTACTCCTCACCTTCCCCCTCCACCCCTCTTATTTTGTCCTTGCCTTTGTTTCCTTGGACACTAGCTGCTAACTTCTGCTTTCTGTGAAGAAGTGTGGCACAATGGTTAGAACAGCAGACCCTGATGCAGATATCTGGGCTGGGGCCAGGTTTCAATTCCCTTGGACCAGATCATTCTCGCATCAGTGCATAATCTAATTAATGGGTCTCATTCTGTAACTCTGGGCAATAGCTTGCTCAATCTCCACAACTGCCCTGACAGTACTTGGATGCCTGTCTACACCCTGGGGGTTGCCCAGGAGTGGGTGCCTCACAGGGAAAAGCCAGGAGGGATTCCACAGTGGTATGCGTACAGTGCCTTGAGACCCTAATAGTGTGCTATACAAGTGTGAAGTTTACAGATTAATCCCTGATTCCTTACTGTTACCTTTCTCCTCCCAATCTCCTCTCCCTCTTCCCTATACCCTCCCCCACTTATCATCCTATCCTGTTTTCCTCCCCTCCCCCCGATGGCATGGTGTAGTGTTTAGTCACCCAATTGTCTAGCTGCCGCAATATTTACCTCACACCCTTTCTAAGCCCTTGTACCGGCATGCTACTGCTGCATCGCCCCATTCGCTCACATCTGCGATACCCTGCGGACTCATCGCCTATTTTGCGCTTCTCCCACCCCTCCCCTTCTTTGCCTGCCCCCCTTCTATCCCCTATACGTTCCCTCCTTCCCCCCTTGTTTCTGTTTCTCTCTCCCTCTTTCTATGCCATGCTGCCCCTCTGTTCCCCCACCCTCTCTTATTTCTTCCCTTAATATTGCCAGCCCTTAGTATGTATGGGACTACGATTAATGATGCTTAATCTATGGTAGCCCCCATACATTGTGGTTTGTTAGATTGACGAATAGATATTGGGAGAATATAGAGATCTATATATATAAATATAATAAAGTACTATACTATATCTTCTACAGTCTATGTTCCATGTTCTCCCTGCTATGTTCTGTACTTTTTATTGCTAATAAAATTATTACAATACAACAATTTGGACCGACCCTAGACCTAGAGGATGTGACTCAGACGATTCCCCAAACTGCCCACACTACATGTGACATGCAGGAGGGGCATAGGCCTGTGAGAATGCTAATAATAATGACAGGAACAATGAACAGGAACCCAGATTACAATGTCTCACTAATAGGAAGTCAGTAACGTCACAATACAACTGCCACAACACAGACACACCAATTGTACAATATCTCATTGCAGAGGACGATGGCTCTCCTGTGGATATGCCTGTCCCTGATGACATGGATGACGAGCTGACAAACATTAGCCAGTAGACCCTCCAAGATGTCCTTGGAACCCTCCAGACCCCACCTTCAGTCGCAAGAAGGAGTACAGATGCATCAGCCATCACAGAGGACCCACCCACCACCCTAATAGTACGACCTGCCAGCTCAAACCCAGCTGAGGACTCTGTGGACACTGTTACCACCTTTGAGAGGACAGTGGTGGGAGTACAGCAGGAGCTGGCCAAGGAGGTGTGGGTGGGGATGCAAAATATGGCAGCCAGCCTTGAGGGGATGCGCATGTGCATGATGTCATCTGCAGAACAGGCAGCAGTCATATAAGCGTTACCATCCTTCATGCAAGGACTACAACAGTGTGTGAGGGATTTCACCACAGCAGTTAGGGAGTTGCCACAACACCTTTCACTGCGTGCACAAATGAAATCATGACCCCCCTCAGGGCCGACCAGGCTGCCTACCACACTGATGTAGCTGCTATTCTCAAGAACCAGCAGCTCCTCCTTGCTGCAGTAATGCCCTTAATAGTCACACAGTTGGCAGCTACCGAGAAATTCTGACTCCACGTCTTCAAACACTGAAGTGTGTGTTGCCCCTTCAAACCTACCACCACCAAGGGCAGAGGAAACGACACACACATCAGAAGATGAAGACCTAGAACAGATCACCTTCATCCGTAGGTGTACCCGGTAGCACAAGTCCATGCAACATCGGCACTGATATCCTAGGTCCTGTGCTTGTTAACATGCCAGTCTTGCTACAGTTGGTAACATTCAATGCTCTCCAGCACACTGCTTACCTTACCACTATTCACTGCAATTGTCTCTGACTACCTCATTTGCAATTCATGTACCTCTGCAATGAATGACACTTCACTCCAGCAAGTCCAATGACATGTCCCTCACCATTGCACTTGTGTTGCATCACAATAGAAGGTGTCACACTAATGGACTTACAATCCCGGACTATGTAAATATTGCACTACAGCACTTTAAAACAAATTGCACTTACACAACCACTTTGCCTCTGTGTAATGTGACACATCAACTGTGTACGAGATGTGTGATGTATGTAACATGTCGATGGCCATAGAATGTCAATACAACAGTGTAGAAAGAATTTGGGCTGATAGCTATGCACGAGGTCTGGATTTTATCATCATCTGTGCTTCCTTAGACTTATTTCTGAAGTGAAATGAGAAAACACAGTATAATGCTGTGTAGAACAGAAAAAGTCAGCTTCAAAGTATGTAAAAGCTTAAACTCAATGTGGCCAACATTCCGTTCAAGACAATCTTTATGCATGTGACATCTGACTATAAACTTTAATCACACACACACCATACAGCAGGAATGAATGTGTACCAGTGTATGGACAATTATGTAACCTGGGAGTACAATGTAAGAAATGATAGGTGTGAGTTATATATACAGAATTACATAAATTTATACCATCACTCAGCTTATCAGGGTTCACAGGAACATCAGGCTGAAGGCAGACGTCCCACAGTGCCCAAGATTCCAATTCAGGACTCAAACGATGACAGATTTAAAAAGACACCAACCTTTACAACACATTGAGAACCATAGTAACCTTCAGTGGTGGGTGCAATGGATGGAAGATGCATAGAGAAGTAGCTTTGTTGTAGCTGCCAATATGATTGCTCATTTGGGATTGGGAATAACCATGTCAATAATGGGATTCTGATGCAGGATGGAACACAAATGCAAATACTAAATTGACACTGTACACCCATGCCAAGGCCCTGATCCCCAAGCATATGACACATACTGTAAAGGAGTACCTAAAACTTTATTTTACAGTAATAAAGGAAACTTAAAATAGGGGAAACACCTTAACTAACCTAACGTAGCATAACTATACATTACCCGCAACTGGCCCTAACTACCCTAACCTAAATGTACTTATCACATTTAACTAAACACTCTAAACACCCTCCACCCCCTAATATGATTGGATACATGTAGGACAACATATACTAACCTAAACAAATACTAACTTATCCTAAACAAAGATATCTTTTTTTATATTTGTTTTTGATATTTTTTTGTATTTTATACACATAAACCCCATCATCAAAAAAACATGTAATAATATAACCCCTCCACCCCCCAACCCACTTATACTAGCTAAACTAACACCCTACTCTAACCTAACACTAAGCCCCCTAAACCCACTAAAGATAAGAACGAGGAAAGAGGAGGGAGGGGAGCGAATCATGGGTGAGGATCAATTTCTTCCAAATTGGCCCTCTGCAGTATCTTTTTGATACCCCGCAGTCTCCTGCTATTGCGGGACACCTCCTGATGCAGCCTGTCCATCCTGCGCAGCATCCGTTGAATGTCACGTTTCAGTTTCTGAAATTCCAGATTGTCTATCACAGCAGCTGGGGTTGTCTGTGTACCACTTGTAGATGCCATTGCTGGTGCTGGTGCCGTGGTTGGAGGGGGAGGTGCAGGAGGAGCTGCTTGTGGGCCTGGAGCAGATGAAGTTGAGGGACCCGCTACAGTGGCTGTCTGAACTGTGGTGTTAGTGGTGGCTGTTGTGAGCAATGTTGGCCCCCCTTAGGCAAATGCCCTCCATACCCCTGTGGATCTCTCATGGCGATAACGATGTGCCATATTGCGGAACCAAGCCTCCACATCTAGTATGTGGCGGTAATGCACTGCCCGCCTCTGGAATTCCCTTATCTCCTGGGCATTCATGTTGGCAGCTGTAAAAATAGAGAAAGCCAAACATTAGTGACATCATTGTGTGATAAATCTACAGATGATATTCTAACACTGCATCAAATATAGCACATACAGTCCAAATCACAGTACAGATGATAGAATGTCCCTGAGGAATGATATGCCAATGCAGCCTACACATCCACTATCTAACAGCACAGCTATGTACAACAAGGCATGTACTTAAATAAATGATCTGTGCATCTTTGTACTGCTATTAGTCACATAACAAATGCTGCAAGTACTCCACATGTGCCAGGCCAACTAATGACTATCTTCTAGATGACAATCAAGGCCCACAAGACCTGTGATTTGTAAATGGAACTGGCTGGATGGTATGCAGTTGGTAATCATGAGGGGGCATTGTAGTTTGGAACACATGAATGTTTGAATTACATGTCTGTCTTTTACACTGGGATCATCACACCTAGGTACACATATTTCCTAGCCCTAACCCTGTGCCTCGGGTGGATGGACATGCAACACATACTTTCAAACATCAAGGACAGCCAGGAAGCTTTGGACAGCTGTCCATGTGTTTAGTCAGTCCACCACATGTAAAGAGGGCTGCCAAGTAAGATTGACTCAAACATTGGACAATTATACCCACACTAAGGGCCAGATGTACGAAGCCTTTTGCATGTCGCAAACTGCGAAAAACGCAGTTTGCGGCATGCAAACGGCCGAACGCGATGCTCATCCCCAAATTGCGAGTCGGTACCGACTCGCAATTTGGGGATGCGACTCGCAAATAGGAAGGGGTGTTCCCTTCCTATTTGCGACCGCATCGCCATTCAGAGTTGCTTTGTTACCGCGAATGCGGTCGCAAACCAACTCACAGTTACCACCAGTGTCACACTGGTGGTAACTCATTCGCACAAGGGAAGGGGTCGCCATGGGACCCCTTCCCCTTTGTGAATGCCGAAAAAAATAATAATTTCAGAGCAGGCAGTGGTCCATAGGACCACTGCCTGCTCTGAAAAAAACGAAACCAAATGGTTTTGGTTTAGTTTTCATTTTGCAGCTCGTTTTCCTTTAAGGAAAACGGGCTGAAAAATGAAAAAAAAAAAATGCTTTATTTATAAAGCAGTCACAGACATGGAGGTCTGCTGACTACAGCAGGCCACCATCCCTGTGAGTGCAGGGACTCGCTATGGGGTCGCAAACTGCGACCCACCTCATGAATTTTAATGAGGTGGGTCTTTGCGACCCCATAGCAAGTCACAGAAGGTGTCTGAAACACCTTTCTGCATCCAATTTTGTGAGTTGCAAATTGCGATTCGGTCAGACTCGCAATTTGCAACTCTCAAAATTGGAGTTTCCTACATCTGGCCCTAATTTTCTAAATGTGGACAATTGTCTACATCATTATATCTCACTGACACCTTTCCAAAATCATGCACATTGATGCAAGCTCCCATCTGGCCTTGACCTGCATACACGCCTATAACATTTCACTCAAGTGCCACATAAACGGAGCACAACATGTGGAGCTAGATGCTGCCGGAAAGTCAACCATACAGTACTACATGTTCAACAGGGATGCTCAAGTCTGTGGGTAAGACTTTGGCATCACTGGTCTGTGTGAATCAGTGTATGGCCTGCTGAATAAATGATTACACTGGCCACCTCCAAATTAATCATTGGCATACATGTAGCAACTAATCACCCTGTTCATCTGCCCATGCCTATAGCGCAGCACCTGACTCCCAATATTTGACTCTCCGCCACAGAATGTCCAACTTGAACATGGAACAATATGTCAACCTCCAGTCAAGTCACATATCAGATCATGTGCCAGCACATCATACCTTGCAATGAATCCAACACACAGGAGTCAATCACACAACAGCTGCAAACACAACACAGGACAAACATATTAAAACTTACTGGATACGTCTAGGTCCGCAAATCGAGCCACTTCACCAATTGTATATGGGGGGGTCCACCTGTAAAACATGGAAGGGTGATATGTGCTCAATGTCTACTCACTGTACAAAACTTGGATCAACAAATTACTGTGTGTGACACTTTATATGTTAAAGCAGCACATCAGGGATGTAGATACATCAACAGACATAGGGGGTCATTCTGACCCTGGCGGTCGGTGATAAAGCGGCGGCCAACCGGCCAACAGGCCGGCGGTCAAAAAAATGCAATTCTGACCCTGGCGGGAACCGCCAACACAGCCCGCCGCATTAACACTCCGACCGCCACGGCGGAACAAACAAACAGCGCGGCGGTCACCGCCAACAGCCAGGCGGCAGACAATGTACCGCCCACCCTATCACGACCCACCAATCCGCCACCTTTTCCGGGGCGGGAGCACCGCCAATAAAAACACGGCGGAAACAGACATTTCCAATGGAAAACGCTCACCTCGAGACACTCCACGCGGAATCCGGACAGCATGGAACCCGAATTGAACATCATACCTGCTCTCGTCTACCTGCTCATCTACCACGAGTACGAACTCCGGCGCAGACGTCAACGGTGAGTACTGCACCTACGACACACGGGAGGGGGGAGGAAGAAAGGTTATGGGCATACACATATGCGACCCCCCCACGCCCCCTATATGTACACACCAATGCAGATCAGGAAGTCACAGTGACACCACACAAAGACCCTTTAAAAATACAATGACACAACCAAATTTGGAATACATTTTCATGTACAAAAAAAGCACCTGGAAATAATTGAGCAACCGTGAAAAATATTTACAAAAACCAAAAAGATATACACATCAGTGTATCACTGAAGTAACAAGTCCTGCACATCCTACGAATCTAACATGTCCGTGGGCCAAGGTTCTGCGAAACAAGGGCAAAGCCCACACACGAGACCTGAGTCCTTTGGAGAGAACACTGCAGGGGCATCCGATGTCAAAACTACAGGCACCTCAGGGGGAAGGGAAGGGGGGGGCACCACAGCCACATGAGTCCACGACGCCAGATCCACGAGGAGCCACCATGCCCACTGTACCATCCTGGGGAGTGCAAAGCCACAGTCTCTCAAGTCTCTGCAGTGGGTGGGTTGCCCACTGGACCATCCTGGGGAGTGCAAAGCCACAGTCTCTCAATGTCTCTACAGTGGGTGGGTTGCCCACTGTACCATCCTGGGGAGTGCAAAGCCACAGTCTCTCAAGTCTCTACACTGGGTGGGTTGCCCACTGTGCCATCCTGGGGAGTGCAAAGCCACAGTCTCTCAGGTGGATTACAGAGTCCACTGGTCAAGGAGAAGGCATGGTGGGCACAGTGAACCATAAACAGTGCCTGAGACGGCGGGACCCAGCGCAGCGGTGCATGACATGGCGATGTCCAGCGGAGCGGTGCTTGACAGGAAGGGCCCAGCGGAGCGGTGCTTGACAGGAAGGGTCCAGCGGAGCGGTGCTTGACAGGAAGGGCCCAGCGGAGCGGTGCTTGACAGGAAGGGTCCAGCGGAGCGGTGCTTGACAGGAAGGGCCCAGCGGAGCGGTGCTTGACAGGAAGGGCCCAGCGGAGCGGTGCTTGACAGGAAGGGCCCAGCGGAGCGGTGCTTGACAGGAAGGGCCCAGCGGAGCGGTGCTTGAGACGGCGGGGCCCTGTTCAGCGGTACCTGTCTTCACGGCGGGGCCCTGTTCAGCGGTGCTCTTCTGCACGGCGGGGCCCTGTTCAGCGGTACCTGTCTTCACGGCGGGGCCCTGTTCAGCGGTACCTGTCTTCACGGCGGGGCCCTGTTCAGCGGTGCTCTTCTGCACGGCGGGGCCCTGTTCAGCGGTACCTGTCTTCACGGCGGGGCCCTGTTCAGCGGTACCTGTCTTCACGGCGGGGCCCTGTTCAGCGGTGCTCTTCTGCACGGCGGGGCCCTGTTCAGCGGTGCTCTTCTGCACGGCGGGGCCCTGTTCAGCGGTGCTCTTCTGCACGGCGGGGCCCTGTTCAGCGGTGCTCTTCTGCACGGCGGGGCCCTGTTCAGCGGTACCTGTCTTCACGGCGGGGCCCTGTTCAGCGGTACCTGTCTTCACGGCGGGGCCCTGTTCAGCGGTACCTGTCTTCACGGCGGGGCCCTGTTCAGCGGTACCTGTCTTCACGGCGGGGCCCTGTTCAGCGGTGCTCTTCTGCACGGCGGGGCCCTGTTCAGCGGTGCTCTTCTGCACGGCGGGGCCCTGTTCAGCGGTACCTGTCTTCACGGCGGGGCCCTGTTCAGCGGTACCTGTCTTCACGGCGGGGCCCTGTTCAGCGGTACCTGTCTTCACGGCGGGGCCCTGTTCAGCGGTGCTCTTCTGCACGGCGGGGCCCTGTTCAGCGGTACCTGTCTTCACGGCGGGGCCCTGTTCAGCGGTACCTGTCTTCACGGCGGGGCCCTGTTCAGCGGTACCTGTCTTCACGGCGGGGCCCTGTTCAGCGGTACCTGTCTTCACGGCGGGGCCCTGTTCAGCGGTGCTCTTCTGCACGGCGGGGCCCTGTTCAGCGGTACCTGTCTTCACGGCGGGGCCCTGTTCAGCGGTACCTGTCTTCACGGCGGGGCCCTGTTCAGCGGTGCTCTTCTGCACGGCGGGGCCCTGTTCAGCGGTGCTCCTCTGCACGGCGGGGCTGTAGTGCTTGCCTCTTATCTAGTTTCTAAGCACTAACATAACACACCAGAAATGCACTTCTGAGGTCAAAGAAGACTTTTATTGTTGTTAATTCTTCCCCAACCCCAATTTTTATGTATGACGAATTAGTAGCTTTCAAGTCCGCGTTAATCAAACAAAATATATCAGTTTGCAATATACACAGCAGGTTATATTTATAAGATATTGAATGCAAAGCAAAACAAATACTTCACCGTGTGGGAAACTATCTACAGCTTCATCTTTCTAAGGTCTGCAAGCTGATGACCCCTGTCAGCCGCGAGAAAGAGATTCATCTACCCACACGGGATTGCTGGCAGCTGGCGCCAAGCTCCAGCATGAGGTCCGGCAGATTCGAATCTGACTCTCTGCAGCCTGTTACATTTGTTACAACGGTGTGCCCCCTCCTCTCAAACCGGGGAAACTGAGCAAGCCTTTTGGAGACTGGCCAGGTCTCCAAGACTACTCCTGTTCCCAAGCTCAAGCGAAGAGAAAAACACCCATGTACTCTCTCTTATCAGGTCTAGTCTACTGTGAGAACAAAACATCTTGGTTCATCTTGTGCAAAAACACAGCTTGGAAAAATACAGCTTGGATTCTCAACTGCAATGTCTAACTCCACGTTAAAGGCAATGGGCAGCTAACCTAAATATCAAATGCAATGTCTAGTGTCATATCAAAGCCAATAGGCAGCTGAGCTGAATACAAAATGCAATGTATAATATCATGTCAAAGCCAATAGGCAGCGGAGCTGAATACAAAATGTAATGTATAATATCATGTCAAAGCCAATAGGCAGCGGAGCTGAATACAAAATGTAATATATGATATCATGTCAAAGCCAATAGGCAGCGGAGCTGAATACAAAATGTAATATATGATATCATGTCAAAGCCAATAGGCAGAATATCTAATAGCATGTCAAAGTCAATAGGCAGCTAAACTGAATACATCATGTCAAAGCCAATAGGAATGCAATGTCAAAGCCAATAGGCGGCTAGACTGGATACAGCATGTCAAAGCCAATCGGCAGAATACAGAATGTAATGGCTAATGCAATGTCAAAGCCCATAGGCGGCTAAACTGAATACAGAAAGTAATGGCTAATGCAATGTCAAAGCCCATAGGCGGCTAAACTGAACAAAACATACAATGTGAACATTGAGCAACTAATATGCGCAGTGGTGAAACGCAGAGTCATTGGTCAAAACAAACTTTATCAAATGGCAGTACATTCCGCCCTTTGACCAATGAATTTTTGTTTCACATATCTCTTGTTTCAAACAAAAACAAAAAACATCAGCACAAAAAAAAAACATTATCAGCAAATCAGATTTGAATGATCAAAACAATCCCTGTAAAGCAATAGAAGTGAATTAACACATTGATCTCATAACCTTTCACATCAGATACATCTACATAGAAAAGACTGGGCAATTTTTATACTCTGAATGAGTCTCTAATTCAACAGTGTTAGCAATTTGATGTGGCATGAGTTCTGCTCATGTAAAGGTGCACGGTCCACCTGAAAGGTTTGCTGGAAGGTAAGCAAAAGTCAGAGTTCCATACGAGAAGGGAAAAAAAAAAAAACACAGCTTAGTTCCAGTGGAAGAATGCAATCAAACAAGTTGAACTTGAACTGAAGGCGCAGTTTGCGCAAAATGGATCCATGGTGCTGGCACTTTACTCAGCCAGGTTCAGGTTGGGGATTCGGTCCCTTCCCTGACCCCACATGCACACACCGGAAGGGGAACCACACAGCACA
Source organism: Pleurodeles waltl (assembly GCF_031143425.1). Classification (NCBI taxonomy): domain Eukaryota; kingdom Metazoa; phylum Chordata; class Amphibia; order Caudata; family Salamandridae; genus Pleurodeles; species Pleurodeles waltl. The sequence continues at coordinate 738,851,621 of NC_090436.1, forward strand.
CTCAGGGACAGTGGCGAAACGTGGTAGGATCTGCAAAAGAAACAAGTATGACTTTTCTTGCAAATAACATTTTTCATTTAAACTGCACCCTTCCTCTTTCTTTCCCTGTTTTATAATCAGCAGGACGTTTTTGAGGCCCTTTGTTATATTCACTGCAGGTTCTGGAGGATCACTTGGGGCTTCAGCCCACACATCAGCGCTGAGGTTTTTATCTGCTGCGCCACAGCTTCCCTTTTCTTGCACTGTCAGAAGGGCTGGGGCAGACTCCTTCTTTACCAAACCTCCATTCACTGCATTTTTGCCAATTTGGGCCATTCTGTCTCCAATTTGTATGAATGAATCAGATTCTTTTCTAGGTATCAGCATAATTTCGATTTTTCCTTGGTAATTTGCAACAATCACTCTCCCTAAAACCTGATCAATTTGCCATTTCTGTTCTGGTAACTTTCCTCTCCCCAACTGCTCTGTGACTGCTTGCATGACAGATTGCTTTTGTGCGTGCTGCACAGTTTTAATCAAATCTAGGGGAATGTGCATCTCTCTCATCTCTGCCCACCTGTAAGTGGCTTTTTCTCTCAGCTGTTCACATTTCTGGGGCACCCACTTAGCCATCCCCACTAAGGCAGAATTCTGGGTGTACACTTCTCTCTCTGAATTTTTCTCATTAACATCTGCAAGGTAATTGAACCAGTTAGGTGCTAAAACATTAGCAATGAACCAAAAATCAGCGTAAAAATGACACATCTCACGTAGCTCTTGCTTTAAAATCTGACACACATTATACAACTCTGTTCCTTCTACTGTGCCAGAAAACAACATTTCAGTCAATGAATCATTAGTAAAACAAACATGCTTTTTATCTTCAGTGGACACGAGTTCAAATGGTGCACACAATTTCATTGGTAACTCTTCTACCTGTGGTACTCTAGCCCTGTCTTGCAAGTACCAGATCCATTGTACGATTCTAGCTAGGGGCACTATTTTCTTTCCTTGTTCATGATGTAAATGTACATAAGTATTTCCTTCTTGCACTGCGCAGAAACCTAAAGTCTGCATTATTTCATTTGCCAAATCACAAGCGCGCAGCTGCATATAATTTTTCACAGTGACCATATACAAAAGTGTTAGGATTTCACTCAAATGAGAGCTATTCTTTTTCCAAAAATCAAACAAGCTAATGAAACTCGGTGTCTCTTTCTCTAAAATCTTTCGTTTTACTTGTGCATTTTGCAACAGTAACTCGTAAATCACATTCTGGTCTCTCTCGTCCGTGTTATCAGTTAAGGAATGCATTTTGTCTGCCAAAAACCCTGGCTCACACGAAAACTCAGTGCAGCTCGGAGCTGTCTTAACCCCCTCATTACTGGAATGGGAAAAGAAAGATTCTTCATTTTTATAACTTTCAGCATTATTTTGAATTATTGTATCCTGGCTAATTTGCTCACGTAAATTCCTATTTTCATGTTCCAACTTCCTACATTTCTCCTGCATTTCTCTGGAAGCAGATAAAGGTATCCAGACCTTTCTGTCATCATTACTTCCAAAAGACACTTTTTCTACATATGTACAACAGAAATTATTTCTCAAAACACTATCAGGCATTTTAGCTACACATGCATTTTCAAAAATGGTCTGCTGTGCTTCTGTAATTCTCCAAACAGAAAACAATTCACAGTTTTTCTTAGCACCATCGGGCAGTTTACCAACACATGCATTCTCAGACATGGTCTGCCGTGCTACTGTGATTCTCCAAAAAAAAACAATTTCTGTAATTCTCCAAACAACAAAAACAATTACACTTTTAAAGTGTGCACTTAGAAATCTACCAACTCGTCAACACCCTCTTAATCACCTCTTAATGACCGACCCCACTTCTGGTACCAATTGTGCCAATAGGAATGCAATGTCAAAGCCAATAGGCGGCTAGACTGGATACAGCATGTCAAAGCCAATCGGCAGAATACAGAATGTAATGGCTAATGCAATGTCAAAGCCCATAGGCGGCTAAACTGAATACAGAAAGTAATGGCTAATGCAATGTCAAAGCCCATAGGCGGCTAAACTGAACAAAACATACAATGTGAACATTGAGCAACTAATATGCGCAGTGGTGAAACACAAAGTCATTGGTCAAAACAAACTTTATCAAATGGCAGTACAGGGGCCCTGTTCAGCGGTGCTCTTGCAGTATGTCAAGGGAGTCATACCTGGCCTGGACACCCTGCTCAGTCGCCCTCCGACCGTGCTGTGTCAGGCCCCTTCGGGGAGTGAGTCCTGGGCCCTTTGGTGTCGTCCCTTGCAGCCGGGATGGGCTCTCCTGCTCCGCGCTCCTGGTGGTTGTCCTCTCCGCCCTGCTGTCCTTCCGCTCCTTAGATGGGGCTCTCGGGCCCTTGCCTCCCCTGGCTGCTGTGGCCGGTGAAGTGGCCGGAGTCACCTCCTTGGGGGCAGCCGTCTCTGTCCGCTCACGGCGGCCCTTCAATTTCCGGGTCCTCTTGCCTGGGGGGGGCTGGCTGTCCCCTTGCTGCTCACCGAAGTGTTACTGCCGCCAAAGGGTGGACTCCACATGCCATGCACCACTTGCACTGTAGTAGTTGGGCTGGTGGTGGCTGAGGTGCCCTTGGGACTTTTCCCAGTTGGAGGGGGTGGGTCGGGGGAGGGAAAGAGGTCAAAACTGGCGAGGAAATTTTTCTTGGGACCAAGGTAAGGGGTAGGAGTAGTGGTGAGAGAAGTGGAGGAAGAGGATGTGGTTGTATGAGAGCCAGGTGTGCTGTCCTTGGGTGCAGGTGACTGGGACGTAGGCTGTGGTGAGGTGGTTGGCTGTTGTTTGGGTGTCTGCCTGCGTTTATGTGTCTTGGAAGAGGGGGTGACAGACACAGTGGGAGAGGACACAGGGGACGTGTAAATGCCAGTGGGGGTGGTGACTGCAGGTGTGCGGACTGTAGTGGAGGGTTTGCTGTTGGTGGAAGAACTGGCTGATGTTGGGGTGCATGCAGGTGTGAGTGTAGACGTTACAGGGAGGGAGGAGGGAGACGAGGAGGACGGGGACACAGAGGTGGTAGTGACTGTTGATATGTCTGCATCTGTGTGTTGCTTGGGTGAATGCTTGTGTTTTCTGTGGTGCTTATGTTTGGATGAGCTGGCCTTGGGTGTTGAGGTGTGTGCAGGCTGGTCTGATGGTGCGGATGGGATAGGTTGAGGTACAGGAGACAGAGAAAGGGTGGAGGCAGATAGAAGAGGGAGACTGGAGACAGGGACAATGGCTGCCGTCAGTGCTGAGGCCAGAGCAGTGAACGCTCGTTGATGGGCAGCCTGACCCGAATGAATGCCCTCCAGGTAGGCATTGCTCCGATGCACCTCCCTTTCCACCCCCTGGATGGCATTCAGAAGGGTAGTCTGCCCAACAATGACCGTCCTCACCAGGTCAATGAGCTCCGCACTGAGGGCAGCAGGGGTAACAGAGGCAGGGGCTGAGGTGCCTGGGGCGAAGGAGACGCGCGCCTTCCTGGCCGAGCGGCCACGGAGCGAAGACTGAGGGGCTGCTGGGAGGGCGGTGCTGGTGCGCTGGGTGGCGGCTGTACCTGTTGTTGCGGGGGCACAGATGGTGCCGCCCCCGCTAGGGAGCCCCCAAACGAGGACGTGTCCGTGTCGCTGGTGTCTCCACCGGCCCCCGTTGTGGTGCTCCCCTCGCCCTCCGGATCACTGGTGCCCTCGGTGTCTGTGTCAGTGCCCACCGGGGCCTGGTGACCTGCAGCTCCCTCCTGCTCCGACGCCAAATCTCCTCCGCCTGATGATGCTAAAACACAAGAAGACAAAGATTTAGGGTGGGGGGAGAAATTAAACAAAGTTGAGTGCATGCCTTAGCAATACCCTTTGCGGAGAGGACAGACACAGGTGCCTCGTGCACTAAGTCGCAAACTTGGGGTACACTACTCAGTACTTCTGACTAGGCAAACAGGTCTAGGAACAACACACGCGCACATGTGTGATGCTGGAGCATGGGTAGCTGCACTTGGCACCCTACAGAGGTGGGGGGCGGGGGCACAGGGCCATGCCTAAGGGAGCGGACTACACTACAGAGAGCGCCCGGGCCTAATGTCACCCACAGCCATCCTCCCCCACCCAGACGCCTCCAATGCGCATACAGATAGGAGAATGTGCGGATACTCACCCCCTTGTGTCTGCTGTGCTGTCCTCAAGCGCCCATCCAAATTAGGGTAGGCCACCGCCAGGATCCGGGACATCAGGGGGGTCATGGTGCGACTGGCACCCCTCCTAGGTCCGGAGGCCATCCCCAGCAGTGTTTCTGCGGTCTTCCTCGTTCTGCGGCGGATGTCCTCCCACCTCTTGCGGCAGTGGGTGCCCCGTCTGTTGTGGACCCCCAAGTTCCGGACTTCCTCGGCGATGGCACGCCAAATATCGATTTTCTGGTGGGCGCTCACCTGTTTGACATGTACAGTGTGGGAAAGAGAAACCGTCACATATCTGCATGTTTGGAGTACATGCCCCCCCCTCCCCAACCTTGTCATGGTTCCCATTCTCTCATCTGTCGTGCGTTGCACTCCCCATTCCCTCCACACCCCACCAACTTACATCCCCCCCCCTCCACACAGGCATAACCCATTCAATGTGCACTGAGTGTACTCACCTGTTGGTCTGGAGGACCGTAGAGTTGCGCATACTGGGGGAGGACCCCGTCCACGAGCTTCTGCAACTCTTCTGAACTGAAGGCGGGGGCCCTTTCACCAGTAGCAGCAGCCATTGTCACTTCCAGACCGAGTTCACAGCAGCACTTGCAGTATAGGTCCTCTCCTGTGGATGATCAGGTCTCGAATGATTGAGCAGATAGAAAATGGCGGTCACGCCCGCGGCGGTGCGTACCGCGGCGGTGCGTCCCGCGACCGCCGGCGCACATCGTCATTGGCTCCTGAAACCCATAGGCTTCAATGTTAACCAATGCGTCTTTGCACAGCGGTCTTCGACCGCCTACCGCCACGGTGTGCCCCGCCAGCGCAGTGACCTCACATCCCATTGTCCCACTTCACAGGTCAGGCATCGGCCATTTCAAGGGCCCACATGGCTTAATTTCTAATGCGTCACACAGGCCTAGGCCTTGCAATGGCACACATACAAACATATCAAACCATACATTTACCTGTACTGTGCAAGCTGTGTTGTACGTACCTGTGAGTGGATTGACTCTGTACTCCATATTCTCCTTCCTAGGCACCGTCCGCTGGGACTAGCGATGAGAAGGAGGAATCCTCGGGTGTACCGGCCGCTGGTGGACCTGTCCACAATGGAAGAACGCAACATAATACTACGATACCGACTTGACCGAGCCTCCATCCATGAACTGTGTGCCCAGCTGGAGCCAGCCCTGATGTCCCCCATCCGCCAACCCACAGGAATTCCCCCTCTAGTGCAGGTTCTGTCTGTCCTCCATTTCTTTGCAACTGGCTCATTCCAGACAACAGTGGCCATGTCATCTGGGATGTCTCAGCCTATGTTTTCCAAGATCTTATCCAGAGTGTTGTCTGCCCTGATGAAACTCATGCGGAGCTACATCATTTTCCCAGAGGAGGGTGATTTGCCTACAGTGAAAGCTGATTTCTATGCCCTTGGACACATCCCCAACATCATTGGTGCAATTGATGGGACCCATGTGGCTTTAGTCCCCCCAAATGACGATGAACAGGTGTACAGGAACAGGAAGAATTACCATTCAATGAATATCCAGGTGGTCTGTTTGGCTGACCAGTACATCTCCCATGTAAATGCCAAGTTCCCAGGGTCAGTGCATGACGCGTATGTTATGCGAAATAGCAGCATTCCCTATGTGATGGACCAGCTACAGAGACAGCGTGTGTGGCTAATAGGTGACTCTTGTTACCCCAACCTGCCGTGGCTATTGACCCCAGTGAGGAATCCCAGGACCAGGGCAGAGGAACGGTACAATGAGGCCCATGGGCGTACTAGGAGGGTGACTGAGCGAACCTTTGGGCTCCTGAAGGCCAGGTTTAGGTGCCTGCATATGACAGGTGGATCCCTAATGTACTCACCAAAGAAGGTGTGCCATATCATCGTGGCGTGCTGTATGCTCCACAACCTGGCTTTGCGACGCCAGGTGCCTTTCCTGCTGGAGGATGGTCCAGATGGTGGTGTTGTAGAAGCCGTGGAGCCTGTGGAGAGTGAAGAGGAGGAAGACTCTGAGGACGACACAGACAATAGGGACAGAGTGATACAACAGTATTTCCAGTAACACACAGGTAAGAATCACCCACGCCATTTCACAATTGCTTATAGCCTCCTGCATCTGTACTTTCTGTAGTTCCCCACAGATGTTTTTCATTAATTTTTGCCTTTCCCTTCCCTTCTCAGTGCTGTCTGACTCAGTACCTGACTTCTGCTTGGTTCGCCCATGAAATACAGCGTATTGACATTGGTATGTTGTCATGACTAATTGACAGAACAGAAATTGAACAGTAATATGTAATACATTTGTTAATAATACAGCATGACTCAAAACAGATTTGTGTGCAAAATGTGATTTATTTACAGTGCTAGATATCGGTACATGTGATTCTAAGGGTGATGGGTGGGGGTGGAGGAATATCCATGGCAGAGTCCAGTTCTCAGTCTCACAGGTGCATTGTCCTTTTGCCTGTGGAAGGATGGAGCATAGGCAGTTCATGGTTGGACAGGGTGGCTATGTGGGACAGTGGGAAGACTTGAGGGGGTATGTCCTGCTGGCGGGGGTCTTGACATCCTACTCTGTTTTTTTTTTTGGTCTCAGGCTCCTCGTACGGGGTGGTTGTTCTTCAGCAGGAGGTGGGGTTCTGGGGGGCTGTCGAGGTGTTGGGACCTCCTGTCCACTAGCGCGGGCGGAGGTGGTAGGCTGTTCCTGGTCCGGGCTAGTGACAGGGGCCCTGTGTGGTGCACCATGGTCCCGCAACGCGTCCTCTATCCTGTGGAGGGCCAGGACGATGGTCCCCATTGCGGTCCCGATGATTCTCAGCTCCTCCCTGAACCCCATGTAGCGTTCCTCCTGCTGTGCCTGGATCTCAGTGAACCTGGCCAGTACCGTCGCCATCGTTTCTTGGGAGTGGTGGTATGCCCCCATGATGGTGGTGAGGGCCTCTTGGAGAGTGGGTTCCCTGGGCCTCTCCTCCCCCCCCTGTCGCACAGCAGCCCTCCGAGCTGCCCGGTTTCCCCCGGCCTCTGTCCCCTGGACGGTGTGCCCGCTACCACTGCCCCCAGGTCCCTGTTGGTGTTGGGGTGTTGGGTTAGCCTGGGTGCCCTGTAGTGGCAGACACACCGCTGATTGAGCTGTCCTAGAGACAGAGGCATGGGCCCGCTGGGTGGGAGCTGTGCTGGTGTTGGCAGAGGGGGTCGGGTCTGGTGTGGCCTGTGGCTGCCTGAGGGGAACCGACTGCCCAGAGGTCCCCGATGGTCCGGGCTGGTCATCAGGTTCACTGTCGACAGAGCTGCTATCCTCAGTGTGGGCCTGTTCCGGTGGTGGGATGGACACTTCTGGACCCTCCTGGCTGGTGTGTTGTCGTTCGGGTCCTGCATGGGGTAAGAGAGTTTGGTTATTGTTTCTGTGTGTGCAATAGCGTGCGTGTTATGGGTGCCCTTGTCCCCCAGTGCAGGCATTCCCTTGAGGGAGGTGTTGTGAGGGTAGTTAGGGGGGGGAGGGTTAGTGCAGTGGTCATGCTTAGGTGATGGGTGCCCATGATTTGTGTTGGCATGCAGGAGTTGGTGTTGGGATGGGTGGGTTGTGCTGCTGAGACATTGTCAGGGAGGATGTGTGCTGGGGGGTTGGGGGTGAGGGTGGGGGTGTGGGTTGGCATGCTGGTGAGGTGGGGGGGATATAGTAGTTGAGATTGGACTTACCAGAGTCCATTCCTCCGGCTACTCCTGCGAGGCCCTGAGGATGCAGGATGGTCAAGACGTCTTGCTCCCACGATGTGAATTCGGGAGGGGTGGGTGGGGGTCCGCCGCCAGTCTTCTGGACCGCGATGTTGTGCCTGGAGACCATCGATCGGACCTTCCCCCGTAGGTCGTTCCATCTTTTGCGTTTGTCCTCCCTATTCCTGGGATGCTGTCCCACCGCGTTGACCCTGTCCACGATCCGCTGCCATAGCTCCGCCTTCCTAGCTATACTGGTGTGCTGCACCTGTGAGCCGAAGAGCTGGGTTCCACTCTTAGGATTTCCTCCACCATGACCCGGAGTTCTTGGTCCGAAATGCGTGGGTGCCTTTGGGGTGCCATGGGGTGGTGTGGGTGAGGTGTGGGGTGGTGTATGTGATGATAAGTATGTTGGTGAGTGGTGCTTTGTGCTACTATGTGGTGTGTGTGATGGTGTAGTGTGCCTCAGTGTGTCTTGCTTTGGATTGTCTGCTGTGTCTCTCTCTCCTTCTCTCAGTAATTATGGTCGCAGGGGTTTGTGGGTGATGTGGGTGTGTGTTTTATAGTTGGTTGATTGTGTGGGAGTGGTGTGTGTATGTGTATCAGGTGTGTGTATTTCAAATTGTCCAATGTGGCTGTGTTTTGGTGATGTGTGTGTATTCTGACCGCGGCGGTGTGTAGCGCCAATGGAATACCGCGTTTGAATGACCGCCGTGTGGATTCGTGGGTCGTAATGGCATGGGCGTATTTCTGTTGGCGTGACGGTGGAGGTTTGGTCATCTCCAGTTTATCGCTGCCCGCTGATGTGGCGGCCTGCAGTGGAGGACGGAATTTTGGAGGTTTGGCCTTTGTGGGTCAGAATGACCGTGGCGGTTAACCGCGGCCGCGGCGGTGTTGTGGCGGTCTTCTGACCGGCGGTAAGGGCCTTTTACCGCCGAGGTCAGAATGACCCCCATAGTCATGCAAAGATGCATTGACACTGTCACTCCAGTGAGTGATAGACACAAATATGGACTCATGCACTGGCCATAACAATCATGTGGTGCCAAACATGAATACTCAATTTTGTGCTTAATTATTTCTAGAGGGTACTCCATTTCATAATTTGTTATTATAAGAGACATGCAAAGCCACATTCCTGGTGCACTGCAATACCAGTGACTCAGGTATTGTGGCTTGTGCATCCCGGGACAATGAGTTACTGTGTGATTCTCATGTGGGTTGAGTTTCGTTCAGAAATTATTGTGCTTTCAATGGTCCATTATATGTGTGCCTGTGTTGTATGTGGGTTACATATGCCACATTGGCAGTATACCCAGGGCCAGATATGCCCCCTAAGCCCATCATGATGGCAGGGATCCTGTGTGTTACTTGATGACAATGTTACTCTAAACATGGATTGGCCATTTATCTAAATCAAAAAACAAAAAGATGTGTGCTGACAGTGTCTAATGTAATCATCCGTGACAGAATGCATGGGCACGGGGGTAGTCATTGCACCTGAAATGTGTTACTCTGGGCCCTGTGTACCTATATCAGGTATTGTAAATCACCGTTTGCCACATTCATTAACTTAGAATTGCCAAGTTGGGTGATCTGTGGTAATACAACCAAACTGAGCCTGTCCGCAAATTAAAACATGGGTTAGCAAATGTCCTACTTCTGCAATCTTGATGAGGTAGGTCTCAATTTGAAAGCACCTTGGGAATTGTGGCACTCACAGGAATGCTGGCCTGCTGATTGTAGCATTCCACCATGTCTGTGATAGCCTTCATACTGAGAAGTTAATAATTGTACATATATTGCACTATATCAGAAGGGGTGTACCACATGTAAAATAACAAATTATTTTGTCACTTTAAATGTGTGATGGAAGCAGTCAGTGGTCTCTTGCACAATATCATGCAAATAAATAGTTTGTGACCATGCATTCACAAAGTTCAGGGATCCCATGATGACCCATTCACTTTAGAAAATTGATTGGCTATAAAGTGACACAGATGGCAAATGCACCAGCTCTGTACCAGCAATTGTGCCTAAGGCAAAAATGTTGTTGGGCCATGCTATTCAATGATAGGATTTCTACACCTACTCCGAAAAGCCACGAGATGAACCTGTTTAGTGCTACTGCAATCTGGTAGCATCTGGGCACAATTAGGTTTGGTCATGTGAAAGATTTTCTGTCCAGACGTAAACACACAGAAACAATTAACTTAGGGCCAGATGTTTTTTTATTTTTTTATGTGTAGCATTTGCTTCATTTGTTTACGCTACAGCTATGGAATGTAGCACAAAATATTTTGATATTAGCAAGTGTGCTATACTTTGGCATCCATAAATAATTTAGATGCTGCACAAATAAAGTCAAAATATCACCCTAAGATATTAACAGAGGTTAGGAAGATCTTTGTGCGTATGGCCATGAATACTGGTCAGACATGGTTTAAAAAAAATGGGGACTACATTGGTTCCTTGTATTAGCATGTGAAATACATCCCATTCCTGGTACACTCACAGGCCCTGAATAACAAAGTGATTTTTGCCACATTACCATCATCTATTGATGCCAAAGCGGCACTAATTTACAAGATAAAGTTGTCTTTTGTAAGATTGTGCAGCTTTTGCGTCAATAAATGACGGTAATGCGTTGCAATTTGTTTAAAATCAGGGCCACAGTTTGTTCAACTTGCATTCCACATGTCCACAAACATTGCATGTAGCATGTCACAAAATCTGCTACTGTCACTACAGAGCATTGTACTGTACATATTAGTCAAATTTGTACTCACCAACAGGGCCACCAATCACCACACCCAGGTGGTCCAGCAGGTCCTGCTCTCGGGCTACCAGGTCAGCCCAGTGATGTTTTAATTGGTGGTCGTTGCGCTGGCTGTTGAAGAGTCTTCTAAGGTGGAACAGCACCTTTCCCACCTGAGCCTCCTAGCCTCCGTGTGATACCCGTGTATCACCCTGCCCCCAGCCTCCAACATCGGGAGAGGAAGTGGCACACTAGTCACACAAAAGCCCCCAGCTCCACCTCACCCATTCTCAGCAGATGTGGCCTTCCCAACATCTCAACAACAATAAGGATAGGAAAGGGTAAAGAGGGAAAAACAGGGAAAGGAGGTATGGAAAGGAAACTTAAAGAACCAACAAACAGCCCAATAATACCCAACTAACAATACCAACTACTACACTCCAAACAGTACAAAGACAAATCTAATCTCAGAAAATGACAAAAACACACTCACACTGATTAACACAGAGACTTACAAAACAAACAGAATACAATGGCAATAGCACACAGGAGACAAAAGCACAATATTCACAGATACAACTCATTACACAGCCACACATTCTAGAAGAATCACAGACTGCAAAGTGAAAGCGAAAGTACACCCACTGTACCATTTCTGTAAACAGGATATCCTGTTACATCACTTCCTGTCTCAAATGCTGGGCATTTTTATTATATTGCGTGAAATTTTATGACGCTTAGGGGCTTTGCATTAATATTTTTTTACGCATATGCAGAAAAATTCTGCAGGGATCAGTACATTTTTTATGGATAACCAAGTTCATGAGGTGCGGTGTTGGAATTACCTCTAGGGACCAATCGATGTATTATGGGTGTGAGTGTCATTTTTTAATGCATATGCGTCATTTTTTAATGCATATGCGTCATATTTTGACACTTTTGAGTCAAAAAATCTGTCTATAACTGTGTTTGTGTCATTTTTCAGTTTTTTAACATAAATGCAGCCTATAACTATACAAAGGTAGGATGTTATGACCTGCAGTGTGTGTTCTAGTGTTTGGGCACATGTGGCAAACCACACTACTGTGGACCATAATACTCATGTTGTTGTGCCGGATTAGCTCTCTTAACTGACGCAACAGCAACACAAAAGTTTGGAACAAAATTGGTATTTCCTAGTTTGAGCAGGTGTTGCATCAATAGAGGATAGCAAGGCTACGCAACTAAACAAATAGACTCATGGGCTGTGTGGTTATGTCTGTGAATTGGCTATTTAAATTGTTGTGCCTCTGTGTGAACATCACAATAATTGTTTTGCATAATGTGCACGTATGAATGTGTTATAATTGTGTATAACCATCAGATGCCATTCATTGAGGTATATCAGTCATGATATGTGTTTGTTATATCTATTGCGTCTTATGCTGTATGTACTTCCTTGACTTTTGGGACAAAACATTTCCCATGACGAACTATACACAGGATAGATAGAGGATGGTTGATAATGGCAATGTCAGAAATGTAACCCATCACATTTAATGAAATGTTGAATACCACCTTATGGTTACTTGTGTGTGTACTACCCATGATTCAGGCATTTGAACATGCTAGGTAGGTACAGTGTTTGTGACACAGAGGGCCTCATTATGACCCTGGCGGTAGAGAACCGCCAGGGCCAACGGGGGCGGGAGCACCACCGACAGGCCGGCGGTGCTCCCTTGGGCATTCTGACCGCGGCGCTTTGGCCGCGGTCAGAAAGGGAAAACCGGCGGTCTCCCGCCGGTTTTCCACTGCCCCTAAGAATCCTCCAAGGCGGCGCAGCTCGCTGCGCCGCCGAGGGGATTCTGACAATCCTTACCGCCATCCTGTTCCTGGCGGCTCGCCCGCCAGGAACAGGATGGCGGTAAGGATTGTCGTGGGGCCCCTGGGGGCCCGCTAGTATTTCACTGTCTGCATAGCAGACAGTCAAATACGCGACGGGTGCAGTAGCACCCGTCGCACCTTCCCACTCCGCCGGCTCGATTACGAGCCGGCATCCTCGTGGGAAGGGAGTTTTTCCCTGGGCTGGCGGGCGGTCTTTTGGAGACCGCCCGCCAGCCCAGGGAAAAACTCATAATACCCTCTGAGGTCTTCTGACCGCGGAGCGGTATTATGGAGGGCGGCATCCTGGCGGGCGGCCTCCGCCGCCCGCCAGGGTCGAAATGAGGCCCAGAGTCTCAAATCCAATCCCAAAATTGTTATGTACACCAAGTTTGAGTCATGTAAATGACCTATGTGTCTCCTGTGGCTTTGGAGGACCAGCAGGCCATGCTGCATGTGTTCACATATTTCCAGTGGTTCATTGCACAAAGGTGTCCAGTTCAAGTGTGTGGCCATGTGTACCCTGTGTCAGTATTGACCTCCATGTTGTCATAGTTACGTGCAGGCCTAGTCATGAGTCTGTGGAGCCGTTTCCTGAATTAACAGAGTATCCTTCAAAGCACATTTGACCTAAAGCCAAAGATCAACTAACAACACACATTGGGATAGTCCAGCTATGGCACTTCAGAACTTTAATAAGGCTGACGACAGGGCAACCTTGGTGTGCTTAAAAACTTTATGCCATAAAGCCCTGGACTGGCTCACCTCCTTCCTCTCCGAAAGAACCCAAATAGTTTGCCTCCCTCCTTTCCAGTCTACAGCCACCAAGATCATCTGTGGGGTCCCCCAAGGATCCTCCCTCAGCCCCACCCTTTTCAATACCTACATGGCTTCACTCGCCAATATTATCCGCCCCCAAGGCCTCATCATCATTTCATATGCTGACGACACTAAGCTCATCAGCTCCCTCACGAGGAACCCATCTACCGCTAACTGGATGACAGCAAGCCACCTCAAATTTAACTCAGAAAAATCAGAGATCATCATCTTTGGTCCCAATAAGACAGCATGGAACGACTCTTGGTGGCCCACGACCCTTGGACCACCCCCAACACCCACCACCCATGCACGCAATCTCGGCATCATACTGGACTCGTCTCTCTCCATGACTCAGCAAATCAACGCCACATCATCCTCCTCCTTCAACACCCTTCGCATGCTACGCAGGACTTTCAAATGGATTCCTTTAGAAACAAGAAGAACGGTCACCCACGCCCTCATAAGCAGTAGACTGGACTAGGGCAACGCCCTCTTAGCAGGGACCACAGCCAAGCTTCAGAGAACGCAGCCGCACGTCTCATCCTCAACCTCCCTCGCCACAAACACATCTCCGCCCACCTCAGATCCCTACACTGGCTGCCCATCAATAAAAGGATAATTTTCAAAATCCTTGTCCACGCTCACAGAGCCCTCCTCAACACCAGACCGGCCTACCTCAACGAGCGAATCAACTTCCACAAACCAACTCGACAGCTCCGCTCCACCGACCACGTCCTCGCTACAGTCCCCTGCATTCAACGCACCACCTCCGGCGGCAGATCCTTCTCCCACCTCGCCACCAAAACATGGAACTTCCTCCTCACCAACCTGTGCAAGACCCAGGACCTCCCAACCTTCAGAAAGCACCTCAAAACATGGCTTTTCGAGCAGTAACCCCCCCCCCCCCAGCGTCTTGAGACGCTACCGGGTGAGTAGTGCGCTTAAGAGATTTGTTTGATTGATCGATTGATTGATGGATCAGTAATACGAATCAGGAAGCTTTCATCACAACATGTGTACACAGGGTGGGCTTGAAAATTCCCACTGCAACAGAGAACATCAGTGCCTCTATGATAATTAATCTCACAGCTAGTCACCACGCAAGCACCATCAAAAGGTGGTGGCAGAAGTGAATCTGTGTGTGGACCGTCAGGGCACAAACATGTTTTATCCTTACATACACATTGGCAACCCTTGTTTGTTGTGCTGGAGGCACCGTATCGAATCCATGCATACAGCCGTAGCACACTGTCACTGTTTGGCAATAATGAATACATGCAAAACCAGACAAGGGATGGGGGCTGGATTAGGCAATTTGAATACATGTCCCAGAAATGAATACAATAAGTAAAATGATTAAACTATACTATCTATTTGAGGATTTATCGTAGACCTACTAGACACAATACCCCAGGAGGAAAGAGAGGGCATGGAAAGCAACTATGAGACAAATGTAGCCACAGGGTACCTCTATGGTTAGCGCAAAGATAGGAACCAGTCAAGCTCACAGGATGCAGGCTCTGTCAGGAACAAACATGAACAAGGCAAATACACAGTGAGCTGACCCTGACTGGGAAAAGCTGAAACAACATGGTGGGAACTAAAAACAGTTTGTGCTGTGGTCTGCAATGTTACACAATCCCCCAAGGGCTCTGGTACACAAGTGATTTGTACGCCAATGCACAACAAGGAAATTCAGAAAATGGCTGATTCTAAGCAGTTCCAGGCAGCAGCAAGGGCAGGGTGGAGTCAAATGGCTGGTCTGCATCGAAGTGCTCACAGGTGTGTGCACCTTCAGGCTCTCACAAGTCCTGGAGTTGAGAATCAGGTTCAAAGGGGCAACTGGACCTTTCACATGGGAAGCAATGGACAGCTGATTACAGGTCTTACCGACTACCAGGGAGTGCATTATCTGACCTGAAGTCCAGGCAGACTGATGAACTATGACTATGGCATGCCATACTGAAGAGGGAAGCACGTAGGAGTCAGAATGGGAGTCTGGGTGTGTGTAGATGAAGATTCTCAGGGTACAGATAGTCCATTTACAGGGCCCCCTAGTGAAGGGTGGGGAGAGACTTAAAATATGGCAGCAGCAGGACTTATTACCTGGGATGGACTGCGGAGGGCATGTCTTGTGAGCAATGCTTGTCATACCTGGGGCACTCGTGCTATCCATTTTCAGCTTAGATGGACTTCTTGGCACACATGCTCCTTGCAGAGATAGCTGATGTCACACTTACTGCTGTCAAGGGTCTGGTCATACATTCCTGTTACCAATGCAATAGCACATCCACTGCCTCATGTATGAAACACTTTTTTACCTTATGATTGATGGTGTCTTAGTTGTGTGTCATGTGCTAATATGGACCATGTTGGCAACATGGATGTGTCTCACAGCTGTGACCCTCTGATATTGCCCTTCAAATGTGACATAGACAGGATATATGTCATTTACACTGTGTGTGATGTTGGCTGTACATTCATACTCATCAAATATGATGTGGCTTTTTCAGTATCCTAATCTGTATTTCTGCAATGCTCCATAAGGCTAAACTCTGATTATGATTCCTAGGGATCATGTGATGCATACAAAAATTACCCAGAGCATGATTGAGTGATGAAGTTAGGAGTTTAATGAAATATGATAACAAAATGGTGATGGTGACTATAGTTAGAAGAAGTTTAGAACGATGTGTTGTCTGCAACGCCATCCTGCAGCTGTGTTTGGATGTTCCCCCTCATATTCACGGACAGCATCCTCCTCTTCCTCTTCTTCAGGCATTTGGGGGTCTGGTTCATAGAGGGGAATATTCCTCCTTACACAAATGTTGTGCAGGATGGCACAGGTCAAAATGATCTTGCAGACCATTTCAGGTGAATAGAGGAGGCTGCCTCCAGTGATGTCCAGGCACCTGAATCTGGACTTCAGGATGCCAAAAGTCCTCTCAAGTATGGTGCGTGTCCTATCATGTGCCTCATTATAGGCACGCTCTGCTGCTGTACTTGGGTTGGCAATTGGGGTCATGATCCATGGCTGGATCCCGTAACCCTGATCAGCTGAAAGAGAAAATGAGGGTAAGTATTTGGTTGTTGGCTGCATCTTGATTAGCACTTTGCATGGCAGTTGTTATCTTGTGTCATTTGTGACTCATCAGTGTTTGTGGTATTGTGTGGGATCCTAGGCTTCTGTGATGTTCTTTCTGCATTGGATTGTTTATCTATTAAAACTGGTGTTTGGCTGATTGACCTGGTATGAGTGGTATATTTCGAAAGTTGCTGTTCAGTGTGTATCTCCCATGCATTTTGTAATGTGAAAGAAGTGTCCGTGTGCCTTCACTGGAGGTGACATGATACTTCCACACACACAATCGATTCCACTGTGGTGGTAACACGGATGCACTATATGGGCTGAACATCCCATCCAATTTGACATATATAATTGCAGGTTAAATGCAATAGTGAGGCTCTTTGATTTGGCTAGGTGACAATGCGCGACACATCTCCATAAGTTGGCAGCACTGAAGTGTTCACAATTGACAATGCACAATTATCCCATGTGTGACAAGTTCTATGCAAAAATATTTTTGTGCCCTCGCCGAGTTGTCTCATGTGCAAACGTGTACCTACACTACTGAACTTTCTCCAGGTAAGCTGGCTACCTTGGTTGTGGGGGTGAAGGTTTTAGTGTTAGAAGGTCCATGTGCCTGTACAGTTGTTATGTATATGGGGAATTGTCTCAATCCGTATGTGTAGCAGTGTGCACTTTGCATTAGTGTCCCATCCACATGTTTTCATAGCACAGTTCATTTCCTTATTGCTAGCTGGCAATGTCACCCCAGGAGTGATGTGAGATGTTGGTACTGCCTCAATGATTCCATGTCACCTTCATTAGAGTCAGTATCATCATGCTATGTGTGTCATGGTGTTTGACCTGCAGCAAAACACACTACACACCCCTTACACAGGACGTATTGGTTGGAAGGGTGTGTGATTGAGTGTTATTGATGTGATATTGAAAGATTCATCTTCCAAGTTGTACTGCCAGTTAAGGCCATGTCATTGTCACTGTGTGGTTTTAGATTGGTCCCGTGTGGCTCCGGTGTGGCATCTCTTGTTATTTGCATCTGCCATTTGTCCATAGGTGTGTATCCCATTGGGTCAGGATATCAAACATGACTATCAGTGTCACAACCTCTGTGTCTTTTTGGCCACGTGCCAATGTAATGGTGTATGTGTTGTGTGTCCTACAGGGTTGCTGTGCTGTGTGTCAATTACTAGGTTTCTGTACTTACCAACAAGTAGGCCATTGCCATATCGTCCATCCTGGAAGTGCTGACTGATGGTGCTGTGGCAGAAGATGAATGAATCATGTATACTTCCAGGATACTTTGCCATGATGTTGGCGAACAATCCACGGTGATCCACAATGGTCTGCACATTGATGGCGTGTGTGTGCTTCCTGCTGCAGTATAGATGCTCCATTGCAGCAGGTGGCACAAACCGTACATTTGTGCAGTCAATGGCATCAAGAATGTGCGGGAAGCCATTAATTTGATAAAACCCCTCTTTGGTCTCCTGCTGCTTCTGCTGTGTGTTGGGGAAGCTGATGTGGCAGGGTGTGAGGGAGATGATGGCATCAAGTACCTTGGGAAGGAAGGCAGAGAATGAAGGCTGTGAGATCCCAGCTACCAGGGTACCAGTGGTTTGCAAAGAGCCACTTGCCAACATGTGCAGGACAGCTAGCAGCTTGGTCTCCGGTGGAATGATGTGGGGTGTCTGCAAGCTGGGTGCCAACTGTGGCTCAATGTTGGGCAGCAGCTCCTGTATGGCTTGCCAGTTTAATCTGTACCTCTGGATGATGTCATGTTCCCTGAGGCCCTGATGGGTTGTCCTGATCCTGAATATCCTCTCCTGCCTTCTGTGTTGCCTTTGGGGTCCCTGTTGGTGTGGTGGTAGCTGCTGCTGTTGCTCCTGTGCTCTGCGTCTTTGTGCATGCTGGATGAATAGCACCTCCATGTCTTCCTTTTTGAGCTCTGATGTTGCTTGTGTGATCTTTCCTTAAGTAGTGGTGTGTTTACCCCATTTTAACACCTGCCCTGACCCAGGGGTTAAATTTTGGTGCAAATTGGGATTTGCGCCATTTTCCGGCTCCGCCTACCAGCCATGCCCCATTTTTGCGTGGTTGGATAAATATGGCGCACTGGTGTTTAAGTTATTTTTTAGACGGGAACGCCTACCTTGCATCTCATTGACGCAAGGCAGTTTCACATATTTAGAAAATTACGCACACTGGGATATTTTGACGTTAGACGGGTCTAGCATCAAAATATAAATATGGTGTTAAGTTTGCACCAAATTAGCGTAAAAAAAAATGACGCTAATCCGGTGCAAAGGGAGTATAAATATGGTCTTAAGTCTCTTATCTCTTTGCTGTTAGCTGGAATATTCAAACAACAATGCCTAGAATTAATCATTCTACAGACTCCACTATCCTTCGCTAAAAGAATGTCTAAAGCAAGACGATTTTGAAGAGTCATAGTGTCAGTGCGCGATTTAGGCCTATGTACACAAAGTTTCCCTACCTGTTGTGCATCTAAAGCTAATTTCCCTTGCATTTTAATTGCACTATAAGCATAATCATTCTTGTGAGTCCTTTTCTCTAAGCCTTTCTCTAATTTCTCTTTTAATGTTTTTCTTCTGTCATCTGTGTGATCTAAGAAGCTTTTCTCTAAAGGTGTGAGCAAGCATGTCAGATTATTTCTATGTGCATAAGCTGTGCCAAATGTCAATGAAGGTACAAAGAAACCTCTAACTATAACTATGTCATTATCCTTAGCTACTCTACTCCAATACCTAATTATAGGAACAAACCAGAACACAATGTCATAGTTTGAGTAAAAATATTGAATGTACTCTTAGTTATAAAATTGTGTTAATAACAGACTACAACTTATCCCATAAGTTAAAGGCAGACTATGAAAGGTGACTCCTTCCTTGACTGATGAAGGAATCTGCGTAATCACAAAACAATTCTTGGCATCCATTGTCTCAACATACTCACTCAATAAGCGATAGAAAACATTAGAAGAAAGTTCTCCCTGTGTATTAGTACCCTCATGCAAATATTTTTCATCAAACTTAAACTTCTCTAATGCCTTTAGTGCAGTAGTTGTCTCAAAAGCAGAAGTATGGTCGGATTCCCTCTTATCAAGAACAGACTTACCCACAATCAGCACCACAAACAATATCCCACACAATATCGCCAAAACAATGCTCATATATTTACAGCGCCTAGCACCTCTACCTAATTGACTAATGTTACACGTGATCTGTAAAGAATCAGAAGACAGAAGAAAATTTAGAAAAACTTGCAGCAAAAAAAATGAAAAAATAGACAATTGTTCTTTTAGCAGTTCAGTTTCACTTCCAGGATCCCTTCTCAAAATTGGTTAGCAGCCGTGTCACAATCAGGTTTCAAAAAGTCAAATCAGGTTATCAGTGTCTCTTCCAGTTACTTCAACAATCTCTTTCTCAAATACGTTCTCTCATATTGTTTCAACAGTTCAGTTCATTAGCTTCCTTCATGTACCAAAACAGTGACCCGGAACTTATTTATCAAAACAAAAAGACATAAACTCTTGCTGCCATTCATTTCTAGTTGCACACACCCATTCAGGACATGTGCATCTTCGACTTGCTATTCTCTTTCTCTTCAATTTCCGATCACCATTCAGTTCCCCTTCACTGAGCTCTTCTCTTTTTGTGGTATCTACTTCTTCTTTGATAGTTGGTTCAACAACCACCTCTTTCCCTTTCTCCGCTTGTGATTATGCCCACTTATCGCCTTTCAGTGGACCCTTTGTCAGGATTCTCTTCAAAATCAAACTTGAACCTATTCCTTGTTCTGTGGTGTTTTCTCTTTACAGACCTGCAACAGGTTCAGGAGGAGTGAGATCACTTTGACTTTGATCCACCTCAACTCCTTCCCCCTCTGGGTCTGGCAATTGCTCTGTTTGTCTCTCAAGAAAGTCTGCTTTTGGGAAAGCCCTCCTCTGACTAGGCTCTCCTGCTGCCTCAGTTGAGATAGGCTCTCTGTCAACCTCCTGGAGGTCTTCTTTGTCTCTCACAGACATGATTGAACCGTCCTCAACGGCTCAGATCCAGTCTCAGTTCCCTTTGTTCTCCTTCCGGGCCTGAGACCTGTTTCCCTGTTGTTAGTACTCTCAACAAGGCTTCTTCATGAGCCAGTGGACATGCCACTTTCTTTGTGTGACTTGCCTGAATCCAGTTCGGAATTCCAGCACACTTCACAGCTGTGGTAGTTGTCAAAACTACCTGGTAGGGTCCCTTCCAACGAGGCTCCAAACATGTCTTTCTCTCGTGCTTTCAGATGACAACCCAGTCCCTAGCTCTCCGGTTGTGCCCTGGGTCATGGTTCAGTGGCAGTGTGGTGGCTTTCACCTGCTGAGAAAAAGAGCGGACCACATCTCCAGACTTTTGCAGTAATCCAACACCATATCATCTGTAATGTTGACAAGTGCATTTTCTGGCACCGCTGGCCACCTCATTGCTCTGCCTATGATGATCTCATGTGGCGAAAATCCTGTCTTCCTGTGAGGTGCATCAGGCCATTTCAGATTTGTGGACGCACACATCTTTGCAACTCTACACTTCAAGGTACCATTCATTTGCTCCACTTGTCCTAATGCATCAGGGCGGTAACTACAATGCAACTTCTGCTCAATTTTCAATGCTGCACACAGTCATTTAATTACTTAATTGTTGAAGTGACTTTCCCTGTTTGATTCTAAAGAGATCGGAAACCCGAAACACGGTATCAGTTCCCTAAGCAGTAGTTTCGCTACTTTGAGGCTATCATTTCTTTGTGTAGGGTATGCTTCAATCCAGTGACTAAAAATGCAGACAATCACCAACACATATCTCAAACCTCCACACACAGGCATCTCAATAAAATCCATTTACATCCTGCTGAATGGACCTCCTGCTCTTCCAATGTGGCTCAAATTAACCACTGTACCTTTTTCTGCGTTTAGTTGTTGACAAATGACGCATCAATGACAAACTGCTTCAGCAACTTGTCTAAGCTTTGGGTTAAACCAATTATGTTTGAACAAGCGAATCATTGCATCCCTCCCAATATGTGCTTGACCATGATAGTGCCTTGCCATTTAAGACATCAGTCTATTTGGCAAAACCAACTGACCCGCCTCAGAAACCCACAATTCATCTTGTCTTTGCACACATTTCATTGTGCTCCATGAACGTTTTTCCTCCCTATCAACATTATTCTGCAATACTTTCAATTCTTCCAAAGTGTCAATTATTTTTAATGCATAACTTGTACAGGTTTCATCTTCTTCAGGTAAAAGTTCCCACTTATCTTTGAACGATATACAGTTAAATGCGCAAAACCTTGCGACTTGATCCGCATATCCATTTCCCAATGACACAGGCCGTCATTAAGAACACAGCGTTTTTCACCGCTGTGTTCAGGCCGGCAGTCATTCTTCTGACCGCCAACCCCCTAGGATCCTGCCGGCCGCATAATAAACATTTTGCTGGGCCGGCGGGCGGAAACATTGTTTCCGCCCGCCGGCCCAGCAGAATGCTTGGTCAGGACATTGCTGGCACCTCCACAAAGAGCCACCGTAAATGCCTCTGTGCGGCGGGTGCAGCTGCACCCGTTGCGCAGATAACTGCCCGTAAATCGGGGAGTGACCTGCGCGATGGGGCAGTGCACAGGGGCCCCTGCACTGCCCATACCAAGTGCATGGGCAGTGCAGGGGCACCCAGGGGGGCCTGGAGCACCCCTTCTGCCAGCCTTTCCCTGGCGGGGGAACCCACCAGGGAAAGGCTGGAGGAAATGGGATCATTATCCGAAGGGCAGCAGCGCTGCCCTGTCTGATGATGATGCCGTCCACTGTCAGACTGCCTGTCGGAGGTAGCCTGCCGGTGGGTGAGGGCCACCTATGGCGGCCCTCACACTGTTCATTATATGGCGGTTCAGCCTGCCATGCCGGTGGTGGGCATTTCACCCCCCTGCCGGCATGGCGGGCTGAACCGCCTGGGTTCGTAATGACCCCCATAGTCTTGTGACTTCAGATATGCACTGCATTTCACCATGGCACTCTTTTTCAGGCATTTGAATAGCATGTAACAATTCTTTGATCCTCTCACCATTTCTTACTGGTAAAGCAGAAGAGGTCAGTAAACCTCTTTGTGACCACAATTGACCAAAATCATGGACCATTCTAAATCTATATTGAATATCTGTATAGATTGTAATTTTCAGCTGAGCAGAAACATGGCACGCTCTAGTAAGGGCTACCAGTTCTGCTACCTGAGTAGAATACACTCCTCAAAGCCAAGAGTCTTCCAAGGTACCAGTAATTGTGCACACAGCATGTCCTGCTCTCAGTGTCCCTGTATTGTCTCTCAGATATGAGCCATCAATAAAGATAATTTGGTCATTTTCTTCCAATTGGGTATCTCTAATGTCAGGTCTCCGTTTTGTGCACAAATCAGTTACTTCGAGACAATCATGTCCAACATCTTCCTCTTTTTCAATTTCAGCATTTTCAATCGGAAGTAAGGTTGCGGGGTTCAGCACTGTACATCTTTTAATGATACATTTGTTGACCCTAGAATACTCGTTACATATCTAGTCTGCCTTGCACCAGTCAAATATTGGGTTTCCGTCCTTGTAAGTAGAATCTCAATAGAGTGAGGGACCATTAGAGTCAGGGGATATCCCATCACAATGCCTTCACACTGTGTAAGGCTTTGACCAACTGCTGCAACTGCGCGCAAACAACCCGGTAAGGTTGCTGCGACTGGGTCCAAAGTAGCTGATAAATATGCTAATGGGCGATTTACACCTCCATGGACCTTTGTCAAGACAGACAAAGAACATGCATCATGCTCATGACAAAAAAATGTGAAAGGCTTCTTGTAATTAGGCATATTCAACGATGGAGCCCTGCACAAACTTTCTCACAATTCACTGAATGCTTTCATTTCATCCTCGTCTAAAACTATGGGATCAGTGACTTCCTTATGAGTCAGCTTCTGCAATGGTCTTGAAATGACCGAAAAATTTGGGATCCATTGGCGACAATAGCCTACCGTTCCCAAAAACATCCTGACATCTCTCTGTGTAGTCGGGGGATTTATCTGCAATATGGTTGTAATCCTTTCTCTGGATATCTTCCTTGAACCCTTCTCAATCTGGTGACCCAAATATTTCACTACTTTCTGACAGTAATGCAATTTCAGTGGAGACACTTTGTGACCATTCTTTCCCAAATGGTTCAACAGGGCAATTGTATCATACTTGCATTCGCCCCCTGTTTTGGATGCAATCAGTAAGTCATCAATGTACTGCACCAAGGCCGACTGGAAAGGCAATTCCACTGACTCCAAATTATTTTTCAAGATCTGATTGAATATGGAAGGTGACTCTGCATACCCTTGAGGAATTCTGCACCAGCAATAAACTCGATCCAGGAATTTAAAACAAAAGAGAAATTGACTATCCTCATGAAGAGCCACAGAAAAGAATGCTGACAAATCGATGACAGTAAAGCCCTCTCGACATCACATGGAATCTGGAACAATATCACAGCTGGTTTTGGAACCACGGGACAACCTTTGACCACAATCTCATTTATTTTTCTCAAATCCTGAACAATCTGAACCTTCCCACAGGGCTTCTTCAAACCCATTATTGGTGAGTTACATGGACTGCTCAATACTTCCTTCAGAACCCCTTGCTGTACAAAGTCTGCAATTATCTGGGCAACCTTCATAAGGACATCTTGCAGCATATGGTACTGTGAAGTTGGGTGAAAACTGCATTTGGCTTCACAGTAACTTTGGCTGGTTCCATTCCCTTTATCAAACCTATGGAGCTCTTTCACAGTGAACATCGGGAAAAACTCAATCAAAGGGTACTCGTCATTTGTAGTTTCACACTCTATTTCTGGGGCTTGGTCCTCTTCATCATCACTATTCGTCTGAATCTCAATTCCATCATTTGAACAAGTAATCAAACACTTCGCTTTACACAATTTCTTCCCAGTAGATATACCGGACTTGAATCGCAGACTACAAATTCATGCAATCCCTGAAAATTGCCAATCACAACTTGAACTGGATTTGTAATTGGGTTTGTCAAATACTGTTTTGCTACTACCACAACCAAGGGGCAAATTTGGAACTTCTGCACTTCTCACTGTAGAACATGTAGCTCCCGTGTCAACCAAGAATGAAACCTTATGACTCATAACCTTTCCATTCACATAGGGACCTCTTTGGTCTACTTCTAGGCAAGTCACAAGCACACATGGGTCCTCATCTGAACTGTCACTCGTCCATTCATCATTTATTCCATTCTCACTGTGTAACGGGAATTGGTGCACTGCGCTACTATTTCTTTTATGCCTCTGACCTGTGACCTGTTGAGATAGCGTCAACTGTTGCTGCTCCATCAGGGCTTGAGGTATTTGAATTTGCTGTCTAAGCACCATAGGAACCTGCTGTTGCATTGGCTACAACTGTGAAACTTATGCATGTGGCATTTGCACCTGCTGCATGGGCTGAATATTCTGCATTTGATTCACATTATTCTGAAAATTTGGATTAGGACCTCTCACTCTCGGTCCTCTCATATTCTGGAATGGATTGATGTAATTACTCTGCTGAACAACACCTTCCTGCACCATCATTGGACACTCCTGTTTCAAATGTCCCTCAGCTCTGCAAATATGACATGGAAACAGCTTCTTCATTCTCTGCACATCATTCTGAAACACTACAGTATTCAAGTCTGGACCACGATTCATATTGCCTCCATGACCTCTGCCTCTTACCTGAGGCTGAAACATGATGTTTCCCTGCTGCTGCGGCAACTGCTGAGAAAAATTTCCCTGCACTCATGTTTGAGCGACTTTAATCTGCATCACCATCGCCTTCTCTTTCAACTTTTTCAGCTTCAACTCAATCTCATTACTACAGTATTTTGCATACTGCAACACCTCATCAATCGGCTTTGCTTACCAGCAAATCAAATGACTCTTAATCATCTGGCTAATTTCAGGTCTCAACCCTTCCACAAATCTGAACACAAACTGAAGCATGTCTTTCACCTCAATTGTTTCTGTACCTGCAAGCGTCTCTCATAATATTGATGTATCGACTCCTTTGCTTCCTGAGCTGTCCTGTCAAATCTCTGCCGATCAAGATTCTTGGGTGAAATTCTTGATTTCAGAAACTCAATCACCTTATAGTAATATTTCATTACCTCAGGAGACGGTGAACCTGTATTCTTGTCTTGGTCTGGTTCACTTGTTGGCCAATCTACACTGCTCTTACACTCGATCCATAAGTCAGCTGGAACCACTATCTCTAGTAATGTGTTCAAGTCTTCCCACAAACACTTCGCAAGTTTCACGAATCTGTCTGTCTGCTGATACCACTCTACTGGCTTTTCTCTCAATTTTGGATAATCATTTGTGAATGACAGAATGTCACTTCTGCTCCAAGGGACATGGAATTTCTCTCTTTGGCAATATTTTTACTGGATCTTTTCCCTGCTGCACACTTTCAGTCAGCTCCACAGAATCCCTTTTTCTCTTTTCTTTACCCATCTGCCTTCCCATTTGTCTAATGCTCTCCAAGTCTGGGCACTTTGGAGCAATTCTTTAAGGTGTGCCTTCATTCCGGCAGATCTCATGTGTTCAAAATATTTAGCCCCAAAATCGAATCTGTAACTCCTCTTCAAATGCTTTGTTTTCTCTATTTCTATGCTGTATTTTTCTGCTAAGTCTGCTAGTTTCTGATGTACATTGCTCACTTCTCTTGTAATCTTTGGGCACAAATATTTCAATTGTGCCTCTGTGTAGGATTCTAACCTATTCACCCCCATCGTTCCTTCAATGAGTTCACCTGCTTCCATGCTTAGCCTAGCACAATTCAAATACTCTTCTCCTTTAGGGGCACTCTGTGGGGTATTCAGCTTGTCTAACTAGTCAGTTAATTGCTGAGCTGTCAAACCTTGTAACAAAATGTTACTTGTTTGGACCAGTGGCACCTGCTGTGCAACTGCATTCGGAGTCTGCGGTGTCAATAATTTAATAATAAGTTCTGGCTAACATTTGGCCCTGCCACCGTATCTGGAAGTGCTATGAATGGACTAAGGTCTAACAATGATCTTGATGCATCAAAAGTCTGTCCCACAGGAGAGACTACTCAAGCATTTTCATTATGTCCTCCCCTCATTAGGTTCTGAGACATTGTTCCCTGTTCACCTACAGTCAGCTTCTTTTGTTCAAACAATGGTATCGCTGAACCAACAGTAATAGGTAGCGATATAGCATTTGGGGCTGCTCTGGCACCTACACTCAGTGGGAGAGTAACTCCCATATTCTGATTCATCGTCGGAGTCATATCTAACTGTGTCCCTGTCACTAGCGTAAATCTTGGCATTACCTGTGGCTGTACTTGGGGCAATAAAATTGGAGTCGGCTCAGTCTGAACTAATATTGGTCTCAGGAAGACCTGCTCTGTCGGCACCACTAAGTTTGAGGTTGTTTCCATAATGGGCACATCAGGATGAATTCTCTGTACCTGTGGCGGCTGCATCTGTGTTTGCACTATAGAAGTAGTAGGCACATTAGGACCACTTTGCACCGCATTCTGTGTCAGGCTAGCATTAACCTGTATTCCACTCACTGTCGCATTAACCTGTGTCGGCGCTGTTGGAGCAACACTGGCACTTGGACTCCCCTCATGTACTGTATGTGGTGGTGGGCAATCGCTCAATAACTGCATAATAAACTCATCATCGTCCGATTCTTCCTCTACTGTAGAAGATTTTCTAGCCTCCCTACTCTCAGACGGACTTTTGTTAGTTTTCCTAGGAGCTTTCTTTCCTTCCTTCTCATTCTCCTGCGTAATTGCAGGAAACAATTTAATCCCTTGCCAAATCTTCATTCTCCATGCTTTCTGAACACAGTCCCATCTAGCCTCCGCTAGAGTCTTTTCTGCCTTTCTCATTCTCCTCTCAAATTTCAATTGCTGTTTCTGTCTGGCTAATAGCTCCCAAATTTGTAATGTCTCAAACTGTGCTGGTCTCGGAAGGGGTTTCGATTCATATAGCACAATCCATAAATGCTCCAAAACCCTCAAATTCCAACGCTCCATTTGTAGGAAACGCCAAGCTCCCATCTTTTTCAGTCAATTTGCACCATTGCTTTAGCCAAAGACAAGGCATGACACTCCTCTCTTCCATTACAATGTAAGCTGGTGTATTTTCTGGCTTTGTACACTTGCTGTAATGTATGTATCACCCCTTAGGGCAGTTTTTAGCGTTTAAAAAAAGTGTAATCTTTTCGACCATTTGTTATTCAAAATCAAATCAGGAAGTGACTTTTAATCCCAAGATTCCTTTCACCTACTTTCTCAACCAATTGCCTCTTACGGACGGCTGCCAATCCATGCACGACCCTTCTCACTAACTGACCTGTCTCAGCGTGGCTCCAATGGCATCACACTCACACGTACTGTGGGTGACAAAGTCTTGCGGCTCGTTCTCCTTCGCTCCAATTCACACAAAACTAATGCAAAATATTGCGAGCACTAATCCAAAAACCAAAAAACGAAAACAAATCTGCTGGGTTATTACAGGAAAGGTAACACAATCGCTTCAGAAACCTTACGGATTTTTCACTGGTAGCTCTTCCTGTACTTACAGCTACTCCTTCTTTCCCGGTCTCCCAGATTCGCAAGCAAAATTCGACCTGCAAGTTTTACTCTCAACTAATCAATGGGTCTGTCCTAGTGCACATACAACTCTCCAAATCTCAGCTGAAATGTTCTTTCACTCACTTTACTTACACACTGACTTGTTGACAACACCCGATCAACCTGCTAAACCAGACAAATTACAACATATAACCGTGTCTCATACACTTTTTCAATATACTCCGGAGTCCTAGACCACGCAGGGTCTGTAACCAAGTGGACAATTTTTTAGCACAAAACGCCACACACACATTAAGTTCAATGACTTCCCTACTCTCACACTGTGGAGTACGCACACTCCTACTACAACTTCATTTGGGGTATGCAAACTCCCTAAAATCCTCCCAACCTCACAATTCACCTGTGATTTGCATAAGCTGTGCAAGCGCAGCCTATTTCTCTCTCACTATCACTAGAACACCGGGACCATCCTCAAACAACCATTAGCAGGATCGAGGATCTGGGAAAGTCATTTCTGGATTTAAGGGAAAATTGTGTCTCCAATTATCATCCTTGAAAAACAAAATCCAAATCTCAATAATAATGAAATCTCAAAGGACTACCTCATGAGACTGTTGCCATCTCTGGGACCTTCAATTCTGCTATTATCTCTGTCAACACCTGTCACTTTGTATCGGACATCTATGGTAAGCTACTAAGGAGAAGAACCATCAGTTTCTTACCATGTCTCTGTTAGTCTATTATTCTATACTGGACGTCTATCAATCAATCAATCGCATTTATAAAGCGCGCTACTCACCCATAAAGGGTCTCAAGGCGCTGGAGGGGGGGGGGGGGTCAGTGCTCGAAGAGCCAGGTCTTGAGCTGCCTTCTGAAGGAGAGGTGGTCAGTATGGCGCGAAGGTGGCTGGGCAGAGAGTTCCAGGTTTTCGCTGCTAGGAAAGAGAAGGATCTTCCTCCGGCGGTGGCTTTGCGGATGCGGGGTACGGCTGCCAGGGCCTGTCCGGTCGAGCGTAGAGTGCGCGGAGGGGTGTAGAAGGAGACGCAGTTGTTGATGATTTTGGGTCCGAGGTCGTGGAGGGCTTTGTGTGCGTGGGTGAGGAGTCGGAAGGTGATCCTCTTGTTGACTGGGAGCCAATGAAGTCTCTTCAGGTGTCCGGAAATGTGGTGGTGGCGGGGTATGTCCAGGATGAGTCGTGCGGCAGCGTTCTGGATCCGTTGTAGTTTCCTCTGCAGCTTGGTGGTGATGCCGGCGTATAGGGTGTTCCCGTAGTCCAGGCGGCTGGTGACGAGGGCGTGGGTGACGGTCTTCCTGGTGTCGGTGGGGATCCAGCGGAAGATCTTGCGGAGCATGCGGAGGGTGTTGAAGCATGCCGAGGTCACCGAGTTGACCTGTCTGGTCATGGAGAGGGATGAGTCCAGGATGAAGCCGAGGTTGCGTGCGTGGTCGGTGGGTTGGGGAGTGCTGCCTAGGGCGGGGGGCCACCAGGAGTCGTCTCATGCGGCGGGAGTAGGGCCGAGGATGAGGACCTCCGTCTTATCTGTGTTCAGTTTAAGCCGGCTGTCTGTCATCCAGTTCGCTACTTCCTTCATTCCTTCATGTAGTCTGGTCCTAGCTGAGGTGGGGTTGTTTGTGAGGGATAAGATGAGCTGGGTGTCGTCGGCGTAGGATATGAGGTCGAGTCCGTGTTTGCGTGCGATGTTCGCCAGGGGGGTCATGTAGACGTTGAAGAGAGTGGGGCTGAGGGAGGATCCTTGGGGTACGCCGCAGATGATCTCCGTGGCTGTGGATCTGAAGGGGGGCAGGCGGACTCTCTGAGTCCTTCCGGAGAGGAAGGAGACGATCCATTCCAGGGCCTTGCCTCTGATGCCGGCGTTGCTGAGGCGGTGTATCAGGGTGCGGTGGCAGACCGTGTCAAAGGCTGCAGAGAGGTCCAGGAGTATGAGGGCCACGGTTTCTCCCTTGTCAGTCAGGGCTCGGATGTCGTCCGTGGCTGCGATGAGGGCGGTTTCGGTGCTGTGGTTGGCCCTGAAATCGAACTGTGTGGGGTCGAGGGAGTCGTTGGTTTCCAGGGCGGTGGTGAGTTGAGCGTTGACGATTTTCTCAATCACTTTGGCGGGGAATGGTAGGAGAGAGATGGGCCGGAAGTTTTTGAGTTCGGTGGGGTCTGCTGTAGGTTTCTTTAGGAGGGCGTTGAGCTCTGCGTGTTTCCAGCTCTCCGGGAAGGTGGCGGCGGTGAGGGAGGCGTTGATGACGTCTCGGAGGTGCGGTGCGATGATGTTGTCGGCCTTGTTGTAGATGTGGTGCGGGCAGGGGTCTGATGGGGATCCGGAGTGGATCGAGTTCATGACGCGGGTGGTCTCCTTGGTGGTGGTAGGGCTCCAGGTGAGGATGGTGGTGATGTCGGTGGCGGGTTCCGGGTGGGGGTTTGCGTTGGGGGTCGGGAAGCTGTTGTATATGTCGATGATCTTGTGGTGGAAGAAGGTTGCGAGGGAGTCGCAGAGGTCCTGTGAGGGGGGAATAGGGTTGTTTTCTGCGTCCGGGTTGGAGAGCTCTTTGACGATGCCAAATAGTTCCTTGCTGTTGTGGGCGTTGTTGTCAAGTCTGTTCCGGTAGGCTGTTTTTCGTGCGGCGCGGAGGTGTTGGTGGTGTTGGCGGGTGGCGTCCTTGAGAGCTGACATGTTCTCTTCGGTCTGGTTGAGGCGCCACGCCTTCTCGCGGGCGCGGCATTCTTTCTTGGAGTTCTTGAGGTCGGGGGTGAACCAGGAGTTTTTCTTGTGGTTGTTGGTGTTGGCTTGAGTCTTCAGGGGGGCCAGGAGGTTGGCGCAGTCGGAGATCCAGCTTGTGAGGTTGTTGGCAGCTTCGTTTGGGTCGGTGGTGCTGGTGGGTTGGTTCTGGGAGAGGGTTGATGCGAGCTGTTCAGTGGTGATACGATTCCAGTGTCTTCTTGGTGGTTGCTGGGTGTGGTGAAGCACGGTGGTCTTCTTGAAGCTGAAGTGGACACAGCTGTGGTCCGACCAGGTGAGTTCGGTGGTATGGCTGACGGTGATGTGTTTG
Organism: Pleurodeles waltl; assembly: GCF_031143425.1. NCBI lineage: Eukaryota > Metazoa > Chordata > Amphibia > Caudata > Salamandridae > Pleurodeles > Pleurodeles waltl. The sequence goes on from NC_090436.1 coordinate 738,882,807, forward strand.
CTGGAGGAGAAGATGGGGTTGAGCGTGTGTCCGGCGTGGTGGGTGGGTGTGTTGACTAGTTGTTTCAGTCCCAGGTTGGCGAGGTTGTCCAGTAGGGCGGTGGTGTTTTTGTCGGTGAGGTTCTCCAGGTGAAAGTTGAGGTCTCCTAGGAGGATGTAGTCGGTGGACAGGAGTGCGTGAGGGTTGACAAAGTCTGCGATGTCTTCGCTGAACTTGGCGCGGGGTCCTGGTGGTCTGTACATGAGGGTGCCTTTGAGGGTGGTCTTGGGGTCGCTGTGGATCGTGAAGTGGAGATGTTCGGCGTCGGGGAGTGAGTCGTCGGTGTGGGTCGAGATGCGGATGGAGTTTTTGTGTGCGATGGCGATGCCTCCTCCGATGCGGTTGGTGCGGTCTTTCCGGATGATTTTGAAGCCGTCGGGGATGGCTATGGCGATGTCGGGTGCCGAGGAGGGGTTCATCCAGGTCTCGGTGAGGAAGGCGATGTCCGGGTTTGTTGAGTTGATGAGGTTCCACAGTTCGATGGCGTGCCTGTGGATGGATCGGGTGTTGACCAGGATGCAGTGGAGATTGCTTCCGGGGGGGTTGTTCTTGGCGGGAGCGGAGTGGGCCCGAAGGCAGGTGAAGCGGCAGTTGTTGCAGGTGAAGGATCCGTGGGTCCGTTTCGGGGTGGCGCGATAGCAGCCCGGCGTGCGGCCAGGGTTGAGTTTGGTGAGCGTGGTGGAGTCGTAGGTCAGGCGGGAGGCGCGGGGACCAGGGGGTCGGGCGCTGGGCTGGGTCCAGGCGCGGACGGGCGCAGACGGGCTTGCCTTAGGCGCGCCTTCGGCGCGCCAGCGGCGCGCCCGCTGCGCGCGTCCGCTGCGCGGCCTCGCAGCGGCCGCCATTTAAGGGGTAGCCGGGGAGGCGGGGTTAGCTGGGAGGCGGGAGGTGAGCGGGTAGGTGAAAAAGCGGGAAAGCAACGGCGGGAAGCCTCGAGAGTGGCGAGGAGGCCTATAAACGAAAAAGTACAGAAAAAGGTACGAAAAACGTGGAAAAAACGCGGAAAAACGAGGAGAAAAGGTGGCGGAAGGACGGGGGGGGCGGCGGGGACACTCGGCGAAGGCAGGCACTCGGGGTACACGGAGAGAAGGGGGGCGCGATCACAACAGGCAGGCAGCGAGGGGCACACACAGGCAAAACCAAGCAGGCAGACAGCAAAGGGCACACACTCGGGGTACACGGAGAGAGGGGAGCGCGATCACAACAAGCAGATAGCAAAGGGCACACACAGGCAAAACCAAGCGGGCAGACAGCAATAGGGAGAAGGCACACAGGTCTGGTGGCGCTGTGAGGACGGGGGAGCGACCTACCCTGGGGTCAAGGGTCGCTACCACGGCCTCGCAGCGGCCGCCATTTAAGGGGTAGCCGGGGAGGCGGGGTTAGCTGGGAGGTGGGAGGTGAGCGGGTAGGTGAAAAAGCGGGAAAGCAACGGCGGGAAGCCTCGAGAGTGGCGAGGAGGCCTATAAACGAAAAAGTACCGAAAAAGGTACGAAAAACGTGGAAAAAACGCGGAAAAACGAGGAGAAAAGGCGGCGGAAGGACGGGGGGGCGGCGGGGACACTCGGCGAAGGCAGGCACTCGGGGTACACGGAGAGAAGGGGTGCGCGATCACAACAAGCAGGCAGCGAGGGGCACACACAGGCAAAACCAAGCAGGCAGACCGCAAAGGGCACACACTCGGGGTACATGGAGAGAGGGGAGCGCGATCACAACAAGCAGATAGCAAAGGGCACACACAGGCAAAACCAAGCGGGCAGACAGCAATAGGGAGAAGGCACACAGGTCTGGTGGCGCTGTGAGGACGGGGGAGCGACCTACCCTGGGGTCAAGGGTCGCTACCACGGCCTCGCAGCGGCCGCCAGTTAAGGGGTAGCCGGGGAGGCGGGGTTAGCTGGGAGGTGGGAGGTGAGCGGGTAGGTGAAAAAGCGGGAAAGCAACGGCGGGAAGCCTCGAGAGTGGCGAGGAGGCCTATAAACGAAAAAGTACCGAAAAAGGTACGAAAAACGTGGAAAAAACGCGGAAAAACGAGGAGAAAAGGCGGCGGAAGGACGGGGGGCGGCGGGGACACTCGGCGAAGGCAGGCACTCGGGGTACACGGAGAGAAGGGGGCGCGATCACAACAAGCAGGCAGCGAGGGGCACACACAGGCAAAACCAAGCAGGCAGACAGCAAAGGGCACACACTCGGGGTACACGGAGAGAGGGGAGCGCGATCACAACAAGCAGATAGCAAAGGGCACACACAGGCAAAACCAAGCGGGCAGACAGCAATAGGGAGAAGGCACACAGGTCTTGTGGCGCTGTGAGGACGGGGGAGCGACCTACCCTGGGGTCAAGGGTCGCTACCACGGCCTCGCAGCGGCCGCCATTTAAGGGGTAGCCGGGGAGGCGGGGTTAGCTGGGAGGCCGGAGGTGAGCGGGTAGGTGAAAAAGCGGGAAAGCAACGGCGGGAAGCCTCGAGAGTGGCGAGGAGGCCTATAAACGAAAAAGTACAGAAAAAGGTACGAAAAACGTGGAAAAAACGCGGAAAAACGAGGAGAAAAGGTGGCGGAAGGACGGGGGGGCGGCGGGGACACTCGGCGAAGGCAGGCACTCGGGGTACACGGAGAGAAGGGGGGCGCGATCACAACAGGCAGGCAGCGAGGGGCACACACAGGCAAAACCAAGCAGGCAGACAGCAAAGGGCACACACTCGGGGTACACGGAGAGAGGGGAGCGCGATCACAACAAGCAGATAGCAAAGGGCACACACAGGCAAAACCAAGCGGGCAGACAGCAATAGGGAGAAGGCACACAGGTCTGGTGGCGCTGTGAGGACGGGGGAGCGACCTATTCTATACTGGACGTCTATGGTAAGCTCTTAAGGAGACCAACCATCAGTCTGCTACCATCACTGTTACCGTGTCTGACCTTAATAAGTAAACTTACAAGGGGACTTGAATAGGTCGATGAACCTTTTGACTCGCAATTAAGATGTTCTTACCATAGATCCAGTACATAATCTGTAATCAATACACAATAATCAATAACCATTAGTAATCAATATAGGGTGGATCAGCAAAGCAGAATCAGGCTTCGTCAGCTGGACATCAGTCGATCAGCAAAGCATCAGGCTTCAACATCAGAATTTAAAAGGGCAAAGTCTTTAAGCATTAAAGTTAAGCATGTCTCTAGTAAAGATGTATAAGAAAGTAATAACCTTTCGGTCAGGAAAAATATGGACAGTAAGTGGTCTTATCTCAGAATAAGTGAGAGCATGAAGGCAAGGGAGAGAATGAGCCAGAATGTTCGTCTTCTCACTGTGCAGTGTTGTTATATTAAAGTTACCTAAACTTTCCCCTAATTCCCTATTGGTCAGTTAATCATATGTTCGCACTCTGTCCAATAAAACTAAAATGTCAAATCTATGAATTCTAATATTTCTCTGTTCTCATATTGTTGAATGGATTGTCTTGCGATGTCCTCATCATCCAGCTTGTCAGGTAACAATATTGTTGAAGCTTGTACTCTAGTCAGTATCCTCATTGTTTTTGTCCTGGGAAAGTTAGTCACACACATATTACACATAAAATGTTACATTAGCAAGAACAGCATCTCCTAGCAGTTGGTTCACATGAAAAGCTACAGTTATGAGCACATTTAAACAATTCAATAGACATTTCACAGTTTAACTCACTTGGTCAGCATTTTTATTAAACGCTAAGAAATATTTTTTACATGAGGCCTGTCAAATAGGCCAAGACACTAGCTAAGTTAAGGCCTACAATTAATAAAGCTAATACTTACTGCATAACCCTTAACATGACATATTACTGCATTAGTCTAATATATATTCAACATTTCATATTATTTAATCATTGATTAGTACATTTCATTAACATTGGTGGCCATTCTTCGTGATCACATTTTCAAATGCGTGCATTATTTTACTACGTTATTACGTTTTCTACATAAACCTATTGTTCAAAATACATAAACACTCATTAATAATTTTAATTAATACACCTGCGCTAGCATCACCATGTTCTTTGGAACATTCGCTGGACAAACTATAACTCTGGCGTAGTTGCCAGCAGTTTGCCTGTCCACCAGATGCTTCACTGGTCATGGGTTCCTGTATCCTCTGAAACTGGAAGAAACAAATCTACACTCATCGCAAGGTTTTCTCACTGCAGTTTTTCCATCAAAGGATTTCATTTAACACCAGTGCATATTACACCATGGTTGACAACTGGCATAGAATTGATTTTTACTGTTCAATTATTGACTAAAATTAGAAATATAATACAATATAATATAATAAAATATATCATATAATATAGTATCATAATAGTATAATAATCGCCACTTTGTACCTTATGAGGATATTCCAAGTCACCACATAGTTTCCTGACCACATAGAAGAATGAGGCCAAAGGACAATATCCTTTAAAAGGTCATGGATCACTTCGGTGACCTGCAATATCCTTACAACATTCATCAGGGGGTCCTTAAAAAACATGGCCACATCCTAACCCTTCCCACAAACCACTTACATCCATAGTGTATTGCTCTTTCATATGAAAGAGAAAGAATGTTTTTAAACATAAATAAAATGAGAAACTCTAGTACCAGATTGAACACACCAAAAAGCAGTTATAATCAATATAGTACAAGTCAGAGTAAAAAGAAACACTGTAGCTCAAATTGTAACCAAAAAAAACCCAGAGAGATTCTATCTTTCCAATAATTACCTAAAATGTGGAAACAATGAAGATGCTACCATAAATACCTCATTTTTGATAATCACTGATCATATACAAAAACAGAGCAACTTATCATATACAAAAACAGAGCAAAGGAAAAGCAACGCTTTGTTTTTTAGTTTTTAAAGCACATCTTTCCCCTCCGCTGCTGACTCTGGCAGCAGGCACAGTGATGTCAGAAGTCAAATGTAATCAGGAGCTTATTTATAGGTCCCCATGGTGCAGGGCAGTACAGCAACTGACCTTGCTGTACTGCTCTGTGCCACAGGGAAAAGGCAGTTATGCACCACATCTACGATACATTTATCTCCTCTCCATCTGCGCTGGCGCACAACGGGCTGCCTAGCACCAATGCATGCATCCTTGCACCACGGTGCAAGGATGCCTTTTGTGACAGGCAGGATTGTTTCTCTGCAGGAAAGCAGTAGCGGCTGCTGTCAGGGCAAAGTGGTGGTGGGGGGTGGGGCAACAATAATAGCACAAAAAGAAAAAAGAAGAACTTACCTGCCGCATCAGCAGAATGCAGTACACATAGAATGAGGAACAAAGGAGGAGAAATAAAAATATTTCTCCTCGCTGCGCCTCCCCTGGGGAGGCGTAAGATTTTGACGCATTCACAGGTTTATAGTGCCTTGTAAATTTGGCAATGCACTAAAACCCATGGGTGTTGTGTGGAGAAATCCACTGCAATGCCCAATGAACACATCCCTGAAGCAGTGTAAGGCAACGCAGCCACTTGCGCTGGTTTGCCTTACACCATATTTACAAAGCCATGGAAAGATATGCAAGGTGGCTCTGTATGGCCCTGTAGATATGGGCCTACACAAAGCACCGCCAGTGCATCACAAAAAGTGATGCACCAGCGGCACACAGGGCTTGTAAATAAGCCCCTCAGTTTTACACTCAAGCAGCTATGTTATCTCCTTATTACAGGCGACTATGGACGTCATGAGTTGCCTGTAATAATTAACATAGAGATAGGCTTTTATACAGGGATTGCAGGCACCTCTGTAATATAATATGATATAAGATAAGATAAGATAAGATAAGATAAGATAATAGGAAATGGGTTGTGCAGATTTACTCTGCTTGGATTTTGGGAGTTCTGACTAGCTAGTTTTGGACTTTTACTGTGCATGCGTTTTCTCAATTCAGTCTCACTCATGGTAAATTCTGTGGAAATGGAATGAGAATGATAAATGTCTGTCTCCACCCTTTGGGATAAAATCTACTGCTGCACAGCTCGGGATGAGGCTCAGAAATTGTTGACACACAAACATGTGAGTGCATGCTTCTTCACCCATGTGTGGGCTGAGCGCTTGAGACTACCATCTAGCTCATCTCTATTTGTTGTAGAAGGGACAATTCTAGAATTAGTGCTGACTTGATGTAGGCCTCATAATGTGAGTAGGAATTTATTGTGTACATATATAGTTCTTACTGAAAGGAACCACTGCACACTTGGCACTTGAGATACTGGTCATGTATCAATTTTAGGAAAGACAGATAAACCAAGTCTAGATCAACTGTCATTTTTTGTGATAACGCTACTCGTTACAACACTTTAAGAATTACCATGTTTTCCTGGATCAGCCATAATCTGATTGCAGACCTTTTTCCTCTATTGGCCTCCATTTATCACTCTGCTGGCTAGCCAGAGGATCAAATGCTTTCCCAAACAAAAGAGCTATTAAAGGTGTTTGGGACAGTTCCTGGAAAAGGAAGGGATGTGGAGGAAATCTGCATGTGCTGACTAACTCTTCACACTGTGCCTGGCCTATGCAAGCCCTAGCCCACAGAAACAAATGAGCAAAACCTGACATCGGGAGCCAAACAAAGGGGAGTGCCCCCTTTGAAGTTTGGGTGGGAAGGGATCAGTCAGTTGTGTCAACTGGCCTGAGACTCCCAGGGAAGGTCATTTCCTACGCCAATAGAAGAGACCACATTTACATGTCCTAGAATGCCGTATAGGAGGCTAGGGTCCTGTGATGAGTAGATACCCTAGGTGCCTACCTTTCAAAGTGCTCAACCCCCCCACACTCAGCCGAAGCACATGAGAGAGCCACTTGAAAAGACTCTGGACATACAATACCAGAATAATGGCAAGCTGAAAGGCACAAGACTCTGAACCTTTGCAAGGATGGACCCCGTCATGCCGAGGAGTTTCGCACATACTCCTGAGACCTTACTCTGTGTCTCTTCTATACCTTATACCTCTAGATGAGATGGAGGGCTTACATGTCCCTTTTCTCTACATACACGCCAGCTTAATTATCGGGGAGCAAGACATAGCGCCCCCAACACAAGAATTTACCCAAAAGAACTGTTTTGTTTATAGCCCTGAGGAAGTCAATGAGATTAATTTCTCGGAGACGAAACACGTGTTGGCTGTTGGATGTTGTTGTTGACCACATATGGAATCTTTCTGATGTGATGAACATGTATGAAAACCTCGCACAAGAATAAAGACACTGAACTTTAACTCTGTTTGGATTATATATTGATTTTCCGAAGACCAAGAACCTAACTGTACAGGCTCTTATCTTATTTGATACGAGTGCCCTGGCCTTTTGCAAGGATGGACTTTGAGACTCTGAAACTGCAGCTGCCAACCAGGAATAGAATGAGTCACTTCAGAGCCAGTGGTTATAAGCCCTCTTATGCCCCCTGGGAAATAGTGGAGGGAATGGACCTGCTGGGGTAGCCTGGAGGGCTTCCCTGGGACTTATGTGGACTGGCCCGCAGCTCTACTCGAACAAAGGTGCCCTGTAAATAGTCAATATGATAGAGAAGGTGTTCTGTTGATTGGCTGTGGAGAGGCTGCGGAAGACTTCCCTCCAAGCAGGTGAGAGCATCCACAGTCCAGGTAGAGTAGAGGTCCAGCAACTGGAGCAGAAAACCAAGCTTCATCAGCAAAAGTTAATTTAGGAGCCAAGAGGACTGGAACAATGGTCCTAGCGGGTAGAGTTAAGGCACCAGTAGCAAAGCAACACATTCCCTGTGAAAATTAGGCCACAAGCCTAGAAATATCACCCTGAAAAGGTGCAATGTAGTAGCACTCCTCTACAATTTAATACATTTCCCTGGGGAGAGCAAAACCCATGGGGTCAGCACAATTACATTTGCTGTAGAGGTGGGGGGTGAGGGGACCCCTCCCAAAGATGACACTTGACCCCAGAGACCTATGGCATAAATGGAGGTCAAGAAGCTAAGTACTGCTGTGTCATGGTAAAATTGCCCTTAGGAAGGCCAGTTGTCAAGGGACCTAGTGCAGCTTGGCCCGTGCTTCTGTCTTGGGGAGCAGAGAAGAGTGGCGCAGCAGGAACTCTGCTGATGGGGAAGAAGGAAAATCACTTTAGTACAGGATATACACAGCCGAGCTGGGCGCAGTGAGTGGCTAGGGTTGTTAGGGCCTTGTGGCGCCCGGATGCCCTTGTACTCGTAATTACAGCAAAAACACTCCTAAGTATGTGCAATCATGTGTGAAGCATAATCCACCATTTAGCACTATTTCGTTAGCGCAACATGCACCCTCACATCCAAAATGGGCACTAAATGGTACAGGACACAAAAGCAGTAGCCAGCATCTGCGTGCTCTCTCTTAGTTCGTTTTACCTGTGCTAATTGCTCGAGCTTGCATAATCAATTAATTTTAGTAATGTTATATCACTAGAGTAATGCGTAATTGCTAAAATTACTCTGATTACTTATAAGTAGTTAAAAGATTTTTCGAAGCCTACTAATAGCCCAATTATTTAATATAATATAATATAATATAATATAATATAATATAATATAATATAATATAATGTAATTTAATATAGTATAACATAATATAATATAATATAGTGATGCATTAAATCCGTGTAAAAACCTGTTTATAATGTAATTAAACAGTTGAGTTAACTGTACGAACAATACTACATAGCTGGTTAAGTGTGATAAGTTATAACTATTGATTTGTGGCTCCTATAAGAGCAATCACCCAAGGGGAAAGGCAGGTCATAGGGAATTATCACATTTGCATTTTAAATAAAGAAAATGAGAACTATCTTTCATTTTTCTGATCTGTGTTTCTAAAATTAACTGTGATCATCAGATGGCATGAACAGTTTTGGACAAAGGTGATGATAGGCCCATGTATTATTAAGAAAAATTACCTGTTGTCATACACCTCAATTGTCTGCGTGTTTGGGGCACTCTGTGGTGATACTGGGATATGGTTCACAGTGGGTGGGTGTCATTTTTCTTTTCAACTTTGAGGAGATAGGAGTCCAGCATTCCCTGACGGTGTTCGAGACCTGCTTGTCCAGACCAGCTTGAGTGTGTTTGCTTCTACTCGTGTCCATGTCAACAACGCGGCCATCCAGTGCTAGCGGTCTGGGGATGGGGTGACTTCCATGACATAGCTATCGCTCTGCAGATGGGGTATCGGTTTCAGCGCGAAACAGGTGGCACATCGTTTTTCAGCAGCGTTGAAGGTGGTGCGTAGAAAATTTCCCTTAATGGTGTTCTGTGCGTGGATTTTAGACCTTGTTCTGCTAACTTCACTTTCAAGGGCCCAGGGACCGGTTGGGGCAACATTTGGCTAGGCAGGAGTCTCAGCAGAGAGTCCTGGTGCTGGCAGAGGAAGTCTTTGATGTCCCTAAGACCTAAAAACAGGAGGCAAGCTTGGTCCAAGCCCTTTGAGATTCATCTCAAGCAGGAATGCACAACAAAGTCCAGTCTTTGTCTACTTTTACAGGCAAAAGCAGCAACTGCAGGATAGCCCAACAAAGCACAGTCACATGCAGGGGCAGCACTTCTCCTTAGATCTTCTGCTCTTCTCCTTGGCAGAGGTTCCTCTTGAATCCAGAAGTGATCTTGAAGAAATCTAAAGTCTAGGGTTTTGAGTCCACTACTTATACCCCTTTCTGCCTTTGAAGTAGGCAAACTTCAAAGGGAAGTCTCTGCTGTTTACAGGATTTTGCCTTGCCCAGGCCAGGCCCCAGACATACATCAGGGGGTTGGAGACTGCATTATGTGAGGGCAGGCACAGCCCATTCATGGGTATGTGTCTATTCCTCCCTCCACTCCAGCCCAGATGGCTCATCAGGATATGCAGGCTACACCCCAGCTCCCTTTGTGTCACTGTCTAGAAGAGATTCACAAACAGCCCAACTGTCAGGTTGACCCAGACAGGGAATCCACAAACAGGCAGAGTCACAGAATGGTTTTAGCAAGAAAATGCCTAATTTATAAAAGTGGCATTTTCAAACTATCAATAAAAGAACCTACTTCACTAACAGTATTTGTAAATTCTGAGTTCAGAGACCCCAAACTTTAATTTTCCATCTGCTCTCAAAGGGACACTACACTTTAAGGATATTTAAAGGCAGCCCTCTCAAGTTAACCTATGGCCTTGAAACAGTGAAAACCAAATTTGGTAGTATTTCAATGTTAGTACATGTAAAACACCACAAGTACATGTCCTACCTTTAACAAACATTGCACCCTGCCCTTGAGGCTACCTAAGTCCGACCTTAGGGCTGCCTTACATGTACAAAAAGGGAAGGTTTGGGCCTGGCAAGTGGGTACACTTGTTGGGTTGAATTGGCAGTTTAAAACCGCACACAGACACTGCAGTGGCAGGTCTGAGTCATGTTTTCAGGGCTACTCATGTGGGTGGCACAATCAGTGCTGCAGGCCCATAAGAAGTATTTGATTTACAAGCACTAGGACCCTCTAATGACTTTACTAGGGACGTACTAGTAAATTAAATATGCCAATTATGAAGAAGCCAACTACACATGCAATTTCACATAAGAAGCACTTACACTTTAGCACTGGTCAGCAGTGGTAAAGTGCCCAGAGTAACAAAAGCAGCAAAAACAGTGTATAGCACATAGCAACAACCTAGGAAGTAGAGGTAAAAAGTTAGGGGAGACCACACCAAGGATACCAGGTCTAACACCTGTCCCTCCCCGCTAAAAGTGGCGAGAACTACCCAACCTCATGGGAGTTCTCTTCACTAAGGTGGAAGAATCTGGACAGACCATCAACACTGGCGTGTTCTGTTCCAGGGCGGTGTTCCACCATAAATTCCATCCCCTGTAGGGAAACGGTCCACCTCAACAGTTTTAGATTCTCACCTCTCATCTTCATTAACTATCCAATGGGCCTGAGGTCAGTCTGAACTGGAAGTGAGTCCAAAGTAAGTAGGGTCTTAGCTTCTTCAGTGCCCAGACCACAACAAAAGCCTCATGCTCAATTGCACTCCACCTATGTTCCCTGGGAAGTAACCTCCTACTAATGAAGGGTACAGGCTGGTCTAGGCCCTCTTCATTTAGCTTTGACAACACTGCTCCTACACCATGCTCTGAGACGTCAGTCTGCACGACAAATTCTTTAGAGAAGTCAGGCGCCATCAGCATGGGTGCTGTGCACATGGCTGCCTTCAGGGCATCAAAAGCTGTATGGCAAGACTCAGTCCAGATAGATCCCTTTCATTGGTTGTTTCTTGGAGTTTAACTTTGTTAAGGGAGCAACAATGGTGAAATACCCCTTAATAAACCTCCTATAGTAACCAATGAGACCTAAAAAGGCTCTCACCTCCATCTGGATCTTGGGAGGCTCCCAAGCTAGAATGGTGTCAATCTTTAGCTGTAGGGGAGTCACCTGGCCACTCCCCACCTGGTATCCCAAGTACACCATTGAACCCTGCCCTATTTGGCACTTGCTTGCCTTAATAGTGAGGCCTGCCTTCTGTAGGACCTCTAACCCTTTGCAGAGGAACTGCAAGTGTTCCTCCCAAGTGGAGCTGAACACAGCAAAGTCATCCAGGTAGGCTACACTGAAATCATCCAGCCCAGCCAACGCCTGGTTAACCAGACTCTGAAAAGTGGCGGGGCATTTTTCATCCCAAAGAGTATCACCCTAAACTGATAGTGCCCATCTGGGGTGCAAAATGCAGACCTCTCCTTGACCTCCTCAGTCAGAGCTATCTGCCAATATCCAGATGTTAAGTCAAACATGCTGAGGTATTTGGCAGCCCCAAACTGGTCAATGAGCTCATCAGCTCGGTGGTTCGGGTGCATGTCAGCCTTCATAACCGCATTGAGTCCACGGTAATCTACACATAACCTGAGTTCTGGGTGGCACCAGGATATGCAGCCTTTGGGACTAAGACAACAGGGCTGGCCCAAGGGCTACTGAAAAACTAAATAACCCCTAACGCTAACATCTTTGACACCTCATCCTTGATGTTATCCCTGATCTTGTCAGTCACTCTGTAAATCTTGTGTTTCACAGGTGGGCTGTGCCCGGTGTCCACATCATGTGTACTCAAATGAGAGATCCCTGGGTTCAAGGAAAACAATGAGGCAAACTGTCCCAACACCTGGCGACAGTCCCTCTGTTGCTCTAGAGTCAGTGAGGGGAGAGTTTTACACCCTCCACTGAACCATATTTCTCTTTGGCAGACAGGAGGTCACAAAGAGGCTCACTTTCTTCCTCCACCTCTTCATCTGTTGTCAACAGAATAGTCACTTGTGTCCTTTTAGAGTGAGGGTTGAGGCGGTTCACATGCAGGACCCTCAAAGGGTTCCTAAGAGTCCACAAGTTCACCAGATAGGTGACATTACTCTTGCGTTCCACCACCTCAAAAGGCCCTGTGCACTTGTCCCCGAGAGCCCTAGTCTCTACTTGGTCCATCACCCACACTTTCTGGCCAGGCTGCAGTCAACCAGAGTGGTATTCTGGTCAGGCCAACGCTTCATATCTTCCTGGCTTGCTTCCTGGTTGTCTTGAGTGAGCTTCCTAAAGCATGCTGTCTGGTTCCTCGGAGGGCTCACTTACTGGAGGCCTTCTCCAAGCCTTCCCTAACCAGACTCAGAGGTTTCCTGTCAGGGTGGCCATACAACCTCTCAAAATGGCTAAATCCAAGACCCTTTTGTGGCACCTCCCTCTAGGCAAACAAAAGGCATGGCAAGAGGACGTCTCACTAACATCTCAAGGGCTCTGACAGGCCCATGTTCATGCCCTTCAAAGTGCGGTTGAATCTCTCAACCAGAGCGTTACTTTGGGGGTGGTAAAGAGTGATAAACTTATATGTCACCCCGTACTCCTTCCACAGAGAGTTTATATATGTTGACCCCTATCATATACCACCTCCTTTGGGAACCCCATGAGGGTAAAACCGCCCATCAGTGCACGTCACACCACCGGGGTGGTGATTGAACTCAAAGGAATGGCTTCTGGGTACCGGGTGGCATGGTCTACCAAGACCAGGATAAACGCTTTGCCCATGGCTATCTTGGGATTCAGAGGCCCCACAATGTCAATACCAACACTTTCAAAGGGGGTGCTGACCATAGGAAAATGTTGGAGAAGAGCCTTACATTTCCCCCACTCTTGCCACTTGCCTGACAAGTTTGGCAAGACCTACTGTGTGCAGCTGAGTTCCTGCACATTTTGGGCCAGTAAAAGTGGGTGACAAACCTCTCATAGGTTTTGTCCTGCCCCAAATGACCAGCTAAAGAGCACATGATGAGCCAAACCCTGTAGGAAGGCTCTGAAGCAGTGGGGTACCATCAGCACATGGGATGACCCAGGTTCAGCAACCTTAGGCTCGCTATATAAGAGGCCATCCTCCCAATAAATCAAGTGTGAACCAGACTACTTGCCGGATGCCTGGTCTGGAACCTGCTGCCGCAAACCCTCCAGAATATGACATATATCTTCTGTGCCTCACAGAATGCTTCCCTGGTGGGTCCCCCTTCTTGCTGCCACTGAGTCAGCTCAGGGACCTCCCCCAGTTCAATCACCCTCAGGTTCAGCTTTCTCCCGGGCCGTGGGAACTTCTGGAGCATGTTTCCCACACCCCTTGCCCTTCCTCCTTCTGGTAGACACCTGAGCCACTCTTTCAGGCTCCAGGGTCTCCTAAGCACCCTGCCGGGCTGCCATTGACTGGGTGAACACACACTCCCACCCAGGCTGACCCAGCATCACCAAGTGAGGCCTGTGTTCCACCGCCTTCCAAGGGAATCCTCCAGGTCATTGCCAAGCAGACAATCTACTGGTATGGTTGAACTCACAGATACTCTCAAGGCACCTGAGACCCCCCCATTCAAAGGGAACATGCGCCACTCTGCACAGGCACTCTGAGGTGTCTACCTTAACTACTTGGTGAAGTACATGGGGATCTCTCTGCTCTTCAGATACCAGGTGGCTTCTCACAGTAGTCACACTGGCTCCTGTGTCTCTCAGAGCCTCCGCCCTCTACTAATTGATGGTCACTGCCTGTACTTCTTAGTGTTCTCAGGTACCAGGGTTCTCTGCTCCATCTTACTGTCCCCTAGTGAGATAAAGGGTCATATCAACTGACTCACACCCACCTGAAACCAACTGCTCCCCAAGTGCTACACTGGCCAAACCCTGTGACTGAGCACCTGTGGGTGCCAGTGTCCACTTGGGACATTTGGGATCCCTCCTCACATGACTCACCTGGTCACATGCATAACACTTGTAAGGATCCCCCTCTGCAGGTTTCCCTTTAGAAAACCAAGGCTTCTTTTCAACTGGGAATGCTGCCCTGGGAACTAGGTTTGTGCCCTTTAGAGAACTCCCACTGTTTACCCTTAAATCCCCCATTCTTCTGAGAGGGACCCTGCCCACCCTTGGTGTTGTCTCCCCCATACCTCCTTTGGACTCTGGGCACTCACAATGGTCCGCTTCCTGCGCAAGCTTCCTGGGATCAGTCAGCTTGCTGTTAATCAGGTGCTAGCGCAGTTCTGGAAAACAAAGACTGTACAAATGCTCTGAAGCAATCAAGTTGTAAAGCCCCTCATAAGTTGTTACCTTACTATCCTTCGCCAACCATCCAGTGACCTGCAAAAAGAATCAAATAACTATAGACATATACCTATATATTTTTTTTGTTTTCCATTCATCCTGCTTTTTGTTTGACCATGTGGCAGGTGGCCATTTTGTGTAGAAATCCAGTATGCTTTTAGGCCTGCATGTGCTCTTCTTTGTTGTGGTGGCCATGCTTCCTTGCTGGTTGTTGTTTGACCATGTGGCTGGTGGGCATTTTGTGTAGGCAGCCTGTGTGCATTAGGCCTGCATATGTTCTTCTTTGTTGTGGTGGCCATGCCTCCTTTCTGGTTGTTGTTTGACCAAATGGCTGGTGGCCATTTTGTGTGTTATTCAGACATAGTAGGTCAATGATTATTACTAATTGTACTATATGAGTAGTGTTTTAGATTTTTTCATAAACTTTTCTTGTATTTTACATCTCCACCACTCCTTGCTTCCCAAATCCCTGTGAGTTGTCATGGTAGTCCCCTTCCCTTAGTACATCAGCAATTGAATTAATTTTTTTTAATTGTATTCTTTTTTTGTAATTTGTTTCACCCCATGTCTGCCATAGGTGTACAGTTTCACTACATTACATTATTCAAGGATTATTATTCAATTTGTCACCAGCACCTCCCTGAGTGCCACGTGTCTCCTTAATGCAGATAAAGCTAACAGTTACATTCTGTATGTTGTGATTGTTGCTCTTTGTTATTCTTCATGAGTGGAGATGATAATGAAAGTTAATGGTGGTGTGGTTTTCGAATGGAAACACTGTAATTCAGAATTATTTGTAAGGTTAGTTAAGTAACCATTAAAATATATTGTTTCTACTGCTAATGCAACAACAACAACGCCATGTTTCACTGAGATCCTTATTGTATGGTTGCTTTTAGGTGAACAAACAGAAAGAGACATCATCCACAGTACTGCCAAACAGAAGGCCTGTGCATGATGTGACGCATAATCACACTCATGACCAAACGGACATCTCTTCAACTTGTGAAGCTAACTGCTACTACCAATTGACAGCTTCAAGATGGCCCCAAAGAAAGGTACTACCAAGAAAGTGGCCTGTGATAAGAAGGAGCTTCCCACCACTGTTATGTCATTCCAGATTGTTTTGGGCAAAAACATGTGCCTGCTGTACCAGCCTCTGGGCAGCAAGCTAGGAACAGCACTGCTGCATCAGCGGCCCAACTCCAAATTAGGCCCAAGCCCATTTCTGGCACAGAAGCAGCCTCTCTAATCACAGGAATGCCGATGAGCACTGATGTTGAATTGGACTTATCTCTTTCTCAAAGGACCCCCAAGACACTTCAATCTTTACTACTATATCCACCTTCCTACCTGCATGCCATCACAAACTCCTACCCCTACCATCACCCCCATCACTCCACCACCTAACACATACCCCACTATCACAACCCACCCATCCCAATACCAAGCCCTGCATGAAACACCAATGCATGGACACCCATCATAGACCTGCATGGACACCCATCACCACAGCATGCACACTATTGACAATCACTTAGCCAAACAAAGCACAACTCACACAAGCCAAAGCTGTCTTGCTAATAACAACCATAGAGGGAAACATATCCACGCAAAAGATGGCACACGCAGATACAATAACACTGCATTTGCATCCCCACAGGACCCCCACTCAATGTCACCGCAATGGAGGTGCCACCAACATCCAGTCCCCCCAGAAGAGGCCCACAGTGATGACAGCAGCTCTGCACGCCTGGATCACGATGATCAACCTGGCCCATCAGGGACCTTTGGACAGTGGGATACCCTGCCACAATCCCAACCCACCACAGAGCCTCCTCCCTCAGGAAACACCAGCACAGCACCCACCCAGTGGGCCCATACCTCTGTCCCCAGGACACTTCAATCAGCAGTGTGTCCACTACTACAGGGACCTCAGTCAACCCCATACACCCAAGACAATCAGAAACCTGGGGTCAGTGGCAGTGGGCACACAGTGCAGGGGACAGAGGGACAGGACAACAGGGAAGCTGGGAGGACTGCTGTGCAACTGGGGGAGGACAGGCCCAGGGACCCCACTCTCCACGAGGCACTTGCAGGGTTCCTGGGGGCATACCACCATTCCCAGGAGACCATGGGCCAGATACTGTACAATTTGCAGGAGACCCAATGGCTGCAGGAGGGACAATACCTGGGGATCAGGGAGGACCTGAAAGACATCCACACCACCTGGTCGCCATTGCAGGGATGCTGGCTGACATGGCCAACACCATGAGGGAGGCAGTGACACAACAACTGGCCCCTGACACTAGCCACACTGAAGAACAGCCCTCCACCTCCGCAGGCGCTAGTGGACAGGAGGCCCCGCCACAGGACCAACAGGCCACCAGCACCCCACCCCCTGCAGGAGGAGAAGCACCCCGCAAACAGTCCCTGTGATCCAGGCAGAAGCCAGAGAACATTGCCAAGACCCCTGCCAGGAAATAAGACTCTCCTGATTGTCACCCTTCTGTCCCACTCTGTCACCCTGTCCACCTTGAACTGCCGTTGCTCCCCTTCCAATGCCCCCTTGGACAATGCATCTGTGATACAAATAGACTGGACTCTACCCTGGACTTTCCTCCATCAGCAACCCAGCCCATTGCAATATCCACTCCACTTATTAGCACTTAAATAAACACCCTTTGAACAAATTCAAGTATGAAGTCTGGGGATTATATGACATATTTATAAGTTTCACAAACTGTAAACATTGCATTTCTAATCAACTGTAATATTAACATAGGTATAAACTATAGTGGGCAGCAGTAAACACACCAGGGGCCAGAGTGGGGCACAGAGATCTGAACATAGAGATGCCAAAGGGTACAGTAAGTGGCCATAGACATAGGGAAATCAGGCTGCCATGTTCAATGTCAAACACAAAACTGCAATGGAAGGTGAAGTTACAGTGTCTTACCTGTGTGTCACTGGAAGTAATGTTGAATGAGTGTACGTTAGTTGTCCACATCTTCTTCCCCTGCCTCCTCTTCGTCACTGTCCATAGACTCCACCACTGACACAAGACCATCTCCAGACTCATCCTCCAGCAGAAAAGGCACCTGGCGTCTCAAGGCCAGGTTGTGCAACATGCAACATGCAACATGCAACGATGATCTGGCACACCTTCTTGGGTGAGTAGTACAGGTATCCACCTGTTAGATGGAGGCAACAGAATCTGGCCTTCAGGAGGCCAAAGATTCTCTTAATTATCCTCCTTGTTTGCCCATGTGCCTCATTGTAACGTTCCACTGCACTTGTCCTGGCATTCCGCACTGGAGTCAGTAACCATGAGAAGTTGGGGTAACCAGAGTCATCTGTAAATATTGAGGGATACCTGTTAGCTACACACTCACCCTTAGGGCCAAACTCACACCCATATACCTACATGAACTGGGTAGGGACCATGGGCTCAACTATTAGCCACACCCGGTGCCTCTGGAGTTGAAACATCACATATGGAATGCTGCTATTCCTCAAGATAAAGGCATCATGCACAGAGCCAGGATACTTGACATTCACATTGGAGATGTACTGGTCTGCCAAACACGCCATCTGCACATTCAGAGAGTGAAAGCTTTTTCCATTCCTGAACACTTGTTCATTTCTCTGGGGGGGTGGGGCAAGTGAAATATGTGTACCATCAATGCACCAATGATTTTGGGGATATGTCCCAGGGCATAAAAGTCAGCCTTCACTGTGGCCAAATCATCCACCTGGGGGAATACGATGTAGCTGCACATGTGTTTCAGCAGGGCAGACAACACTCTGGTCAGCATGTTGGAGAACATTGGCTGAGAAATCCCTGATGCCATGGCAACTGTCGCTTGGAAGGAACCACTTGCCAGGAAATGGTGCACTGACAGGACCTGCACTAGAGGGGGGATACCTGTGGGCTGGCGGATAACTGAAATCAGGTCTGGATCCAATTGGGCACACAGTTCATGGACTGTGGCCCTATCAAGTCTGTAGGTCAGGATAATGTGCCTGCCCTCCATTGTCGCAGGTCCACCAGGGATCTGTACACGGAGGGATGTCTCCATCTCCTATTCATCCTCAGCGGTTGAACTCTAAGGTGAAAAACGGTGAGCAGAGGGTCATATTCACACATATATGAAAATAAAAATGCATTTCTTCCTTTACAGAAACAGTATGTGAATTTGAGAGTCAGTTGATGTGCCAATGTCTGCTGTGATGCAGTTAGGTGCCATGGCTTGTGCCCCCCTGAAATGACGGCTGACTGACGTGTGAGGAGAGACAAGTGGAAATGAGATAATTCTGCTGGCGTTTTGTGCAGTTGTGGTCGGCGGTCAACGACCACTGCACAATACCGCATTGGTTATCATTGGCCCTATGGGTTCCATGAGCCAATGGCGATGTATGCCAGCGGTGACGGTACGCACCGCCGTGGACGTGACTGCCATTTTCTATCTGTTCACTACACTGCAAGTGCTGCTGTGACCTCTGTCTGGAAGACACAATGGCTCGAGTTTCTGGGGAAAGGGCCGCCGCCTTCACTTCGGGGGAGTTGGAGAGACTGATGGATGGGGTCCTATCCCAGTACACTTTACTCTATGGTCCTCCAGATAAACAGGTGAATACACTGTGAGCATGATGCATGGTCCATGATTGTATTGATTGCTGTGTGTGTAAGCCTCGTGTGGGGGGGAACTGAGGGGTCCTGGGCAGAGTGATGCATGTCTGGTGGTCAATGTCTGTGCGTAAGGGGATGGGAGGGATATTGTGGGCCATCAGTGTAACACTCCGGACGGTATGACTAATCCCTTTTTTCTATGCATATTTTCCTGCAGGTCCAATCAGAAAAAGGGTATTTGGTGTGCCATTGCAAAGAAGGTGTGGACCCTGGGGGTCTTTGACAGGTGGAGCACCCACTGCCACAAACGGTGGGAGGACCTGCGCCGATGGTCAAGGAAGGCAGCGGAGGGCAAGCCGGGGCTGGCCTTCCAACGAGGAAGGAGTGCCCATCGTACCCTGACCCCCCGGATGTTCCCCATCCAGGTGGATGAGTGTTTAAAGGCATCTCAGCAGCCACAAGGGGGTGAGTACAGATTCAGAATAATGAATTTGCGCGCGTTAAGGTTTTACCTGGTTGGGGGATGTGGGCTGTGGGTGCCCATAGGCCAGGTCGAACTGGCAGGGTAGGTCCCTTGTTGGGCAGGCTCTGAAGCACTCCAACCCCAATAGTGTTAGTGGGCATCTACTGCTGGGCAGGGTCCTGTTGGTTTCAGGTGTGCAGCTAATGGCGTTAGGCAATGTACCCCATGGGCTGGTGACTAGCATTGTAACTGGTAGTGCATGGTCTAGTGCATAGGGCTGATCCCTGTGTGTTGTGTACGCCAACTGTAGTGTTGTTGCTGGCATTGACCAAGTGTATCCTCTGTCTCTCCTCCCCCTTTTTGTTTTGTCACCCTGTACTTGTGTGCATTAGCATCATCTGGCGGAGGAGCAGAGGCACCGGCAACAGAGGGAGCTGCATCCCACATGGGCCTGGAAGCCGAATCCACCGACAGTGAGGGCGCCAGTGGGACAGAGGGCGAGGGGAGCACCATGATGGAGACAGGGTGGACACTAAAGTTAGCTAATCCTCCTCAGATGGAAGCTCCCTGGCGGTGGCGGGCACCTCTGTGCCCACCCTAACAAGAGGTACAGCCACCACCCCGTACCAGCACCGCCCTTCCAGCAGCCCCTCAGCATGTTTCCCGTGCCCGCTCACCCAGGAGGGTGGGCATCTCATTCGCCCCAGGCACCTCAGGCCCTCCCCCAGTCAGCCCTGCTGCCCTCAGTGAGGAGGCTATTGACCTCCTGAGATCCCTCACTGTTAGGCAGTAAACCATACTGAATGCTGTCCAGTGTGTCGAAAGGCATTTGCAACAAACAAATGCATTCCTGGAGGGCATTCACTCTGGAGTGGCGGCCCTACAGAGAGCATTCCATGCTCTGGCCTCAGCACTGATGGCAGCCATTGTCCCTGTCTCCGGCCTCTCCCCTCTAACTTCCTCTACCCAGTCCCAATCCCCTCAACCCAACCTATCCCAAGCACACCTTCAGACAAGCATGCACCCAAATCAACACACAGAAGTGGCTCAGGCAAACACAAGCACCACACTTCATCTCACAGGCACTCACACAAGCACCATTCCCATGCAGACACACCAACATCCACTGCCTCCACTGTGTCCCCCTCCTCCTCGTTCTCCACCTCCCTCCCAGTAGCATCTCCACTCACACCTGCATGCACTACATCCTAATCCACTACCTCCATCATCAGCACGCGTATCACTACATGTCCCTCATTGGCAGTCATCAACCCCACATCCATGCACACGTCCCCTGTGGCCTCTCCCACTGTGTCTGTGACCCCTCCTCCCAAAGTTCACAAACGCAAGCACACACCCACCCAACAGCCATCCACCTCACAACAGCATCCAGCTCATGCACCCAAACATAGCAGACTGACACCTCCTACAACCACTCCCTCTTCCTCCACTCCCAAACCTTCACCCTCTTCCCACCCCAGTGTCCCTAAGAAGCTTTTCCTTGTCAACATTGACCTCTTCCCTACCTCTCCCCCGTCCTTCACCTCTGGCCAGGGTGGCCAGAACCCAGCCCAGCACCACAGCCACCCAGTCCACGTCCACTGTGATTTCTGATGTTGTGAGAGGCTCCAAAGAGGCACCCGTCAGCTCAGCCACTGTGCCAGCAACACTTGCCAAGGCCAAGAAGGTCCGCCACCTGGCAAGGGCAAAAAGGGGACAGCATCTAGCAAGGGGAAGGAGGCACAATCAGACAGCAAGGCCAAGTCAAAGACTCCAGCTGGTAGAAGCAGGAAGGCACCACCATCTGCCAAGGGCAGGAAGGGGCACAGAACACCAGCCATGGCACTTCAGCCATCTGAGGCTGCAGGTGAAGGCCTGGAGGCTATCACCACAATTGCCAGGATCGCCACCTGCACCGCAGCCAGCACCACCACCTGCACCACGACCAGCACCGCCACCTGCACCACCGCAAGCAGCACCACTGCCAGCAGCAGCAGCCCCAGTGGGCAGCCGTCCGAGGCTGCAGGTTAAGGCCTGGAGGCTACCACCACAACAGCTAGTATCTCCACCTGCACCGTGGCCAACACCGCCACCTGCACCACAGCCAGCACTGCCACCTGCACCACCGCAAGCAGCACCATTGCCAGCAGCAGCAGCCCCAGTGGGCAGTCGTCCGAGGCTGCAGGTGGCAGCCTGGAGGCTACCACCACCACTGCCAGCACCGCCACCTGCAGTGCAACTGGGATTCACTGGGCAGCCGTCACCGCCGGAGATCAGTGTGTAGTGGTGACTACATGGGCTGCAGTGAATCCTGGCCCCTGCAAAAGCTGTCTTTGTGACACCCAGGTGAGAGACTGTGTCCTTGCACTCCAAAACATCTGCGTGACAGGGTGCAATGCCCCCTCCAGAACCAGTGGAAGAAGGCATCCACTCAGCCCCTCCTTGCCAGGATGAAGCACACTGGGCGCAATGTCCCCCCCAGTGGAAGAAGGCATCCACTCAGCCCCTCCATGCCAAGATGGAGCTCACTGGGCGCAAGGCACCCTCCAGAACCAGTGGAAGAAGCCTTCCACTCACCTCATCCTTCCCAGAATGAAGCCCACTGGGCACAATGCCCTCTCCAGAACCAGTGGAAGAAGCCATCCACTCACCCCATCCTTCCCAGCATGAAGATCACTGGGCACTATGCCCCCTCCAGAACCAGTGGAAGAAGCCACCCACTCACCCCATCCTTCCCACGATGTAGCACACTGGGAACAATGCCCCCTCCAAAACCAGTGGAAGAAGCCATTCACTAGAGAGACTGTGGCCTTCCACTCCCCAGGACCAAGCAGTGGGCAAACCACCCACTTGAGAGACTGTGGCCTTGCACTCCGTAGGACCAAGCAGTGGGCAAACCACCCACTTGAGTGACTGAGGCCTTGCACTCCCAAGGACTAAGCAGTGGGCAAACCTCCCACTTGAGAGACTGTGGCCTTGCATTCCACAGGACCAAGAGGCGGCCATGAAGCCCCCTCCAGGAGCAGTGGCGTTGTAACATCTTCCGGCTGAGGTGCAACCCCATTCCCCATCACCCTGAGGTGTCTGTGTGTTTTTGACCTGATGCCCCTGCAGTGCTCTCTCCGTATTGAGGCAAGTGTGGGCTTGGCCTATGTAGTTGGGCCCAGTGGGCCACAGACAATTTTTGAATGGGCATTGTGCCGCCTTTTGTATATATTGTATATATTGTACATACTGTTTTTGCTTTCTGAACGTATTTCTAAGTATTACTACTATTACAATCATTTGACTCCATTCCTTTTGTCCTTGAATTATTCTTGAGGGTTACGGGGTGTATATGTAATGTTGTTGCATGTGTTTGTGTGTATGGTGTTAGGGGTGGGAGTGGGGGTGTTGCATGTGTGGGTCACTCTCTCTTTCCTCCCCCCTCCCTTGTGTGCTAGGTGCAGTACTCACCGCGGTCTTCGTCACCAGCGTTCATGCTTCTGGTGTATGAAAAGATACACCAGTATGGGGAAAACCTCCAGCTCGGGCTCCATGGCTTTGTGGTTCTTCCTTGAGTGTCGAGAGGTGAGTCGTTTCCCTTCAGAGTACTGTTTCCGCCGTGCTTTTGATGGTGTTGGTACCGCCCCGGAAAAGATGGCGGATCGGCGGATTGTAATAGAGTGGGCGGTACATTGTCTTCCGCCTGGCTGTTGGCATTTACCACCGCAGTGTTTGTTGCTACCGCTGTGGCGGTCGGAATGTTAAAGTGGCTGCATGTGTTGCCAGTTTCCGACGTGGTCATGATTCCATTTATTTTACCGCCTGCCTGTTGGCGGTGTTACCGCCTCTTTAACACCAACTGCCAGGGTTGTAATGAGGGCCAAAGTGCCTTTAGTCTTTTTAAAAATAACAAGCGTCTCTTGCAGTGCAAAGTACCTGGTTTGCGTTAAAAAATCCTCGCAAGGGGCCGCAGAGGAGGAGATGCGTGGAAAACAGAGAGGTGTGCGTCGGTTTCGCCCCTTTGCACTTAGACTTGCGTCATTGGCTTCTCTGAGTCTTTCCACCACTCCACAAGATATATAAGGGGAAGGGACTACGGACAGACTAGAACAGCCAAACAGTTTGAAGTAAAGAAACTTGAAATATAGAAAATAAGTAAATAGGATAATGCAGTGATAAGAAGAATTTACTAAATAGATAAAGCAAAGTGGAGTTGGAAAACAAATTAGGAGACAGGCGTAGTAAAAAGGTAAAAATTATTCTAAATGTGGATTGGTAAATGTTAGGGAAATAAATATTAATATTAACAACAACACGAGGCCTTATGGGGGCCAGCAGAGCCATCTGCACCCGGACTTGTAGAGGGTGCACTTTCACCTCCTTCATCTGCCTCATCAGCCCTATCCCTGCCCCTAGATGCTGGATGATGTAAGAAAAAAAATAGAAAAGATTAGTGGTACTGTTAATAAATAATCTCTCCAAGAATATTAGATTTTTTAAAGGGAAAGGCAACGCAGTAACATTTCTACAGCAGATGTTCAGAGTGCCTATGTAATAATACTAGTGCCATGGACCATCCTATTCCAAATTTTCTAACTCTATTCCAAATTACCTAAACTACATTTTGGAATTACTAATGATTGCAGTGAATGACTTCTATAGTTCTCATTTCATTCTCAATCTCTCAATGCATAAATTGGATGCATGCATACAAAACTACTGCACATCATTGGGAAATTGCTTGGTGGTTGACAAAGTACGAGCTACAAAAAATAAAGGCACAGAGAAGTGAGAGAACATGCTAACTCACTAATACTAACATTAACTATGACTCTCTTAGATAGGACAGAGCACAGGAGGAGTCTCCTCATTACTTCTTAATCAGCCCAAGCAAGCGATAAAAACAAGTACAATTAGGTAACGTCGAGCACCTGTCTAGATGACGATCACATAGTATTTTATTTGTAACATAAGGTAAACTCACCTGCGTGTGAGCAGCATGCTTGTTATTTGGGAAGAAACTATTAGTATAGAACACAACTTCATTATTGCTCAGCGTGCCCTGTAACCTCTACGCCTAGCAGGTCGAGCTGGTTTGTTTCAAGATCCAGGATATCGGCCCACAGGTGTGTTAACTGTTGCTGGGTGCGTCAGACCCCAGAGCTGCGGCGTACAGTCTGGTGCAACCTCTCCCAGGAGGCCGGACCCAGACCCTGGTCTGCTGCCTGCTGCCAAGGTGGAAAGGAGGTGGCAATGCACATAAAACACCAATGCAACCTCCTCCACCTATGGAGCAGGGCTGCATCCCTTCACGGCGCTGCTGCCCGCAGTTGAAGGCGGCTGACGGGTGGTGGATGGGGTCCTGGGGCTGCCACTCCCCTGCTTTGACACGGCACTGGGGACTTGGGGGAGAAGAGATAAGAAAGAAGGCAGGGAAAAAAAAGAACTGAAACAAAAAAATTAAAAAGTAATAAAGTCGTAAAAAAACACTAACAAATTAGTAATAAAGTTAAAATATAAGAACGCAAAGAGAAAAGGTAATATAATAAACAGAAACTAGGGGAAAATACGTTTTAAAAGTTTGGGATGGGACAGATGTAGAGGGATAAAACGAGTCCCCAGCACCATAACAAAGCAAAAAACAAGATAGCCGCACCCAAGCGAACCGCGTGGTGCCATTCATGCGAGAATTCCAACGTGAGGACATACTTCGCATTGCCGATGATGTTAAACCATGCAAACGGGAGCGGCAAGAAACTCCACCCACTAGCGGAACTCCACATACCTCAACAAAGTTATTTAGCATCTTCATGGAATTCCACACAGTGCAGCAAAGCAAACTTTTTACACATGTATAACATTTAAGGTCTGCTGTATTATAGTTTGATAGTGTTTCTATCATTCAATTATGTGTATTGACATGATTCATAATGTTTTATGCAATTCGGTGACAGTGCAACAATGTTAATATATTAAGGGCCACATTACAACATTGGTGGTATATCCCACTTACCGCCGCAGTGACTTCCACCAACATACCGCTGCGGTGGCGAATATCCTTTTGCCATATTATGACACACACACACACCAAACCGACAGAATAAAGCCACATACACAAATCCGCCAGCCCAAAGGTCAGTGGTAAAGTGGAGGTCCCAACACCCATACCATTACGCCAACAAAACAACGCCCACCACATTATGACCCACAAATCACCACAGCAGACATTCAACGGCATTAACTCATTGGCGGTACATACCGCCGTGCTCAGAATGGACACCTACATACAAAACAACACTACATTGGCCAATACAGAAAAACAAACACCTGACACTCATACACACACCACACCCACCCACCCACAGCACTATAAAACACACACCAACAGTACCCACAACCCTTTACAAACAACAATAATGACATGAGATTGACACGAACAGCACAGAGACAATTAGACACGCGCAACACTTACACCCATACATCCCTCACACACCCCACATCACATACCCCACCACATTATTCAACACACTCTCACCAGCACATACAACACAACACCCATGTCCCCACAAAGGCACACTCATTTCACTGATGAGGAGTTAAGTGTCATGGTGGAGGAAATAGTCAGGGTAGAGCCACAGCTGTTTGGAGCACAGGTAGAGGAAATATCCATTGCAAGGAAGATGGAGCTATGGCAGAGAGTTGTGGACAGGGTGAATGCCGTGGGACAGCACCCAAGAACAAGGGTTACATCAGGAAGAGGTGGAACGACATACGGGGAAGGTATGTTCTATAACAGCAAGGCGCCAACTTGCCATACAGAGGACTGGTGGTGGACCCCTACCTCCTCCCCAACAGCTCACAGCATGGGAGGAGCAGGTCTTGGCATTACTGCATCCTGAGGGACTCGCTGGAGTAGCCGGAGGACTGGACACTGGTAAGTCAACATTTACTACTCATCACCCCCTTTACTTGCATGCCATCACACCCCCTCACCCTCTCTCACATCACTCCACTACATCCCACACACTGCACCTACACATATGACTAACCCCAATGCCTATCCCTGCATGCTATACCAATGCATGGACACCCCTCCCAGCCCTGAATGGACACCCATCACCAAAGCATGCACAGCATAGGGGAACTAAAAATCACATAATACATCACCATACACAAGCCAAAGGTGGCAGGGCAACAGCAACGATAGAGGGGAAGCCAGGGATGTAGAATATGTCACAGACATGAAGCATAATACATCACTTACATCCCCACAGGTGCCACAGCCAATGTCAGTGGAGAGGAGGTGCCATGACAAACCAGTCCCCCAACAGAAGATGCCCCAAGTGATGACAGTAACTCTGGACTTCGGGATCTGGATGACCTACCAGGCCCATTGAGGACCACTGGACAATCGGTCACCCAAGCCGACTCACAGTCCACCTGAGAGCCTCCCCCATCAGTATCAAATACCACAGCACCCACCCAGCATACCCACACCTCTGTCCCCAGGACACGTCAATCACCAGTGTGACCACCTGTACAGGGGCCCCAGTCCACACTACACCCCCAAAACAATCAGGGACCTGGGGTCAGTGGCAGTGGGCACACCCTTCAGGGGACAGAGGTACAGGGCAACAGGGACACTGGGAGGACCGCTGTGCACCAGGGCAAGGACAGGACCAGGGAACCTACTCTCCAGGAGGCACTCTCCAAGATCCTTGGAGCCTGCCAACATTCCCAGGACACGATGGTCTAGATGCTTGACAACGTGCAGGAGAACAGGCAGCTCCAGAAGGAACAGTATCAGGGGATCAGGGAGGACTTGGAGGCCATTAACACTACCCTGGTCTCCATGCAGGGCTGTTGGCAGACATGGCCAACATCATGAGGGAGGCAACAGCATAGCAGCGGTGTCAAAGCCCAGCTCACCTGAGTTCTTGTTCAGTTCTGATGGAGGTTGAAGACAATCCGACCCCACCCTGAAACTGCTTGTTCCAGCACACTAGTTTTTAAAACAGTGCACTAAGAACAGAAGCTCAAGGGAAGGGGGGAAGTGGATAAAATAAAATAAAGAGACAACAGCGTTCTTGCGTTTCCACTGTTGAAGTGCTGCACAAATCTGCGGCCCTTTCTGACTTCTGTAGAAACTGGTGCCTAATGAAACATAAACAAAGAACAGATAAGTGCAACCTATTCCTAAATGGGTTCCTGACTATCCCTTTATTTATTAGAAATTCTCTTCTAAAAGTACCTCTTGGATCCTGGTCTCTAGTTTCCAGGTTTGGAATGTGTTACTGCTCTGGGATGTGTTTTCTATTACTGTAAAGCTTCTAAAACATTAAACAAATACCGTTATCAGAATGGGGTGACTTCCATGACATAGCTATCGCTCTGCAGATGGGGTATCGGTTTCAGCGCGAAACAGGTGGCACATCGTTTTTCAGCAGCGTTGAAGGTGGTGCGTAGAAAATTTCCCTTAATGGTGTTCTGTGCGTGGATTTTAGACCTTGTTCTGCTAACTTCACTTTCAAGGGCCCAGGGACCGGTTGGGGCAACATTTGGCTAGGCAGGAGTCTCAGCAGAGAGTCCTGGTGCTGGCAGAGGAAGTCTTTGATGTCCCTAAGACCTAAAAACAGGAGGCAAACTTAGTCCAAGCCCTTTGAGATTCATCTCAAGCAGGAATGCACAACAAAGTCCAGTCTTTGTCTACTTTTACAGGCAAAAGCAGCAACTGCAGGATAGCCCAACAAAGCACAGTCACAGGCAGGGGCAGCACTTCTCCTTAGATCTTCTGCTCTTCTCCTTGGCAGAGGTTCCTCTTGAATCCAGAAGTGATCTTGAAGAAATCTAAAGTCTAGGGTTTTGAGTCCACTACTTATACCCCTTTCTGCCTTTGAAGTAGGCAAACTTCAAAGGGAAGTCTCTGCTGTTTACAGGATTTTGCCTTGCCCAGGCCAGGCCCCAGACATACATCAGGGGGTTGGAGACTGCATTATGTGAGGGCAGGCACAGCCCATTCATGGGTATGTGTCTATTCCTCCCTCCACTCCAGCCCAGATGGCTCATCAGGATATGCAGGCTACACCCCAGCTCCCTTTGTGTCACTGTCTAGAAGAGATTCACAAACAGCCCAACTGTCAGGTTGACCCAGACAGGGAATCCACAAACAGGCAGAGTCACAGAATGGTGTTAGCAAGAAAATGCCTAATTTATAAAAGTGGCATTTTCAAACTATCAATAAAAGAACCTACTTCACTAACAGATGTATTTGTAAATTCTGAGTTCAGAGACCCCAAACTTTAATTTTCCATCTGCTCTCAAAGGGACACTACACTTTAAGGATATTTAAAGGCAGCCCTCTCAAGTTAACCTATGGCCTTGAAACAGTGAAAACCAAATTTGGTAGTATTTCAATGTTAGTACATGTAAAACACCACAAGTACATGTCCTACCTTTAACAAACATTGCACCCTGCCCTTGAGGCTACCTAAGTCCGACCTTAGGGCTGCCTTACATGTATAAAAAGGGAAGGTTTGGGCCTGGCAAGTGGGTACACTTGTTGGGTTGAATTGGCAGTTTAAAACCGCACACAGACACTGCAGTGGCAGGTCTGAGTCATGTTTACAGGGCTACTCATGTGGGTGGCACAATCAGTGCTGCAGGCCCATAAGAAGTATTTGATTTACAAGCACTAGGACCCTCTAATGACTTTACTAGGGACGTACTAGTAAATTAAATATGCCAATTATGAAGAAGCCAACTACACATGCAATTTCACATAAGAAGCACTTACACTTTAGCACTGGTCAGCAGTGGTAAAGTGCCCAGAGTAACAAAAGCAGCAAAAACAGTGTATAGCACATAGCAACAACCTAGGAAGTAGAGGTAAAAAGTTAGGGGAGACCACACCAAGGATACCAGGTCTAACACCTGTCCCTCCCCGCTAAAAGTGTCGAGAACTACCCAACCTCATGGGAGTTCTCTTCACTAAGGTGGAAGAATCTGGACAGACCATCAACACTGGCGTGTTCTGTTCCAGGGCGGTGTTCCACCATAAATTCCATCCCCTGTAGGGAAACGGTCAACCTCAACAGTTTTAGATTCTCACCTCTCATCTTCATTAACTATCCAATGGGCCTGTGGTCAGTCTGAACTGGAAGTGAGTCCAAAGTAAGTAGGGTCTTAGCTTCTTCAGTGCCCAGACCACAACAAAAGCCTCATGCTCAATTGCACTCCACCTATGTTCCCTGGGAAGTAACCTCCTACTAATGAAGGGTACAGGCTGGTCTAGGCCCTCTTCATTTAGCTTTGACAACACTGCTCCTACACCATGCTCTGAGACGTCAGTCTGCACGACAAATTCTTTAGAGAAGTCAGGCGCCATCAGCATGGGTGCTGTGCACATGGCTGCCTTCAGGGCATCAAAAGCTGTATGGCAAGACTCAGTCCAGATAGATCCCTTTCATTGGTTGTTTCTTGGAGTTTAACTTTGTTAAGGGAGCAACAATGGTGAAATACCCCTTAATAAACCTCCTATAGTAACCAATGAGACCTAAAAAGGCTCTCACCTCCATCTGGATCTTGGGAGGCTCCCAAGCTAGAATGGTGTCAATCTTTAGCTGTAGGGGAGTCACCTGGCCAATCCCCACCTGGTATCCCAAGTACACCATTGAGCCCTGCCCTATTTGGCACTTGCTTGCCTTAATAGTGAGGCCTGCCTTCTGTAGGACCTCTAACCCTTTGCAGAGGAACTGCAAGTGTTCCTCCCAAGTGGAGCTGAACACAGCAAAGTCATCCTGGTAGGCTACACTGAAATCATCCAGCCCAGCCAACGCCTGGTTAACCAGACTCTGAAAAGTGGCGGGGCATTTTTCATCCCAAAGAGTATCACCCTAAACTGATAGTGCCCATCTGGGGTGCAAAATGCAGACCTCTCCTTGACCTCCTCAGTCAGAGCTATCTGCCAATATCCAGATGTTAAGTCAAACATGCTGAGGTATTTGGCAGCCCCAAACTGGTCAATGAGCTCATCAGCTCGGTGGTTCAGGTGCATGTCAGCCTTCATAACCGCATTGAGTCCACGGTAATCTACACATAACCTGAGTTCTGGGTGGCACCAGGATATGCAGCCTTTGGGACTAAGACCACAGGGCTGGCCCAAGGGCTACTGAAAAACTAAATAACCCCTAACGCTAACATCTTTGACACCTCATCCTTGATGTTATCCCTGATCTTGTCAGTCACTCTGTAAATCTTGTGTTTCACAGGTGGGCTGTGCCCGGTGTCCACATCATGTGTACTCAAATGAGAGATCCCTGGGTTCAAGGAAAACAATGAGGCAAACTGTCCCAACACCTGGCGACAGTCCCTCTGTTGCTCTAGAGTCAGTGAGGGGAGAGTTTTACACCCTCCACTGAACCATATTTCTCTTTGGCAGACAGGAGGTCACAAAGAGGCTCACTTTCTTCCTCCACCTCTTCATCTGTTGTCAACAGAATAGTCACTTGTGTCCTTTTAGAGTGAGGGTTGAGGCGGTTCACATGCAGGACCCTCAAAGGGTTCCTAAGAGTCCACAAGTTCACCAGATAGGTGACATTACTCTTGCGTTCCACCACCTCAAAAGGCCCTGTGCACTTGTCCCCGAGAGCCCTAGTCTCTACTTGGTCCATCACCCACACTTTCTGGCCAGGCTGCAGTCAACCAGAGTGGTATTCTGGTCAGGCCAACGCTTCATATCTTCCTGGCTTGCTTCCTGGTTGTCTTGAGTGAGCTTCCTAAAGCATGCTGTCTGGTTCCTGGGAGGGCTCACTTACTGGAGGCCTTCTCCAAGCCTTCCCTAACCAGACTCAGAGGTTTCCTGTCAGGGTGGCCATACAACCTCTCAAAATGGCTAAATCCAAGACCCTTTTGTGGCACCTCCCTCTAGGCAAACAAAAGGCATGGCAAGAGGACGTCTCACTAACATCTCAAGGGCTCTGACAGGCCCATGTTCATGCCCTTCAAAGTGCGGTTGAATCTCTCAACCAGAGCGTTACTTTGGGGGTGGTAAAGAGTGGTGAACTTATATGTCACCCCGCACTCCTTCCACAGAGAGTTTATATATGTTGACCCCTATCATATACCACCTCCTTTGGGAACCCCATGAGGGTAAAACCGCCCATCAGTGCACGTCACACCACCGGGGTGGTGATTGAACTCAAAGGAATGGCTTCTGGGTACCGGGTGGCATGGTCTACCAAGACCAGGATAAACGCTTTGCCCATGGCTATCTTGGGATTCAGAGGCCCCACAATGTCAATACCAACACTTTCAAAGGGGGTGCTGACCATAGGAAAATGTTGGAGAAGAGCCTTACATTTCCCCCACTCTTGCTACTTGCCTGACAAGTTTGGCAAGACCTACTGTGTGCAGCTGAGTTCCTGCACATTTTGGGCCAGTAAAAGTGGGTGACAAACCTCTCATAGGTTTTGTCCTGCCCTAAATGACCAGCTAAAGAGCACGTGATGAGCCAAACCCTGTAGGAAGGCTCTGAAGCAGTGGGGTACCATCAGCACATGGGATGACCCAGGTTCAGCAACCTTAGGCTCGCTATATAAGAGGCCATCCTCCCAATAAATCAAGTATGAACCAGACTACTTGCCGGATGCCTGGTCTGGAACCTGCTGCCGCAAACCCTCCAGAATATGACATATATCTTCTGTGCCTCACAGAATGCTTCCCTGGTGGGTCCCCCTTCTTGCTGCCACTGTGTCAGCTCAGGGACCTCCCCCAGTTCAATCACCCTCAGGTTCAGCTTTCTCCCGGGCTGTGGGAACTTCTGGAGCATGTTTCCCACACCCCTTGCCCTTCCTCCTTCTGGTAGACACCTGAGCCACTCTTTCAGGCTCCAGGGTCTCCTAAGCACCCTGCTGGGCTGCCATTGACTGGGTGAACACACACTCCCACCCAGGCTGACCCAGCATCACCAAGTGAGGCCTGTGTTCCACCGCCTTCCAAGAGAATCCTCCAGGTCATTGCCAAGCAGACAATCTACTGGTATGGTTGAACTCACAGATACTCTCAAGGCACCTGAGACCCCCCCATTCAAAGGGAACATGCGCCACTCTGCACAGGCACTCTGAGGTGTCTACCTTAACTACTTGGTGAAGTACATGGGATCTCTCTGCTCTTCAGATACCAGGTGGCTTCTCACAGTAGTCACACTGGCTCCTGTGTCTCTCAGAGCCTCCGCCCTCTACTAATTGATGGTCACTGCCTGTACTTCTTAGTGTTCTCAGGTACCAGGGTTCTCTGCTCCATCTTACTGTCCCCTAGTGAGATAAAGGGTCATATCAACTGACTCACACCCACCTGAAACCAACTGCTCCCCAAGTGCTACACTGGCCAAACCCTGTGACTGAGCACCTGTGGGTGCCAGTGTCCACTTGGGACATTTGGGATCCCTCCTCACATGACTCACCTGGTCACATGCATAACACTTGTAAGGACCCCCCTCTGCAGGTTTCCCTTTAGAAAACCAAGGCTTCTTTTCAACTGGGAATCCTGCCCTGGGAACTAGGTTGGTGCCCTTTAGAGAACTCCCACTGTTTACCCTTAAATCCCCCATTCTTCTGAGAGGGACCCTGCCCACCCTTGGTGTTGTCTCCCCCATACCTCCTTTGGACTCTGGGCACTCACAATGGTCCGCTTCCTGCGCAAGCTTCCTGGGATCAGTCAGCTTGCTGTTAATCAGGTGCTAGCGCAGTTCTGGAAAACAAAGACTGTACAAATGCTCTGAAGCAATCAAGTTGTAAAGCCCCTCATAAGTTGTTACCTTACTATCCTTCGCCAACCATCCAGTGACCTGCAAAAAGAATCAAATAACTATAGACATATACCTATATATTTTTTTTGTTTTCCATTCATCCTGCTTTTTGTTTGACCATGTGGCAGGTGGCCATTTTGTGTAGAAATCCAGTATGCTTTTAGGCCTGCATGTGCTCTTCTTTGTTGTGGTGGCCATGCTTCCTTGCTGGTTGTTGTTTGACCATGTGGCTGGTGGGCATTTTGTGTAGGCAGCCTGTGTGCATTAGGCCTGCATATGTTCTTCTTTGTTGTGGTGGCCATGCCTCCTTTCTGGTTGTTGTTTGACCAAATGGCTGGTGGCCATTTTGTGTGTTATTCAGACATAGTAGGTCAATGATTATTACTAATTGTACTATATGAGTAGTGTTTTAGATTTTTTCATAAACTTTTCTTGTATTTTACATCTCCACCACTCCTTGCTTCCCAAATCCCTGTGGGTTGTCATGGTAGTCCCCTTCCCTTAGTACATCAGCAATTGAATTAATTTTTTTTAATTGTATTCTTTTTTTGTAATTTGTTTCACCCCATGTCTGCCATAGGTGTACAGTTTCACTACATTACATTATTCAAGGATTATTATTCAATTTGTCACCAGCACCTCCCTGAGTGCCACGTGTCTCCTTAATGCAGATAAAGCTAACAGTTACATTCTGTATGTTGTGATTGTTGCTCTTTGTTATTCTTCATGAGTGGAGATGATAATGAAAGTTAATGGTGGTGTGGTTTTCGAATGGAAACACTGTAATTCAGAATTATTTGTAAGGTTAGTTAAGTAACCATTAAAATATATTGTTTCTACTGCTAATGCAACAACAACAACGCCATGTTTCACTGAGATCCTTATTGTATGGTTGCTTTTAGGTGAACAAACAGAAAGAGACATCATCCACAGTACTGCCAAACAGAAGGCCTGTGCATGATGTGACGCATAATCACACTCATGACCAAACGGACATCTCTTCAACTTGTGAAGCTAACTGCTACTACCAATTGACAGCTTCAAGATGGCCCCAAAGAAAGGTACTACCAAGAAAGTGGCCTGTGATAAGAAGGAGCTTCCCACCACTGTTATGTCATTCCAGATTGTTTTGGGCAAAAACATGTGCCTGCTGTACCAGCCTCTGGGCAGCAAGCTAGGAACAGCACTGCTGCATCAGCGGCCCAACTCCAAATTAGGCCCAAGCCCATTTCTGGCACAGAAGCAGCCTCTCTAATCACAGGAATGCCGATGAGCACTGATGTTGAATTGGACTTATCTCTTTCTCAAAGGACCCCCAAGACACTTCAATCTTTACTACTATATCCACCTTCCTACCTGCATGCCATCACAAACTCCTACCCCTACCATCACCCCCATCACTCCACCACCTAACACATACCCCACTATCACAACCCACCCATCCCAATACCAAGCCCTGCATGAAACACCAATGCATGGACACCCATCATAGACCTGCATGGACACCCATCACCACAGCATGCACACTATTGACAATCACTTAGCCAAACAAAGCACAACTCACACAAGCCAAAGCTGTCTTGCTAATAACAACCATAGAGGGAAACATATCCACGCAAAAGATGGCACACGCAGATACAATAACACTGCATTTGCATCCCCACAGGACCCCCACTCAATGTCACCGCAATGGAGGTGCCACCAACATCCAGTCCCCCCAGAAGAGGCCCACAGTGATGACAGCAGCTCTGCACGCCTGGATCACGATGATCAACCTGGCCCATCAGGGACCTTTGGACAGTGGGATACCCTGCCACAATCCCAACCCACCACAGAGCCTCCTCCCTCAGGAAACACCAGCACAGCACCCACCCAGTGGGCCCATACCTCTGTCCCCAGGACACTTCAATCAGCAGTGTGTCCACTACTACAGGGACCTCAGTCAACCCCATACACCCAAGACAATCAGAAACCTGGGGTCAGTGGCAGTGGGCCCACAGTGCAGGGGACAGAGGGACAGGACAACAGGGAAGCTGGGAGGACTGCTGTGCAACTGGGGGAGGACAGGCCCAGGGACCCCACTCTCCACGAGGCACTTGCAGGGTTCCTGGGGGCATACCACCATTCCCAGGAGACCATGGGCCAGATACTGTACAATTTGCAGGAGACCCAATGGCTGCAGGAGGGACAATACCTGGGGATCAGGGAGGACCTGAAAGACATCCACACCACCTGGTCGCCATTGCAGGGATGCTGGCTGACATGGCCAACACCATGAGGGAGGCAGTGACACACCAACTGGCCCCTGACACTAGCCACACTGAAGAACAGCCCTCCACCTCCGCAGGCGCTAGTGGACAGGAGGCCCCGCCACAGGACCAACAGGCCACCAGCACCCCACCCCCTGCAGGAGGAGAAGCACCCCGCAAACAGTCCCTGTGATCCAGGCAGAAGCCAGAGAACATTGCCAAGACCCCTGCCAGGAAATGAGACTCTCCTGATTGTCACCCTTCTGTCCCACTCTGTCACCCTGTCCACCTTGAACTGCCGTTGCTCCCCTTCCAATGCCCCCTTGGACAATGCATCTGTGATACAAATAGACTGGACTCTACCCTGGACTTTCCTCCATCAGCAACCCAGCCCATTGCAATATCCACTCCACTTATTAGCACTTAAATAAACACCCTTTGAACAAATTCAAGTATGAAGTCTGGGGATTATATGACATATTTATAAGTTTCACAAACTGTAAACATTGCATTTCTAATCAACTGTAATATTAACATAGGTATAAACTATAGTGGGCAGCAGTAAACACACCAGGGGCCAGAGTGGGGCACAGAGATCTGAACATAGAGATGCCAAAGGGTACAGTAAGTGGCCATAGACATAGGGAAATCAGGCTGCCATGTTCAATGTCAAACACAAAACTGCAATGGAAGGTGAAGTTACAGTGTCTTACCTGTGTGTCACTGGAAGTAATGTTGAATGAGTGTACGTTAGTTGTCCACATCTTCTTCCCCTGCCTCCTCTTCGTCACTGTCCATAGGCTCCACCACTGACACAAGACCATCTCCAGACTCATCCTCCAGCAGAAAAGGCACCTGGCGTCTCAAGGCCAGGTTGTGCAACATGCAACATGCAACATGCAACGATGATCTGGCACACCTTCTTGGGTGAGTAGTACAGGTATCCACCTGTTAGATGGAGGCAACAGAATCTGGCCTTCAGGAGGCCAAAGATTCTCTTAATTATCCTCCTTGTTTGCCCATGTGCCTCATTGTAACGTTCCACTGCACTTGTCCTGGCATTCCGCACTGGAGTCAGTAACCATGAGAGGTTGGGGTAACCAGAGTCATCTGTAAATATTGAGGGATACCTGTTAGCTACACACTCACCCTTAGGGCCAAACTCACACCCATATACCTACATGAACTGGGTAGGGACCATGGGCTCAACTATTAGCCACACCCGGTGCCTCTGGAGTTGAAACATCACATATGGAATGCTGCTATTCCTCAAGATAAAGGCATCATGCACAGAGCCAGGATACTTGACATTCACATTGGAGATGTACTGGTCTGCCAAACACGCCATCTGCACATTCAGAGAGTGAAAGCTTTTTCCATTCCTGAACACTTGTTCATTTCTCTGGGGGGGTGGGGCAAGTGAAATATGTGTACCATCAATGCACCAATGATTTTGGGGATATGTCCCAGGGCATAAAAGTCAGCCTTCACTGTGGCCAAATCATCCACCTGGGGGAATACGATGTAGCTGCACATGTGTTTCAGCAGGGCAGACAACACTCTGGTCAGCATGTTGGAGAACATTGGCTGAGAAATCCCTGATGCCATGGCAACTGTCGCTTGGAAGGAACCACTTGCCAGGAAATGGTGCACTGACAGGACCTGCACTAGAGGGGGGATACCTGTGGGCTGGCGGATAACTGAAATCAGGTCTGGATCCAATTGGGCACACAGTTCATGGACTGTGGCCCTATCAAGTCTGTAGGTCAGGATAATGTGCCTGCCCTCCATTGTCGCAGGTCCACCAGGGATCTGTACACGGAGGGATGTCTCCATCTCCTATTCATCCTCAGCGGTTGAACTCTAAGGTGAAAAACGGTGAGCAGAGGGTCATATTCACACATATATGAAAATAAAAATGCATTTCTTCCTTTACAGAAACAGTATGTGAATTTGAGAGTCAGTTGATGTGCCAATGTCTGCTGTGATGCAGTTAGGTGCCATGGCTTGTGCCCCCCTGAAATGACGGCTGACTGACGTGTGAGGAGAGACAAGTGGAAATGAGATAATTCTGCTGGCGTTTTGTGCAGTTGTGGTCGGCGGTCAACGACCACTGCACAATACCGCATTGGTTATCATTGGCCCTATGGGTTCCATGAGCCAATGGCGATGTATGCCAGCGGTGACGGTACGCACCGCCGTGGACGTGACTGCCATTTTCTATCTGTTCACTACACTGCAAGTGCTGCTGTGACCTCTGTCTGGAAGACACAATGGCTCGAGTTTCTGGGGAAAGGGCCGCCGCCTTCACTTCGGGGGAGTTGGAGAGACTGATGGATGGGGTCCTATCCCAGTACACTTTACTCTATGGTCCTCCAGATAAACAGGTGAATACACTGTGAGCATGATGCATGGTCCATGATTGTATTGATTGCTGTGTGTGTAAGCCTCGTGTGGGGGGGAACTGAGGGGTCCTGGGCAGAGTGATGCATGTCTGGTGGTCAATGTCTGTGCGTAAGGGGATGGGAGGGATATTGTGGGCCATCAGTGTAACACTCCGGACGGTATGACTAATCCCTTTTTTCTATGCATATTTTTCTGCAGGTCCAATCAGAAAAAGGGTATTTGGTGTGCCATTGCAAAGAAGGTGTGGACCCTGGGGGTCTTTGACAGGTGGAGCACCCACTGCCACAAACGGTGGGAGGACCTGCGCCGATGGTCAAGGAAGGCAGCGGAGGGCAAGCCGGGGCTGGCCTTCCAACGAGGAAGGAGTGCCCATCGTACCCTGACCCCCCGGATGTTCCCCATCCAGGTGGATGAGTGTTTAAAGGCATCTCAGCAGCCACAAGGGGGTGAGTACAGATTCAGAATAATGAATTTGCGCGCGTTAAGGTTTTACCTGGTTGGGGGATGTGGGCTGTGGGTGCCCATAGGCCAGGTCGAACTGGCAGGGTAGGTCCCTTGTTGGGCAGGCTCTGAAGCACTCCAACCCCAATAGTGTTAGTGGGCATCTACTGCTGGGCAGGGTCCTGTTGGTTTCAGGTGTGCAGCTAATGGCGTTAGGCAATGTACCCCATGGGCTGGTGACTAGCATTGCAACTGTAGTGCATGGTCTAGTGCATAGGGCTGATCCCTGTGTGTTGTGTACGCCAACTGTAGTGTTGTTGCTGGCATTGACCAAGTGTATCCTCTGTCTCTCCTCCCCCTTTTTGTTTTGTCACCCTGTACTTGTGTGCATTAGCATCATCTGGCGGAGGAGCAGAGGCACCGGCAACAGAGGGAGCTGCATCCCACATGGGCCTGGAAGCCGAATCCACCGACAGTGAGGGCGCCAGTGGGACAGAGGGCGAGGGGAGCACCATGATGGAGACAGGGTGGACACTAAAGTTAGCTAATCCTCCTCAGATGGAAGCTCCCTGGCGGTGGCGGGCACCTCTGTGCCCACCCTAACAAGAGGTACAGCCACCACCCCGTACCAGCACCGCCCTTCCAGCAGCCCCTCAGCATGTTTCCCGTGCCCGCTCACCCAGGAGGGTGGGCATCTCATTCGCCCCAGGCACCTCAGGCCCTCCCCCAGTCAGCCCTGCTGCCCTCAGTGAGGAGGCTATTGACCTCCTGAGATCCCTCACTGTTAGGCAGTAAACCATACTGAATGCTGTCCAGTGTGTCGAAAGGCATTTGCAACAAACAAATGCATTCCTGGAGGGCATTCACTCTGGAGTGGCGGCCCTACAGAGAGCATTCCATGCTCTGGCCTCAGCACTGATGGCAGCCATTGTCCCTGTCTCCGGCCTCTCCCCTCTAACTTCCTCTACCCAGTCCCAATCCCCTCAACCCAACCTATCCCAAGCACACCTTCAGACAAGCATGCACCCAAATCAACACACAGAAGTGGCTCAGGCAAACACAAGCACCACACTTCATCTCACAGGCACTCACACAAGCACCATTCCCATGCAGACACACCAACATCCACTGCCTCCACTGTGTCCCCCTCCTCCTCGTTCTCCACCTCCCTCCCAGTAGCATCTCCACTCACACCTGCATGCACTACATCCTAATCCACTACCTCCATCATCAGCACGCGTATCACTACATGTCCCTCATTGGCAGTCATCAACCCCACATCCATGCACACGTCCCCTGTGGCCTCTCCCACTGTGTCTGTGACCCCTCCTCCCAAAGTTCACAAACGCAAGCACACACCCACCCAACAGCCATCCACCTCACAACAGCATCCAGCTCATGCACCCAAACATAGCAGACTGACACCTCCTACAACCACTCCCTCTTCCTCCACTCCCAAACCTTCACCCTCTTCCCACCCCAGTGTCCCTAAGAAGCTTTTCCTTGTCAACATTGACCTCTTCCCTACCTCTCCCCCCGTCCTTCACCTCTGGCCAGGGTGGCCAGAACCCAGCCCAGCACCACAGCCACCCAGTCCACGTCCACTGTGATTTCTGATGTTGTGAGAGGCTCCAAAGAGGCACCCG
The DNA here is from genome assembly GCF_031143425.1 of Pleurodeles waltl. Classification (NCBI taxonomy): domain Eukaryota; kingdom Metazoa; phylum Chordata; class Amphibia; order Caudata; family Salamandridae; genus Pleurodeles; species Pleurodeles waltl. The sequence goes on from NC_090436.1 coordinate 738,923,045, forward strand.
TCAGCTCAGCCACTGTGCCAGCAACACTTGCCAAGGCCAAGAAGGTCCGCCACCTGGCAAGGGCAAAAAGGGGACAGCATCTAGCAAGGGGAAGGAGGCACAATCAGACAGCAAGGCCAAGTCAAAGACTCCAGCTGGTAGAAGCAGGAAGGCACCACCATCTGCCAAGGGCAGGAAGGGGCACAGAACACCAGCCATGGCACTTCAGCCATCTGAGGCTGCAGGTGAAGGCCTGGAGGCTATCACCACAATTGCCAGGATCGCCACCTGCACCGCAGCCAGCACCACCACCTGCACCACGACCAGCACCGCCACCTGCACCACCGCAAGCAGCACCACTGCCAGCAGCAGCAGCCCCAGTGGGCAGCCGTCCGAGGCTGCAGGTTAAGGCCTGGAGGCTACCACCACAACAGCTAGTATCTCCACCTGCACCGTGGCCAACACCGCCACCTGCACCACAGCCAGCACTGCCACCTGCACCACCGCAAGCAGCACCATTGCCAGCAGCAGCAGCCCCAGTGGGCAGTCGTCCGAGGCTGCAGGTGGCAGCCTGGAGGCTACCACCACCACTGCCAGCACCGCCACCTGCAGTGCAACTGGGATTCACTGGGCAGCCGTCACCGCCGGAGATCAGTGTGTAGTGGTGACTACATGGGCTGCAGTGAATCCTGGCCCCTGCAAAAGCTGTCTTTGTGACACCCAGGTGAGAGACTGTGTCCTTGCACTCCAAAACATCTGCGTGACAGGGTGCAATGCCCCCTCCAGAACCAGTGGAAGAAGGCATCCACTCAGCCCCTCCTTGCCAGGATGAAGCACACTGGGCGCAATGTCCCCCCCAGTGGAAGAAGGCATCCACTCAGCCCCTCCATGCCAAGATGGAGCTCACTGGGCGCAAGGCACCCTCCAGAACCAGTGGAAGAAGCCTTCCACTCACCTCATCCTTCCCAGAATGAAGCCCACTGGGCACAATGCCCTCTCCAGAACCAGTGGAAGAAGCCATCCACTCACCCCATCCTTCCCAGCATGAAGATCACTGGGCACTATGCCCCCTCCAGAACCAGTGGAAGAAGCCACCCACTCACCCCATCCTTCCCACGATGTAGCACACTGGGAACAATGCCCCCTCCAAAACCAGTGGAAGAAGCCATTCACTAGAGAGACTGTGGCCTTCCACTCCCCAGGACCAAGCAGTGGGCAAACCACCCACTTGAGAGACTGTGGCCTTGCACTCCGTAGGACCAAGCAGTGGGCAAACCACCCACTTGAGTGACTGAGGCCTTGCACTCCCAAGGACTAAGCAGTGGGCAAACCTCCCACTTGAGAGACTGTGGCCTTGCATTCCACAGGACCAAGAGGCGGCCATGAAGCCCCCTCCAGGAGCAGTGGCGTTGTAACATCTTCCGGCTGAGGTGCAACCCCATTCCCCATCACCCTGAGGTGTCTGTGTGTTTTTGACCTGATGCCCCTGCAGTGCTCTCTCCGTATTGAGGCAAGTGTGGGCTTGGCCTATGTAGTTGGGCCCAGTGGGCCACAGACAATTTTTGAATGGGCATTGTGCCGCCTTTTGTATATATTGTATATATTGTACATACTGTTTTTGCTTTCTGAACGTATTTCTAAGTATTACTACTATTACAATCATTTGACTCCATTCCTTTTGTCCTTGAATTATTCTTGAGGGTTACGGGGTGTATATGTAATGTTGTTGCATGTGTTTGTGTGTATGGTGTTAGGGGTGGGAGTGGGGGTGTTGCATGTGTGGGTCACTCTCTCTTTCCTCCCCCCTCCCTTGTGTGCTAGGTGCAGTACTCACCGCGGTCTTCGTCACCAGCGTTCATGCTTCTGGTGTATGAAAAGATACACCAGTATGGGGAAAACCTCCAGCTCGGGCTCCATGGCTTTGTGGTTCTTCCTTGAGTGTCGAGAGGTGAGTCGTTTCCCTTCAGAGTACTGTTTCCGCCGTGCTTTTGATGGTGTTGGTACCGCCCCGGAAAAGATGGCGGATCGGCGGATTGTAATAGAGTGGGCGGTACATTGTCTTCCGCCTGGCTGTTGGCATTTACCACCGCAGTGTTTGTTGCTACCGCTGTGGCGGTCGGACTGTTAAAGTGGCTGCATGTGTTGCCAGTTTCCGACGTGGTCATGATTCCATTTATTTTACCGCCTGCCTGTTGGCGGTGTTACCGCCTCTTTAACACCAACTGCCAGGGTTGTAATGAGGGCCAAAGTGCCTTTAGTCTTTTTAAAAATAACAAGCGTCTCTTGCAGTGCAAAGTACCTGGTTTGCGTTAAAAAATCCTCGCAAGGGGCCGCAGAGGAGGAGATGCGTGGAAAACAGAGAGGTGTGCGTCGGTTTCGCCCCTTTGCACTTAGACTTGCGTCATTGGCTTCTCTGAGTCTTTCCACCACTCCACAAGATATATAAGGGGAAGGGACTACGGACAGACTAGAACAGCCAAACAGTTTGAAGTAAAGAAACTTGAAATATAGAAAATAAGTAAATAGGATAATGCAGTGATAAGAAGAATTTACTAAATAGATAAAGCAAAGTGGAGTTGGAAAACAAATTAGGAGACAGGCGTAGTAAAAAGGTAAAAATTATTCTAAATGTGGATTGGTAAATGTTAGGGAAATAAATATCAATATTAACAACAACACGAGGCCTTATGGGGGCCAGCAGAGCCATCTGCACCCGGACTTGTAGAGGGTGCACTTTCACCTCCTTCATCTGCCTCATCAGCCCTATCCCTGCCCCTAGATGCTGGATGATGTAAGAAAAAAAATAGAAAAGATTAGTGGTACTGTTAATAAATAATCTCTCCAAGAATATTAGATTTTTTAAAGGGAAAGGCAACGCAGTAACATTTCTACAGCAGATGTTCAGAGTGCCTATATAATAATACTAGTGCCATGGACCATCCTATTCCAAATTTTCTAACTCTATTCCAAATTACCTAAACTACATTTTGGAATTACTAATGATTGCAGTGAATGACTTCTATAGTTCTCATTTCATTCTCAATCTCTCAATGCATAAATTGGATGCATGCATACAAAACTACTGCACATCATTGGGAAATTGCTTGGTGGTTGACAAAGTACGAGCTACAAAAAATAAAGGCACAGAGAAGTGAGAGAACATGCTAACTCACTAATACTAACATTAACTATGACTCTCTTAGATAGGACAGAGCACAGGAGGAGTCTCCTCATTACTTCTTAATCAGCCCAAGCAAGCGATAAAAACAAGTACAATTAGGTAACGTCGAGCACCTGTCTAGATGACGATCACATAGTATTTTATTTGTAACATAAGGTAAACTCACCTGCGTGTGAGCAGCATGCTTGTTATTTGGGAAGAAACTATTAGTATAGAACACAACTTCATTATTGCTCAGCGTGCCCTGTAACCTCTACGCCTAGCAGGTCGAGCTGGTTTGTTTCAAGATCCAGGATATCGGCCCACAGGTGTGTTAACTGTTGCTGGGTGCGTCAGACCCCAGAGCTGCGGCGTACAGTCTGGTGCAACCTCTCCCAGGAGGCCGGACCCAGACCCTGGTCTGCTGCCTGCTGCCAAGGTGGAAAGGAGGTGGCAATGCACATAAAACACCAATGCAACCTCCTCCACCTATGGAGCAGGGCTGCATCCCTTCACGGCGCTGCTGCCTGCAGTTGAAGGCGGCTGACGGGTAGTGGATGGGGTCCTGGGGCTGCCACTCCCCTGCTTTGACACGGCACTGGGGACTTGGGGGAGAAGAGATAAGAAAGAAGGCAGGGAAAAAAAAGAACTGAAACAAAAAAATTAAAAAGTAATAAAGTCGTAAAAAAACACTAATAAATTAGTAATAAAGTTAAAATATAAGAACGCAAAGAGAAAAGGTAATATAATAAACAGAAACTAGGGGAAAATACGTTTTAAAAGTTTGGGATGGGACAGATGTAGAGGGATAAAACGAGTCCCCAGCACCATAACAAAGCAAAAAACAAGATAGCCGCACCCAAGCGAACCGCGTGGTGCCATTCATGCGAGAATTCCAATGTGAGGACATACTTCGCATTGCCGATGATGTTAAACCATGCAAACGGGAGCGGCAAGAAACTCCACCCACTAGCGGAACTCCACATACCTCAACAAAGTTATTTAGCATCTTCATGGAATTCCACACAGTGCAGCAAAGCAAACTTTTTACACATGTATAACATTTAAGGTCTGCTGTATTATAGTTTGATAGTGTTTCTATCATTCAATTATGTGTATTGACATGATTCATAATGTTTTATGCAATTCGGTGACAGTGCAACAATGTTAATATATTAAGGGCCACATTACAACATTGGTGGTATATCCCACTTACCGCCGCAGTGACTTCCACCAACATACCGCTGCGGTGGCGAATATCCTTTTGCCATATTATGACACACACACACACCAAACCGACAGAATAAAGCCACATACACAAATCCGCCAGCCCAAAGGTCAGTGGTAAAGTGGAGGTCCCAACACCCATACCATTACGCCAACAAAACAACGCCCACCACATTATGACCCACAAATCACCACAGCAGACATTCAACGGCATTAACTCATTGGCGGTACATACCGCCGTGCTCAGAATGGACACCTACATACAAAACAACACTACATTGGCCAATACAGAAAAACAAACACCTGACACTCATACACACACCACACCCACCCACCCACAGCACTATAAAACACACACCAACAGTACCCACAACCCTTTACAAACAACAATAATGACATGAGATTGACACGAACAGCACAGAGACAATTAGACACGCGCAACACTTACACCCATACATCCCTCACACACCCCACATCACATACCCCACCACATTATTCAACACACTCTCACCAGCACATACAACACAAAACCCATGTCCCCACAAAGGCACACTCATTTCACTGATGAGTTAAGTGTCATGGTGGAGGAAATAGTCAGGGTAGAGCCACAGCTGTTTGGAGCACAGGTAGAGGAAATATCCATTGCAAGGAAGATGGAGCTATGGCAGAGAGTTGTGGACAGGGTGAATGCCGTGGGACAGCACCCAAGAACAAGGGTTACATCAGGAAGAGGTGGAACGACATACGGGGAAGGTACGTTCCATAACAGCAAGGCGCCAACTTGCCATACAGAGGACTGGTGGTGGACCCCTACCTCCTCCCCAACAGCTCACAGCATGGGAGGAGCAGGTCTTGGCATTACTGCATCCTGAGGGACTCGCTGGAGTAGCCGGAGGACTGGACACTGGTAAGTCAACATTTACTACTCATCACCCCCTTTACTTGCATGCCATCACACCCCCTCACCCTCTCTCACATCACTCCACTACATCCCACACACTGCACCTACACATATGACTAACCCCAATGCCTATCCCTGCATGCTATACCAATGCATGGACACCCCTCCCAGCCCTGAATGGACACCCATCACCAAAGCATGCACAGCATAGGGGAACTAAAAATCACATAATACATCACCATACACAAGCCAAAGGTGGCAGGGCAACAGCAACGATAGAGGGGAAGCCAGGGATGTAGAATATGTCACAGACATGAAGCGTAATACATCACTTACATCCCCACAGGTGCCACAGCCAATGTCAGAGGAGAGGAGGTGCCATGGCAAACCAGTCCCCCAACAGAAGATGCCCCAAGTGATGACAGTAACTCTGGACTTCGGGATCTGGATGACCTACCAGGCCCATTGAGGACCACTGGACAATCGGTCACCCAAGCCGACTCACAGTCCACCTGAGAGCCTCCCCCATCAGTATCAAATACCACAGCACCCACCCAGCATACCCACACCTCTGTCCCCAGGACACGTCAATCACCAGTGTGACCACCTGTACAGGGGCCCAAGTCCACACTACACCCCCAAAACAATCAGGGACCTGGGGTCAGTGGCAGTGGGCACACCCTTCAGGGGACAGAGGTACAGGGCAACAGGGACACTGGGAGGGCCGCTGTGCACCAGGGCAAGGACAGGACCAGGGAACCTACTCTCCAGGAGGCACTCTCCAAGATCCTTGGAGCCTGCCAACATTCCCAGGACACGATGGTCTAGATGCTTGACAACGTGCAGGAGAACAGGCAGCTCCAGAAGGAACAGTATCAGGGGATCAGGGAGGACTTGGAGGCCATTAACACTACCCTGGTCTCCATGCAGGGCTGTTGGCAGACATGGCCAACATCATGAGGGAGGCAACAGCATAGCAGCGGTGTCAAAGCCCAGCTCACCTGAGTTCTTGTTCAGTTCTGATGGAGGTTGAAGACAATCCGACCCCACCCTGAAACTGCTTGTTCCAGCACACTAGTTTTTAAAACAGTGCACTAAGAACAGAAGCTCAAGGGAAGGGGGGAAGTGGATAAAATAAAATAAAGAGACAACAGCGTTCTTGCGTTTCCACTGTTGAAGTGCTGCACAAATCTGCGGCCCTTTCTGACTTCTGTAGAAACTGGTGCCTAATGAAACATAAACAAAGAACAGATAAGTGCAACCTATTCCTAAATGGGTTCCTGACTATCCCTTTATTTATTAGAAATTCTCTTCTAAAAGTACCTCTTGGATCCTGGTCTCTAGTTTCCAGGTTTGGAATGTGTTACTGCTCTGGGATGTGTTTTCTATTACTGTAAAGCTTCTAAAACATTAAACAAATACCGTTATCAGAATGGGGTGACTTCCATGACATAGCTATCGCTCTGCAGATGGGGTATCGGTTTCAGCGCGAAACAGGTGGCACATCGTTTTTCAGCAGCGTTGAAGGTGGTGCGTAGAAAATTTCCCTTAATGGTGTTCTGTGCGTGGATTTTAGACCTTGTTCTGCTAACTTCACTTTCAAGGGCCCAGGGACCGGTTGGGGCAACATTTGGCTAGGCAGGAGTCTCAGCAGAGAGTCCTGGTGCTGGCAGAGGAAGTCTTTGATGTCCCTAAGACCTAAAAACAGGAGGCAAACTTAGTCCAAGCCCTTTGAGATTCATCTCAAGCAGGAATGCACAACAAAGTCCAGTCTTTGTCTACTTTTACAGGCAAAAGCAGCAACTGCAGGATAGCCCAACAAAGCACAGTCACAGGCAGGGGCAGCACTTCTCCTTAGATCTTCTGCTCTTCTCCTTGGCAGAGGTTCCTCTTGAATCCAGAAGTGATCTTGAAGAAATCTAAAGTCTAGGGTTTTGAGTCCACTACTTATACCCCTTTCTGCCTTTGAAGTAGGCAAACTTCAAAGGGAAGTCTCTGCTGTTTACAGGATTTTGCCTTGCCCAGGCCAGGCCCCAGACATACATCAGGGGGTTGGAGACTGCATTATGTGAGGGCAGGCACAGCCCATTCATGGGTATGTGTCTATTCCTCCCTCCACTCCAGCCCAGATGGCTCATCAGGATATGCAGGCTACACCCCAGCTCCCTTTGTGTCACTGTCTAGAAGAGATTCACAAACAGCCCAACTGTCAGGTTGACCCAGACAGGGAATCCACAAACAGGCAGAGTCACAGAATGGTGTTAGCAAGAAAATGCCTAATTTATAAAAGTGGCATTTTCAAACTATCAATAAAAGAACCTACTTCACTAACAGATGTATTTGTAAATTCTGAGTTCAGAGACCCCAAACTTTAATTTTCCATCTGCTCTCAAAGGGACACTACACTTTAAGGATATTTAAAGGCAGCCCTCTCAAGTTAACCTATGGCCTTGAAACAGTGAAAACCAAATTTGGTAGTATTTCAATGTTAGTACATGTAAAACACCACAAGTACATGTCCTACCTTTAACAAACATTGCACCCTGCCCTTGAGGCTACCTAAGTCCGACCTTAGGGCTGCCTTACATGTATAAAAAGGGAAGGTTTGGGCCTGGCAAGTGGGTACACTTGTTGGGTTGAATTGGCAGTTTAAAACCGCACACAGACACTGCAGTGGCAGGTCTGAGTCATGTTTACAGGGCTACTCATGTGGGTGGCACAATCAGTGCTGCAGGCCCATAAGAAATATTTGATTTACAAGCACTAGGACCCTCTAATGACTTTACTAGGGACGTACTAGTAAATTAAATATGCCAATTATGAAGAAGCCAACTACACATGCAATTTCACATAAGAAGCACTTACACTTTAGCACTGGTCAGCAGTGGTAAAGTGCCCAGAGTAACAAAAGCAGCAAAAACAGTGTATAGCACATAGCAACAACCTAGGAAGTAGAGGTAAAAAGTTAGGGGAGACCACACCAAGGATACCAGGTCTAACACCTGTCCCTCCCCGCTAAAAGTGTCGAGAACTACCCAACCTCATGGGAGTTCTCTTCACTAAGGTGGAAGAATCTGGACAGACCATCAACACTGGCGTGTTCTGTTCCAGGGCGGTGTTCCACCATAAATTCCATCCCCTGTAGGGAAACGGTCAACCTCAACAGTTTTAGATTCTCACCTCTCATCTTCATTAACTATCCAATGGGCCTGTGGTCAGTCTGAACTGGAAGTGAGTCCAAAGTAAGTAGGGTCTTAGCTTCTTCAGTGCCCAGACCACAACAAAAGCCTCATGCTCAATTGCACTCCACCTATGTTCCCTGGGAAGTAACCTCCTACTAATGAAGGGTACAGGCTGGTCTAGGCCCTCTTCATTTAGCTTTGACAACACTGCTCCTACACCATGCTCTGAGACGTCAGTCTGCACGACAAATTCTTTAGAGAAGTCAGGCGCCATCAGCATGGGTGCTGTGCACATGGCTGCCTTCAGGGCATCAAAAGCTGTATGGCAAGACTCAGTCCAGATAGATCCCTTTCATTGGTTGTTTCTTGGAGTTTAACTTTGTTAAGGGAGCAACAATGGTGAAATACCCCTTAATAAACCTCCTATAGTAACCAATGAGACCTAAAAAGGCTCTCACCTCCATCTGGATCTTGGGAGGCTCCCAAGCTAGAATGGTGTCAATCTTTAGCTGTAGGGGAGTCACCTGGCCAATCCCCACCTGGTATCCCAAGTACACCATTGAGCCCTGCCCTATTTGGCACTTGCTTGCCTTAATAGTGAGGCCTGCCTTCTGTAGGACCTCTAACCCTTTGCAGAGGAACTGCAAGTGTTCCTCCCAAGTGGAGCTGAACACAGCAAAGTCATCCTGGTAGGCTACACTGAAATCATCCAGCCCAGCCAACGCCTGGTTAACCAGACTCTGAAAAGTGGCGGGGCATTTTTCATCCCAAAGAGTATCACCCTAAACTGATAGTGCCCATCTGGGGTGCAAAATGCAGACCTCTCCTTGACCTCCTCAGTCAGAGCTATCTGCCAATATCCAGATGTTAAGTCAAACATGCTTAGGTATTTGGCAGCCCCAAACTGGTCAATGAGCTCATCAGCTCGGTGGTTCGGGTGCATGTCAGCCTTCATAACCGCATTGAGTCCACGGTAATCTACACATAACCTGAGTTCTGGGTGGCACCAGGATATGCAGCCTTTGGGACTAAGACCACAGGGCTGGCCCAAGGGCTACTGAAAAACTAAATAACCCCTAACGCTAACATCTTTGACACCTCATCCTTGATGTTATCCCTGATCTTGTCAGTCACTCTGTAAATCTTGTGTTTCACAGGTGGGCTGTGCCCGGTGTCCACATCATGTGTACTCAAATGAGAGATCCCTGGGTTCAAGGAAAACAATGAGGCAAACTGTCCCAACACCTGGCGACAGTCCCTCTGTTGCTCTAGAGTCAGTGAGGGGAGAGTTTTACACCCTCCACTGAACCATATTTCTCTTTGGCAGACAGGAGGTCACAAAGAGGCTCACTTTCTTCCTCCACCTCTTCATCTGTTGTCAACAGAATAGTCACTTGTGTCCTTTTAGAGTGAGGGTTGAGGCGGTTCACATGCAGGACCCTCAAAGGGTTCCTAAGAGTCCACAAGTTCACCAGATAGGTGACATTACTCTTGCGTTCCACCACCTCAAAAGGCCCTGTGCACTTGTCCCCGAGAGCCCTAGTCTCTACTTGGTCCATCACCCACACTTTCTGGCCAGGCGGCAGTCAACCAGAGTGGTATTCTGGTCAGGCCAACGCTTCATATCTTCCTGGCTTGCTTCCTGGTTGTCTTGAGTGAGCTTCCTAAAGCATGCTGTCTGGTTCCTGGGAGGGCTCACTTACTGGAGGCCTTCTCCAAGCCTTCCCTAACCAGACTCAGAGGTTTCCTGTCAGGGTGGCCATACAACCTCTCAAAATGGCTAAATCCAAGACCCTTTTGTGGCACCTCCCTCTAGGCAAACAAAAGGCATGGCAAGAGGACGTCTCACTAACATCTCAAGGGCTCTGACAGGCCCATGTTCATGCCCTTCAAAGTGCGGTTGAATCTCTCAACCAGAGCGTTACTTTGGGGGTGGTAAAGAGTGGTGAACTTATATGTCACCCCGCACTCCTTCCACAGAGAGTTTATATATGTTGACCCCTATCATATACCACCTCCTTTGGGAACCCCATGAGGGTAAAACCGCCCATCAGTGCACGTCACACCACCGGGGTGGTGATTGAACTCAAAGGAATGGCTTCTGGGTACCGGGTGGCATGGTCTACCAAGACCAGGATAAACGCTTTGCCCATGGCTATCTTGGGATTCAGAGGCCCCACAATGTCAATACCAACACTTTCAAAGGGGGTGCTGACCATAGGAAAATGTTGGAGAAGAGCCTTACATTTCCCCCACTCTTGCTACTTGCCTGACAAGTTTGGCAAGACCTACTGTGTGCAGCTGAGTTCCTGCACATTTTGGGCCAGTAAAAGTGGGTGACAAACCTCTCATAGGTTTTGTCCTGCCCTAAATGACCAGCTAAAGAGCACGTGATGAGCCAAACCCTGTAGGAAGGCTCTGAAGCAGTGGGGTACCATCAGCACATGGGATGACCCAGGTTCAGCAACCTTAGGCTCGCTATATAAGAGGCCATCCTCCCAATAAATCAAGTATGAACCAGACTACTTGCCGGATGCCTGGTCTGGAACCTGCTGCCGCAAACCCTCCAGAATATGACATATATCTTCTGTGCCTCACAGAATGCTTCCCTGGTGGGTCCCCCTTCTTGCTGCCACTGTGTCAGCTCAGGGACCTCCCCCAGTTCAATCACCCTCAGGTTCAGCTTTCTCCCGGGCTGTGGGAACTTCTGGAGCATGTTTCCCACACCCCTTGCCCTTCCTCCTTCTGGTAGACACCTGAGCCACTCTTTCAGGCTCCAGGGTCTCCTAAGCACCCTGCTGGGCTGCCATTGACTGGGTGAACACACACTCCCACCCAGGCTGACCCAGCATCACCAAGTGAGGCCTGTGTTCCACCGCCTTCCAAGAGAATCCTCCAGGTCATTGCCAAGCAGACAATCTACTGGTATGGTTGAACTCACAGATACTCTCAAGGCACCTGAGACCCCCCCATTCAAAGGGAACATGCGCCACTCTGCACAGGCACTCTGAGGTGTCTACCTTAACTACTTGGTGAAGTACATGGGATCTCTCTGCTCTTCAGATACCAGGTGGCTTCTCACAGTAGTCACACTGGCTCCTGTGTCTCTCAGAGCCTCCGCCCTCTACTAATTGATGGTCACTGCCTGTACTTCTTAGTGTTCTCAGGTACCAGGGTTCTCTGCTCCATCTTACTGTCCCCTAGTGAGATAAAGGGTCATATCAACTGACTCACACCCACCTGAAACCAACTGCTCCCCAAGTGCTACACTGGCCAAACCCTGTGACTGAGCACCTGTGGGTGCCAGTGTCCACTTGGGACATTTGGGATCCCTCCTCACATGACTCACCTGGTCACATGCATAACACTTGTAAGGACCCCCCTCTGCAGGTTTCCCTTTAGAAAACCAAGGCTTCTTTTCAACTGGGAATCCTGCCCTGGGAACTAGGTTGGTGCCCTTTAGAGAACTCCCACTGTTTACCCTTAAATCCCCCATTCTTCTGAGAGGGACCCTGCCCACCCTTGGTGTTGTCTCCCCCATACCTCCTTTGGACTCTGGGCACTCACAATGGTCCGCTTCCTGCGCAAGCTTCCTGGGATCAGTCAGCTTGCTGTTAATCAGGTGCTAGCGCAGTTCTGGAAAACAAAGACTGTACAAATGCTCTGAAGCAATCAAGTTGTAAAGCCCCTCATAAGTTGTTACCTTACTATCCTTCGCCAACCATCCAGTGACCTGCAAAAAGAATCAAATAACTATAGACATATACCTATATATTTTTTTTGTTTTCCATTCATCCTGCTTTTTGTTTGACCATGTGGCAGGTGGCCATTTTGTGTAGAAATCCAGTATGCTTTTAGGCCTGCATGTGCTCTTCTTTGTTGTGGTGGCCATGCTTCCTTGCTGGTTGTTGTTTGACCATGTGGCTGGTGGGCATTTTGTGTAGGCAGCCTGTGTGCATTAGGCCTGCATATGTTCTTCTTTGTTGTGGTGGCCATGCCTCCTTTCTGGTTGTTGTTTGACCAAATGGCTGGTGGCCATTTTGTGTGTTATTCAGACATAGTAGGTCAATGATTATTACTAATTGTACTATATGAGTAGTGTTTTAGATTTTTTCATAAACTTTTCTTGTATTTTACATCTCCACCACTCCTTGCTTCCCAAATCCCTGTGGGTTGTCATGGTAGTCCCCTTCCCTTAGTACATCAGCAATTGAATTAATTTTTTTTAATTGTATTCTTTTTTTGTAATTTGTTTCACCCCATGTCTGCCATAGGTGTACAGTTTCACTACATTACATTATTCAAGGATTATTATTCAATTTGTCACCAGCACCTCCCTGAGTGCCACGTGTCTCCTTAATGCAGATAAAGCTAACAGTTACATTCTGTATGTTGTGATTGTTGCTCTTTGTTATTCTTCATGAGTGGAGATGATAATGAAAGTTAATGGTGGTGTGGTTTTCGAATGGAAACACTGTAATTCAGAATTATTTGTAAGGTTAGTTAAGTAACCATTAAAATATATTGTTTCTACTGCTAATGCAACAACAACAACGCCATGTTTCACTGAGATCCTTATTGTATGGTTGCTTTTAGGTGAACAAACAGAAAGAGACATCATCCACAGTACTGCCAAACAGAAGGCCTGTGCATGATGTGACGCATAATCACACTCATGACCAAACGGACATCTCTTCAACTTGTGAAGCTAACTGCTACTACCAATTGACAGCTTCAAGATGGCCCCAAAGAAAGGTACTACCAAGAAAGTGGCCTGTGATAAGAAGGAGCTTCCCACCACTGTTATGTCATTCCAGATTGTTTTGGGCAAAAACATGTGCCTGCTGTACCAGCCTCTGGGCAGCAAGCTAGGAACAGCACTGCTGCATCAGCGGCCCAACTCCAAATTAGGCCCAAGCCCATTTCTGGCACAGAAGCAGCCTCTCTAATCACAGGAATGCCGATGAGCACTGATGTTGAATTGGACTTATCTCTTTCTCAAAGGACCCCCAAGACACTTCAATCTTTACTACTATATCCACCTTCCTACCTGCATGCCATCACAAACTCCTACCCCTACCATCACCCCCATCACTCCACCACCTAACACATACCCCACTATCACAACCCACCCATCCCAATACCAAGCCCTGCATGAAACACCAATGCATGGACACCCATCATAGACCTGCATGGACACCCATCACCACAGCATGCACACTATTGACAATCACTTAGCCAAACAAAGCACAACTCACACAAGCCAAAGCTGTCTTGCTAATAACAACCATAGAGGGAAACATATCCACGCAAAAGATGGCACACGCAGATACAATAACACTGCATTTGCATCCCCACAGGACCCCCACTCAATGTCACCGCAATGGAGGTGCCACCAACATCCAGTCCCCCCAGAAGAGGCCCACAGTGATGACAGCAGCTCTGCACGCCTGGATCACGATGATCAACCTGGCCCATCAGGGACCTTTGGACAGTGGGATACCCTGCCACAATCCCAACCCACCACAGAGCCTCCTCCCTCAGGAAACACCAGCACAGCACCCACCCAGTGGGCCCATACCTCTGTCCCCAGGACACTTCAATCAGCAGTGTGTCCACTACTACAGGGACCTCAGTCAACCCCATACACCCAAGACAATCAGAAACCTGGGGTCAGTGGCAGTGGGCCCACAGTGCAGGGGACAGAGGGACAGGACAACAGGGAAGCTGGGAGGACTGCTGTGCAACTGGGGGAGGACAGGCCCAGGGACCCCACTCTCCACGAGGCACTTGCAGGGTTCCTGGGGGCATACCACCATTCCCAGGAGACCATGGGCCAGATACTGTACAATTTGCAGGAGACCCAATGGCTGCAGGAGGGACAATACCTGGGGATCAGGGAGGACCTGAAAGACATCCACACCACCTGGTCGCCATTGCAGGGATGCTGGCTGACATGGCCAACACCATGAGGGAGGCAGTGACACACCAACTGGCCCCTGACACTAGCCACACTGAAGAACAGCCCTCCACCTCCGCAGGCGCTAGTGGACAGGAGGCCCCGCCACAGGACCAACAGGCCACCAGCACCCCACCCCCTGCAGGAGGAGAAGCACCCCGCAAACAGTCCCTGTGATCCAGGCAGAAGCCAGAGAACATTGCCAAGACCCCTGCCAGGAAATGAGACTCTCCTGATTGTCACCCTTCTGTCCCACTCTGTCACCCTGTCCACCTTGAACTGCCGTTGCTCCCCTTCCAATGCCCCCTTGGACAATGCATCTGTGATACAAATAGACTGGACTCTACCCTGGACTTTCCTCCATCAGCAACCCAGCCCATTGCAATATCCACTCCACTTATTAGCACTTAAATAAACACCCTTTGAACAAATTCAAGTATGAAGTCTGGGGATTATATGACATATTTATAAGTTTCACAAACTGTAAACATTGCATTTCTAATCAACTGTAATATTAACATAGGTATAAACTATAGTGGGCAGCAGTAAACACACCAGGGGCCAGAGTGGGGCACAGAGATCTGAACATAGAGATGCCAAAGGGTACAGTAAGTGGCCATAGACATAGGGAAATCAGGCTGCCATGTTCAATGTCAAACACAAAACTGCAATGGAAGGTGAAGTTACAGTGTCTTACCTGTGTGTCACTGGAAGTAATGTTGAATGAGTGTACGTTAGTTGTCCACATCTTCTTCCCCTGCCTCCTCTTCGTCACTGTCCATAGGCTCCACCACTGACACAAGACCATCTCCAGACTCATCCTCCAGCAGAAAAGGCACCTGGCGTCTCAAGGCCAGGTTGTGCAACATGCAACATGCAACATGCAACGATGATCTGGCACACCTTCTTGGGTGAGTAGTACAGGTATCCACCTGTTAGATGGAGGCAACAGAATCTGGCCTTCAGGAGGCCAAAGATTCTCTTAATTATCCTCCTTGTTTGCCCATGTGCCTCATTGTAACGTTCCACTGCACTTGTCCTGGCATTCCGCACTGGAGTCAGTAACCATGAGAGGTTGGGGTAACCAGAGTCATCTGTAAATATTGAGGGATACCTGTTAGCTACACACTCACCCTTAGGGCCAAACTCACACCCATATACCTACATGAACTGGGTAGGGACCATGGGCTCAACTATTAGCCACACCCGGTGCCTCTGGAGTTGAAACATCACATATGGAATGCTGCTATTCCTCAAGATAAAGGCATCATGCACAGAGCCAGGATACTTGACATTCACATTGGAGATGTACTGGTCTGCCAAACACGCCATCTGCACATTCAGAGAGTGAAAGCTTTTTCCATTCCTGAACACTTGTTCATTTCTCTGGGGGGGTGGGGCAAGTGAAATATGTGTACCATCAATGCACCAATGATTTTGGGGATATGTCCCAGGGCATAAAAGTCAGCCTTCACTGTGGCCAAATCATCCACCTGGGGGAATACGATGTAGCTGCACATGTGTTTCAGCAGGGCAGACAACACTCTGGTCAGCATGTTGGAGAACATTGGCTGAGAAATCCCTGATGCCATGGCAACTGTCGCTTGGAAGGAACCACTTGCCAGGAAATGGTGCACTGACAGGACCTGCACTAGAGGGGGGATACCTGTGGGCTGGCGGATAACTGAAATCAGGTCTGGATCCAATTGGGCACACAGTTCATGGACTGTGGCCCTATCAAGTCTGTAGGTCAGGATAATGTGCCTGCCCTCCATTGTCGCAGGTCCACCAGGGATCTGTACACGGAGGGATGTCTCCATCTCCTATTCATCCTCAGCGGTTGAACTCTAAGGTGAAAAACGGTGAGCAGAGGGTCATATTCACACATATATGAAAATGAAAATGCATTTCTTCCTTTACAGAAACAGTATGTGAATTTGAGAGTCAGTTGATGTGCCAATGTCTGCTGTGATGCAGTTAGGTGCCATGGCTTGTGCCCCCCTGAAATGACGGCTGACTGACGTGTGAGGAGAGACAAGTGGAAATGAGATAATTCTGCTGGCGTTTTGTGCAGTTGTGGTCGGCGGTCAACAACCACTGCACAATACCGCATTGGTTATCATTGGCCCTATGGGTTCCATGAGCCAATGGCGATGTATGCCAGCGGTGACGGTACGCACCGCCGTGGACGTGACTGCCATTTTCTATCTGTTCACTACACTGCAAGTGCTGCTGTGACCTCTGTCTGGAAGACACAATGGCTCGAGTTTCTGGGGAAAGGGCCGCCGCCTTCACTTCGGGGGAGTTGGAGAGACTGATGGATGGGGTCCTATCCCAGTACACTTTACTCTATGGTCCTCCAGATAAACAGGTGAATACACTGTGAGCATGATGCATGGTCCATGATTGTATTGATTGCTGTGTGTGTAAGCCTCGTGTGGGGGGGAACTGAGGGGTCCTGGGCAGAGTGATGCATGTCTGGTGGTCAATGTCTGTGCGTAAGGGGATGGGAGGGATATTGTGGGCCATCAGTGTAACACTCCGGACGGTATGACTAATCCCTTTTTTCTATGCATATTTTTCTGCAGGTCCAATCAGAAAAAGGGTATTTGGTGTGCCATTGCAAAGAAAGTGTGGACCCTGGGGGTCTTTGACAGGTGGAGCACCCACTGCCACAAACGGTGGGAGGACCTGCGCCGATGGTCAAGGAAGGCAGCGGAGGGCAAGCCGGGGCTGGCCTTCCAACGAGGAAGGAGTGCCCATCGTACCCTGACCCCCCGGATGTTCCCCATCCAGGTGGATGAGTGTTTAAAGGCATCTCAGCAGCCACAAGGGGGTGAGTACAGATTCAGAATAATGAATTTGCGCGCGTTAAGGTTTTACCTGGTTGGGGGATGTGGGCTGTGGGTGCCCATAGGCCAGGTCGAACTGGCAGGGTAGGTCCCTTGTTGGGCAGGCTCTGAAGCACTCCAACCCCAATAGTGTTAGTGGGCATCTACTGCTGGGCAGGGTCCTGTTGGTTTCAGGTGTGCAGCTAATGGCGTTAGGCAATGTACCCCATGGGCTGGTGACTAGCATTGTAACTGTAGTGCATGGTCTAGTGCATAGGGCTGATCCCTGTGTGTTGTGTACGCCAACTGTAGTGTTGTTGCTGGCATTGACCAAGTGTATCCTCTGTCTCTCCTCCCCCTTTTTGTTTTGTCACCCTGTACTTGTGTGCATTAGCATCATCTGGCGGAGGAGCAGAGGCACCGGCAACAGAGGGAGCTGCATCCCACATGGGCCTGGAAGCCGAATCCACCGACAGTGAGGGCGCCAGTGGGACAGAGGGCGAGGGGAGCACCATGATGGAGACAGGGTGGACACTAAAGTTAGCTAATCCTCCTCAGATGGAAGCTCCCTGGCGGTGGCGGGCACCTCTGTGCCCACCCTAACAAGAGGTACAGCCACCACCCGTACCAGCACCGCCCTTCCAGCAGCCCCTCAGCATGTTTCCCGTGCCCGCTCACCCAGGAGGGTGGGCATCTCATTCGCCCCAGGCACCTCAGGCCCTCCCCCAGTCAGCCCTGCTGCCCTCAGTGAGGAGGCTATTGACCTCCTGAGATCCCTCACTGTTAGGCAGTAAACCATACTGAATGCTGTCCAGTGTGTCGAAAGGCATTTGCAACAAACAAATGCATTCCTGGAGGGCATTCACTCTGGAGTGGCGGCCCTACAGAGAGCATTCCATGCTCTGGCCTCAGCACTGATGGCAGCCATTGTCCCTGTCTCCGGCCTCTCCCCTCTAACTTCCTCTACCCAGTCCCAATCCCCTCAACCCAACCTATCCCAAGCACACCTTCAGACAAGCATGCACCCAAATCAACACACAGAAGTGGCTCAGGCAAACACAAGCACCACACTTCATCTCACAGGCACTCACACAAGCACCATTCCCATGCAGACACACCAACATCCACTGCCTCCACTGTGTCCCCCTCCTCCTCGTTCTCCACCTCCCTCCCAGTAGCATCTCCACTCACACCTGCATGCACTACATCCTAATCCACTACCTCCATCATCAGCACGCGTATCACTACATGTCCCTCATTGGCAGTCATCAACCCCACATCCATGCACACGTCCCCTGTGGCCTCTCCCACTGTGTCTGTG
Source organism: Pleurodeles waltl (assembly GCF_031143425.1). Classification (NCBI taxonomy): domain Eukaryota; kingdom Metazoa; phylum Chordata; class Amphibia; order Caudata; family Salamandridae; genus Pleurodeles; species Pleurodeles waltl. The sequence goes on from NC_090436.1 coordinate 738,941,605, forward strand.
ACCCCTCCTCCCAAAGTTCACAAACGCAAGCACACACCCACCCAACAGCCATCCACCTCACAACAGCATCCAGCTCATGCACCCAAACATAGCAGACTGACACCTCCTACAACCACTCCCTCTTCCTCCACTCCCAAACCTTCACCCTCTTCCCACCCCAGTGTCCCTAAGAAGCTTTTCCTTGTCAACATTGACCTCTTCCCTACCTCTCCCCCCGTCCTTCACCTCTGGCCAGGGTGGCCAGAACCCAGCCCAGCACCACAGCCACCCAGTCCACGTCCACTGTGATTTCTGATGTTGTGAGAGGCTCCAAAGAGGCACCCGTCAGCTCAGCCACTGTGCCAGCAACACTTGCCAAGGCCAAGAAGGTCCGCCACCTGGCAAGGGCAAAAAGGGGACAGCATCTAGCAAGGGGAAGGAGGCACAATCAGACAGCAAGGCCAAGTCAAAGACTCCAGCTGGTAGAAGCAGGAAGGCACCACCATCTGCCAAGGGCAGGAAGGGGCACAGAACACCAGCCATGGCACTTCAGCCATCTGAGGCTGCAGGTGAAGGCCTGGAGGCTATCACCACAATTGCCAGGATCGCCACCTGCACCGCAGCCAGCACCACCACCTGCACCACGACCAGCACCGCCACCTGCACCACCGCAAGCAGCACCACTGCCAGCAGCAGCAGCCCCAGTGGGCAGCCGTCCGAGGCTGCAGGTTAAGGCCTGGAGGCTACCACCACAACAGCTAGTATCTCCACCTGCACCGTGGCCAACACCGCCACCTGCACCACAGCCAGCACTGCCACCTGCACCACCGCAAGCAGCACCATTGCCAGCAGCAGCAGCCCCAGTGGGCAGTCGTCCGAGGCTGCAGGTGGCAGCCTGGAGGCTACCACCACCACTGCCAGCACCGCCACCTGCAGTGCAACTGGGATTCACTGGGCAGCCGTCACCGCCGGAGATCAGTGTGTAGTGGTGACTACATGGGCTGCAGTGAATCCTGGCCCCTGCAAAAGCTGTCTTTGTGACACCCAGGTGAGAGACTGTGTCCTTGCACTCCAAAACATCTGCGTGACAGGGTGCAATGCCCCCTCCAGAACCAGTGGAAGAAGGCATCCACTCAGCCCCTCCTTGCCAGGATGAAGCACACTGGGCGCAATGTCCCCCCCAGTGGAAGAAGGCATCCACTCAGCCCCTCCATGCCAAGATGGAGCTCACTGGGCGCAAGGCACCCTCCAGAACCAGTGGAAGAAGCCTTCCACTCACCTCATCCTTCCCAGAATGAAGCCCACTGGGCACAATGCCCTCTCCAGAACCAGTGGAAGAAGCCATCCACTCACCCCATCCTTCCCAGCATGAAGATCACTGGGCACTATGCCCCCTCCAGAACCAGTGGAAGAAGCCACCCACTCACCCCATCCTTCCCACGATGTAGCACACTGGGAACAATGCCCCCTCCAAAACCAGTGGAAGAAGCCATTCACTAGAGAGACTGTGGCCTTCCACTCCCCAGGACCAAGCAGTGGGCAAACCACCCACTTGAGAGACTGTGGCCTTGCACTCCGTAGGACCAAGCAGTGGGCAAACCACCCACTTGAGTGACTGAGGCCTTGCACTCCCAAGGACTAAGCAGTGGGCAAACCTCCCACTTGAGAGACTGTGGCCTTGCATTCCACAGGACCAAGAGGCGGCCATGAAGCCCCCTCCAGGAGCAGTGGCGTTGTAACATCTTCCGGCTGAGGTGCAACCCCATTCCCCATCACCCTGAGGTGTCTGTGTGTTTTTGACCTGATGCCCCTGCAGTGCTCTCTCCGTATTGAGGCAAGTGTGGGCTTGGCCTATGTAGTTGGGCCCAGTGGGCCACAGACAATTTTTGAATGGGCATTGTGCCGCCTTTTGTATATATTGTATATATTGTACATACTGTTTTTGCTTTCTGAACGTATTTCTAAGTATTACTACTATTACAATCATTTGACTCCATTCCTTTTGTCCTTGAATTATTCTTGAGGGTTACGGGGTGTATATGTAATGTTGTTGCATGTGTTTGTGTGTATGGTGTTAGGGGTGGGAGTGGGGGTGTTGCATGTGTGGGTCACTCTCTCTTTCCTCCCCCCTCCCTTGTGTGCTAGGTGCAGTACTCACCGCGGTCTTCGTCACCAGCGTTCATGCTTCTGGTGTATGAAAAGATACACCAGTATGGGGAAAACCTCCAGCTCGGGCTCCATGGCTTTGTGGTTCTTCCTTGAGTGTCGAGAGGTGAGTCGTTTCCCTTCAGAGTACTGTTTCCGCCGTGCTTTTGATGGTGTTGGTACCGCCCCGGAAAAGATGGCGGATCGGCGGATTGTAATAGAGTGGGCGGTACATTGTCTTCCGCCTGGCTGTTGGCATTTACCACCGCAGTGTTTGTTGCTACCGCTGTGGCGGTCGGAATGTTAAAGTGGCTGCATGTGTTGCCAGTTTCCGACGTGGTCATGATTCCATTTATTTTACCGCCTGCCTGTTGGCGGTGTTACCGCCTCTTTAACACCAACTGCCAGGGTTGTAATGAGGGCCAAAGTGCCTTTAGTCTTTTTAAAAATAACAAGCGTCTCTTGCAGTGCAAAGTACCTGGTTTGCGTTAAAAAATCCTCGCAAGGGGCCGCAGAGGAGGAGATGCGTGGAAAACAGAGAGGTGTGCGTCGGTTTCGCCCCTTTGCACTTAGACTTGCGTCATTGGCTTCTCTGAGTCTTTCCACCACTCCACAAGATATATAAGGGGAAGGGACTACGGACAGACTAGAACAGCCAAACAGTTTGAAGTAAAGAAACTTGAAATATAGAAAATAAGTAAATAGGATAATGCAGTGATAAGAAGAATTTACTAAATAGATAAAGCAAAGTGGAGTTGGAAAACAAATTAGGAGACAGGCGTAGTAAAAAGGTAAAAATTATTCTAAATGTGGATTGGTAAATGTTAGGGAAATAAATATCAATATTAACAACAACACGAGGCCTTATGGGGGCCAGCAGAGCCATCTGCACCCGGACTTGTAGAGGGTGCACTTTCACCTCCTTCATCTGCCTCATCAGCCCTATCCCTGCCCCTAGATGCTGGATGATGTAAGAAAAAAAATAGAAAAGATTAGTGGTACTGTTAATAAATAATCTCTCCAAGAATATTAGATTTTTTAAAGGGAAAGGCAACGCAGTAACATTTCTACAGCAGATGTTCAGAGTGCCTATATAATAATACTAGTGCCATGGACCATCCTATTCCAAATTTTCTAACTCTATTCCAAATTACCTAAACTACATTTTGGAATTACTAATGATTGCAGTGAATGACTTCTATAGTTCTCATTTCATTCTCAATCTCTCAATGCATAAATTGGATGCATGCATACAAAACTACTGCACATCATTGGGAAATTGCTTGGTGGTTGACAAAGTACGAGCTACAAAAAATAAAGGCACAGAGAAGTGAGAGAACATGCTAACTCACTAATACTAACATTAACTATGACTCTCTTAGATAGGACAGAGCACAGGAGGAGTCTCCTCATTACTTCTTAATCAGCCCAAGCAAGCGATAAAAACAAGTACAATTAGGTAACGTCGAGCACCTGTCTAGATGACGATCACATAGTATTTTATTTGTAACATAAGGTAAACTCACCTGCGTGTGAGCAGCATGCTTGTTATTTGGGAAGAAACTATTAGTATAGAACACAACTTCATTATTGCTCAGCGTGCCCTGTAACCTCTACGCCTAGCAGGTCGAGCTGGTTTGTTTCAAGATCCAGGATATCGGCCCACAGGTGTGTTAACTGTTGCTGGGTGCGTCAGACCCCAGAGCTGCGGCGTACAGTCTGGTGCAACCTCTCCCAGGAGGCCGGACCCAGACCCTGGTCTGCTGCCTGCTGCCAAGGTGGAAAGGAGGTGGCAATGCACATAAAACACCAATGCAACCTCCTCCACCTATGGAGCAGGGCTGCATCCCTTCACGGCGCTGCTGCCTGCAGTTGAAGGCGGCTGACGGGTAGTGGATGGGGTCCTGGGGCTGCCACTCCCCTGCTTTGACACGGCACTGGGGACTTGGGGGAGAAGAGATAAGAAAGAAGGCAGGGAAAAAAAAGAACTGAAACAAAAAAATTAAAAAGTAATAAAGTCGTAAAAAAACACTAATAAATTAGTAATAAAGTTAAAATATAAGAACGCAAAGAGAAAAGGTAATATAATAAACAGAAACTAGGGGAAAATACGTTTTAAAAGTTTGGGATGGGACAGATGTAGAGGGATAAAACGAGTCCCCAGCACCATAACAAAGCAAAAAACAAGATAGCCGCACCCAAGCGAACCGCGTGGTGCCATTCATGCGAGAATTCCAATGTGAGGACATACTTCGCATTGCCGATGATGTTAAACCATGCAAACGGGAGCGGCAAGAAACTCCACCCACTAGCGGAACTCCACATACCTCAACAAAGTTATTTAGCATCTTCATGGAATTCCACACAGTGCAGCAAAGCAAACTTTTTACACATGTATAACATTTAAGGTCTGCTGTATTATAGTTTGATAGTGTTTCTATCATTCAATTATGTGTATTGACATGATTCATAATGTTTTATGCAATTCGGTGACAGTGCAACAATGTTAATATATTAAGGGCCACATTACAACATTGGTGGTATATCCCACTTACCGCCGCAGTGACTTCCACCAACATACCGCTGCGGTGGCGAATATCCTTTTGCCATATTATGACACACACACACACCAAACCGACAGAATAAAGCCACATACACAAATCCGCCAGCCCAAAGGTCAGTGGTAAAGTGGAGGTCCCAACACCCATACCATTACGCCAACAAAACAACGCCCACCACATTATGACCCACAAATCACCACAGCAGACATTCAACGGCATTAACTCATTGGCGGTACATACCGCCGTGCTCAGAATGGACACCTACATACAAAACAACACTACATTGGCCAATACAGAAAAACAAACACCTGACACTCATACACACACCACACCCACCCACCCACAGCACTATAAAACACACACCAACAGTACCCACAACCCTTTACAAACAACAATAATGACATGAGATTGACACGAACAGCACAGAGACAATTAGACACGCGCAACACTTACACCCATACATCCCTCACACACCCCACATCACATACCCCACCACATTATTCAACACACTCTCACCAGCACATACAACACAAAACCCATGTCCCCACAAAGGCACACTCATTTCACTGATGAGTTAAGTGTCATGGTGGAGGAAATAGTCAGGGTAGAGCCACAGCTGTTTGGAGCACAGGTAGAGGAAATATCCATTGCAAGGAAGATGGAGCTATGGCAGAGAGTTGTGGACAGGGTGAATGCCGTGGGACAGCACCCAAGAACAAGGGTTACATCAGGAAGAGGTGGAACGACATACGGGGAAGGTACGTTCCATAACAGCAAGGCGCCAACTTGCCATACAGAGGACTGGTGGTGGACCCCTACCTCCTCCCCAACAGCTCACAGCATGGGAGGAGCAGGTCTTGGCATTACTGCATCCTGAGGGACTCGCTGGAGTAGCCGGAGGACTGGACACTGGTAAGTCAACATTTACTACTCATCACCCCCTTTACTTGCATGCCATCACACCCCCTCACCCTCTCTCACATCACTCCACTACATCCCACACACTGCACCTACACATATGACTAACCCCAATGCCTATCCCTGCATGCTATACCAATGCATGGACACCCCTCCCAGCCCTGAATGGACACCCATCACCAAAGCATGCACAGCATAGGGGAACTAAAAATCACATAATACATCACCATACACAAGCCAAAGGTGGCAGGGCAACAGCAACGATAGAGGGGAAGCCAGGGATGTAGAATATGTCACAGACATGAAGCATAATACATCACTTACATCCCCACAGGTGCCACAGCCAATGTCAGTGGAGAGGAGGTGCCATGGCAAACCAGTCCCCCAACAGAAGATGCCCCAAGTGATGACAGTAACTCTGGACTTCGGGATCTGGATGACCTACCAGGCCCATTGAGGACCACTGGACAATCGGTCACCCAAGCCGACTCACAGTCCACCTGAGAGCCTCCCCCATCAGTATCAAATACCACAGCACCCACCCAGCATACCCACACCTCTGTCCCCAGGACACGTCAATCACCAGTGTGACCACCTGTACAGGGGCCCAAGTCCACACTACACCCCCAAAACAATCAGGGACCTGGGGTCAGTGGCAGTGGGCACACCCTTCAGGGGACAGAGGTACAGGGCAACAGGGACACTGGGAGGGCCGCTGTGCACCAGGGCAAGGACAGGACCAGGGAACCTACTCTCCAGGAGGCACTCTCCAAGATCCTTGGAGCCTGCCAACATTCCCAGGACACGATGGTCTAGATGCTTGACAACGTGCAGGAGAACAGGCAGCTCCAGAAGGAACAGTATCAGGGGATCAGGGAGGACTTGGAGGCCATTAACACTACCCTGGTCTCCATGCAGGGCTGTTGGCAGACATGGCCAACATCATGAGGGAGGCAACAGCATAGCAGCGGTGTCAAAGCCCAGCTCACCTGAGTTCTTGTTCAGTTCTGATGGAGGTTGAAGACAATCCGACCCCACCCTGAAACTGCTTGTTCCAGCACACTAGTTTTTAAAACAGTGCACTAAGAACAGAAGCTCAAGGGAAGGGGGGAAGTGGATAAAATAAAATAAAGAGACAACAGCGTTCTTGCGTTTCCACTGTTGAAGTGCTGCACAAATCTGCGGCCCTTTCTGACTTCTGTAGAAACTGGTGCCTAATGAAACATAAACAAAGAACAGATAAGTGCAACCTATTCCTAAATGGGTTCCTGACTATCCCTTTATTTATTAGAAATTCTCTTCTAAAAGTACCTCTTGGATCCTGGTCTCTAGTTTCCAGGTTTGGAATGTGTTACTGCTCTGGGATGTGTTTTCTATTACTGTAAAGCTTCTAAAACATTAAACAAATACCGTTATCAGAATGGGGTGACTTCCATGACATAGCTATCGCTCTGCAGATGGGGTATCGGTTTCAGCGCGAAACAGGTGGCACATCGTTTTTCAGCAGCGTTGAAGGTGGTGCGTAGAAAATTTCCCTTAATGGTGTTCTGTGCGTGGATTTTAGACCTTGTTCTGCTAACTTCACTTTCAAGGGCCCAGGGACCGGTTGGGGCAACATTTGGCTAGGCAGGAGTCTCAGCAGAGAGTCCTGGTGCTGGCAGAGGAAGTCTTTGATGTCCCTAAGACCTAAAAACAGGAGGCAAACTTAGTCCAAGCCCTTTGAGATTCATCTCAAGCAGGAATGCACAACAAAGTCCAGTCTTTGTCTACTTTTACAGGCAAAAGCAGCAACTGCAGGATAGCCCAACAAAGCACAGTCACAGGCAGGGGCAGCACTTCTCCTTAGATCTTCTGCTCTTCTCCTTGGCAGAGGTTCCTCTTGAATCCAGAAGTGATCTTGAAGAAATCTAAAGTCTAGGGTTTTGAGTCCACTACTTATACCCCTTTCTGCCTTTGAAGTAGGCAAACTTCAAAGGGAAGTCTCTGCTGTTTACAGGATTTTGCCTTGCCCAGGCCAGGCCCCAGACATACATCAGGGGGTTGGAGACTGCATTATGTGAGGGCAGGCACAGCCCATTCATGGGTATGTGTCTATTCCTCCCTCCACTCCAGCCCAGATGGCTCATCAGGATATGCAGGCTACACCCCAGCTCCCTTTGTGTCACTGTCTAGAAGAGATTCACAAACAGCCCAACTGTCAGGTTGACCCAGACAGGGAATCCACAAACAGGCAGAGTCACAGAATGGTGTTAGCAAGAAAATGCCTAATTTATAAAAGTGGCATTTTCAAACTATCAATAAAAGAACCTACTTCACTAACAGATGTATTTGTAAATTCTGAGTTCAGAGACCCCAAACTTTAATTTTCCATCTGCTCTCAAAGGGACACTACACTTTAAGGATATTTAAAGGCAGCCCTCTCAAGTTAACCTATGGCCTTGAAACAGTGAAAACCAAATTTGGTAGTATTTCAATGTTAGTACATGTAAAACACCACAAGTACATGTCCTACCTTTAACAAACATTGCACCCTGCCCTTGAGGCTACCTAAGTCCGACCTTAGGGCTGCCTTACATGTATAAAAAGGGAAGGTTTGGGCCTGGCAAGTGGGTACACTTGTTGGGTTGAATTGGCAGTTTAAAACCGCACACAGACACTGCAGTGGCAGGTCTGAGTCATGTTTACAGGGCTACTCATGTGGGTGGCACAATCAGTGCTGCAGGCCCATAAGAAGTATTTGATTTACAAGCACTAGGACCCTCTAATGACTTTACTAGGGACGTACTAGTAAATTAAATATGCCAATTATGAAGAAGCCAACTACACATGCAATTTCACATAAGAAGCACTTACACTTTAGCACTGGTCAGCAGTGGTAAAGTGCCCAGAGTAACAAAAGCAGCAAAAACAGTGTATAGCACATAGCAACAACCTAGGAAGTAGAGGTAAAAAGTTAGGGGAGACCACACCAAGGATACCAGGTCTAACACCTGTCCCTCCCCGCTAAAAGTGTCGAGAACTACCCAACCTCATGGGAGTTCTCTTCACTAAGGTGGAAGAATCTGGACAGACCATCAACACTGGCGTGTTCTGTTCCAGGGCGGTGTTCCACCATAAATTCCATCCCCTGTAGGGAAACGGTCAACCTCAACAGTTTTAGATTCTCACCTCTCATCTTCATTAACTATCCAATGGGCCTGTGGTCAGTCTGAACTGGAAGTGAGTCCAAAGTAAGTAGGGTCTTAGCTTCTTCAGTGCCCAGACCACAACAAAAGCCTCATGCTCAATTGCACTCCACCTATGTTCCCTGGGAAGTAACCTCCTACTAATGAAGGGTACAGGCTGGTCTAGGCCCTCTTCATTTAGCTTTGACAACACTGCTCCTACACCATGCTCTGAGACGTCAGTCTGCACGACAAATCCTTTAGAGAAGTCAGGCGCCATCAGCATGGGTGCTGTGCACATGGCTGCCTTCAGGGCATCAAAAGCTGTATGGCAAGACTCAGTCCAGATAGATCCCTTTCATTGGTTGTTTCTTGGAGTTTAACTTTGTTAAGGGAGCAACAATGGTGAAATACCCCTTAATAAACCTCCTATAGTAACCAATGAGACCTAAAAAGGCTCTCACCTCCATCTGGATCTTGGGAGGCTCCCAAGCTAGAATGGTGTCAATCTTTAGCTGTAGGGGAGTCACCTGGCCAATCCCCACCTGGTATCCCAAGTACACCATTGAGCCCTGCCCTATTTGGCACTTGCTTGCCTTAATAGTGAGGCCTGCCTTCTGTAGGACCTCTAACCCTTTGCAGAGGAACTGCAAGTGTTCCTCCCAAGTGGAGCTGAACACAGCAAAGTCATCCTGGTAGGCTACACTGAAATCATCCAGCCCAGCCAACGCCTGGTTAACCAGACTCTGAAAAGTGGCGGGGCATTTTTCATCCCAAAGAGTATCACCCTAAACTGATAGTGCCCATCTGGGGTGCAAAATGCAGACCTCTCCTTGACCTCCTCAGTCAGAGCTATCTGCCAATATCCAGATGTTAAGTCAAACATGCTTAGGTATTTGGCAGCCCCAAACTGGTCAATGAGCTCATCAGCTCGGTGGTTCGGGTGCATGTCAGCCTTCATAACCGCATTGAGTCCACGGTAATCTACACATAACCTGAGTTCTGGGTGGCACCAGGATATGCAGCCTTTGGGACTAAGACCACAGGGCTGGCCCAAGGGCTACTGAAAAACTAAATAACCCCTAACGCTAACATCTTTGACACCTCATCCTTGATGTTATCCCTGATCTTGTCAGTCACTCTGTAAATCTTGTGTTTCACAGGTGGGCTGTGCCCGGTGTCCACATCATGTGTACTCAAATGAGAGATCCCTGGGTTCAAGGAAAACAATGAGGCAAACTGTCCCAACACCTGCCGACAGTCCCTCTGTTGCTCTAGAGTCAGTGAGGGGAGAGTTTTACACCCTCCACTGAACCATATTTCTCTTTGGCAGACAGGAGGTCACAAAGAGGCTCACTTTCTTCCTCCACCTCTTCATCTGTTGTCAACAGAATAGTCACTTGTGTCCTTTTAGAGTGAGGGTTGAGGCGGTTCACATGCAGGACCCTCAAAGGGTTCCTAAGAGTCCACAAGTTCACCAGATAGGTGACATTACTCTTGCGTTCCACCACCTCAAAAGGCCCTGTGCACTTGTCCCCGAGAGCCCTAGTCTCTACTTGGTCCATCACCCACACTTTCTGGCCAGGCGGCAGTCAACCAGAGTGGTATTCTGGTCAGGCCAACGCTTCATATCTTCCTGGCTTGCTTCCTGGTTGTCTTGAGTGAGCTTCCTAAAGCATGCTGTCTGGTTCCTGGGAGGGCTCACTTACTGGAGGCCTTCTCCAAGCCTTCCCTAACCAGACTCAGAGGTTTCCTGTCAGGGTGGCCATACAACCTCTCAAAATGGCTAAATCCAAGACCCTTTTGTGGCACCTCCCTCTAGGCAAACAAAAGGCATGGCAAGAGGACGTCTCACTAACATCTCAAGGGCTCTGACAGGCCCATGTTCATGCCCTTCAAAGTGCGGTTGAATCTCTCAACCAGAGCGTTACTTTGGGGGTGGTAAAGAGTGGTGAACTTATATGTCACCCCGCACTCCTTCCACAGAGAGTTTATATATGTTGACCCCTATCATATACCACCTCCTTTGGGAACCCCATGAGGGTAAAACCGCCCATCAGTGCACGTCACACCACCGGGGTGGTGATTGAACTCAAAGGAATGGCTTCTGGGTACCGGGTGGCATGGTCTACCAAGACCAGGATAAACGCTTTGCCCATGGCTATCTTGGGATTCAGAGGCCCCACAATGTCAATACCAACACTTTCAAAGGGGGTGCTGACCATAGGAAAATGTTGGAGAAGAGCCTTACATTTCCCCCACTCTTGCTACTTGCCTGACAAGTTTGGCAAGACCTACTGTGTGCAGCTGAGTTCCTGCACATTTTGGGCCAGTAAAAGTGGGTGACAAACCTCTCATAGGTTTTGTCCTGCCCTAAATGACCAGCTAAAGAGCACGTGATGAGCCAAACCCTGTAGGAAGGCTCTGAAGCAGTGGGGTACCATCAGCACATGGGATGACCCAGGTTCAGCAACCTTAGGCTCGCTATATAAGAGGCCATCCTCCCAATAAATCAAGTATGAACCAGACTACTTGCCGGATGCCTGGTCTGGAACCTGCTGCCGCAAACCCTCCAGAATATGACATATATCTTCTGTGCCTCACAGAATGCTTCCCTGGTGGGTCCCCCTTCTTGCTGCCACTGTGTCAGCTCAGGGACCTCCCCCAGTTCAATCACCCTCAGGTTCAGCTTTCTCCCGGGCTGTGGGAACTTCTGGAGCATGTTTCCCACACCCCTTGCCCTTCCTCCTTCTGGTAGACACCTGAGCCACTCTTTCAGGCTCCAGGGTCTCCTAAGCACCCTGCTGGGCTGCCATTGACTGGGTGAACACACACTCCCACCCAGGCTGACCCAGCATCACCAAGTGAGGCCTGTGTTCCACCGCCTTCCAAGAGAATCCTCCAGGTCATTGCCAAGCAGACAATCTACTGGTATGGTTGAACTCACAGATACTCTCAAGGCACCTGAGACCCCCCCATTCAAAGGGAACATGCGCCACTCTGCACAGGCACTCTGAGGTGTCTACCTTAACTACTTGGTGAAGTACATGGGATCTCTCTGCTCTTCAGATACCAGGTGGCTTCTCACAGTAGTCACACTGGCTCCTGTGTCTCTCAGAGCCTCCGCCCTCTACTAATTGATGGTCACTGCCTGTACTTCTTAGTGTTCTCAGGTACCAGGGTTCTCTGCTCCATCTTACTGTCCCCTAGTGAGATAAAGGGTCATATCAACTGACTCACACCCACCTGAAACCAACTGCTCCCCAAGTGCTACACTGGCCAAACCCTGTGACTGAGCACCTGTGGGTGCCAGTGTCCACTTGGGACATTTGGGATCCCTCCTCACATGACTCACCTGGTCACATGCATAACACTTGTAAGGACCCCCCTCTGCAGGTTTCCCTTTAGAAAACCAAGGCTTCTTTTCAACTGGGAATCCTGCCCTGGGAACTAGGTTGGTGCCCTTTAGAGAACTCCCACTGTTTACCCTTAAATCCCCCATTCTTCTGAGAGGGACCCTGCCCACCCTTGGTGTTGTCTCCCCCATACCTCCTTTGGACTCTGGGCACTCACAATGGTCCGCTTCCTGCGCAAGCTTCCTGGGATCAGTCAGCTTGCTGTTAATCAGGTGCTAGCGCAGTTCTGGAAAACAAAGACTGTACAAATGCTCTGAAGCAATCAAGTTGTAAAGCCCCTCATAAGTTGTTACCTTACTATCCTTCGCCAACCATCCAGTGACCTGCAAAAAGAATCAAATAACTATAGACATATACCTATATATTTTTTTTGTTTTCCATTCATCCTGCTTTTTGTTTGACCATGTGGCAGGTGGCCATTTTGTGTAGAAATCCAGTATGCTTTTAGGCCTGCATGTGCTCTTCTTTGTTGTGGTGGCCATGCTTCCTTGCTGGTTGTTGTTTGACCATGTGGCTGGTGGGCATTTTGTGTAGGCAGCCTGTGTGCATTAGGCCTGCATATGTTCTTCTTTGTTGTGGTGGCCATGCCTCCTTTCTGGTTGTTGTTTGACCAAATGGCTGGTGGCCATTTTGTGTGTTATTCAGACATAGTAGGTCAATGATTATTACTAATTGTACTATATGAGTAGTGTTTTAGATTTTTTCATAAACTTTTCTTGTATTTTACATCTCCACCACTCCTTGCTTCCCAAATCCCTGTGGGTTGTCATGGTAGTCCCCTTCCCTTAGTACATCAGCAATTGAATTAATTTTTTTTAATTGTATTCTTTTTTTGTAATTTGTTTCACCCCATGTCTGCCATAGGTGTACAGTTTCACTACATTACATTATTCAAGGATTATTATTCAATTTGTCACCAGCACCTCCCTGAGTGCCACGTGTCTCCTTAATGCAGATAAAGCTAACAGTTACATTCTGTATGTTGTGATTGTTGCTCTTTGTTATTCTTCATGAGTGGAGATGATAATGAAAGTTAATGGTGGTGTGGTTTTCGAATGGAAACACTGTAATTCAGAATTATTTGTAAGGTTAGTTAAGTAACCATTAAAATATATTGTTTCTACTGCTAATGCAACAACAACAACGCCATGTTTCACTGAGATCCTTATTGTATGGTTGCTTTTAGGTGAACAAACAGAAAGAGACATCATCCACAGTACTGCCAAACAGAAGGCCTGTGCATGATGTGACGCATAATCACACTCATGACCAAACGGACATCTCTTCAACTTGTGAAGCTAACTGCTACTACCAATTGACAGCTTCAAGATGGCCCCAAAGAAAGGTACTACCAAGAAAGTGGCCTGTGATAAGAAGGAGCTTCCCACCACTGTTATGTCATTCCAGATTGTTTTGGGCAAAAACATGTGCCTGCTGTACCAGCCTCTGGGCAGCAAGCTAGGAACAGCACTGCTGCATCAGCGGCCCAACTCCAAATTAGGCCCAAGCCCATTTCTGGCACAGAAGCAGCCTCTCTAATCACAGGAATGCCGATGAGCACTGATGTTGAATTGGACTTATCTCTTTCTCAAAGGACCCCCAAGACACTTCAATCTTTACTACTATATCCACCTTCCTACCTGCATGCCATCACAAACTCCTACCCCTACCATCACCCCCATCACTCCACCACCTAACACATACCCCACTATCACAACCCACCCATCCCAATACCAAGCCCTGCATGAAACACCAATGCATGGACACCCATCATAGACCTGCATGGACACCCATCACCACAGCATGCACACTATTGACAATCACTTAGCCAAACAAAGCACAACTCACACAAGCCAAAGCTGTCTTGCTAATAACAACCATAGAGGGAAACATATCCACGCAAAAGATGGCACACGCAGATACAATAACACTGCATTTGCATCCCCACAGGACCCCCACTCAATGTCACCGCAATGGAGGTGCCACCAACATCCAGTCCCCCCAGAAGAGGCCCACAGTGATGACAGCAGCTCTGCACGCCTGGATCACGATGATCAACCTGGCCCATCAGGGACCTTTGGACAGTGGGATACCCTGCCACAATCCCAACCCACCACAGAGCCTCCTCCCTCAGGAAACACCAGCACAGCACCCACCCAGTGGGCCCATACCTCTGTCCCCAGGACACTTCAATCAGCAGTGTGTCCACTACTACAGGGACCTCAGTCAACCCCATACACCCAAGACAATCAGAAACCTGGGGTCAGTGGCAGTGGGCCCACAGTGCAGGGGACAGAGGGACAGGACAACAGGGAAGCTGGGAGGACTGCTGTGCAACTGGGGGAGGACAGGCCCAGGGACCCCACTCTCCACGAGGCACTTGCAGGGTTCCTGGGGGCATACCACCATTCCCAGGAGACCATGGGCCAGATACTGTACAATTTGCAGGAGACCCAATGGCTGCAGGAGGGACAATACCTGGGGATCAGGGAGGACCTGAAAGACATCCACACCACCTGGTCGCCATTGCAGGGATGCTGGCTGACATGGCCAACACCATGAGGGAGGCAGTGACACACCAACTGGCCCCTGACACTAGCCACACTGAAGAACAGCCCTCCACCTCCGCAGGCGCTAGTGGACAGGAGGCCCCGCCACAGGACCAACAGGCCACCAGCACCCCACCCCCTGCAGGAGGAGAAGCACCCCGCAAACAGTCCCTGTGATCCAGGCAGAAGCCAGAGAACATTGCCAAGACCCCTGCCAGGAAATGAGACTCTCCTGATTGTCACCCTTCTGTCCCACTCTGTCACCCTGTCCACCTTGAACTGCCGTTGCTCCCCTTCCAATGCCCCCTTGGACAATGCATCTGTGATACAAATAGACTGGACTCTACCCTGGACTTTCCTCCATCAGCAACCCAGCCCATTGCAATATCCACTCCACTTATTAGCACTTAAATAAACACCCTTTGAACAAATTCAAGTATGAAGTCTGGGGATTATATGACATATTTATAAGTTTCACAAACTGTAAACATTGCATTTCTAATCAACTGTAATATTAACATAGGTATAAACTATAGTGGGCAGCAGTAAACACACCAGGGGCCAGAGTGGGGCACAGAGATCTGAACATAGAGATGCCAAAGGGTACAGTAAGTGGCCATAGACATAGGGAAATCAGGCTGCCATGTTCAATGTCAAACACAAAACTGCAATGGAAGGTGAAGTTACAGTGTCTTACCTGTGTGTCACTGGAAGTAATGTTGAATGAGTGTACGTTAGTTGTCCACATCTTCTTCCCCTGCCTCCTCTTCGTCACTGTCCATAGGCTCCACCACTGACACAAGACCATCTCCAGACTCATCCTCCAGCAGAAAAGGCACCTGGCGTCTCAAGGCCAGGTTGTGCAACATGCAACATGCAACATGCAACGATGATCTGGCACACCTTCTTGGGTGAGTAGTACAGGTATCCACCTGTTAGATGGAGGCAACAGAATCTGGCCTTCAGGAGGCCAAAGATTCTCTTAATTATCCTCCTTGTTTGCCCATGTGCCTCATTGTAACGTTCCACTGCACTTGTCCTGGCATTCCGCACTGGAGTCAGTAACCATGAGAGGTTGGGGTAACCAGAGTCATCTGTAAATATTGAGGGATACCTGTTAGCTACACACTCACCCTTAGGGCCAAACTCACACCCATATACCTACATGAACTGGGTAGGGACCATGGGCTCAACTATTAGCCACACCCGGTGCCTCTGGAGTTGAAACATCACATATGGAATGCTGCTATTCCTCAAGATAAAGGCATCATGCACAGAGCCAGGATACTTGACATTCACATTGGAGATGTACTGGTCTGCCAAACACGCCATCTGCACATTCAGAGAGTGAAAGCTTTTTCCATTCCTGAACACTTGTTCATTTCTCTGGGGGGGTGGGGCAAGTGAAATATGTGTACCATCAATGCACCAATGATTTTGGGGATATGTCCCAGGGCATAAAAGTCAGCCTTCACTGTGGCCAAATCATCCACCTGGGGGAATACGATGTAGCTGCACATGTGTTTCAGCAGGGCAGACAACACTCTGGTCAGCATGTTGGAGAACATTGGCTGAGAAATCCCTGATGCCATGGCAACTGTCGCTTGGAAGGAACCACTTGCCAGGAAATGGTGCACTGACAGGACCTGCACTAGAGGGGGGATACCTGTGGGCTGGCGGATAACTGAAATCAGGTCTGGATCCAATTGGGCACACAGTTCATGGACTGTGGCCCTATCAAGTCTGTAGGTCAGGATAATGTGCCTGCCCTCCATTGTCGCAGGTCCACCAGGGATCTGTACACGGAGGGATGTCTCCATCTCCTATTCATCCTCAGCGGTTGAACTCTAAGGTGAAAAACGGTGAGCAGAGGGTCATATTCACACATATATGAAAATAAAAATGCATTTCTTCCTTTACAGAAACAGTATGTGAATTTGAGAGTCAGTTGATGTGCCAATGTCTGCTGTGATGCAGTTAGGTGCCATGGCTTGTGCCCCCCTGAAATGACGGCTGACTGACGTGTGAGGAGAGACAAGTGGAAATGAGATAATTCTGCTGGCGTTTTGTGCAGTTGTGGTCGGCGGTCAACGACCACTGCACAATACCGCATTGGTTATCATTGGCCCTATGGGTTCCATGAGCCAATGGCGATGTATGCCAGCGGTGACGGTACGCACCGCCGTGGACGTGACTGCCATTTTCTATCTGTTCACTACACTGCAAGTGCTGCTGTGACCTCTGTCTGGAAGACACAATGGCTCGAGTTTCTGGGGAAAGGGCCGCCGCCTTCACTTCGGGGGAGTTGGAGAGACTGATGGATGGGGTCCTATCCCAGTACACTTTACTCTATGGTCCTCCAGATAAACAGGTGAATACACTGTGAGCATGATGCATGGTCCATGATTGTATTGATTGCTGTGTGTGTAAGCCTCGTGTGGGGGGGAACTGAGGGGTCCTGGGCAGAGTGATGCATGTCTGGTGGTCAATGTCTGTGCGTAAGGGGATGGGAGGGATATTGTGGGCCATCAGTGTAACACTCCGGACGGTATGACTAATCCCTTTTTTCTATGCATATTTTTCTGCAGGTCCAATCAGAAAAAGGGTATTTGGTGTGCCATTGCAAAGAAGGTGTGGACCCTGGGGGTCTTTGACAGGTGGAGCACCCACTGCCACAAACGGTGGGAGGACCTGCGCCGATGGTCAAGGAAGGCAGCGGAGGGCAAGCCGGGGCTGGCCTTCCAACGAGGAAGGAGTGCCCATCGTACCCTGACCCCCCGGATGTTCCCCATCCAGGTGGATGAGTGTTTAAAGGCATCTCAGCAGCCACAAGGGGGTGAGTACAGATTCAGAATAATGAATTTGCGCGCGTTAAGGTTTTACCTGGTTGGGGGATGTGGGCTGTGGGTGCCCATAGGCCAGGTCGAACTGGCAGGGTAGGTCCCTTGTTGGGCAGGCTCTGAAGCACTCCAACCCCAATAGTGTTAGTGGGCATCTACTGCTGGGCAGGGTCCTGTTGGTTTCAGGTGTGCAGCTAATGGCGTTAGGCAATGTACCCCATGGGCTGGTGACTAGCATTGTAACTGTAGTGCATGGTCTAGTGCATAGGGCTGATCCCTGTGTGTTGTGTACGCCAACTGTAGTGTTGTTGCTGGCATTGACCAAGTGTATCCTCTGTCTCTCCTCCCCCTTTTTGTTTTGTCACCCTGTACTTGTGTGCATTAGCATCATCTGGCGGAGGAGCAGAGGCACCGGCAACAGAGGGAGCTGCATCCCACATGGGCCTGGAAGCCGAATCCACCGACAGTGAGGGCGCCAGTGGGACAGAGGGCGAGGGGAGCACCATGATGGAGACAGGGTGGACACTAAAGTTAGCTAATCCTCCTCAGATGGAAGCTCCCTGGCGGTGGCGGGCACCTCTGTGCCCACCCTAACAAGAGGTACAGCCACCACCCCGTACCAGCACCGCCCTTCCAGCAGCCCCTCAGCATGTTTCCCGTGCCCGCTCACCCAGGAGGGTGGGCATCTCATTCGCCCCAGGCACCTCAGGCCCTCCCCCAGTCAGCCCTGCTGCCCTCAGTGAGGAGGCTATTGACCTCCTGAGATCCCTCACTGTTAGGCAGTAAACCATACTGAATGCTGTCCAGTGTGTCGAAAGGCATTTGCAACAAACAAATGCATTCCTGGAGGGCATTCACTCTGGAGTGGCGGCCCTACAGAGAGCATTCCATGCTCTGGCCTCAGCACTGATGGCAGCCATTGTCCCTGTCTCCGGCCTCTCCCCTCTAACTTCCTCTACCCAGTCCCAATCCCCTCAACCCAACCTATCCCAAGCACACCTTCAGACAAGCATGCACCCAAATCAACACACAGAAGTGGCTCAGGCAAACACAAGCACCACACTTCATCTCACAGGCACTCACACAAGCACCATTCCCATGCAGACACACCAACATCCACTGCCTCCACTGTGTCCCCCTCCTCCTCGTTCTCCACCTCCCTCCCAGTAGCATCTCCACTCACACCTGCATGCACTACATCCTAATCCACTACCTCCATCATCAGCACGCGTATCACTACATGTCCCTCATTGGCAGTCATCAACCCCACATCCATGCACACGTCCCCTGTGGCCTCTCCCACTGTGTCTGTGACCCCTCCTCCCAAAGTTCACAAACGCAAGCACACACCCACCCAACAGCCATCCACCTCACAACAGCATCCAGCTCATGCACCCAAACATAGCAGACTGACACCTCCTACAACCACTCCCTCTTCCTCCACTCCCAAACCTTCACCCTCTTCCCACCCCAGTGTCCCTAAGAAGCTTTTCCTTGTCAACATTGACCTCTTCCCTACCTCTCCCCCCGTCCTTCACCTCTGGCCAGGGTGGCCAGAACCCAGCCCAGCACCACAGCCACCCAGTCCACGTCCACTGTGATTTCTGATGTTGTGAGAGGCTCCAAAGAGGCACCCGTCAGCTCAGCCACTGTGCCAGCAACACTTGCCAAGGCCAAGAAGGTCCGCCACCTGGCAAGGGCAAAAAGGGGACAGCATCTAGCAAGGGGAAGGAGGCACAATCAGACAGCAAGGCCAAGTCAAAGACTCCAGCTGGTAGAAGCAGGAAGGCACCACCATCTGCCAAGGGCAGGAAGGGGCACAGAACACCAGCCATGGCACTTCAGCCATCTGAGGCTGCAGGTGAAGGCCTGGAGGCTATCACCACAATTGCCAGGATCGCCACCTGCACCGCAGCCAGCACCACCACCTGCACCACGACCAGCACCGCCACCTGCACCACCGCAAGCAGCACCACTGCCAGCAGCAGCAGCCCCAGTGGGCAGCCGTCCGAGGCTGCAGGTTAAGGCCTGGAGGCTACCACCACAACAGCTAGTATCTCCACCTGCACCGTGGCCAACACCGCCACCTGCACCACAGCCAGCACTGCCACCTGCACCACCGCAAGCAGCACCATTGCCAGCAGCAGCAGCCCCAGTGGGCAGTCGTCCGAGGCTGCAGGTGGCAGCCTGGAGGCTACCACCACCACTGCCAGCACCGCCACCTGCAGTGCAACTGGGATTCACTGGGCAGCCGTCACCGCCGGAGATCAGTGTGTAGTGGTGACTACATGGGCTGCAGTGAATCCTGGCCCCTGCAAAAGCTGTCTTTGTGACACCCAGGTGAGAGACTGTGTCCTTGCACTCCAAAACATCTGCGTGACAGGGTGCAATGCCCCCTCCAGAACCAGTGGAAGAAGGCATCCACTCAGCCCCTCCTTGCCAGGATGAAGCACACTGGGCGCAATGTCCCCCCCAGTGGAAGAAGGCATCCACTCAGCCCCTCCATGCCAAGATGGAGCTCACTGGGCGCAAGGCACCCTCCAGAACCAGTGGAAGAAGCCTTCCACTCACCTCATCCTTCCCAGAATGAAGCCCACTGGGCACAATGCCCTCTCCAGAACCAGTGGAAGAAGCCATCCACTCACCCCATCCTTCCCAGCATGAAGATCACTGGGCACTATGCCCCCTCCAGAACCAGTGGAAGAAGCCACCCACTCACCCCATCCTTCCCACGATGTAGCACACTGGGAACAATGCCCCCTCCAAAACCAGTGGAAGAAGCCATTCACTAGAGAGACTGTGGCCTTCCACTCCCCAGGACCAAGCAGTGGGCAAACCACCCACTTGAGAGACTGTGGCCTTGCACTCCGTAGGACCAAGCAGTGGGCAAACCACCCACTTGAGTGACTGAGGCCTTGCACTCCCAAGGACTAAGCAGTGGGCAAACCTCCCACTTGAGAGACTGTGGCCTTGCATTCCACAGGACCAAGAGGCGGCCATGAAGCCCCCTCCAGGAGCAGTGGCGTTGTAACATCTTCCGGCTGAGGTGCAACCCCATTCCCCATCACCCTGAGGTGTCTGTGTGTTTTTGACCTGATGCCCCTGCAGTGCTCTCTCCGTATTGAGGCAAGTGTGGGCTTGGCCTATGTAGTTGGGCCCAGTGGGCCACAGACAATTTTTGAATGGGCATTGTGCCGCCTTTTGTATATATTGTATATATTGTACATACTGTTTTTGCTTTCTGAACGTATTTCTAAGTATTACTACTATTACAATCATTTGACTCCATTCCTTTTGTCCTTGAATTATTCTTGAGGGTTACGGGGTGTATATGTAATGTTGTTGCATGTGTTTGTGTGTATGGTGTTAGGGGTGGGAGTGGGGGTGTTGCATGTGTGGGTCACTCTCTCTTTCCTCCCCCCTCCCTTGTGTGCTAGGTGCAGTACTCACCGCGGTCTTCGTCACCAGCGTTCATGCTTCTGGTGTATGAAAAGATACACCAGTATGGGGAAAACCTCCAGCTCGGGCTCCATGGCTTTGTGGTTCTTCCTTGAGTGTCGAGAGGTGAGTCGTTTCCCTTCAGAGTACTGTTTCCGCCGTGCTTTTGATGGTGTTGGTACCGCCCCGGAAAAGATGGCGGATCGGCGGATTGTAATAGAGTGGGCGGTACATTGTCTTCCGCCTGGCTGTTGGCATTTACCACCGCAGTGTTTGTTGCTACCGCTGTGGCGGTCGGAATGTTAAAGTGGCTGCATGTGTTGCCAGTTTCCGACGTGGTCATGATTCCATTTATTTTACCGCCTGCCTGTTGGCGGTGTTACCGCCTCTTTAACACCAACTGCCAGGGTTGTAATGAGGGCCAAAGTGCCTTTAGTCTTTTTAAAAATAACAAGCGTCTCTTGCAGTGCAAAGTACCTGGTTTGCGTTAAAAAATCCTCGCAAGGGGCCGCAGAGGAGGAGATGCGTGGAAAACAGAGAGGTGTGCGTCGGTTTCGCCCCTTTGCACTTAGACTTGCGTCATTGGCTTCTCTGAGTCTTTCCACCACTCCACAAGATATATAAGGGGAAGGGACTACGGACAGACTAGAACAGCCAAACAGTTTGAAGTAAAGAAACTTGAAATATAGAAAATAAGTAAATAGGATAATGCAGTGATAAGAAGAATTTACTAAATAGATAAAGCAAAGTGGAGTTGGACAACAAATTAGGAGACAGGCGTAGTAAAAAGGTAAAAATTATTCTAAATGTGGATTGGTAAATGTTAGGGAAATAAATATCAATATTAACAACAACACGAGGCCTTATGGGGGCCAGCAGAGCCATCTGCACCCGGACTTGTAGAGGGTGCACTTTCACCTCCTTCATCTGCCTCATCAGCCCTATCCCTGCCCCTAGATGCTGGATGATGTAAGAAAAAAAATAGAAAAGATTAGTGGTACTGTTAATAAATAATCTCTCCAAGAATATTAGATTTTTTAAAGGGAAAGGCAACGCAGTAACATTTCTACAGCAGATGTTCAGAGTGCCTATATAATAATACTAGTGCCATGGACCATCCTATTCCAAATTTTCTAACTCTATTCCAAATTACCTAAACTACATTTTGGAATTACTAATGATTGCAGTGAATGACTTCTATAGTTCTCATTTCATTCTCAATCTCTCAATGCATAAATTGGATGCATGCATACAAAACTACTGCACATCATTGGGAAATTGCTTGGTGGTTGACAAAGTACGAGCTACAAAAAATAAAGGCACAGAGAAGTGAGAGAACATGCTAACTCACTAATACTAACATTAACTATGACTCTCTTAGATAGGACAGAGCACAGGAGGAGTCTCCTCATTACTTCTTAATCAGCCCAAGCAAGCGATAAAAACAAGTACAATTAGGTAACGTCGAGCACCTGTCTAGATGACGATCACATAGTATTTTATTTGTAACATAAGGTAAACTCACCTGCGTGTGAGCAGCATGCTTGTTATTTGGGAAGAAACTATTAGTATAGAACACAACTTCATTATTGCTCAGCGTGCCCTGTAACCTCTACGCCTAGCAGGTCGAGCTGGTTTGTTTCAAGATCCAGGATATCGGCCCACAGGTGTGTTAACTGTTGCTGGGTGCGTCAGACCCCAGAGCTGCGGCGTACAGTCTGGTGCAACCTCTCCCAGGAGGCCGGACCCAGACCCTGGTCTGCTGCCTGCTGCCAAGGTGGAAAGGAGGTGGCAATGCACATAAAACACCAATGCAACCTCCTCCACCTATGGAGCAGGGCTGCATCCCTTCACGGCGCTGCTGCCTGCAGTTGAAGGCGGCTGACGGGTAGTGGATGGGGTCCTGGGGCTGCCACTCCCCTGCTTTGACACGGCACTGGGGACTTGGGGGAGAAGAGATAAGAAAGAAGGCAGGGAAAAAAAAGAACTGAAACAAAAAAATTAAAAAGTAATAAAGTCGTAAAAAAACACTAATAAATTAGTAATAAAGTTAAAATATAAGAACGCAAAGAGAAAAGGTAATATAATAAACAGAAACTAGGGGAAAATACGTTTTAAAAGTTTGGGATGGGACAGATGTAGAGGGATAAAACGAGTCCCCAGCACCATAACAAAGCAAAAAACAAGATAGCCGCACCCAAGCGAACCGCGTGGTGCCATTCATGCGAGAATTCCAATGTGAGGACATACTTCGCATTGCCGATGATGTTAAACCATGCAAACGGGAGCGGCAAGAAACTCCACCCACTAGCGGAACTCCACATACCTCAACAAAGTTATTTAGCATCTTCATGGAATTCCACACAGTGCAGCAAAGCAAACTTTTTACACATGTATAACATTTAAGGTCTGCTGTATTATAGTTTGATAGTGTTTCTATCATTCAATTATGTGTATTGACATGATTCATAATGTTTTATGCAATTCGGTGACAGTGCAACAATGTTAATATATTAAGGGCCACATTACAACATTGGTGGTATATCCCACTTACCGCCGCAGTGACTTCCACCAACATACCGCTGCGGTGGCGAATATCCTTTTGCCATATTATGACACACACACACACCAAACCGACAGAATAAAGCCACATACACAAATTCGCCAGCCCAAAGGTCAGTGGTAAAGTGGAGGTCCCAACACCCATACCATTACGCCAACAAAACAACGCCCACCACATTATGACCCACAAATCACCACAGCAGACATTCAACGGCATTAACTCATTGGCGGTACATACCGCCGTGCTCAGAATGGACACCTACATACAAAACAACACTACATTGGCCAATACAGAAAAACAAACACCTGACACTCATACACACACCACACCCACCCACCCACAGCACTATAAAACACACACCAACAGTACCCACAACCCTTTACAAACAACAATAATGACATGAGATTGACACGAACAGCACAGAGACAATTAGACACGCGCAACACTTACACCCATACATCCCTCACACACCCCACATCACATACCCCACCACATTATTCAACACACTCTCACCAGCACATACAACACAAAACCCATGTCCCCACAAAGGCACACTCATTTCACTGATGAGTTAAGTGTCATGGTGGAGGAAATAGTCAGGGTAGAGCCACAGCTGTTTGGAGCACAGGTAGAGGAAATATCCATTGCAAGGAAGATGGAGCTATGGCAGAGAGTTGTGGACAGGGTGAATGCCGTGGGACAGCACCCAAGAACAAGGGTTACATCAGGAAGAGGTGGAACGACATACGGGGAAGGTACGTTCCATAACAGCAAGGCGCCAACTTGCCATACAGAGGACTGGTGGTGGACCCCTACCTCCTCCCCAACAGCTCACAGCATGGGAGGAGCAGGTCTTGGCATTACTGCATCCTGAGGGACTCGCTGGAGTAGCCGGAGGACTGGACACTGGTAAGTCAACATTTACTACTCATCACCCCCTTTACTTGCATGCCATCACACCCCCTCACCCTCTCTCACATCACTCCACTACATCCCACACACTGCACCTACACATATGACTAACCCCAATGCCTATCCCTGCATGCTATACCAATGCATGGACACCCCTCCCAGCCCTGAATGGACACCCATCACCAAAGCATGCACAGCATAGGGGAACTAAAAATCACATAATACATCACCATACACAAGCCAAAGGTGGCAGGGCAACAGCAACGATAGAGGGGAAGCCAGGGATGTAGAATATGTCACAGACATGAAGCATAATACATCACTTACATCCCCACAGGTGCCACAGCCAATGTCAGTGGAGAGGAGGTGCCATGGCAAACCAGTCCCCCAACAGAAGATGCCCCAAGTGATGACAGTAACTCTGGACTTCGGGATCTGGATGACCTACCAGGCCCATTGAGGACCACTGGACAATCGGTCACCCAAGCCGACTCACAGTCCACCTGAGAGCCTCCCCCATCAGTATCAAATACCACAGCACCCACCCAGCATACCCACACCTCTGTCCCCAGGACACGTCAATCACCAGTGTGACCACCTGTACAGGGGCCCAAGTCCACACTACACCCCCAAAACAATCAGGGACCTGGGGTCAGTGGCAGTGGGCACACCCTTCAGGGGACAGAGGTACAGGGCAACAGGGACACTGGGAGGGCCGCTGTGCACCAGGGCAAGGACAGGACCAGGGAACCTACTCTCCAGGAGGCACTCTCCAAGATCCTTGGAGCCTGCCAACATTCCCAGGACACGATGGTCTAGATGCTTGACAACGTGCAGGAGAACAGGCAGCTCCAGAAGGAACAGTATCAGGGGATCAGGGAGGACTTGGAGGCCATTAACACTACCCTGGTCTCCATGCAGGGCTGTTGGCAGACATGGCCAACATCATGAGGGAGGCAACAGCATAGCAGCGGTGTCAAAGCCCAGCTCACCTGAGTTCTTGTTCAGTTCTGATGGAGGTTGAAGACAATCCGACCCCATCCTGAAACTGCTTGTTCCAGCACACTAGTTTTTAAAACAGTGCACTAAGAACAGAAGCTCAAGGGAAGGGGGGAAGTGGATAAAATAAAATAAAGAGACAACAGCGTTCTTGCGTTTCCACTGTTGAAGTGCTGCACAAATCTGCGGCCCTTTCTGACTTCTGTAGAAACTGGTGCCTAATGAAACATAAACAAAGAACAGATAAGTGCAACCTATTCCTAAATGGGTTCCTGACTATCCCTTTATTTATTAGAAATTCTCTTCTAAAAGTACCTCTTGGATCCATGTCTCTAGTTTCCAGGTTTGGAATGTGTTACTGCTCTGGGATGTGTTTTCTATTACTGTAAAGCTTCTAAAACATTAAACAAATACCGTTATCAGAATTACCAATATCAATCATTCATCATAATATAACTAAAGCCTAAATTCCCAATAGCAGACTCACTTTTCCCATATTTCCAGAATCTTTTATAAAACAAATACTGTACTTTTACATCAAAATACAGCATGTAATTTGTGCAAGTCCTTGATTTACTGTTTGCCTTGCTGTTAATGGTTTCCACTGTTCGATTCTGTTCCATGAGAAAAAACAATGTTTGCTTCACAAAGTTCTGCAAATATTCTTTCAGGTAATAAAAGGTTTTGCACTTACTTGTTGCTGGCAAGAGATACTGATCAGTCTAACCTTGTCTGCTTTCTCTTTTGCAGGTTACTCATAGGAGAGAGGCTGAAGCAAGGAGGAACCGGAAACCGGAAGAAGGAAGAGCCAGAAGCTGCGCCCATTGAAGTCAATGAAAGTCTGTAAAGAGCAGGAGTGCCAGCGCCGAGGGATCTGTTCTCAGGTAAGCGGGAGGTAGACGAGCACAAGCACTGGGTGAGGCTCGGGGGATGCCTTTAATAGACAGGGCTGGGTGTGGTTTGAAGGGCTGGGTGTGGTCCTCACATGCTGCACATGTTCTTGGAAGGTGTGCAGAGCTGGGTGTGGTTTGAAGAGCTGGGTGTGGTCCTCACATGCTGCACATGTTCTTGAAAGGTGTGCAGAGTTTCAGTTATTATACAAATGAGTTGGATTAACACATGGCCTAGGGAGGAGTATTTTAAAGAAGCCTTGGTAAAAGCAAGGCCCAATGTGTAAACAAAACAGCACATTAAACAACATACACAGAAGCCTAGGGGGGGGGAAGGTGAGATAACAAGAAAGGCTTTCAATAGTAAGTTTAAAAGGGAGCTATTACAGAACCCACTAGTGCAGTGAGAGGGGACATGCTCTTTGCTGTGTACAAACCCTAACAAGCGGGCCCCTACCACTAGCCAGTCCATTGACCAGCCCTCCACCTCCGCTGCAGCTAGTGGGCAGGAAACCCTGCCACAGGACCCACAGGCCACCAGCACCCCTCTCCCTGTAGACGGTGAATCACCCCACAAAGGCCACAGTCAGAAAATGAGACTCTCCTGATTGTTCCCCCTTGTGTCCCAGCCTGTCACCTTGTCCACTTTGACCTGCCTTTGCTCCCCTTCCTATGGCCCCTTGAAAACTGGACCTGTGCTATAAACAGACTGGAATAATACCCTGGACTTTCCTCCATCATCACCCCATTCCATTGAACTTTTCTCTCAAATTCATAGCACTACAATAAACACCCTTGAACACAACCTGACTACTAGTATTTTATGTTTTGAAAATGTACATTTATGGAAAAAGTCATATCTTGTGCAAATGATCTGAACACTATGATAGCATAGAAATAAGGACCTGTAGCTGTCTGTAGTCAGCACATCAGTGCACAGTTGTTATATCACCAACATCTGTAAAATGACAAGCCATAGGTGACAGTAAGTTGAGTTGCAAAGGAAGTTAATACCTTCACGCTACATCCACCCAGAATATATCAGTATTCATAGGCATGGTTAGTTGCACTTTCTCATCTGTGTGTCATTGGAAGTATTGACGGAAAACTGATGTTCTGTTGTCCTCATTCTCATCCTCAACCTCTTAATCATCACTTTCCTCAGGGTCTACTGCTCCCACATGGGCATCTCCAGTCTCTTCCTCCTGCAGAAAGGGTACATGCCGTCTGAGGGCCAGGTTGCTACTACTATCTGGCAGACCTTCCCGGGTGAGTAGCACTGGGATCCACCTGTCATATGAAGGCACCTGAACCTGGCCTTCAGGAGGCAGAAGGTCCTCTTAATGATCCTTCTGGTTCGCCCATTTGCCTCATTAAAACGTTCCTGTGCCCCTGTCCTGGAATTCCTCACAGGGGTCAGCAGCCACAATAGGTTTGGGTAGCCAGAGTCACCTGCAAGTATTGAGGGATAGCATTTATCCTCACACCATGCTATAGGGATGACACCTGAAGGCACACACTAACATACAGTGGGTGGGGACCAAGGCTCACCTATTAGCCACACCCTGTGCCATCACTTTTGGGATGCTGCTATTCCTCAGAACAAAGGCATCATGCACTGAACCAGGATACTTAGCATTGACCTGGGAGATGTACTGGTCTGCCAGGCACACCATATGCACATTCAGTGAGTGGGAACACTCACGATTCCTGAACACCTGTCCATTCTGGCGGGGGGAGACAAACACAATGGTGGTCATTCTAACCCTGGCGGTAAAAACCACCAGGGCGAATGACCGCGGGAGCACCGCCGACAGGCCGGCGGTGCTCCCAAGGGCATTCCGACCGCGGCGGTAAAGCCGCGGTCGGACCGGCAACACTGGCGGTCTCCCGACAGTGTACCGCCGCCCTTTTGAATCCTCCAAGGCGGCGCAGCTAGCTGCGCCGCCGAGGGGATTCCGACCCCCCCTACCGCCATCCAGTTCCCGGCGGTCCGCCCGCCGGGAACCGGATGGCGGTAGGGGGGGTCGCGGGGCATAGCATAGCATAGCAGACAGTGAAATACGCGACGGGTGCAGTAGCACCCGTCACACCTTCCCACTCCGCCGGCTCGATTACGAGCCGGCTTCATGGTGGGAAGGTTGTTTTCCCCTGGGCTGGCGGGCGGCCTTTTAAAGGCCGCCCGCCAGCCCAGGGGAAAACTCAAAATACCCGCCGCAGTCTTCCGACCGCGGTACGGTATTTTGGCGGCTCCCGCCGGGCGCACGGTGACCGCGCCCGGCGGGAGTCAGAATGACCCCCAATATGTGTTCCGTCAATCACCCCAATATTATTGGGGATATGTCCCATTGCATATAATCCAGCCTCTTCAGTGGCCAAATCGTCCACCTGGGGAAAACAAATGTAGCTGCACATGTGTTTTACCAGGGCACACAAGACTCTTGCCAGCATGATTGAGATCATTGGCTGTGACATTCCTGCTGCCAAGCTCACTGTCACTTGGAAAGGACCAGTTGCCAGGACATGGAGCACTGATAGCACTTGTATAAGAGGGGGGATCCCAGTGGGGTGGCGGATAGCTGATATCAGGTCTGGCTCCAATTGGGCACACAGCTCAGTTATTGTGGCCCTGACCAGTCTATAGGTGAGTATAATGTGCCTGTCCTCCAGTATAACCAAGTCCACAAGAGGTCTGTACAAGGGGTATGTCTCCACCTCCTAGTCATCCACAGCTGTAGGTATCTAAGGGACACAAGAGTGAGTAGGCTGTCACAATTTAAACACTGAAACCACAACTTCAGTGTAAATAGTGCATTTATGTTATGGGACAGTGGGAATGGCAAGATATGTGCAAATCTAGGCAGTGACACAGTCAGCTTATGTCCAGCATGCCAATTTCCATGCAGGTTCATGCAGAGAAAGAAACTATAAGTGTGTGAAAAAAGATGTGTTCCTCGTACCTGTTGTCCAAACAGCTCCTGACAAGAACATTTACATTTTTTTGACAAATGTAATTGGCTGGCGAAGAGCTCTAAAAAAATACCATTGGAAGTTGTAATTATGATTAGGTCAGACTTTCCATTGAAAATGTATTTTTGTTTTGCTAATAACTTTGGTGTTGTTTTTAGAATTTGCTCAGAAAATTCCATAGCATGTACATCTACATTGGGTTATTTATGGCAAATTGTGCGCAGATCTATCAAAAATAGAATTATCCCAGACTTGGTATGAATGTAGAATCGATCAACAGAGTTCTATGAAATCAGTTTTGCAAGCCTTTGCAGAAGCACAATTACTGGAATTTGATTGGACAAGGAAGCTTTTTCTCCTCTTACAGGTTCAGGATTGCAGATCCACAGATTGATCTATGTAACCAGACCAATATGATTGACCGACTATAGCTTCAAGAAAAATGTTGTGACTACCATTGCAGGAAGCAGTGATCAGGTCCAAGTGTCCTGAAAATAAATTTAAAAGTGGACATAAGAATATAGGATGAGCAAACACTGCCTACCAGGTCCATGTGGGGGGGGGGAGGGTACATTCTGAAATTCAAAAAGAGATTTTTCTATGGGGTACACAGATCCTGACCCCAGATTCTTGCTTCCCCTCTTAAACCCCTAAGATCTATGGAGTCCAGCTGGGTACCACAAAATCAGTATAAGCTGCAAGTGCATGGGACATCGAGAGCACATGGTGACATATTGGCAAGGTCTGTTGGATTGAAATCCAGTTTAAGCACTTCATGGGTCAACAGATCCTATAACTGGAGTGCAAATCTTTAAAATAATCAGAGCAGTTCTGCCAGGCTGTGCAGGCCACCAAACGGACAGGGTGCATTGGTCACCCGCGGGCCTGAAAGGTGAGCAAGCTCTGAAGTCAACCTCAGCTGTGCACATTTATAGGAAGTGGTTTTTACACATAATGACCATGCACAGCAGGGGTGGACGGCCTATGGGTAGTTGGGTGCAGGGCCGGACTGGTGGCAAGACCCTGTGACCAACTTCTCCTGCTCTAAGCTGAAGGCAATGTTCCGCAGGGGTTAGTGGGTTGGGTGCTGGGACTAGGTACACTTCAGTGAGTCTGGCCTCTGGCCAAGCCCTCTGCCCAAACCATGATATGCACAGGCATAGGCTGTGTACAGCTGTGGTTGGTTGCCATGGATGGTTGGGTCCTGGGTCTGGCCCCTGGCCAGGCTCAGTGCCCAGACTTCAATGCGCATGTCAAAAGGCCTTGACAGTAGGAATGGTAGCCAGAAATAGTTGGATTCTAGGGCTTGCCTTTGTCCAGATCATGCACTCAACACCCTCTCCACATGGCCAATAGCAATATGTAATAGGTGTTGGTACAGGGCATAGTTGGAAGCTAGGCCTTTCATCCTACCCTCGCTGAACATGACAAAAGGTCACAGTCAAACCCCTTGGCCAACCCTTTTCACTGTTTAACAGGCGCTAGCCCCCACTGGGTGGTTGGGCTTAGGGCATGGACAGAAACCCAGATATATATTCAACTCCTATAACTCATGAACAACTTGAACAAGGGGAATGTACGAAAGAGACAAATGAATGGGCTGTCTACATTGCATCCTCCAATAACACAATCTAAAACACAGAAAAAAACAAAGAAGACACTGGAAAAAACTGGTCCACACCTTGGGAAATATCCTTACTTTAGAGAGCCCGGAAGTCTTTGCAAGGCACAAGACACCCATAGGACCAGATAAGTACAACAAATGTGTAAGAAAAAGCCTCACACAACGCCCTGGGTGTCATGCTTCATCTCTGCCCATCCTTGCTCATTAAAGAATTCTCTAATGGCCGACAGACTTCTTTTATTGGTAGGATGTGCTTATGGATGGAGGGTGGGACAGATGGTAAAGGTAAAAATAGCAAATTCCTACTCCTGGCCAATGACTCCTATTGTTGAGGAGGCAGTAAAAAAGAAGGTTCATAAAATTGAGCTTTAATCTTGCATCTGGCAAGTCAACCTGTTTCAGCCCATAGCCCTCTTCCAGAGTATGTGGCTGCTACCAAGACCGGGGATCGCTACTGTTCTATGCTATAAAAACACACATGATCAACACTCAGCAGGTACTCACAAAATACCAAGGCCCATATTTATACTTTTTGGCGCAAACCTGCGCTAACGCAGGCTTGCATCAAAAAGTATAGCGTCAGTTAGTGCCATTCCTAGACATCATCCGGGCACCATATTTATGGAATGGTGCTAGCCGGCACTAAGGCCCTGTTAGCATCTTTGGAAAGGCAGCATCTTATTCAAGGCAGGAGCCATGCCCACCACCCCAATTGCCATGCCAAGGGGGCGAATGTCGGCCAGCGTCATGCAGGGGGCCCCAAATCAGGGCCCCCAAGCGGTGTTGGGCACATTTAAAGGAAAATACTCACCTGAACTTACCTTGGATGGGTCCCCCATCCTTAGGTGACCTCCTGTTGTGGGTAGGGGTGGGTGGGGTGTCTTTGGGGACAGGGAAGGGCATCTGTGGGCAATTTCCATGGTCTCTGACCATGGAAATCTGCCTACAAGTCCCCTTACTCCTGCCCATACCCAGGTGTTAAATAATGGCGCTAAGCAAGCTTAGCGACATTATTTAAGGCCCCCATCCCCGCTCTGGATTTTAGCTTGGGGGGGTAAATATGGCGCAAACGCCATATCGTCCTTTTCTGTACGGAAACGCCTACCTTGCATCTCATTGATGCAAGGTAGGTATTCCCCTTCAGAAAATGAAGTAAACTCCATTACGTTGGCCAAAACTAGAAGAGAATGCTCCTTGTTGCATGCTAAATTCAACTAGTATGTGACACCCATCATAAGGGCACTCATGGAAGACATACACTACAAATCACGGCAAACAGGAGAGAAAGGCAGTGAATGGAATCATGTAAAAATTCTTAAATCATATGCTCTTGATTTTGCACCACACATTGTATTACATATCCTAGCGTTAGCTTGGGAAAAACCCATGCAGGAATGTGATGAAGGGCACCTTCTAGTCACACACTGTATTAGAACCGATCCAGCATTCTGCAACACCTGGCATTAAGGACATAAGGTACAATTCTCAGTGGGATTAAACGGGTCTTTCTATCCGGGCCCTGCTCCATTGCGGTAAGCGTATACTTGTGATTTTTTCTTGATCCGGTGTGACCAGATATTCACAGTTGCTTAGAGGAACTTATTTTACCCTAAACTTTGAAATGAGATATCAGTTTTACAGTTTGGAATTTTGTCGAATTAAATCAAATAGGGCCACATGTGCAAAGCATTTTTCTAGACGTAAACAGGCCCATTTGCGACTAGAAAAATGCTTTTTGGGATGTACAAGGCCCAAATTGCAATTTGGGTTTTGCGATTCGGTATTCGGAAGGGGGGTGTTCAGGGCGTCCCTTCCTAATACCAAATCTAAATGGTATGTATGATTGTTTTGTGACCGTGAATGCGGTCGCAAAACAATCGCAGTTAGCACCAATTTCCAATTGGTGCTAACCCTTTCGCAAATGGGAAGGGGTCCCCAAGGGAACCCTTCCCCTTTGTGAATGCATGCAAAAACGTTTTTGAAGAGCAGACAGTGGTGGTCCCACGGACCACTGCCTGCTCTTCAAAGATGAAACTGAAACGTTTCATTTTCTTTATTTTTAAACGCATCCTGTTTTCTTTTAAACAGGCTGCGTTTAAAAAAAAGATTGCTTCATTTAAAAGCAATCACAGACATGGTGGTTTGCTGACACCAGCAGGCCACCATCCCTGTGATTTTTGCGATTCCCAATGGGTCGCAAAATGCGACCTACCTCATTAATATTAATGAGGCAGGTCTATTTGCAAACTATTGGGAATCACAAAAGAACCTCAATGGAGTTTCTTGCATTTGGAATTGCTATTCCCTAAATGCGATTCGCATGGAATCGCAATTAGGGAATCGCAATTCCAAATATACGTAATCTTTATTTTGACTTTTGAACAAGCTGTTGCAGCATATAGAACAATACATGCAATGTAAACAAATAAAAAAAAGAATATGTGCTACAATTGCATGGTTAAAATCATAGCTAAAAATATGGAATATTCAAATCCAATAACACGTTAAAATAGCAGGGTTCACCTAAAACAATACTATGGGCCTGGTACAGTTGATGTGCATAATAAATATTCCAAAACTTGGGGGGCTAAAATTCACCACTGTTCCCGAGTTACACCTTAGCTTTCAGAAAAAGTACCACATTAAAAATGATTCATACTGGTAATATTTGAAGGTACAAGAGCGTGGGACGTACTTATTAAAGGTCGTCAGCTTCAATAACACGATAATGTAGGCCTTGCGTAGGACAGTATAATGATTGCAAAACATAATAAAATGTAAAGTTTCCTGTAGTGACTGGTTGTCACAGCTGTAGGGTTCCATTATGTGACCAAAGACCCTAGTGCGAAGGGAAGCCAACGAGTAATGCAGTAGTCCCATTCTAAAACAAGTTAGTAAAAAGCAATCATACCTACTAGGAACAACTGAAAGATAAGGCTCTTTACTTGAGCAAGAAGTGACTATGTACCCGGTGCATTTTAAATGCTATCTGCTCCCTAGCCCTGGACTTATGTTGCAGAAGAGGTCTATAATCCCCATTACGATCAGATTTATCTATATTTTTGGGCATGGTGAACAAGTCAACCCTACCAAGGCTCTGCAAGGTGTCCCTAACATACCTGAGCCATGCCATGTACTGAGAGCGATATAGGGACAAACAATTCATGAGAACCACTTTGTTCAGCCTAGTTTCGGCTCTCGACCAAATGTCGACTCAAAGGGCAGGGGGGCAAAATGCTATTGTATCAGAGATATATCCAACTTCAAGTTCTTTGTGTACCAAGAACACAGGGGTACTTTGTGGTACACAAAGAAGATGCCTCAAAAAGGAATTTTCAACCATCTGCAGCAAATTATGCTTGCTGTACTTCCATACCGCTCTCCTATGTACTATTTTGGATATACACTTTGCCCTTTGCACTTGGAGGAGAGCCCCAATAGGTCTTTTGGCAAGCACAAGGCTTTGTTTTTGTGGCATGGGGCCCAATCATCATAATAAAGGACTTTTCTACATTTACAGACGGATCCAAATCATGCATAAATGTATTAAAGGCATTCAACAGTGTTTGCAGACCCGTGGCTGTCTTGGCCATTAACACAACGTCATCCACATACAAAAGTACCAGCAATCTACACGGACCCACCTGTACACAGTCAGCATTGGTGGCTATCAAGACCTGCTCTAGGTGATTGATATAAAGATCAACTGAAAAAGGGGCCAAAATGCAACCCTGGCGAACACCCCTACTGACATTAAAATGGGGTGTGTATTTTAGATCTGTAGAATAGCGCACAAAGGCAGTAGTATTGCTGTGAAGGCCCCATAGGAAATAAACAACATCCCAATCCACTCCCATCATGATCATAAACTGCCACAGTTTTTTCTGTTTACCCGGTCAAAGGCTAAGGTGGGATCCATAAAAGCTAAATGGATGGAACCAGGATGAGTGATTGTATATCTGCTCAAAACCATACACAGGTCAAGCAATGATGCACAGTATATCTGCTTGAATGAAACATCATCCCAATCCACTCCCATTATGATCATAAGCTGCCACAGTTTGTTTCTGTTGCACAGTAGATCTGCCTGAATGAAAGCCATACTGAACATCTGCTAAGATATTGTGTTGCTCAGCCCGTTGCTCAAACCTGTCCAAAATGGCATTCCCTACTACCTTCACTACAGAGTCGAGGAGGGAGACGGGCCTGTTTCAGAGGGGACTATCCCTTTCCCTCTGTTTAAATTCAGGAATGATAATAGAAGTAGCCCAGGTCAGCAGAAATTCCTCACTCACTGCAGCATTAATAACTGAGGTCAAGTCCGGGCCCATACCTTTACATTACTAACATATAGATTGGGGGGATTCCATAATGCCCAGGTGCCTTATGTTTAGTAGCCTTACTATCCCACTTTCCACCTCCTCCAGGGAGAAAAGTAAATTGGAAGGCCCCTCAGCCAGGGTCTCCATTCCATAATCACCATTGCCAAAGGCAAATTATAAGCTTCCTCAAAATGAGAGACTCAGGGCCAGATGTAGGAAGCCGTTTGCATGGTGCAAACTGCGAAAATCAGTTTGCGCCATGCAAGCAGCCTAACGCGATGCTCCTTCACAAATTGCTAGTCGGTACCGACTCGCAATTTGTGAATGTGACTCGCAAATAGGAAGGGGTGTTCCCTTCCTATTTGCGACTCGCATCGCAATTCAGAATTGCTTTGTGACCCCGAATGCGGTCGCAAAGCAACTCGCAGTTACCACCAGTGTCACACTGGTGGTAACTCATTCGCAAAGGGAAGGGGTCCCCATGGGACCCCTTCCCCTTTGTGAATGTCAACAAAAATATTTTTTCAGAGCAGGCAGTGGTCCTATGGACCTACTCTGCCTACTCTGAAAAAACGAAACCAAATGGTTTCGGAAGTTTTTCCATTTCCTTTAAGGAAAACGGGCTGCAAAATGAAAAAAAAAACTGCTTTATTTAAAAAGCAGTCACAGACATGGAGGTCTGCTGACTTCAGCAGGCCACCATCCATGTGAGTGCAGGGACTCGCTATGGGGTCGCAAAATGTGACCCACCTCATTAATATTGATGAGGTGGGTCTTTGCGACCCCATAGCGACAGACTCGCAATTTCCGAGTGGCAATATCGGACTTTGCTACATGTGGCCCTCAGCTATCTTCGTAATATGTGACCTTAGGTAGGCAATGATGTCTGGTGCCAAAAACTACACTCCAAACTTTGGTGCTGGTTTTCATACTGTATTCCATTAAGAGATCCCCCAGGTGGCATAATTTAAGGATTTCCTATGCCTCACTCTTGCTAGCCTATACTGTTTACGGCTACTCCTGATGAGTGCTGGGTCCCTTGGTTTTGTGTGCAGAGCACACTTAAGAATCCTTAGTCCCTTAGAGCAACCTTTATCGAACCATCTCGGCATTTCAAGTACCTTTTTTGGCATGTCCACCTACAAAAGAGCAGATATTGTTTCAGAAATCACTGCAAAGGCCCCTAATATGTCTCCAGGATTAGAATTAGTAGACCTACAAATATTACATTGCCATGAACAGTGAGAATATAGGGCCAGATGTAGCAAAGGGTTTGCGCCTCGCAAACTGAGAAAAACGCCGTTTGCGAGGCGCAAAAGCCTCTCTGCTATGCAGAAATGCATTTTGCGAGTCGGATCCGACTCCCAAAATGCATTTGCGACTCGCAAATCGGAAGGGGTGTTCCCTTCCTATTTGCGACTCGCAATGCTATTCAATTTCATTTGCGACCGCGAAAGCGGTCGCAAATGAAATCACAGTTACCATTCACTTGAAGTGGATGGTAACCCAGTCGCAAATGGGAAGGGGTCCCTATGGGACCCCTTCCCCTTTGTGAATGGAAAAAAATATATTTTTTCAGAGCAGGCAGTGGTCCAATGGACCACTGCCTGCTCTGAAAAAAACAGAAAATAAAGGTTTGGGTATTTTTTTCCAAGTGCAGCTCGTTTTCCTTTAAGGAAAACGGGCTGCACATGGAAAAAAAAAACCTGCTTTATTAAAAAGCAGTCACGGACATGGCGGTCTGCTGTCTCCAGCAGGCCACCATCCCCGTGAGTGCCCATACTCGCAATGGGGTCGCAAACTGTGACCCACCTCATTAATTTTAATGAGGTGGGTCTTTGCGACCCCATTGCGAGTTGCAGAAGGTGTCTGAGACACCTTTCTGCATTGCAAATTGCGACTTGCAATTTGCAAGTCGCACGGACTCGCAAATTGCAAGTCGCAATTTTAAACCTACCTACATCTGTCCCATAGTATCTCATGGAAGCTGTCGGGAGCTATCTGAGACCATCTGAGTCTTCTTCCCTGACTAGTTGTTTTTAACCTCCCCGTAACAACCAAGAGATCTGCTTGTACCAACAAAGTTCAGGGTAAAGATAGACACACTGGGTTATGATCACTCAAAGGGCTGGATGGTATCTCAACCTGTGAAGCGTGCTGAAGTGTGCTGAAACAAAAATAAAGTTAATGAATCACTCACAACCCCTCCCAGTAAATGTGGAATTGATAAAACCAGACTTGGAGGAGGTTAGCTTTACAGTAGAAAAAAATAGGTTATATTCCTTGATGATCGCATCTAGAGCTAAACCTTGACAGGAGTGCTTCATGTGCAAGCCTGAAAAAGACATACTTCCATCTGCTCAATTTCCCTCCAACTGTGGGTTCCCACATCAATGTGCGTAAAAATCTTTTGCCACAAGCACATTGTCCCAGATCAGTTGGACCTTAAAAAGACCCCAACCTTTGAATGACATCGAAGATTTAGCATTGTAAAAATTCAACAGCACAAAATAGGGTAGGCCTGTCACAGAAAGAAGTAAAGCCTGCAGTGTTGGGGCTTGCATGGGAAGTGCCTCCAGCTTATCTTTAGCAACACTCAAGGATGGTGGACAATGCAAACACTCACACCAGTCACAGATCTGGGTTTAATCCATTGTTCTTTTGCTCACCATGGCAACCCAGTTTGGACCCAGCCATATGCAAATCAGTCTGGACCATGTTCCTCATGGGAACAGTCCAACCCAAACTGCCAGGCCAGATTCTCTCTGGACAGAAAAACAAACAACCTCAGACTGGTTTCAGAGTATCATCCTTCATCAGCCACGCTAGCTTGAATCCAGTGGTAAAGTGAGCACGGGACCCACATATGGGCATACCCTTCCCACTTAGGGCAACTAAGCAATACTGATTTGCATGTGGCTAGGCCCAAACTGGAATGGCATGGCAAGTAAAAAAAAACTGATGGATTAAACCCAGATCTGTGACTGGGGGTGAATGTTTGATTTGTTCTGCATTCCGTCCATCATCTGTTGTCTTTGCATTTTCAGCTTACCTTTGACAGCTAGAGATACGAAAACAACAAGCCCCCCACCCCACTTCTGTCTACCCACCCTGGACTCAGAGGTAGGAACAAAAAAGGCCTGATAACACTCCAGATCGTAACAATTTGAGACAGCTCAGCTTTCTTGCAAACAGATCACCCCAAAGCCTCTAATAAAATTCAGGTAACTGGGGTCCTTACATTTGGCCGCAAGCCTGGAAATGTGCCAACTAATAAGATTAATTAACTAAAATTTGAATCAGTTGGAGTCCCTGTACACTGTTCAGCAGGGGTCATACTGGCACCATCAGGACCAACCAAGTGATCAGACCCAGACAGACAGTCACAGGTGTCCAATGAGGCCAGCAGGGCGAATCTGATGAAAATTTCCACCTGGGAGAATGGTATAGATTGGCTACCTCACCCTGGCATGTACTGCGAAGTGTTCAACATTGGTAAGCTCTGCTGGTCAGAACAAACTGTCTTGGGTTTATAGAAAAATCCCAGGGGAAGTGCCAGAATAGAAGTGCTGGGATGTAAACTAACCACTGGCTGCAAGAATATTTTCAGCAGAGAAGGGAGTATTGAAGTTTGTGACCATACAGTCACCATCCAGAGATTTTGCATCATTCGCTATCCAGTAAACCGTCCTTACCAATTTGATCCTACCAATGTCCTGTGACCCCAGGAAGTAATGTATGCCCAACCAGTGAGAAACCTTTCTCCATAATAGGTTGTGATTTTCAGAAAACCCTGCTCCAAGCAGGGGCACATTGCCCAGTACCACTATATATGGTGCTGAATCAGAAAGCAAATTAATAGTGACATTGTCCGATAGGATGGGCAGTAACCCAGCCCATGTGGAGATTCCTTCTGGGTGGACCCATCTTCAATACAACCCCATTAGCTGGAACCAATCTTTTACATGGGCAACAACAAACTGTGTGAGTAGATGAGAAGATAGATTTCAGCATATTTGAACTTCCTACACCTGGGTAGCAATAGGGGTAGAAATTTCTGATGCAGGAATGACTTCCACAGTAGACTTGGGGTCTACCAGGGAGAGGTAAGCCTCTATACTATTCAAAAGCGTAACTTCAATGGCAGTGAGCACGTATGAATGAGAGTCAATTTGGCATCCCAAATGACAATTATTTTATCAAGAAAGCATTCAATAAAGTCCCCATTTAAACCTTATCCCTGTTCATTGAAGTGACCTCCACTTTACCCTTATCTTTAAGATTTGTATTTGTCAATGACTCCCTCGATGGACAAATAATATTAACATGGGGTCGCTTTGAGTTGCCTCAAGCCACGTCTCTCTTTCTTTTCCCTTTCACAATTCCTCCCTGGACATTCACCACCTGCACATCAGGTTCTAGTGGTATGTTGCAACTACGAGATCGTGGGGTAGAAGAAGGACCAGATACAGAAGGACAATCACATACACCCTACATGGCCGATTGTGGGAATAGCTTACACTGAGTCAGAAGGGGGGTTCTGGAGAGGAAAGGGGAGTAGGGGGAAACCCGGAGAGGGGAGGGGGACAGGGAAAGACCTCTATCAGTGACAGGGAAGGGATTCACTGTCACTGATAGTGCCTACCACCATGGTTTCCTGGCGGTAAGGATGCCACAAAAACCATGGTAGTAGGCGGGGTCATAATCCCGCAGGTGGGCAAGTGTCGGCCGCCGGGCTCGATATTGAAGTCTCCATGCCGGGCCGTCGTTACCGCCGTGGAGGTCGGTGTGGTACATTGGTGGTTTGGCTTAAGCCAAACTGCCAATGTCTTAATATGGAGGAAAGTACTGCCAGCTTGTTGGCAGTACTTCCCTCCATATTGACGTAGACCGCCTATGTCAGTAAAGCAAGAATTGGCCAACACCTGGTTCATCCGTGGACAGAGGAGAGACCCGGCCAGGCCTCCCAGGTGTGATGGTGGACAATACAGCAAGCAGAAAAGCACGAAAGGGAGAATTGCTGTATTGTGCCCTTGGGCTTTATGTGTTTTTCTATCTTATTCCTCTTTTTCTGTGCTTTTTACTTTCATTTTCCTATTTTCTCATGCATTCTCTCTCATTTCTCTCTTTCACGCTTTTTCCCAACTTTCACTCTTTCCTCTCCCCGCCGCTGCTGCCCCCACAGCCCTGCCCCCCTTTTCACGCCATTTTTCCCGCTTCCACCTCCCAGCTGTCCTCTCCTCCCCCATCTCCCTGCTTAATGGTGGCCACTCGCAGCGGGTGCGCCGCTTGCACGCCCAAGGTGCACCAAAGGCAAGCCCATCTGTGCCTGTCCACTTACCCGACCGTGACCAGTGCCAGGACCCCTGGACCTCCCACCTGCCACCTCTACATGCCAGCAGCACTCCACACACTCAACCTAGGATGCAACAACAACTGCAAGCCCTCTTCACCGGCTGACACCCACGGACCCTTCAGCTGCCTCTGCTGCCGCCAATCCTACACCACCAGCAAGACCTTCAACCGGGCACAACCCTCCCACAACAACACACCCACACCGAAGATCCTGAAATGTATTCTCCCCAACGTCCACTCCCTCTGCAAACACGCTACCGAAATCTGGGACCTCATTGACAGCACCACCCAGGATGTCGCATTCCTCACCGAAACCTGGACCAACACCATGTCTGGCCTAGACATTGTCATCACCATTCCTCAAAGATACAAGATCACCTGGAAAGACTGCACCAGCCACCCCAGAGGGGAATCGGCATCATCCACAAGTCTAACAGCTGACTGAGTACACTCTCCGAAGATCCCACAAGCCTGATGGAACACCTTCACTTCAAACTTTAGACAAGTCCAACGTCCACCCTCAGGGGAACGCTCATCTACCACCCACATGGGCCCCACGCACCTTTTTCCGACTCCTTCACAGTATCAATGCGCAAGTCATCGCAGCCTCCAACTACACCCTGATGGGAGACCTCAACTTCCACCTCGACAACTTACAATACCCCAACACTGCATCCCTCCTAGACAACCTACACAACATAGGGCTCTGACAGATCATGATGGAACCAATGCATTCAGCAGGAGACACCCTCAACCCCGTCTTCACAACAGGAACCTCCGTCACCTTCAGCCACACCTCTGAACATCCATGGACAGACCATCACTGCATCATTTTTGCCTTCAACATACCCACAATCCTCAGACCCCAACACCAACCATCTCGTAGAAGCTGGGCAAGAATCACAGACGATCAGCTCACCGCCACCCTCACCAACTCCCCCCATTGCACACAACGATGACCCGAACATCGCAGCCCGCACCTTTCACAAATGGATCGCTGACTGCGCCAAAAACGTAGCCCCCCTCAAAAAGAACAACAGCATCCATGCCAAGAAAGCTAGCTGGTTCACTGCAGAACTCCGAGAACACAGATGCACATGTTGACACCTTAAGAAAATCTAGGGAAACATCAAATCTACAGAAGCCCGAATCAACTTCAGAGCCACCACTACCGCACACCACCATCTTATCAAAAGCACCAGAAAGAAATCATTGCAAGAAAGAATCTCCTCACACGCACACAACAGCAAGGAACTCTTCAACATCATCAAGGAGTTTGCCCATCCCAACAGCAAAACAATGGACTTCCCACCCTCACAAGATCTCTGCAAAAAACTAAACACATACTTCCACCACAAAATCAAGACCATCTACGACAACTTCAGCAAGGACAACCTACGTGCAGAACCCCTTCCGCAGGAACCCAGCACAAAAAAACAATGATCACCAACTAGACCTCCCTCACCACCAAATATACACTGAAGACAATGAGGACCATACACTCTGGGTCCCCCACGGACCCATGCCCCCACCACATCTTCAAAAGAGCCACTGAAACCATCGCCCACAAGCTCTGCCTCACCATCAACCGCAACCTAGAAGACAACTCCTTCCCCAACGACTGGAAACACGCCGAGATCAGCCCTTTCCTCAAGAAAGCCTCGGCGGACCCCACCGACCTCAAGAACCACAGGCCCATCTCCCTGCTCCCTTTTCTAGTGAAAGTCATTGAGAAAGCCATCAACAGCCAACTTGCCATTTTCATCGAAGACCACAACATCCTCAACGCCTATCAATCTGGCTTCAGAAAAAAACACAGCACCGAAACAGCCCTCCTAGTTGCAATGGACAACATCCTTCCCTGCTGAACAAGGGAGAGACTGCGGCCTTCTTCCTGCTCGACCTCTCGGCGGACTTCAACACAGTCTCCCACCACACCCTGATCTGCAGACTACACAAGGCCAGCACCAGAGACAAGACCCCCGACTGGATCCAATATTTCCTGTTTGGCAGAACTCAACGAGTAAGACTTCTCCCCTTCCTCTCAGACCCCACACCTACCACCTGCGGAGTTTCCCAGGGATCCTCCCTTTGCCCCATGCTGTTTAACATCTACATTGCATCGCTTACTGCCATCGTCAGAAACTATGGACTCAACATTGTCTCCTACGCTGATGACACCCTACTCATCCTCTCCCTAGCCAACGACCACAACACAGCCATACACAACTTCCGCGAAGGCATGGGGCAGTCACCAACTAGATGAAAAGCAGCTGCCTACAACTCAGCGCAGACAAAACTGAAGTACTCAACCCGACCTGTGGAACGACATCCTGCTAGCCCACCACCCTTGGAAGGTCGCCCACCCCCACGGACCACGACCGCAACCTCAGAATCGTCCTAGACTCCAAACTCAACAAGGAACACCAAATCAACTCAGTCGCATCCACCTGCTTCCGCACCCTCTGCCTCCTAAGCAAGGCATTCAAAGACCTTCAGAAAGACCTTCACACATGCCCTCGTTACCAGCAGACTGGACTTTGGCAACGCGATCTATGCCGGAATCAATAAGAAACTCACCCGCAAATTACAGAACAAACCCAGAACGCCGCTGCCAGACTGGTCCTCAACCTACCTCAACACTGTCACATCTCCCAGCACCTGTGCACACTACACTGGCTCCCCACAGAGAAAAGAATCACCTTCAAGATTCTCACCCGTGCACACAAAGCCCTCCACGGCACCGGACCAGCCTACCTGAACAGGCAACTCAATTTCCACGTACCTCACAGGACCCTATGCTCAGCTCAGCTCTCTCTGCCAAAGTACCCCGCATCAGAAAAACAAGAACAGGAGGACACTCATTCTCCTACCTCGCCACCACAGCCTGGTACGCCCTACTGCCTCACCTCAGAGAGACTACACCCCTCCTCAACTTCACAAAAGAACTGATGACATGGCTATTGGAAGAAATGGCTATTTGAAGATCCACCGCACTGATGGACGCTCCACCCCCCACAGCGCCTTGATACCCTCACAGGTGAGTAGTTGCGCTTAACAAACACTGATTGATTGATGGTGGATGAAGACGGGTCCAGTCTTGGTCAAGGCGTACACCTGGGCATGTCCTACCCACATCCTAGGATAAGGGTGCTTATAAAGCGCGTGTCAGCTGGCCCCCTCCCTCTCCTCAAATGGCAAAGCCTGCTGGGGGACATATTCCCACCCCAGCAAGAGAATCAGTATGTCTGGCAAGCAAAACAGAAGGCTTTCCTGCGCTGCAATAGTCTAAGGGTGCTTATGAAGCTTGTGTGAGCTGCCCTCCTCTTTCTCCTCTAGTGACAAAGTCTGCTGAGGGATGTAGTAAAAAAGACTCAAACACATGTTTATGGTTGTTGGGAATAAAAATGCTTTATTTTATGTATTATATTTGAAATACAATTATTTCTGAGCATTGCAACGTGTGTATTAATAAAAGCACTGGACTATGATAAATCATTGTGACTTTTTGACAAAACCAATGCATTGCATATGTTGATGTGTTGTCTGATCCTCTGATAAAGCCAATAGGCCTGCTTTTTATATTTTAGAGTTGTGATCCTTTGAGAAAGCAATCAGTCTGTCATACTTAAATAACATCCCTTTACAGTGTTAATTTACAGTTAAAAACACTCAGACATTCACTGAAAAAAACAAAGGTTAAAGTGATGTTTTAGCTAGGTGACATTTTCAGTTAAAACAAGCAATTTGAACTAAAAATCACTCAAATAACTTTAACTCCCACCCTCACTGTACATTGCTTATGACTACACATAATACATCAAATGTTTTGCCCAAGATGTTTTATCTTCCATTGCAGATGCTATAACTTTCCAGAAGCTTTCTGTTAGGTACTGATTAGACATTTGTTTTGTATTAGACGTCTGATAGTAAGGTTCTCACTGAAGATTAGAAGGTGCCAGGAAATATGATTCATGGAAAGAACTGCCTGAACTGCAAGATGTGGATGAAGTATCTTTTCAAGGAGTTTGTTCTGTTGCCTTTTGTGAAGAAAGGAGGAACTAGGGAGTTTACCTGCCCCTAGAGTTTGTTGAAATCTGATTGGATGCCGAGTATATGTAATGCATCAACATTAACCAACTATGTTTTAACAAACTTATTTAAACATGTGTTCCTAGAATAAGTTAGGACTTGCTTTCTGGAATTCCTAGGATTACCTCTCTTTCTGGAATTTCTAGGATTATCTCTCTTCAGGAGAGATCCCCTTTGAACCCTTCTTTTTTTCAGAGATGTCTGCTCATTTA
This sequence comes from Pleurodeles waltl, assembly GCF_031143425.1. Classification (NCBI taxonomy): domain Eukaryota; kingdom Metazoa; phylum Chordata; class Amphibia; order Caudata; family Salamandridae; genus Pleurodeles; species Pleurodeles waltl. Next base: position 738,986,554 of record NC_090436.1, read on the forward strand.
TAGCAGAGAATACTTTCCAACTTGCAAGAGTCTTTTTCTGCTTAAATACTAAGGCTTCATGTCACAATATTTCTATTCTCTCATCAAAACACTTCATTTGGGTTTCTGAACAGACATAATTTCTTGCCTATTTAAACAATTGCTATTCTTATGCATAGTCTAAATTAGGGGATTCTTTTATGGAACATGCTTGATGTATTATTTCTATTATATTTGTAATACTCACTAACTTTGTATTTCACCTTGTTTTTAAATACCAACTAATGGGTTATTTGAATTTCTAATAATGAAGACTGAGAAATTAATATTTACTTAATAAGACAATTAAATGTTATTGGATTGACACTAAAACCCTTTAACTCAGTCCAATTCTCTTTATTGACCATTGAGGAGCCCTAAATGGACTTCGTTGTTCATCAAGTTTGATGTAAATAATTGCTCATTTTTAGTTCTCCTTGTCAACGAACAAAAGTCTATCCGATCAATGGCAGGGGTGATTTAATGGCAGGGATACATGTTGACCCAGGTCCTTTAACTTGAAGGCTGAAGGAGCTTGCAGTTCCAAAGGCAGAAAGTGGTGGCAGTGGTGGAGATGTGAATATCAATGGGGTTGTGCTTCATAATTGTCTATACTGAACTTATGATTCTGTATTGAAGGTATGTATTTTGTGTTTTGTAATGTGTATGGTCTAGTTGTATAGATGTGTTGAAGCTGTGCAGTTGACATTGCTATTGGACTCAGAGTAGTCCAAGATCCTGAGATAAGATAGATAAATAAGAAATACTGTGGTATTACTTGTTTGCTGAGATATTGTGGTGTTGGTTTGTTAGGTTACATTGATTGTACAAATGAGATAGGAACTACAACAAATTGGTGTAAATGTACTAATAGTATTTGGTAACAGTAGAATCTATTGCTAAATGAGGAAACTATCAGTCAGGGTGATTTCCCACGGGTCAAGACTTCATCTGTGTGTTTGTGTAGGGAATTTCAAACTGTGTTATTTACGATTGCTTCCTGTGTGAATGAACTACTTTGAATTCTTTAAAGGAGTGGACAAGAATCATTTGTTTACTGTGGTTGCTTAAACATTGTGGAACTTTGTATGCAAGACAATTGTAAAGGATGTTGAAGGACTGCTATGAAGGTATGCCAGGAGATAATATGGCAACAAATGTAGGGCTTCATTTATGTTTGTGGCTTCATCAATGGTACAAAATCACTTAAAAAGAGGAAGAAGTAAGGTTTACATAATATGGTACATTTGATTTAAAGATCATTGTAAATTTAAGAGAAATGTTATATAAAATGATGCCACATTCTAGACCTACACAGCATAAAGCACTAGATGCATGGGAATGAGCAGCTCGTACCAAAGAAAAAGAAAAGTACCAGAACAGAGTAAAGTGAGAGGTGCATACTTATGCTGATGCTATGAAGAACAGCACAGATGGAGAATATGTGTAGTTGAGAGAGGTACGATGTACCCTTCATTGACAACAAAAAAGTCCAAAAAGAATTGAAAACACAGAAATGAAGATGAGGAAACCCCAGGAAAGACTGATATGATAGTGATTTCGAAGATGACATTTTATATGCTCTGTTGTCTTCCCGTCCACTACCTTATGTTACTCAATTGTCAGGTCCAAAGAATGCTACAACCTCTAATCGTACAGTGGCTATAGCCCCTGTTGACCTGAATGTAACCAGAATTTAAGAGGCCAGCACTAACAATCTTGATTACAGCTGTACCTGTTTAAACAGCCTTTAACTGCTCCAGGTGTTACAGCTTCTATTGGGACTGTTCCTGCACCAGTCAAAAATAGGGGGTTGATCAAATCACCCTCTCATGCCTTGGGTCATCCAACAATGAAAAAATGAGTGTCCTGTAAGGGATAGATATATAGGGTCAATCGGTCCACAATAATAATTTATTTATTATTTTACAATATATTCTATTTTTCTTATAAATACTTTTCCAAATAAAGGGAGTTAGCACTGGCCGGTATTTGATGGCTTAGTTGACGATACCGCCCACCACAATTTTTATAAAGACAAGGACTTATGCCTGATGTATGTGAGTTAGGTACATTCTTCTCATTTCATCCTGAGGAAGCCACAATGATATGGCCGAAATGCATCAACATTTGAAAAACAAGGAGTCCAACAGCTAAAACAAAAGGAAAAAATGATAAGTAGTGTAAACACCAGAATAAATAACCATAACTATATTGAGATTGACTATTTTGTATCTGGTTTTTGGATTCAGACTACCTTGGGGTGGATTTAAATATAAAAAGATGAACTAGACCACCCAAATCGCTGCAAAAGACTTTGAGGAGTCTGCAGCCCATTCTTGGTTCTTATTTTGGAGAAAGTGTCATTGTATTGTATTGTAGAAGAACGTTTATGTGTATCGTAATGATATGCGAATGTTGTATATTATGAAGTGTACAGAAATACAATAAGAGTGATGATGGTGAGTGAAAAACCTACCTGCTCCCATTTCCTGATACAGGAAAGCTGATGTTTAATTGAAAAATAAAGTACATCATCCAATAATAAAATAATTAAAGTATTATTGTGAATGAATTAACCCTATATATCTATTCCTTACATGACACTCATTTTTTAAATTGTTCCTGCACCAGTGTCACAAGTTGTACCAGCTTAGTCATTAGCAATTCCTGTTGCATCTGCCACAATCAATATTGATCTGAATCCTGATGTTCCATGAGCTTTAGATGGGAATAGCTGCAAAAGGGTTTGTCCCAACGTCCCAAAACTCACAAATTGTTTCCTGGACCGTGCCACAAAATGTTCAATCATTTAGAGACGGGGAAGCATTGTTTTTACAACTGCAATTGCACAGGGAGAAACAGGACAATTTGATAATGAAATTCTGCCCCATGGTTTGAGCAACTCTTGAGAATAAAGAAACAGGAAATACAGTGAGCCCATTTACTAGTCAAAAAAGGGCAAGGCTACTAGAGTACTAAAATTAAAGATAGAACTGGAACATGCCACCCCAGTTTGGATCATGCCATACGCAAATCAGTCTCAACCTTGTTCCCCATGGGAACAGTCCAGCCTGACCTGCCGGGCCAGGTCATCCCTGGATTTGAAACAAGCATCCTGTGACCAGTTTCGGGGTATCACGCCTCCTCAGCCAGGCTAGCTTGAGTCCAGTGGCACAGTGAGCATGAGACCCACATCTGGGCATACCCTGGCCACTTAGGGTGACTTTAGCAACACAAAAGGATGATGGAAAGAGTGTTAAAACAATACAAACACTCATCCCCAGTCACCGATCTCCTGAGACTGAGGATGAGTTGTGGGAAGAAGAAGTTGGGGAGAGAAGGTCCAACCTAAATCCTGATACCCAGATCGTTTGAGATAGTGAAAACAGACAGGCAGCAAACATCTTAGGAGATGTTTAGATATTTCACATTTGCATCAATACCAGGAGAATGTGCTGATACATCAGAGCAAAGAAATTACAAGGCATGCAGCTGTCACACACAATAAATTGGCAGGTAAATACAAAGTAGATCTCTCCGAAATTATTCCTTTACAATAAAGCTTAAGGGTACAGCTTGACGTTAAAGCAATTGTCACCATGTGATCTTCAGGAACGAGATTGTCCATTGCTGAACTGGTAAAGTGCATTCGGAAATGGAGCAATTTCGACAGACTAGAGAGCAATTAGACAAAGAAACAACAAAAGAAAAAGAAACAATCAGATACTACAGAAGTAAATGGTAAGCCACCACTACCTCAAAATGAGGATCTAACTTTACTATGAGGGAGATACCAGGTGGAGAGTATGTTCATGAAACATTCACAAAAAAGTTCCTAAATTGAGAGAGAATCCTGCCTAGTAGTACACACAAATTGACAGATTTGTGAAAATGTCAAAGGTTCTGTGGATAGATTTGAATATTTTCTTTGACATTGTGTTACTGAGTGATTTATGGGCTGAGTGTAACAAAACAGTGCAATTGCCACGTAGAGAGTCCCCAAGAGATGCACGTGCTCATGCACCCTCACCTATAGAGATGACAAAGTATGATGAGATGATCTTTTTGAAGGGAAAGGTACCAGAAAGGGACATCAATTTGTTGAAGATCAACACAACAGCTCAGGAAGCTAAAGAGTCAGTTCATGGTTATTATGAATGATTGTTACAGGTGTTCAAACAGCACAGTGGGCAAGAAAACCAAGAAAAGTGCGATATGGTAAATTTTGTGTCACAGTTCATTCTTGGGTTGTGACCAGAAATCAGTATGCATATACAACAGAATTTATTTGCTTTCAGAAAAGAACCTTTAGATGAGATACTGAGATATACAAAATACTGTAGTGATGAACAAGAGATGAAACAGAAAAAGTTTACAGAGGGAATTTGTGTTGGCACAAACAAAGATGTCTCGGAAGGGGTTTCAAACTCAGCTGTATGTAGGGAATGCTGGTAGAATTTAAGGTGCTGGTTTCCAGAATAGAGGCCAGATGGCTCAAGGTGGAGTTGGTGTTTCACAAGGAAGCAGTCAAGGTGCTATAATTGATCCAAATTTAGGTTTGGCGTACCCTCAAAAGGTCTCCCCCAACTCATACCTTAAATACATTCAATACAGTTATACCCACAGGATCTACCTTACTCCACACAGGACCGGAGCGACCCAGAGAATGCCCCTGTTGTGCAGCATTGGAGTTGGACTTTGGGCACATGACTTGTGGTTGCTCAGGGCTAACAAATGTTTTGGGATGAGGTCATCGTGGGGCTTAATACGACCCTGAACAGATCACTGACCAACACCCCTAATGCTTGTGGGTTGGGTGTTTTCCCTCATCCAGCTCCCAGGAAGCTAGGAAATAGATTTCTGGATCTAGCACTGGCAGTAGTGAGGCAACATGTTGACATGGCTTGGAAGGTGACGGGAGGTCCCAGTGGGGAACCTGGGTGAGAGATGTTACACTCTGTCCCTGGACAGAGGAGAGATCCCTGATGCAAGAAGAGGTGAGGGGAATACGGGGTTGACCTGTAGCACCCCTACGGTCTGAACAGGTGGATAACTGAGAGTCTTAAGCAATACAAAAAGGATGATGGATTGAGTGCTGAAATGTTTCACACACTCATCCCTAGTTACAGATATGGGTTTAATCCATTGATCTATTGCTTACCATGCCATTCCAGTTTGAACCCAGCTATATGCATATCAGTCTTGACCCTGTTCCCCATGGGAACAGTCCTGCCCGAACTGCCAGGCCAGGTCCTCCCTGGACTGGAAACAAGCATCCTGAGACTGGGTTCGGAGTATCACCCTTCCTCAGCCAGGCTAGCTTGAACATAGTGGCGCAGTGAGCAAGGGACACACGTCTGGGCATACCTTTCCCACTTGGGGTGACAATTGCAAAATCAATAGATGATGTACGGAATGCAGAACAAATCAAACATTCATCCCCAGTCTCAGATCTGGGTTTGATCCATCATTTTTTTTGCTCACCATGCCGTTCTAGTTCGGACCCAGCCATATGTAAATCAGTCTTGACCCTGTTCCCCATGGGAACAGTCAAGCCCAAACAGCCAAGCCAGATCCTCCCTGGACTTGAAACAAGCATCCTGGAACCGGTTTTGCAGTATCACCCCTCCTCAGCTAGACTAGCTTGAATTCAGTGCACAGTGAGCAAAGGACTCATGTCTGGACATACCCTGGCCACTTAGGGTGACTTTAGCAACACCAAAGGATGATGAACAGAGTGCTGAAACTTTTCAAAACTTTTCAAATACTCATCCCAAGTCACAGATCTGGGTTAAATCCATTGTTCTTTTGCTCACCATGTCACCCAAGTTTGGACCATGCCATATGCAAATCAGTCTCAACCTTGTTCCCCATGCAAACAGTCCAGCCTGACCTGCCAGGCCAGGTCATCCCTGGATTTGAAACAAGCATCCTGGGACCAGTTTTGTGGTATCACACTTCCTCAGCCAGGCTAGCTTGAGTCCAGTGGCACAGTGAGCAAGGGACCCACATCTGTGCATACCCTGGCCACTTAGGGTGACTTTAGCAACACAAAAGGATGATGGAAAGAGTGTTAACACTTTTCAAACCCTCATCCCCAGTCACTGACCTACTGAGACTGAGGATGAGTTGTGGGAAGAGGAAGTTGGGAAGAGAGGGCCCAACCTAAATCCTGATACCCAGATAGGTTGAGATAGTGAAAACAGACAGGCAGCAAACATCTTAGGAGATGTTTAGATATTTCACATTTGCATCAATACCAGGAGAATGTGCTGATACATCAGAGAAAAGAAATTACAAGGCATGCAGCTGTCACACACAATAAATTGGCAGGTAAATACAAAGTAGATATCTCCAAAAGTATTCCTTTACAATAAAGCTTAAGGGTACAGCTTGACGTTAAAGCAATTGACACCATGTGATCTTCAGGAATGAGATTGTCCATTGCTGAACTGGTAAAGTGCATTCGGAAATGGAGCAATTTCGACAGCAAACCTCTGACTGCACTGAGAGGTGAAGGGGGAGGACTTGACAGGGTCACTTAATGCCCCCAGAGTCTTGTGGTGATGCTTCCCTCCCTAGCCACCCCCTCCACCCAGGGACCATAACCCATGCTCCCTGTCATTAATATTGAACGAACACTCCACACAGATGACAGGGTAGGTATGAACCCGATTTCACTTAATGTGTTATTTCTTATGTTTTTCTGTTTTTCTTTTCTCCACTGTTTACTTGAACCTAGACTTCTTGGCACTATAACTGTGCCCCTGCCCATTCCACAAGAAACTGTCTGGTTCAAATTATGCGGCAAACGTTAACAGAGAACTTCCATGTATACTGACTGGGTCGCTGACATTGTTGATAACTTTTCTCACCTGCAAGGCCAAATGCACCTATTTAAGATATTCTGTACTGTACTAAAGTGCTTACAAAATGCCAATTAAACAAACGTATTAAACCAAATAAATTGCAGTAACTAATGTAGACTAGATGATAATAAATTTCAAACACATGATGAAAGTAAAAACAGCTGTTGGGTGTGTTCACCTCTCAGGTCAGTCCTACCCCTAGGTGGAGCTGCCTTATATGGACACAACTTTTGAAAGTTTGCCATCACCAAGAACTAGGAACGCTGGGACAGGGTTAGGTCCACTTCCCACAGGAAATGGTCATGTAGGTGGTATAGTAAATCTAGGGTTAAGTAGCCCATTGGCTACTACCCTACACTCCCTGAAATGCCCCAAAATTCTGTATTTAGAGGAGCTCCTGGCACCTAGAAATCAGATTTCGCTGACCTGAAGAAGAAGGACACTCCAGAGATGGAAAAGCGAGAACAGAAGATCATTAATGGACTCATAGCAAACCTTGCCAGCCTGCCTGCCAGCTTCAACAATCGTGCCAAAGTCACCTTGTCCTCCAGCTGCTGAAACTTCCAAAAGCCAGGGAAGACAGCCAGCCTTCAATCAAGCACAAGGGAACTTCTGTGAAGTAGCAGTGCTGTTCCCCTGCATCCATGCAGGCACCCAAGAACCACTGAAGAGACACTGGACCGCCAAAACTGCCACAACACTGCACCCTAGCCGCCCAACCCGTGTTGAAGTGGGCCACCAGTGCCAGCCTGGTCGCCAGCCTCTCCAGAGACAAAGTCCATTGTGGGTTTCCCCACTGCAACCTTCACTCTGACACCTGCAGTCTGTTTGTGCAAGCATTCCTCAATCGCGACTACCTCCAGTGATGGCAACCCCACTGCACCTCTACACTCGGAAGCCCCTGGCTGAGGAGAAGAGGACCACTGCTGTCTTTGAGTCCCCCAGCGCATGAGACTTGAGATAACTTGTTTGTTCACTCCCATTGGTCACCGGTCCACACCTGCAGCCTGTTCCTGTGGGCCCCCTCCTCTGCTACTGGTGATGGACACCTGACTGTCCCCAGCCACCCTAGATGGAGGAAAAGAGGACCACTGGTATCCCTATGCACCCAAGCATCAAAAGACCTAAGCCAACTGGGTATCTCATCCAAACTGGACAACTAATCCTAACCTACAGCTTCTTTCCAACTGGACCAATCCCCATTGACTAACATTAGGCACTGGACACTCTGTTACACCTCTGCACTTGGCCACCCCAGTGCCTCCCAGTGTGACCTACTGATATGGTCTTTAACACTTGCACAATACTCACCTTAAGCCCAGGAGATTGCTCTCATAAGTCGCTGTACTGCCTTCAAGAATTGCACTGTGTCGACTTTGCTAAACTGTAAAGATTTCTCTTGCAAAACATACTTGGCTGATTGTATTCATTGTGGTCCCAAAACATATATAAAGGTATTTGGTATTTTTGTAAATTGACGTGTATCTCCTTATAGAGTAATGTGTTTTATATATTGACTGTATCGATTTGCAGATGTCTAACACTCCTCTCTGATAAGCCTAAGGCTGCTCGACCACACTACCCCCTAAAAGGAGCACCTTACAATTGCTAGAGCTAGCCCTGTCCACTAGTAAGGAAACCCCTGGTCATTTTGCACAGTATATCTCATTTTGATACACCATATAAAGTGTCAGCTTCCTCCAAGAGTTCACTTTGCTTTGCAGTGAGAGGGAGACTGCACTCTCTCAGTGCATATTCAATTGTGTGGAAACTCTCAAAGACATGCCATATTTTTCAACTACTCTTCACCCTGTTGCTGCAGGACTGCCCAGCTCCCTTAAAGTGGTGCAGCAGTTGGTGTCAATCTTGAGAGAAGTGAGAGCTTAGTAAAGGGACATCGTCTTTCAGTGATGGTCGCTCACTCTGTCAAGACTGGGCTCATTTGTAGTAGTGGTCATAGTCCTTAGATGTATTGTTTTATTGTTATACTGAAAAGTGTCAGACACCATGGCTTGAGCACAAGCATGGCAAACTCCACATCGGTGATTCCCTAAAAAGGGATGAGTTCCTGTAATGCTTTTCTGAGTAAACATACTTTCTCTTCTAAGTCGTGTTTGGACCAATTTATCTTGTAAATTGGAGTTTCTTTTAAATGCAAACATGGCTCACGGGAGAGGGGCATAGTCATCATCGGTATTTAAAATATCCCAATGAGTATTGATAATTCCTTGTATCTTATTATTAATATTGGAATATCTGATGACACATACCAGTCTGGACGGTTCCTTTTTCTGATGTGGTTCAAACAAAATATCATAATATTTTGCTCTTTTATAGGCATCCCTTACTACACTATAGGGGTATCCTCTCTGGAGAAAGTTCACTTTCATTGTTGTGGCATTCCTATCATATTCATTTATACTGCTACAATTCCTCTGTATTCCGAGGAACTGACTGAACAGAATGCTCTGTCAATGGCTGCTAGGGTGACAGCTCTTAAAATGTAATAATATATTCTTAGCTGTAGGTTTCGTATATAGAGTCACTTGGAGATGTCCCTTTCCTCAAAAATGAGAATGTCTAGGAACTCTATCATATGATTGCTAAGACTAGAGATAAATTTAAGATTGTTGTCACATAAGTTGAGCCATTCAACAAATTCCTGTAGATGTTCCCATCTCGTTCACAGATAAAGAAAATATCATCAGTATAGCGACCACAGTGGGTGATATTCTCAAAGAAAAGGGCAATTTCATTATTTATGTGCCTTCTTTCAAAGAGAACCATATAGATATTTGCCACACTGGGAGCACATGCAGCTCCCATGCTGACTCCCTCAATTTGTCTGAATATCTCTCTATCAAATTCAAAACCATTGTCTCTTAGTACTATATCAAGACAACTCATCACAAAGTCAACAGGGACATCGATGATTTCTTCCATTAACAGCTGTTGAACCGTATTGTGAGCTGCTCTTGTGGAATATTGGTGTATAACGCCTCAATGTCTAATGTAAGCAAAAAGGCTCTATCAGGATTAAATGCGAGTCCTTCAGTTCTTGTTATCATTTGTCCCCTATCCTTAATATAAGAATGGAATTTAGCAATCAAGGGTTTGAGAAAGAAATCAATATATTTAGACAGTGGTTCAGTCGCCAAACCAATAGTGGAGACAATAGGTCTGAGAACACCATGATTTACCAGACTATGTAATCTTTGTTGACCACTCATACTTGAGAGATTATGAGAGGACTTTGAGAGCAGCTTATGCTGTTTCTAAAATTCAGGAAGTGGTAGAAGCCTCCTGGCTTCGAGCTATTAACCCTGCTTATTTGGTGCAATTGATATCCCTTACCCAGGCCTGCTATCTTTCAACATAACTGCAGGTGGCTATATTTATGGATAGTCAGTATCGTTTTGGCGTGGTCGATGATGTCGGACTGTTGTGGTCACAAAAGGGATTCATGACCTTATGTGGACCTACTATGAGATTGTTGTAAGCATTAAAATTGTCACAAGAAATTGCAGTAGTTATGTGTGCAGCCCACAGGAGTGGAAATGATTATGAAATTGTTGGAAACATAGGCCACCAAAGTTGCTTTGTATTGTGCGATTGCAGCATGTGCATTTAAAGGAGAATATGTAAATGATTCTAAGGAGGACACCACCTTTTCAATGCTTTTGTGAGGAGCTGATAGATGGGAGGAAATCAGGAGATTTCAGGTAAATGTTTCAGAGGCAGTACAGCAACAATAGGTCATATCAGGATAAGTTAAAAATACAAAAGATACTTGGGTTTCAGCTATTGGAAGACCTTTGTTGCCAGATAGCTTATAATTTCTCATGATAGGACATTTTCATGGCCCCGCAAACATTAGAAGAGATGCAATTGTGAGACTATTTAGGCAGAATTGCTTTAAACGTTGATATAGCATTCTAGCTGAACAACTACATCATAGATGTGTGACATGTCACCAGCTGAATGTAGGGAGAAGACCCCTGCAACACTGAGCTATATATGAAGATCAGGAGGATCGTTTGACAAGATGCAGTTGGATTTTATTGAAATGCCTTTTTGTCATGGGCTGAAATTATTGTGTGCATTTTCTCCGATGAATGAAATGCCACCCTCACTCTAGCCACGAGAACTCATACCTAGGTTTGGGTTTCTGGTGTCTCTGGAGTCAGGCAAAGAGACTGATTTTCACAATAAGGTCTTTGAATGCTGTGTGTGGCATTTTAATTGGAACAGGGAGTGCATTGTAGCTACCATCCAGAAGCTTCCTGTATAGGTGACATGTTTAATGGAACACTGAAATCAAGTTTGGGAACTTTGTGCATCTACTTCTCTGAAATGGGCAAATGCTATGGCATTAGTGCTGATGATTCTCCAAAGCACTCCTGATAGAAGGACAGAATTGTCACCACATGAGATACTCATGGGATGTGCTATGCGATTGCCTGATGTGCCTGCAAATGCAGTTGTAAATATCACATATAACATGATTCTTAACTATTGCAAGGGATTAGCTGATGTGGTATGTTCTGTCTCCTACCAAGTTGGAGCTGTCACTGCCACTCTGAGCTAGGAACAGTGTCACAACTTTCACCCTGGTGACTGGGTCCTTCTAAAAAGCTGGTTCAAAAATCCTGCTTGGAGGCAAGGTGGAAAGGACTCTACCATGTGACCCTAATCATACTGCTGTCAAATGTACTGGGATACCCTATTGGGTACATGCATCTCACACCTAGAGAGTGAGGTGTTCACTTGAAGAGGTGGTGACATTTGAGCCAAGTCTGAAACCTCCTATGTCCATATGTTCTGAAAGAGCAGAGAAGGGAGACGTTCATCAGAATTCCTCTCCTGTCGAAGTCCCTGAAATCTCACAAAGTGGTGTGGAAGTATCCCCTAGAGACAAAGATCTAAGAACTGAAAGTAGAGGAGTTGTTGGGTTGACACTGGAACAACTGAATGATCCTGATGAAAGTGTGAGGATTGGAAAATCACAAAGAAAGAAGGAATGGCTAAGCTGTATGAAACAATTGAAATCTAGTGTACCAGTTGAATACATTTCACAAACCATCATCAAAAATAAACAGAATCTTGTGTTTTAAGTGACACAGAAGAAGATCAATAGACTGTGAGAAGATCTATGAGAGCTAAAGTACCTGGTTGTAGGTATTCAGCACTCAAGTGGACCTACTACACAGAGAATGTGCCTAATGCTCAGATCAAGATCCCAATGAACTGAGATTAGAATCATTTGAACCTCCATGACAGGCTGCACTAAGACAGGATTTGATTGAAACTCTTGAAACAAAGTTATAAAATAAGACTTGACTATTAATACCTAGTTGATTCAGTTCAGCAATATCAGATTCTATAAATATTGAATTGTGTAAAAAATTGAACTATGAAGACTGTGAACAATAAACATGACAATTATTTACCAAAAAAGAAAATTAAAAGAATTAAGAAGAATTCCCTAGGTCTAAGGTCACAGTGGATGAGTAGGGTTAACATATTTTGAAGAAGACAGAGTATAGGTAGGGATGCCTCATGAACACTATTGTATATAAGCTGAATGAAATAACCAGAAGTTAACTGAAGTTTTGCTCAACTTGCAGAAGTAAAAGTCAATGCAGAATATGAAGAAGTCACCCTGCTGATATATTCTATTAAAGTTCAGACTGTAGACAAACGTGTATTTCCTTACCAAGGCGAAGTGTAGAATAATAATTTGCTGTCACATTAATAGTTGTTATGTTAGCATTTATAGCCCTTTCATTTGGTTTGTGTTTTACCCCAGAGACAGAAACTAGATCAACATCTGCTTTTACATCACCGACACACACAATAGACAAAAGAAAGTTAAAAGCTTCATTCATAGATGCTTCAATTTACAGTTTTGAATACCCAGTTTTGTGGGGAATATTGGGTTATCCTGTATATTTGTAACTTTTAGAAAGTGGACACTTTCCTTACCTAAACCATTCTGTGCCTTCTGCCTGGGGTGGATGACAGCTGGGCGTTGTGCATTGCCTCCGGACATAGAGAGTCACGAGCCAGGACAGGAAAGGCAAGGACCTGGTGTACTTCAAAGCTTTTCTTTGAAGTCTCCTCTACTACTAAGGCACAAGTGGATGTAAGTACGAGACCCTGACACCACCAGTGCAGTACACTTCTGGACCTGTAACTGTGCCTGGAAGAAGAACTGCTATGCTGAAAGAATTGTTACTCTGCTGGACTGCTGCTTTGCTGAAATCTGCCTTGCTGTGCCCTGGCCTTGCTGCGCTGCCCTACAGTCTGCTGTTCCCCTGCCTGGGTGAGAAGGACTTGACCTGCATCACTTGACCCCAGAGTGTCTCCAAGAGCTTGATGGCTTGCATCCTGTTGTCTAAGTCTCAGGGACACAAAAGACTTAGAACCCTCCTGTTCCAGCCCTGGGGCTCATCTGCTTGTGTGTCTGTCCTGCCAAGTGATGTCCCCCCAGTCCTGGACCACTGAAAGTGGATCTAGGGGTTTGCTTTAGTAGAACCGATGCATCCTCTGCTGCAAGAGCAGAATTGATGCATCTCCGCATTCATGACAAATGGATCTGAGCATTGCACTTAGAATTGCCATGTTGCACTTGGAACCCTCACTGCTGAACCAACACACCATTGAGAAGATCAATAGATTTCCTCTACAGCATGGAGATATCAGGTACATCACATTCAAACCACCATATGTCAGAATTGATGATACACTGACCCAATGCATCATTACAGCTGCGGGGAGAAATTTGTTGCAACACCACCACTGTGTGAGGATCACTGACGCATCTCATGCTGAGACAAAAATTAAGGTACTTTTGCCTCGGTCCTATATCTGGCCTGCACTCCATCGTAGGTGGCCTGAATTCTAAACTTTGCCCCAGTCCAGTGCAATCAAGTAACTTTTTAAGTGCTATTTGCTACTAAGTGTGATACATGCATTTTTTTTTTTTTAAATACATATCTCAACATCTACTGAATGGATTCTGTCATTTTGGTCTTGTTTTTAAAACAAAATCGTAATCTATTTTTTAACCTGGGTTGGAGCCTTTTTATAGGGCCTTCACTGTGTTATTGTTTTAGTATTGCACAAATACTTTACACATTGCCTCTTAAGTTAAACCTGACTTCTCTGTGCCAAGTTACCAGAGGGTGAGCACAGGTTAATTTAAGGTGTGTTGTAACTTACCCTGACTAGGATTGTGATCTCTACTTGGACAGGGTGCATACCTCTGCCACTACAAATCCAATGTCTAACAATGGGATGTAAAATATGAAGCCAGTTTCTGAAAAGACAGATTGGGATAAGTAGCTGTAAACATATATTTGAAGTTTTTTGAGAGCCTGTTCATATATTAAATGGAGAAGAACCCGTTATCCCTAGAGTATATTTCATTTGTGGCAAGATGGATTTTTCTAGTTACCTAGTGATTGAGAGGGTGTGTGTTATTAACCCTCATCGCTTCCTAAAATATATCATGTAAATATTACCACACCTCGGAAACAAGATAGGCAGATTTTAATCTCAAAGGCAGGCAGCAGAGAGCTTCTGGGACTGCGATGTTTCTTTGGCTTTTGTGAAACATTAAATGAGGGTTGTGGTCTTCAACCCTGACACCTGCACCAACAGTTGTGTGCTCTGCTTTTCAGACCGGATTGTTTTTTCTATTTTGTTAGCGGAATCGTCCAGCACTGGGGACAAGAGCTTGTGAATGTTGGATGGCGAGAAAATACTGAAACTCTGCGCTAGTATTTGTACATGGAAGACTACAAAGACCGGAGGCCGCCTCATACCAATGCGCCTGGTGCCACTCACAAATCAGAGGATTTAACTTACCAGGGAACTTGGTGAGCACAGTCCTTCTTGAACTCATATCCCAGAAAGCCGATGTGGCCCTTTAATGGCCAGAGGGTCCGGAGACAGGGGCACCAACTGTGAACTTTCCCTGATACGCAGTGGTATTGTTTAAACAAGTGATTTATTTACTGCTAGAAATAGTGCAGGCATTTAAAGATGTACAACAGCATGAGGACACTAGCAATTGAAACATGTTGTGGTACTGACTCTGCTGCCTGCCTTTGAGATTAAAATCTGCCTACCTTGTTTCCAGGAGCACGGTGTTTCTTTGGCTTTTGTGAAACATTAAATGGGGGTTGCGGTCTTAAACCCTGACACCTGCACCAACAGTTGTGTGCTCTGCTTTTCAGACCGGATTGTTTTTTACATATATCTAAATATATATATATATATATATATATATATATATATATATATTATATATATATCCGTTAAGAGTAAGAAATGGTTTATAATTTGCCAGCTCCATGGTAGCTATAATATAAGTCATTCTATCCTCAGGTAATGTGCAGATGGGTTGTGTGTCCTAAAAACAAGGTCATTAATATAGATAAGCACATATGTAGATTCTACTGCATTGGTTCGCAGTGTATTGTAGAGTAGGCATATCTATGGAAAAATAAATAAATATTTTTTCTTGACTACATATCTACTTAACCAGAATATATATTTGTGGTCCAAATTGTTGAGTTGATATAAGTACTACACAACATTATAACTTCAATTTTGTTATAGATCATTGCAAAATGCCTGGAAAATTAGGCCATTTTCACCTTTGCTAAACCAAAAGCAACACCAGCCCAACTAACTCCCATATTATCCTCCTATCACACTCAATGGGCATTGGCTAAAGTGTCATTGCTAGAATGCTTAGAAGAGGTCTTTCACAAGTGCTGGGATACTGAGTCAGGCATGGTTAGTGCTCTGGAAGAGATAAGATTAATCTCTAATTAATAGAGATGTGCCTTATGTGATCCTTCTGAACTTCTCTGCTATATTTTATTTAGTGGGATACAATGTAGTTGGCCATCAGTGGACTGAAATCATCATTGGGGTTCTGGTGCTCAAGTGGTTCCAGCCTTGAAGGGAATTTCCAACTCCTATGTCTTCCCCATTTAGATCTATCAAAGTGAATGGTCCTTGTGGGGTGTCACAGGGGTCAGCTGTAGTCCCCATATTGTATAATGTTTATTCCCTTTATAGGGGTTGATTAGCTATTTATGCTGGAGAACCTTGTGCTTTGATGATGAAGTTTAACCAATTATTATCAGGCTCTTCTACCATACCCCTGTATCTGTGATAAGGCTGAGGAATTATTTGTCAGTAATCAATGAATGGATATGTTGCTCGATGTATATTTACCTTAAAAAGCAAGAGGCAGGAGGTGTTTGGCAAAATAGAAACTCTTTGTTTAATCAAACATTATGGCTGGGAGAGCAGTTACAGAACCAGGGTCTGAGAATTGTCTCTTAATGTACATCGGTTTGGAGCACTTTTTATACATTTCTCAGAGTACCATAAGGTTCATTAGAAATGTGGTTCTTAGTTAAGAATGCGAACAATCGTCATGGAGTCAGAGAAAAGTACTGATAATAAAATCAGGTGGGCCTTGTATGGACACAATATGGGCCAGCAAGTAATGTGTCCATATGTCAGGCCTCAGGGGCACGTGGTCGTTGCATATGTTGTGTGCGCTGTGTTCTCATTGATTTGGTGTTCCTAACTACACTTGACCTCTAACTTTATGGTGTTTTTAGGAATGCCACACCCCTCTGGCCATGTGAGTTTTATTGGTTCCAATCTCCTGGGAACATTGTGGTATCTCTGTGCCTATCTGTGGGATCTGATCTAAGTTTCCTGTTTGTGCGTTTGCCTTTGAAAGAATTGATCTTTGCACATACCTCACCCTTCATTGCAGTCATCAAGTCCAATACGTACCGATGTTGCATCACTTTAAGGCGGGTGAGTTTCAATTCTTCCTGGATTGCATGAAGGCTGAACTCAGTACTGTTCTTCATTTTGAGCATTTCCCACCGGAATATTTGTAACCAGGGGGAATTCGCTTTTGTCTGCAAGGTGAAGAATGGTATGGACCCTCCTGATAAAACCTAGGCATCTGTGAGCAGTTTAAATTCCTCAACAAAATAGTCAAGAGTTCTTTTCTTTCAAGCCTGTTGCAACAGGAGTTGTCTTCTTCCTCAGTAGGTATTGGTACATGTTAGACCTGGCCCTTTTACAGGGTCATTCCCCAGACTTTTTGCCTTTTACCTCCCTCTTTTTGACCTTCGTTGGCTGACGTTTTGACTCTGAGCACTTTTTCACTGCTAACCAGTGCTTAAGTGCATGTGCTCTCCCTTACACAATTGGTATGATTGGCTTATACCTATTTGGCATATTTAACTGAACTATAAGTCCCTTGTAAAGTGGTATCTATATACCCAGGGCCTGTAAATTAAATGCTACTAGTGGGCCTGCAGCGCTGCTTGCGCCACACACTGAAGTAGCCTGTCAAACCAATCTCAGGCCTGCTAGCGCAGGGCTTGTGTGCGCAGTTTTCTGCCACAGGGACCTGGCATCTAAATTTACTTGCCAGGCCCAGAACTCCCCTTTTACTACATGTAAGTCACCCTTAAGGTACGTCCTAGCTAGCCCTATGGGCAGGGTGCCATGTATGTAGAAGGCAGGACATGTGCCAGTTTGCGTGGCCTGTCCTGGTAATGACAAACAGCCTAACTTAGTGTCTCACTGCTGTGAGTGCTGCCTTCTCATAGGATTGCATTAGAAATGCCCTGCCTTATATGTAAGGGGTACTGTCTGATTTATGAGGGGCAGCATAGGCATGTTTGGTATGGTTGTGATAGTGATAAGAAATGCTGCTTACTGGTGTGGATGTATTTTTTGTTACTATCACAGAAATGCCACTTCTAGAAAGTGCGCATTTATCTGGTCTTATGACTCTGGTGTATTTGCAGCTTGCCTCCAATCCACGTCTGGGCATACTGACAGCTGGGGCTTTGTGCATACTTTTCAGACAACCTGTACACAGGGAGGGTGGAGGTGTCACAGAGGTGCATCTACATATTGTATAGCCTTCCTGGGCTGAGAGAAGGGAGAGGTGGGGCACACCTGCATTTGTAAAGGATGTGTCCAGGCCTCGCACAAAAGGTTTGTTTATCCCCCACTGAAGAGAGAAAGGGCACTCCCAGAACCATTTGCAACTGGTTGGAACCCTTTCTCCTCCCCATTGTAAAACACACTGTAAACTTAGTATAAGTACAGGGGAATTTTCCCCACAATTTGGACATCATTTTGGACATTCTTGGGACTCCAGCAACCTTACCTGGAGCTGGACAGGAAGCTGCTGAGAGGACTCACCAGGACCACCTTGGACTGCTGCTGCTGTGCTGAACTATGACCTGCTTGGTCACTAGGAGAACCTGCCACTGCTGACATCCCCTTGTGTGCTGGACTGTAGCTGGGTTCGCCAGCCCTGTGCCCCTTCTTTTGTTTGTCTCTAAAGGCAGGTTGCTGTGGCCCCTGAACTCTGTAAAACTTTTTAGCACAAGGAGTGCTGCATTGCTGAAGAAGCGATGTTGGAGCACTGTTTGTGCCGAGGAAAATCACTGCCGCCACCCGGGCTACAAATCAGGCCTTTGAGCTTTGAAAGGCGCTTCTTAGTTGCCCCAGAATCGCTGCCGCAACCTGGGCGTCCGAATGTCCTCAAGCGCAAAGACCGCACACCTTCTAGTGCCCCCGGGGCACGGGAAAAAGGAAAACGGAGCAAGCATGCTCCTATTGGCGCCCCTGGGGCACGGTCCACTCCTGAGAGTGGCCCCGGGGCACCAGCCACACTCCACTTCTGGTAAACTCCCTGCGGCGGCCTGGGAATCCATAGGAACACTTGTGCACCACATCGGGTGCAGACTAATGTCTTCACGGGCCCCAGGAGGGGTCCGATCTCCAATTCACAACTGCAGGACTCGGGGGAAGGCGAGGGGACCGCCCCCTTTCCCTGGTCTCTGCCGTAGGAGCAGGACGCTCCTTTCTTTTCAAACCGGGCACATTTCGTTTAGAAACGGGGAAGAGAGACCTCGACAGAGGCCCCCTACCTCTCGCTCCATAACTGCTTGTTGGGCCTTGCCTGGCCTCCGCCCCGAGTGCAGGGTGTGAGGAGCCCAAGGAAGGCCCCCATCAAGATCGTGGGCCCCAGGAGGGGCCCGTTCACCACATAGAGAGGGTGCAGTCCGCCCCTTTCTCCCAGAAGCACTGCGTGGCCCCCTTTTCACGCTTAGGAGCGCCAGGGGCCCCTATGCTCCTCTTCTAGGCAGGGGGAGTGCCTCTTCTTCACAAAAACAGGTACTTTTTCAGAGATATTGGCTCCATGAGCCTAGAATGGACCTTGGGGGGTTTATATGTTTCCTACCTGCTTTGGTGACATTACAAATATGTGCTGATGTTCCTTTTATGGGCATGACATGCTGATATGTATTTTTTATGTTTTGTGATACATTCTCTAATGTTCCTTCTATGGGTATTTATGAGTTATTCATGACAATTGGATAGAATTCTTACTGTAATTCCTGACTACTGCTTATGTTGCAGAATCCTGAGTACTTACGTGTTCTAATTTGACAACTGCGTATTCTTTCAGAATATTGGTAACTTGTGTGAAGTTCAGACAACTGCTAAGGTAGCAGGGTGTTAAATAAGTGTAATGTTAGTCAAATTATATTTTGTGCAATACAGTTTATTTTGACATAGCTCCCTGTTGTGTTTACTTTGTGGTGTACATTTTGCATCACGTGTGTTGCGTATGTTGTGCAAACGCTTTACACATTGCCTCCGGGTAAGGCCTGACTGCTCGTGCCAAGCTACCAAGGGAGTGAGCAGGGGTTATCTTGGACGTGTAACTCCCTTGCCCTGATCAGAGTGGGTGGGTTCTGCCTGGCTTAGGTGCATACCCTGGCCAACCAGAGACCCCATTTCTAGCAGTACAGTTCTGACAGATCTTCTTCGGAAATTACCAGGGTCGGGGTATGTATGGTGGCAAAGGGGCAGAGGCCACGACATCCGGGGATGAGCTGGGTATAAGCAAACTCGCCAGTAGGTGTCCATCAGGGTAGAGATAAGCCATTGCATGTGCAGGATTGTGGCACAGTTTTCATTTCATTTCCTTTGCCTCTGAATCTTAAGAAATGGGCCAACGACCGCGGGAGCACCGCCAACAGGCTGGCGGTGCTCCCATGGGCATTCTGACCGCGGTCACAAACGGGAAACCGGCGGTGTCCCGCCGGTTTCCCGCTGCCCAAGGGAATCCTCCATGGCGGCACTGCAAGCAGCGCCGCCATGGGGATTCCGACCCCCTTACCGCCAGCCTGGTTCTGGCGGTTTTGACCGCCAGAACCTGGCTGGCGGTAACGGGTGTCGTGGGGCCCCTGGGGGCCCCTGCAGTGCCCATGCCAATAGCATGGGCACTGAAGGGGCCCCCTAACAGGGCCCCACCAAGATTTTCAGTGTCTGCCAAGCAGACACTGAAAATCGCGACGGGTGCAACTGCACCCGTCGCACCCCTTCCACTCCGCCGGCTCCATTTGGAGCCGGCATCCTCATGGAAGGGGGTTTCCCGCTAGGCTGGCGGGCGGCCTTCTGGCGGTCGCCCGCCAGCCCAGCGGGAAACTCAGAATTACCGCGGCGGTCTTTTGACCGCGCAGCGGTATTCTGCCGGCGGGACTTTGGCGGGCGGCCTCTGCCGCCCGTCAAAGTCAGAATGACCACCACAGTGTGAGCTTCCATACAATTAGAAGTTGCACCTTCCCTTCTATCCATGTGCACTTATGTAATTCAGTGCCCCAGATTTCCTGACACAGCGTATCTATGCTGTTGTTTAACCTTCCCCTAGGAGACCCATTTCCCTTCGGATCACCGAGGTGGATGGCCCTGCACTGAAACTACATGTCTGGGGTCCACTTGTTGTTAACAAAGACAGCCCTAAATATGCCAAGGGCTACCCTGGAACCACAGATGAAAATGGGAGTAGATTTGTTTGTGCACTGGTTAGGCAGTTTTGCTTCCTCTAAAAATCTCTTTTCGGGAAAGTCTCAGTCCAAACAGTATTCTCCCTATGGTGTTTTACCTGCGCATCCTATGTAGCTCAGTTTGGATATTGCTAGGATCGGTGGAAAGGTACAATGCTGTGGGAACGGTCTTGCAGTAGGTAAGATTTACTACTGCCCTGTAGAGCTCTACTCTATTTGGCTGTATTTTAGACCTAAGCCTACATAGGTGTAGATGGAGAATGCATTTTTCTTTTTCAGGGGATAAACAAAACCTCTCTGTGCCTACTGCATGTAGTATCAGCAAACATACATAATATTGCCTGGCTGATGTCTTGGAACCCACCGCAGTCATGTGCTGAAACCATGAGTTCTGCGTTAGGGCACTGTGTAGTGTGTCTGCAATGCTAGTGTTGGGTGTGGTATAATAATAGGTGACATGGGAAAGGTCCAAGCGCTGTGGTGATTTCTGAATAGACTCCATTAAACAAGGCTGCTTTTTTGAAATGCATGGCTGCAGTGGCACCTATGACAAACAGAGAATGCACACATATGCAATATAACATACCTTTTGGACATCTTTGGATGAATTCAGGGGAGATATCAGTAGCCTTCTGGAGGTTGGAGTTTGACAGTTTAAACAGTTCAAAAACATTTGTAGTGCAGTCCAAGGGGGGGTTCTATGGAAGGTTTCAATCATATGGAAGAAAAGTAGACCCAGGCATTTCTCCCTTCCACTTTGAGGGTGGTCGGCATGGCAAAGATTACTCAGTAGCATCCTTCAAATTTGGCTTGCTTCCCTTTTTCTTACAAAGTTTTTAATGTAAACTTCCTGTTCAGGTTGAGGTGTTTGATGTGGTAGCTCGGTGGTGGTGCTCTTGGTGCTCTGATGGGTGACCAGTTTGGATAGGAACATTGCTGTTTTGGTTAGTTCTGAGAGACACACATGCAATCATCCCCTAATGTTTGAGAGGTAGTCTCAGCACTTTTCAAGCATGACCAGAACTGAGGACTCCATATTTGTTGCCATTGAGTGCGCATGCACATTTAATATCATTAGAGCCAACCCTCTAGGGAATCGTAATCTGATGCCCATTAAATCAGAGTAGTCTATCCTTAGTAATTTGTGACAGAAAGATATATAATTTTTAAACAAGATCATGAGTCTTCCCATTGCCCGACCCATTTTCCTAGGTGGCAGGGCCTCCACATTATATGTGGTGAATCAACAGACAAAGACCTTATTAACAGCCCATGTTTTTTGAAACACACAGACATCATATTTCCCTATAAGAGAGATCCACTCTTTATGTACCACCATAGGGATCACCCCTTACACGTTCAAGGAAATTAATGATAAATTTGTCCTGCATTCAGATGACTGACCCAGTGAGGATTTTGGGGTAGGATCCACCCAAGCCACCCCTGGGGTAGTAATAATGTCCCCACAGAGATCCTGTGGATAACCCGACTGTTTCCGTAGCCAGTATGCAACTTTATTTAGTGATGAGTTATGCAACTCACTGTATTCCTCTTGATAGCCGTGGAACATTCTCTAGAATGATAATATATGAGGTGCATTCCGGGGAATACTTTGTCGCATATCAGGGGTATCAGGGTGTAAACGCAAAGTCCTGATTTCCTCTGTACCACTAGCTGGGTCCGCTGCCCTTTCCAGCTCACCCAAAAGGTGATCACTGCATGGGCGTTGGGAGTTTCCCTTTGTGGGTCCATTAGTTACTAGTGGTCCTCTTTCCCTACTTATTACTTGGTGGGTCAGGAATCTTTCTTCGTTCCCTCTCAGGCTAACTCTCTGGGCATCGGGAACTACACAAGGCTCCAGGGACCTGTCACTACGCCCAACCCTAGGATTAATAGAGTAGTCTCTACTATCGTTAATAAGCTCATGCTGTTTGAGCTTTGCCTCAATCAAGTTAAGATGCTCGATTAGAGGCTGCAGTTTTAAATCAAGGATACAACATAGTTTTACTTCTATCTGTTCAATTGTCACCCAATGGGCCTTCATAGTTCCCTGCCCCACCCCAATTTCTGCCCCCTTTGTTTGGGTTGAGTGAAACATTGAGTTACCAGCTGGTTACTGCCACTCCTTTGGTGCTTATAATTCCTATCGGAGTCAGGTTGTTTCCTCTTCCCACCTGTCGCAATATCTGCACCTGAACTTTGTGGGTAAACTATAACTACAGTTCTAGACTCTGAAGGTACATATGCCTGTGTCGAGACCTGTTCGGACTCGTCCACATCCCCCGGGATTCCATCAACCACCAGGTCTCCAAAGGGCTTCTCAACCCTATTTCCTCCCCTCCCAACAGACTCTTTGTTATTTGTAGTGCATGATAATGGGGTCACTGATATTCCCGGAGGAGGGGAGCGTAGAGAGGCTACAGAGAGTTGACTTTCCGCCAGCTCAATTTCGTTATCAATTATGCCCACAGCCCCCACTATAAATTTGTCCATACTCAACTTGTAGGGGCCTTCTTGACCTATAGGGCTCATAGGCCCTGGGGCGGCCTTGCTGGTTGTTTTACGACTAGATATCTTATTTCTAGGCATACTGCAAAAATAATATAAGAGTCCCAACAAACACTAGCCAGAGGCTCAAGCTCTCATCTCATAGCAAGCCGTCACTTGGCCATTATCATTACAGGTAAAAGACCAAGAGAGTAGGCCCGGCCTGGCCTCTTCTGGGCAATGACGGGCCCGTCCCGCGCTGTGGAATTGTGGTGTTTGTTATATGTGCCTCTAGGTGCCGGAAATGTCAGTGTACAGCTTTGCCTGCCACCTGGACTACTGGGGGATGTAGTGCGGCCTCCCCAGGTCAACTTTCCAAGTTCCCTGATCTGTGGGATGCGGTGTGCATCATGTGTGCCTTCGGGAGATGAAAATGTCGGTGTGCAGCTTCCCCTGCTGCCTGTACTACTGAGGGATGCAGTGGGGCCCCCCAGGTCAACTTTCTGAGTTCCCCATGCTACGGGATGCAGTGTTCGTTATATGCTCCTCTGGGCGCAGAAATGTCAGTGTGCTGCTTTCCCTGCTGCCGGGACTACTGGGGGATGTAGTGTGGCCCCCGTCAACTTTCTAAATTCCCCGCACTGCGGGATGCGGTGTTCATTATATGCACCTTCGGGAGCCGGAAATGTCGGTGTGCAGCTTCCCCTGCCACCTGGACTACTGGGGGATGTAGTGCGCCCTTCCCCCAGTCAACTTTCCAAGTTCCCCGCACTGCGGGATGCAGTGCTCGTTATATGCGCCCCCAGGCCCCATAAATGTCAATCTGCAGCTTTCCCTGCCACCTGGACTACTGGGGGATGTAGTGAGCCCCACCGGTCAACTTTCCAAGTACTTAGGTGGTCATTATGATGTTGGAGGTGTGGCCCGCCATGCCGGCGGTGGCGGGCAAAACCGCCAGCTAGCATGGCGGGCCACACCGCCACATAAAGAACCCCATGAGGGCCGCCATTGGCAGCCCTCACTCACCGCTAGGCTGCCTCCGTCAGGCAGCCTGGCAGCGGTTGGAATCATTATCCAACAGGGCAGTGGTGCTGCCCCTCGGATAATGATTCCTCAGCCACCAGCCTTTCCCTGGTGGGTTTCCTCACCAGGGAAAGGCTGGCGGAAGGAGTGCACCAGGGCACCCATGGGGGCCCCTGCAGTGCAGGGTTCCCGGTGCAGTGCCCCATCGCGCAGGTCACTGCCGATCTGCGCAACGGGTGCAGCTGCACCCGCTGCACAGAGGCATTGGTGGCGGCTCCATGTGGAGCCGCCGTCAATGACCCGGCCAGGCATTCCTGTGGGCTGGTGGGCGGAAACAATTTTTCCGCCCGCCGGCCCACAGGAATGTTCTTTATGCGGCCGGCAGGGATCCGGGGGCGCTGGCCGTCAGTAGTTTGACCGCCAGCATGAACACAGCGGTTTCGACTGCTGTGTTCATAATGAGGGCCTTAATTTGGTCCATGTTTTTAGGATGGGTGTCCTGATTAGCCTACCAATTATGATCTGATGTAGTGTGAGATGGTGATCACTGCTGAGTGTGTTTCTCAGTGCAAACAAGGCTAGGGGCAGAGAGTTAAGCCACTTCTTATTAAGGCTAGCACAAACTTTGCTTATTTTATTTTCAACAAGCCGTTGAGTCTCTTAGTGATGCCGTTGCTTTCGGGGTGGTACACTGAGGCCAGTTTATGTGTAATTCCTAAAACGGTGAAGATGTGATTGAACAGGGAGTTGACGAAGTGCTTGCCGTTGTCCAACTGGATGACATCTCGTACCACCCACCTGGGAACTACCTCTCTGACAAGAGATGTTGCTGCTGCCCCAACATCATAGTGCACGCAATGTGCAGCCTCAATCCACCTAGCGTAATGGTTAACCACTACAATCAGGAACCGTTATTTATCACATCGATTGATCATGTCAATGAAGTCGATGTGTAGCACCATGAAAGGCCAAGTTGGTCTGGGGATATCTGACGACATGACCTTAAGAGTAGGTTTGAATGAGTATAATTGGCATACGGAACATCTGTTTAAATATATTGTCACTGTTCCGGTAAGGTTGAGAATAAACCTGTCACTCTAAAATTGTGCTATCATGTTGTCTTTGGCAGTGTGTGCTGTTAAGTGTAATTGGGGCAAAGCTATGTTGACTAAGCTCTGCTGCATGTTGGGTTTCCCTGTGGATGTGTGTCTGTTTATGAGGTTGTGCTCTGTCTGTGTGCAGCCCCTGGCTCCCCATCACTCCTTTTCTTCAGGCAATGCTGTCTCCCGCAAATCCTTTAAGTATAATCCTACAGTAAGGCTTGTTCTGATGGTGTTTCAGCTCTGATGCCTGGTATAAGGGGAGTAAAAGTGCCTCCTCAACCATACCATAAACTGCCCTTTTTGCACATTGGTCAGCTAATGCATTTCCCCGCGATAAGAAATTCTTTTCACTAGTATGGACAGCATACTTTACCATTGCCACAAATTTAGGCATGGTCAGCATGTTGATTAGTAACTCTAGCAGGTCTCGGTGTGCGACTGGTGTACCATCTGACTTCAGAAACCCTCGCCTTTTCCACCTTCCTTTGCTTGAGTTCTCCGTGGCAGTGACATACTCTGATTCCAAATAAATTTTTACTGTCTTATCTGAGCTCTGGGTGAGGGCTTCAATTAGTGCTGTTCGTTAAGCCACCTGTGCTGAGAGGTGGGGAGGGAGACATAGGTGTGTGGTGACTTACAGTTTTTCTGAGGGTGCCTGGCTACTAGCCTCAACTACTGCAGTGGTAGTACACCCCATGTGCCTCATCCCAGTCTCTTGCTTGATCATGAAAGGGTCGATAAGCAGTGGCTCCCTATCTAGAATGGGATCCTCCTCTGCCTAGCTGATACTCTTGGGGGTGTATGTCACACTCTGAACCTTGTGGGCTAGGAAGGTGGCTGGGTTTACTAGGTGGCACCTGTAGTGATTGCTTGGAAGGAGTCCGTTTGTAACCCAAAACCCACTGCGTAGTCAGTGTGCCCTTCCTCTTTTGGATAACTGCAAACACTGAATGTTCTGCATACAGTGTCAGCTGGGCCCCATCACAATGGAGGCGCTTTTGTTGCCATCAAAGGTAGCTGCTGCCAGTGCATGATCGCATGGGAAATTACCCTGCATGACTGAGTCTAAGAGTCCTATGTAGTAAGGAAGGGGTTTGTGCCCCATGGGATATTTTTGTGTCAGGACTTATGACATGACTTTGTCAGGAATAAGGCTGTGCGCGGTCCAGGACCCGCCCTGACCTCTGCTTTGCATCTTTGCGGTGCGTCACGCGCGCCGCTTGTCATCCCTGCTTGCTCCAGAAGTGGTCATCAGCGTCGCCTGCCCTGCGGTAAAGCTCTTGTAGCTGCAGGGTCAGGACATTAGTGGACAAAATGCACTTATCAATGCCATTCTATGAATGGACTACAACTCCCAAGTTTTTAGAGGCAGCGGCCATCTTGGGGTGTGGCAGGCCTATAAAGCCCAGCCACACCCAAGTACATTGCTCAATATTTTGAAGACTTCGGTGCAGTCGGACCTTGTGGGGAGTTTCTCTGAAGAAAGCGGATTTCCTGCATGGCAGAGTGGCAGCATGTCAGAGTATCCTTGTTTCCATGGTGAATTAAAAAATGAGTAGGTCATACTCGTATCGGTAGGGTCTTGATGAGTCAAATCTTGAATGGGGTTATTTACTCCCAAAACTAAAGCGCCCCTTAGCAAAATGAACAAAATTCTTTAGACCAAAAGTAAAGCGCTCCTGGCACGACGATCAAAGCGCTTCAGGCCAAACGAGTAAAGCACCCTTGGCACAACAATCAAAGCGCTTCAGGTCACACGAGTAAAGCGTCCCTTAGCACGAGCAAAGCGCTTCAGGATAAATGAGTAAAGCGCCCTTTGCACAACAATCAAAGCGCTTCAGGCTAAACGAGTAAAGCGCCCTTCGCACGATAATCAAAGTGCTTCAGGCCACACGAGGAAAGCATCCTTGGCACGACAATCAAAGCGCTTCAGGCCACAAGAGTAAAGCGCCCTTGGCACGACAATCAAAGTGCTTCAGATAAAACGAGTAAAGCGCCCCTTGACACAACGAGCAAAGCGCTTCAGGCAAAACAAGTAGGAGCACCCCTGCCATAATGAGGAAAGCGCTTCATGCATGACGATCAAAGCGCTTCAAGTTCAATTAGTGAAACTTCTCTGGCCTCAGTTGCAAATGTGAGAGCGCTTGAGAAAAGCAAGCTGTAGTTTCATTGTTTTTTGGGAAGTACAATATGTGAGATACATATTTAACTCTTTGTGCATTTCTAGGATGAGATCAAACGTTTATGTTATGAAAGCATAATTGTTACATGGTTAATATTTAGAGTATGATCATAGTCCAAAGCTCTTACCATCTTTAGGTACAGAGATTGCAGTTCGTTCTTGTTCCATGATTCAAAGAAGGGGCTACGCCCAGTTCACAAAGGGTCTCAATCCGATATCACGGAGACACCTTTGTTCCAGAGTCTATTGGTGAGTTTATACTGTTATGAAAGAGTATATGCATATTTGTCCTAACCATTTTCTTTTCAGATCTCTCTCCCTGCAGTTCCCTACCCTAACTTCCTTTTCCTGCCTGGCTTCATCAATACTCTGCGCTCTGATAGCTTTCTGAGTTGGTGATTCCGGGAGGTGGGCCTTTTGGTCAGCAGCATGCAGGTCCCGAGGAAAGGGCACTGTGACAGACTTGCCCATTGCTGTGGCTGAATAAGAAGAATTCCTTCTTAGAATCGGGTGTTTCTAACACAGGGGAATGCATAATCTCTGTTTGAGTTTGCAGACGACGTGCATCTCAGGCATCCAGGCTAATTCCTTGTGGACAGCTTTTGCCTTTTCAATGTACTTAAGTATGGGGGAAATTAGCGTGCCATTGTCAAAGACCTACTGCCAGACATAGTTGCACAGCCCTAAAAACTTTTGCTTCCCCTTTTTCATTTGCAGTGGTGGCATGGCCCTGATAGTATCTATGTGCTCGGGTGTGATCTGCCAACTGGCCGCTGAAATATACTGACCCAGAAAGCTAACCTCCTCCTGTACATACTGCATCTTACCCTTCTCCTCTTTGTACCTGGTCTAGGCAAGTGCAGTTAGGAGGGCCATCAGGTTCTGATGACATAGATCCTCAGAGTGACTGCATATCAAGATGTTGTCAGCATTCTGTATCAAGGTGCTATCTGTTCAGAAGTTAGCAAGATCCTTCCTCATTCTTCGATTGAAGATATTGGGGAACTCACAGTATCCTTGTGGTAATCTCCATTTTAGCTGCTGAAGAAAATTAGTGATTGGGAGCAAGTGGCTGCACACAAACAGAGCACAACCTCATAAACAGACTGACTAAGGAAGAAGGCCCATTGGACTTGCTGTCTGTTCCAACACTGAAAATTCCGAAGGCACTGCAGATTTCACTGATCAATCCTAACTTCAAAGGGTTCTTTCATGCCTATTAGGAATTGTCTCCATTCACCACAGGCTACTTTTAATGCAAGCAGTTCTTGTTCCAGTACAGAATAGTTGCATTCAGAATCAGTCACGACATGAGATAAGTAGAAGACAGGGTGTTCTAGCCCATGGTTGTCTTGTTTTTGAAGAAGAACAGCTCCTATTGCTCTATCCGAAGCATCTCCTTCTACGATGAACTTCTTTGTGGTGTCTGGATGCCGTACGGTAAGTTCCTGAGTAAAAGCTAATTTGAGATTTTGTAAGGGAGTTTTGGTGGTCTCTGTCCAGCAAAATCAGCACCAAAGGCTTTCTTTCTTTAAGGTCTGAAAGGTCTGAGAGATATAGCTTGCCTGCTGAGTGGAGTTCTCTATAAACTGTCAAGAGAAATTGGCCAAGCCTAAGAAACATTGAGTTTCTTTTATAGTAGTAGGAGATGGTCAATCGGGAATTGCTCATACTTTCTCGGCATCCATAGCAATTCCATTTGTGTTGATAGGGTAGCCAAGATATTTCACATCAGTTTACTGAATTCACATTTTTCTGGCTTGCAAAACAATTGGTTTTGTTGGAGTCTTTCCAGGAATTGAGCAACATGTGTCTTATGTTGATCTCGATGAGTGGAGAAGACCAGGATATCATCTGAGTATATTACAACAGTTTGACTTAGAAGATCTGAAAACACATAGGGGGTCATTACAACCCTGGCGGTACAAGACCGCCAGGGCTGAAATGACGGAAGCACTGCCAACAGGCTGGCGGTGCTTCCCTGGTCATTACGACCGCGGCAGAAGCGCCGCGGTAGCACCGCCGCGGCTGGCAGTTTCCCGCCACAATGGCCCCGGCGGTAGTAATCCGCCAGGGTAGCGCTGCTAGCAGCGCTGCCCAGGGGATTAAGAGTCCCCCTACCGCCAGTCTTTTCGTGGCGGTTTGAACCACCAGGAAAAGGCTGGCGGTACAGGGAGTTGCGGGCCCCTGGGGGCCCCTGCACTGCCCATTATGGGCAGTGCAGGGGCCCCCTGACAGGGCCCCATGCAGCTTTTCACTGTCTGCATAGCAGACAGTGAAAAGCGCGATGGGTGCAACTTCACCCGTCGCACGGCCGCAACACCGCCGGCTCCTATGTTGCAGCCGAGATCCCCGCTGGGCCGGCGGGCAGAAAGCAGGTTTCCGCCCGCCGGCCCAGTGGGGATCTCATAATGACCGCGGAGGGGGTGCGGCTGTAGCCGCCCGCCAAGGTCATAATGAGGGCCATAGTCATAAATCTTTGGAAAATGAATGGAGTATTCATTAGGCCAAATGACATTACACGATATTCAAAATGGCCTAAAGGAGTCAGAAAAGTGGTCTTCCATTTGTTTCCCTCCTTGATTTGTAGGAGGTGATAGACACCCCTCAGATCCCACTTAGTGAACATCTGAGCTCCTCTGACTGATTCCAGAATATGTTTGATGAGAGGTAAAGGATACCCGTCTCTTATAGTGATCTTGTTCTGCCCGCAAACATTTATGCAAAGACGTAAATCCTTCATCTTCTTAGGCACGAAGAAAAGAGGAGCTCCAGCAGGTGAGGAGGAATATGTAATTATCCCACTTTACAGGTTTTCTTCTAGGTACGCTCTGACCTCTCTTTTTCCTGTTAGGCAAGAGAACACATTCTTCCAAAGGAAACCACAGCTCCAGGCTCCAGAGGAATGGTACAGTCATATCCTCTATGTGTGGCAAAACTGGACTTGCTGGTTTTCGGAAAATATTAGCATACATGATAAAGACCTGTCACCCCTTGAACGACATTGATGGAGCAACCCTGTTCCTTGACGACAAAAAGTATACTTCTAGGTGACCAGTAATCTCTGAGGAGTAGTAATTTTGCTGACAAAACTGTGAGGACAGAAAGATGGTGCTGTTTTTCCAATTAATGTAGGGATTATACTGTGTCTGCCAGGGTATACCTAATATCATTTTGTGATTAGGTGAAGCAATCAGATCAAAAGATATATATTCTTGATGTTTCCCAAATGTTAAACACAAGGATGGTGTTGTATCTGTAACAGGTTCTGAGACAAGAGGAGTACTGCCTACAGTATGAACTTGTTCTGGTGTTTCTTTGGGAATTTGAAATATTTTCCTTTCTTTTACCTATTCTTTGTCAATATATATTCTGCTAGCACCACAATCAATCAAGAACACTCTTTCTTCTCGCCTGTTGGTTAATAGTAACTACATGAGCAAAAGGAAAAGAGATGATGTATTTTCTTTGGAGTAATATATAGAAGAGTTTCAGACTGTCCCGTCCCTACCCTTCTTATGGAGAAAGGGAGTTGGCATTTCCCGCCAGTATGTTGGCGCGAATAGGACAGGCACAAATCAGGTGGCCTGAATTGCCAAAATATAAGCACAGTCCCTTTTTTTGTCTGTATTCTCATTCGGTGTCGAATAACGGCCAGTAGGCTATATCTATCTGCGTAGGTTCATCTCCAGAGGTAGTAGGAGTATCAGACTGGGTTTCAGGTTGACGACTAAAGAATGTATGTGTTGTTCCCGAATATGATTGAACACAGCGTTTGCAGTTCTCCAATCAACACTTGTGGAGACAATATTCTATGGATAACACTAAGTCCATAAGACCCTTCGTGTCATCTACTCGAGGAGAATGAACCAATTCATCTTTCATTTCTTCATGCAATCCTCTGCGAAAAAGAGTGACTAGGGTGTGTTCCACCCAAGTGGTTTCTGACACAAGTTGTCTAAACCGTGTTATATATTTTTAGACATCCTTGTTACCTTGCTGGATATCGCACAATACCTCTTCTGCTGAGGACTCCATTCTGGGTAATTCAAACATTTGTTTGAAGGCAGCAATGAAATCAGTATAATTGGACAACCTGGGATCATCCATGGCTACCAAAGGGATCGTCTAAGCCATAACAGGACCAGACAAGGCACTGATCAGCTATCCCACCTTGGTTTTATCTTGAGTAAACTGAGAAGGACAAATTGCAAAAACAAATCAATGAATCAAGACATTTTTTCAGCTTATTGGGATCACCAGAATAACGTGGAGCTGTAGTAGGGACAGTTGGAACATTTGCTGTTCTAGTGGCCAAGGCTTGTCATAATGCCGCATTTTCAGCACGTAGCTGCTGCATCTCTCTAAGCCTGTTGCTGCATAGTCTTCATCTGTCACTGCCTCTCTCACTGGATGTTCCATTATTTTCAGAACAAAACAGGTTTTAAGGCATTGCAATCTGTCACTTTCCGCCCTTCTCTTACTTTCCTTGTCAGATGAAACAGGAGTGTGACTTCCAATCTTGCACAATCTGGTCTGGCCGAGATAGGGGCAACCGTTTCTAGTAGCCATGGCGCTGCTGACATGGTAGACACCACGGCAGACCCTGCCTTCCAGAAGGTGGCCCAGAGAAAAAACCCCAAAGGGAAAAAACCTCTTGCGCAGGAACTCCAGGGGTACAGGATAGTTAGAGAGCTTCAGGATTCCAGGACTTCAAGGAATAGGACAAAAAGAAAAAAGGGAGCACACTGCCTCACACTCCAGCAAAAAGTTAGCCCCAATGCGACCACTGACCCTCGGGTAGGTCGCTCCCCTGCTCACGCAGCGCCACCAGTCCCTGACTGCCCTCCTCACCGTTCTCATCCTGTGAGTGTGTGCGAGTGTGCCCCCTCTTTACCCGTGTACCCCGAGTGCTTGTGCTGACTGACTGACCGGAATCCTCCTTCTTTCCCGTGTATCCCGTGCGTGTCCCCCTGAGTGCCGTGTGCCCCCTCCTGCCGTTCTTCCTCATTCTCAGCCCCTCCCTTTAGAGTTTTACCTGGCCTTCTCGCCGTTTTTTGCCGCCGTTCTTTTGCCGCCTTTTTCGCTGCTTTTTTCTTTTTTCCGCCTCAAGATTCCCCCGCCCGCCCGCCTCCCGCCTCCCAGCTGACCCCTCCTCCCCGGCTACCCTTAAATGGCGGCCGCTGCGAGGCCGCGCAGCAGACGCGCCGCTGGCGCGCCAAAGGCGCGCCTAAGGCAAGCCCGTCTGCGCCCGTCTGCGCCTGGACCGCGCCTAGCACCACAACCCCTGGCCCCCGCGACCCCCACCTCCCCCGCCTGACCCACAACTCCGCCTTCCTCACCGCTCTCAACCCCGGCCGCACGCCGGCCTGCTGCCGCACCACCCCGAAGCGGACCCACGGACCCTTCACCTGCCGCAACTGCCATTTCACCTGCCTACGAACTCACACTACAGTACACCCAACAGGAACGACTCGCCCAGAAACAACCTCAACTGCATCCTGGTCAACACCAGATCCGTCCACAGGCACGCCATCGAACTGTGGAACCTCATCGACTCTACAAACCCGGACATCGCCTTCCTCACCGAGACCTGGATGAACCCCTCCTCGGCACCCGACATCGCCATAGCCATCCCCGACGGCTACAAAATCATCAGGAAAGATCGCACCAACCGCACCGGAGGAGGCATCGCCATCGCCCACAAGAGCTCCATCCGCATCTCAACCTACACCGACAACTCACTGCCCGACGCCGAGCACCTCCACTTCTCAATCAACAGCGACCCCAAGACCACCCTCAGAGGCACCTTCATATACAGACCACCAGGACCACGCACAAAGTTCAGCGAAGACATCGCAGACTTCATCAGCCCACACGCACTCCCGTCCACCAACTACATCCTCCTAGGGGACCTCAACTTCCACCTGGAGAATCGCACCGACAACAACACCACCGCCTTACTGGACAACCTCACCAACCTGGGACTGAAACAACTAGTCAACACCCCCACCCACTATGCCGGACACACGCTGGACCCCATCTTCTCCTCCAGCAAACACATCTCTTTCAGCCACACCACTGTACTCTCCTGGACAGACCACAGCTGTGTCCACTTCAGCTTCAAGAAAACCAACGTACACCACCACGCCCAACAACCACCAAGAAGACAGTGGAACCGAATCTCCTCGGAACAACTCACATCGACCCTCTCTCAGAACCCACCCACCAGCACTACAGACCCCAACGAAGCCGCCAACAACCTCACGAGCTGGATCTCAGACTGCGCCAACCTCCTGGCCCCCCTGAAGACCCAAGCAAACAGAAACACCCACAAGAAAAATTCCTTCTTTACCCCCGACCTCAAGGACTCCAAAAAAGAATGCCGCACCCTCGAGAAGACTTGGCGCCTCAACCAGACCGACGAAAACATGTCTGCTCTCAAAAACGCCACCCGCAAACACCACCAACTCCTCCGCGCAGCACGAAAATCAGCCTTCCAGAACAGACTAGACAGCAACGCCCACAACAGCAAGGAACTATTTGGCATCGTCAAAGAGCTCTCCAACCCCGACGCCGAAAACAACTCCATCCCTCCCTCACAGGACCTCTGCGACTCCCTCGCAGCTTTCTTCCACCACAAGATCACCGACATCTACAACAGCTTCACCACAACCAACTCGAACCCTCCACCGGAACCTGCCACCGACAACACCACCATCCACACCTGGAACCCAACCTCCACTGAGGAAACCACCCGCGTCATGAACTCCATCCACTCAGGATCACCATCCGACCCCTGTCCGCACCACATCTTCAACAAAGCCAACAACATCATCGCACCCCACCTCCGAGATGTCATCAACACATCTTTTTCCACCGCCACCTTCCCGGAGAACTGGAAGCACGCTGAACTGAACGCCCTCCTAAAGAAACCAACAGCAGACCCCACCGAACTCAAAAACTTCCGGCCCATCTCGCTCCTACCGGTCCCCGCCAAAGTGATCGAGAAAATCGTCAACGCTCAACTCACCACCGCCCTGGAAACCAACGACTCACTCGACCCCTCACAGTTCGGCTTCAGAGCTAACCACAGCACCGAGACCGCCCTCATCGCAGCCACGGACGACATCAGATCCCTGACCGACAAAGGAGAAACCGTGGCCCTCATACTCCTGGACCTCTCTGCAGCATTCGACACGGTCTGCCACCGCACCCTGATACGTCGCCTAAGCAACGCCGGCATCAGAGGCAAGGCCCTGGAATGGATCACCTCCTTCCTCTCCGGAAGAACTCAGAGAGTCCGCCTCCCCCCCTTCAGATCCACGGCTACGGAGATCATCTGCGGCGTCCCCCAGGGATCCTCCCTCAGCCCCACCCTCTTCAACATCTACATGACCCGCCTGGCGAACATCGCACGCAAACACGGACTCAACCTCATATCCTACGCAGACGACACCCAGCTCATCCTATCCCTCACCAACGACCCCACCTCAGCAAGAACCAGACTACACGAAGGCATGAAGGAAGTAGCAAACTGGATGACAGACAGCCGGCTTAAACTGAATACAGAGAAAACGGAGGTCCTCATCCTCGGCCCTACACCTACCGCCTGGGACGACTCCTGGTGGCCTCCCGCCCTAGGCAGCACTCCCCAACCCACCGACCACGCACGCAACCTCGGTTTCATCCTGGACTCTTCCCTCTCCATGACCAGACAGGTCAACTCGGTGACCGTAGCATGCTTCAACACCCTCCGCATGCTCCGCAAGATCTTCCGCTGGATCCCCACCGACACCAGGAAGACCGTCACCCACGCCCTCGTCACCAGTCGCTTGGACTATGGGAACGCTCTGTACGCCGGCATCACCATCAAGCTGCAGAGGAAACTTCAACGAATCCAGAACGCTGCTGCACGACTTATCCTGAACACACCCCGCCACAACCACATCTCCGGACACCTGAGGAAACTCCACTGGCTCCCAGTCAACAAGAGGATAACCTTCAGACTCCTCACCCACGCACACAAAGCCCTGCACAACCGCGGACCAGAACTCATTAACCACCGCATCTCCTTCTACACTCCTCCTTGCACCCTACGCTCGACCGGACAAGCCCTGGCAGCTGTACCACGCATTCGCAAAGCCACTGCCGGAGGCAGGTCCCTCTCTTACCTAGCAGCGAAGACCTGGAACTCCCTTCCCAGCCACCTTCGCGCCATACAAGACCACCTTCACTTCAGACGGCAGCTCAAGACCTGGCTCTTCGAGCATTGACCCCCCCCACAGCGCCTTGAGACCCTTACGGGTGAGTAGCGCGCTTTATAAATGCGACTGATTGATTGATTGATGCATCATGGTAAATGCAGTCACTTCGTTTTGTGTTGAAAAAGTAATCAAAAGTATTTCACCTTAGTGGGTGCAGCAAGTGCTGTGTATCTCTGGACACGTGTTTCTGGGTTTAGCCCGTCATCAGCAGAGAGCAGCCAAGTCCGTGGGGTTGCTTGAAATGCCGCCAAAAGTCTTCTCAGGTTTATGTACCACTCACTGGCGCACAGGTGCCTCACCAGAGCTCGTCAGCTCGTTACCTCAAGGGAGCAGTCATTGGACAAAAAGAAAAAAGGGAGCACACTGCCTCACACTCCAGCAAAAAGTTAGCCCCAATGCATCATGGTAAATACAGTCACTTCGTTTTGTGTTGAAAAAGTAATCTAAAGTCTTTCACCTTAGTGGGTGCAGCAAGTGCTGTGTATCTCTGGACACGTGTTTCTGGGTTTAGCCCGTCATCAGCAGAGAGCAGCCAAGTCCGTGGAGTTGCTTGAAATGCCGCCAAAAGTCTTCTCAGGTTTATGTACCACTCACTGGCGCACAGGTGCCTCACCAGAGCTCGTCAGCTTGTTAGCTCAAGGGAGCAGTCATTGGACAAAAAGAAAAAAGGGAGCACACTGCCTCACACTCCAGCAAAAAGTTAGCCCCAATGCATCATGGTAAATGCAGTCACTTCGTTTTGTGTTGAAAAAGTAATCAAAAGTCTTTCACCTTAGTGGGTGCAGCAAGTGCTATGTATCTCTGGACACGTGTTTCTGGGTTTAGCCCGTCATCAGCAGAGAGCAGCCAAGTCCGTGGGGTTGCTTGAAATGCCGCCAAAAGTCTTCTCAGGTTTATGTACCACTCACTGGCGCACAGGTGCCTCACCAGAGCTCGTCAGCTCGTTAGCTCAAGGGAGCAGTCATTGGACAAAAAGAAAAAAGGGAGCACACTGCCTCACACTCCAGCAAAAAGTTAGCCCCAATGCATCATGGTAAATGCAGTCACTTCGTTTTGTGTTGAAAAAGTAATCAAAAGTCTTTCACCTTAATGGGTGCAGCAAGTGCTGTGTATCTCTGGACACGTGTTTCTGGGTTTAGCCAGTCATCAGCAGAGAGCAGCCAAGTCCGTGGGGTTGCTTGAAATGCCGCCAAAAGTCTTCTCAGGTTTATGTACCACTCACTGGCGCACAGGTGCCTCACCAGAGCTCGTCAGCTCGTTAGCTCAAGGGAGCAGTCATTGGACAAAAAGAAAAAAGGGAGCACACTGCCTCACACTCCAGCAAAAAGTTAGCCCCAATGCATCATGGTAAATGCAGTCACTTCGTTTTGTGTTGAAAAAGTAATCAAAAGTCTTTCACCTTAGTGGGTGCAGCAAGTGCTATGTATCTCTGGACACGTGTTTCTGGGTTTAGCCCGTCATCAGCAGAGAGCAGCCAAGTCCGTGGGGTTGCTTGAAATGCCGCCAAAAGTCTTCTCAAGTTTATGTACCACTCACTGGCGCACAGGTGCCTCACCAGAGCTCGTCAGCTCGTTACCTCAAGGGAGCAGTCATTGGACAAAAAGAAAAAAGGGAGCACACTGCCTCACACTCCAGCAAAAAGTTAGCCCCAATGCATCATGGTAAATGCAGTCACTTCGTTTTGTGTTGAAAAAGTAATCAAAAGTCTTTCACCTTAATGGGTGCAGCAAGTGCTGTGTATCTCTGGACACGTGCTTCTGGGTTTAGCCCGTCATCAGCAGAGAGCAGCCAAGTCCGTGGGGTTGCTTGAAATGCCGCCAAAAGTCTTCTCAGGTTTATGTACCACTCACTGGCGCACAGGTGCCTCACCAGAGCTTGTCAGCTCGTTAGCTCAAGGGAGCAGTCATTGAACAAAAAGAAAAAAGGGAGCACACTGCCTCACACTCCAGCAAAAAGTTAGCCCCAATGCATCATGGTAAATGCAGTCACTTCGTTTTGTGTTGAAAAAGTAATCAAAAGTCTTTCACTTTAGTGGGTGCAGCAAGTGCTGTGTATCTCTGGACATGTGTTTCTGGGTTTAGCCCGTCATCAGCAGAGAGCAGCCACGTCCGTGGGGTTGCTTGAAATGCCGCCAAAAGTCTTCTCAGGTTTATGTACCACTCACTGGCGCACAGGTGCCTCACCAGAGCTCGTCAGCTCGTTAGCTCAAGGGAGCAGTCATTGGACAAAAAGAAAAAAGGGAGCACACTGCCTCACACTCCAGCAAAAAGTTAGCCCCAATGCATCATGGTAAATGCAGTCACTTCGTTTTGTGTTGAAAAAGTAATCAAAAGTCTTTCACCTTAGTGGGTGCAGCAAGTGCTGTGTATCTCTGGACACGTGTTTCTGGGTTTAGCCCGTCATCAGCAGAGAGCAGCCAAGTCCGTGGGGTTGCTTGAAATGCCGCCAAAAGTCTTCTCAGGTTTATGTACCACTCACTGGCGCACAGGTGCCTCACCAGAGCTCGTCAGCTCGTTAGCTCAAGGGAGCAGTCATTGGACAAAAAGAAAAAAGGGAGCACACTGCCTCACACTCCAGCAAAAAGTTAGCCCCAATGCATCATGGTAAATGCAGTCACTTAGTTTTGTGTTGAAAAAGTAATCAAAAGTCTTTCACCTTAGTGGGTGCAGCAAGTGCTGTGTATCTATGGACACGTGTTTCTGGGTTTAGCCCGTCATCAGCAGAGAGCAGCCAAGTCCGTGGGGTTGCTTGAAATGCCGCCAAAAGTCTTCTCAGGTTTATGTACCACTCACTGGCGCACAGGTGCCTCACCAGAGCTCGTCAGCTCGTTAGCTCAAGGGAGCAGTCATTGGACTAAAAGAAAAAAGGAATAGAACTGCTGAGAAACCACAGGAGTAGTCAAGAGGAAATGCTCCACAGGATCAGCGACAGGAGTAAGGATCCACCATCAAATAGGGAGTGTTGCAATGCAAGGAAGAAAATAATCCAGGCCCTTTATATACTGATGAACAGGAAGTGACAAACAGGAAAAATAAAAGACCCCATCTTGGTTTGGGAAAATACAAAGAAGATGATAGGAAAGGACACTGTGGCGGTGGGATAGCGATAGAGATGAAAGAGACACTCAAGTTTTTGATTTTTATACAAGTGGTTTTATTTTCAAGTGTATAGGTGTCTTCATACAGTCTCTCTCTTTTTAGACGTTGCGTATCTACTTGGTTTTCTCTTTCTTCTAGGGCCTCCGGTGTCTGAGGATAGGGCTCTCTGCAGTGGTGATGTCAGGTGGACTGGAAGAAAAAAACAGGGAACAGTAGGTAAGCTGTAAGTTTGGGGTTCCCTGGGATGATGCTAGTAAGGAAGAGGGTATAGAGAGAGAGTGAGTGTGATACAGAGGGAAGGGTGCTGGTCTAGATAGTGGTCCAGAACTGTGATAAAAAGGAAAAGACTGATATGGTGGATAGGATCCTGTTTCCACTTTCACCCTGGTGATGTCAAGCTTCTTTTCTTTTTTCACATATAAACTGCCTCCGTGGTTGTGGTTAGTGCTCCCCCCCTTTTTGGGTTCCACCTCCCCAATTGTCCCTTCCCAACCTCCCTCTACTCCCTTTCTCCACCCTCCTCCCTTCCCACTAGCGCGTTCAACTTTTGTTGAGGCAGGACCGTACCTGCTGAAGCCATGCCCCTCCAGGGATGAGGCGGAATGAATGCTCCTCGGAGTCTCCTTCTCCCTCCCGGTTCCCGTCTCGGGTCTTCAAGGATCTTGAATCCGTGGTCTCCTTCTCCCTTCCGGGTAGGACGCTTTTCGCGGCGTCTTCCTGCATGCTTCTGCCGTTCGTGGTCACGTTCTTCTCCCTCTCTCCGGCGTCTGTCTCCTCTCCTACAGCAACGCGCCGCGCGCGTTGTCCTTCAGCTATTTTCATACCTTTAGAAACCCGGATATCCGCATTCTAGCAAGCGCAAGTCCTTCTTCCATGGGACCCCCGGGGCACTTCGTGTACGGGCGTTTCTCCGAACATGTAGCCGGGGCATCCGACGCCCAGCTACATCTCTCCCTTCCCAAGTACGGGACTGATGGAGTTCCGTTACCCAAGGGTAACGGGAGAGATGGTCAGCGGTACATTGGTGAGTACCAGGGATATGACATATCTCAAATGAGAATGGTTGGAGCTCCATGAACCACTGTAGTATGCAGGAGTTCGTATTTTTGTGGGTGGCTAACCAGGTGAGAGGAGCATGATCGGTGTATAGGATGAATGAATGACCTAAGAGGTAGTACTGTAGGTTCTCAATGGCCCACTTAATGGCTAGACATTCCCTTTCAATTATCGGGTAATATTGTTCCCGGGGTAATAGCTTTCTACTTATGAATACTATACGGTGTTTTTGCCCTTGGTCGTCTGCTTGTGACAGAACTGCACCTAACCCCCCGTCTGAGGCATCGGTTTGTAGGTGGAAGGGTTTCGTAAAGTCGGGACATTGTAAAACCGGTTCAGTCATGAGGCGAGATTTTAAGTGATGGACACTAGATAGTTGTTCAGGAGTTAAGGCAGATAGTTTGGACGGTTGGTCCTTCCGTAGAAGGTCGGTAAGAGGAGCTGCCAAGGTAGAATAGTTGGGTATGAACCGTCTGTAATAGCCTATTAACCCAAGAAGGAACGGAGCTCTTTTTTGGTTGTTGGAATCGGGACCCGTTGGATGGCCTCTACTTTATTTGTCTGTGGTCGCAGTTGCCCTTTCCCTATGAAATATCCGAGATACGCGATGTGGTCATGGGCTAGGTGACATTTAGCCGGATTAGCTGTGAGGCCTGCCGCGCTTAGGACACGGAAAACGTGGTGTAAATGTTGGAGGTGGTCTTCCCATGATTCACTAAAGACCACTATGTCATCTAAATATGCTGCCGTACAATGTTGGAGGGGTCTCAAGAGATGGTCCATTAACCTTTTGAAAGTAGCAGGGGCGCCATGTAGGCCAAATGGTAATGCTGTGAACTGATAGAGTCCTGGGGGGGTCGAGAAAGCTGTCTTTTCCCAATCTGCCGCAGCCAGTGGTATTAGCCAATATCCCTTGGATAAATCAAGGGTTGACATAAACCGGGCCTTGCCTAATTTCTCGAGGAGATCGTCTACCCGTGGGATGGGATATGTATCAAATTGGGATATAGCGTTTAATCGGCGAAAATCAATGCAAAAATGAACCGAGCCGTCTGGTTTCGGGAC
Organism: Pleurodeles waltl; assembly: GCF_031143425.1. Lineage (NCBI taxonomy): Eukaryota > Metazoa > Chordata > Amphibia > Caudata > Salamandridae > Pleurodeles > Pleurodeles waltl. The sequence continues at coordinate 739,027,653 of NC_090436.1, forward strand.
TAACACGATTGCTGTGCACCAGGGGCTGACAGATGGTTCTATAACCTTCATTTGTAGCATGGTTTTTACTTCTTGTCCAATTAGATATTTTCGGGCCTCGGGGATACGGTAAGGTCGGAGTCGCACGGTTTGACCCTCTGGGGTTTTAATATGATGTTGTATTAATGTTGTCTTCCCCGTGATTCCTGAAAAGAACTTGGTATGTTGTGCTAGAAGGTCATTCAACTGTCTGTGTTGGTTTTCTTGTATGTTAGGATTAATCTGGGGATGGAGGGATGATGCCTCTGGTGTAGTGGGGCATAAATCAATATCCAAGGGTTTGTCGGGGGTTATCAAGAACCCTGTGGCAACAGGGGGGACTGGAATAGTGGGTTCTTCCCATTTTTTTAATAGGTTGATATGATATATCTGCACTCGTTTTGGGTTTTGTGACAATTCTATGAGATAAGTAACCGGGGAGACTGGTTTCACTACTTTATATGGACCCTGCCATTTGGCTAATAATTTAGGGCCAGATGTAGCAAAAATAAAAATTGCGACTCGCATTTTGCGAGTTGATGCGACTCGCAAAATGCGAGTCGCAAATTGGAATGCCAGAAAAAAAAGCGATCCGATTTTGCGACTCGCAGCCGGACTCGCAACGCTGTGTGCGAGTCCGCAGTTTGCGAGGTCGCTGTTTGCGAGTGTGCAAAAACGAACTCACAATTAGCGAGTGGGTGTCGCAAATTGCGAATACCTTCAAAATTGCTTGCAGATGCAGCAGAACACTCCAGAAAGCATACCAGAACACCCTGGAAACACTTCCTGGCACATGATGATGACATCACAGCCAGGAAGTTAACAAATACACCTGGGAGGAGGGCTCAACAGTGAGCAGTGTCTCTGCCACTCACAGTAGGGTGCTGAGGAGTGGTAGGCACAGCACCATGGACGCAGCAGGGACCAGCCAGGCTGGCAGGAGGGGCAGGAGATCATAGATAACAGCCAGGACAGATTCATGTGGCACATGGCGTTAATGTGCCACATGACTGGTTGGCATTTTCTTGCCCATGGACAATTTCAACTTGTATATAGTTTCTTCATGACATTAATAAAACAGTTATTTTTGTTCCACTTAACAAATGGTTAATAGGTGAGTATGGTGGGAGTTGACACGTACCGTCCAAAATATTGCGTTGCAATGTGGTCCCGTCTCAGTCTGCCTTGATTAGCTAGACTCCTATCCCCATGATGGCGATGTGGTTGTTCTTGCTCTTCATCATCAGGATCTGGGTCTGCAGGGGTGAGAGGTAGCCCACGTCGGGTGGCTATGTTGTGGAGGATGGCGCATGCGACCACAAATTTGAAAGCGGTAATGGGGGTGTATTGGAGGGCGCCTCCACTGCGGTGGAGGCATCTGAATCTTGCCTTCAGCAGTCCGAAGGTGCGCTCGATCAGGTTCCTGGTCCTCTTATGCACACTGTTGTATTGCCTCTCAGATTCAGTTCTGGGTGTTAAAAACGGAGTCATGATCCAAGGCCTGAGAGCATATGCACTGTCACCTGTTGGGCACAAAAGTACACGGTTAGGAAGTCCAGATTGTCGTGCACAGTGACCTGTGTGTATGTCTGCAAGTGTCTGTGGCTCTACCTAGGAGGTAACCGTCTCCAAATTCCCCACGTTCCAGGCCTTGATGTATCCCACTATGCCTAAAAATGTATGAGTCATGGGTACTGCCAGGAAACTTAGCTACGATGTCCGTGATGACATAATGGGCATCACAAACAACCTGTATGTTGAGTGAGTGGGTACACTTCCTGTTGCGGAAAATGTGTTCCAGATTAGCAGGGGGGCATATTTGAATGTGTGTCCCATCTACACACCCTATGACATGAGGAAAGTGGACAATGCGGTAAAAGTCCAGCTTGGTGCTGTTAATTTCTGCCTCATTCCTTGGTAAGTATATGAAGTGAGACATGTGCGTGACTAAGGCATCTAGGAATGCCCTGAGGAACCTTGACACTGCACTTTGGGATATCCCACCTGCCACGGCAATGACCCCCTGATAGCTCCCTGAGGCCAAGAGGTGCAGTACGCATAGCATTTGCACATGCGTAGGGATGGCGCAGCCACGCGGAGTCTTGCGTTCTAGCTGTGGTTTCAGTAAGGGCCAGATGTAGCAAAGGGTTAGCGCCTCGCAAACGGCGAAAATCGCCGTTTGCGAGGCGCAAAAGCCTCTTTGCTATTCAGAAATGCATATTGCGAGTCGGAACCGACTCGCAATATGCATTTCAGAATCGCAAATAGGAAGGGGTGTTCCCTTCCTATTTGCGAGTCGTACGCGGTCGCAAATCGTATCGCAGTTACCATCCACTTCAAGTGGATGGTAACCCACTCGCAAATTGGAAGGGGTCCCCATGGGACCCCTTCCCCTTTGTGACTGGACCCCATATAATTTTTTCAGGGCAGGGAGTGGTCCCAGGGACCACTCCCTGCCCTGAAAAATCCGAAACTAAAGGTTTCGTTTTTTTTTTGTAGTGCTGCTCGTTTTCCCTTAGGGAAAACGGGCTACACTTCAAAAAAAAAAAACCTGCTTTATTGAACAGCAGGTCGCTAACATGGAGGCCTGCTGACGTCAGCAGGCCTCCATGTTAGCGAGTGCCTATACTCGCAATGGGGCCGCAATTTGCGACCCACCTCATGAATATTCATGAGGTGGGTCATTGCGACCCCATAGCAAGTTGCAGTCGGTGTCTGAGACACCGTACTGCATAGCAATTTGCGAGGTGCAAAGTGCGAGTCGCATGGACTCGCACTTTGCACCTCGCAAATTTTAAAGTTGCTACATCTGGCCCTAAATCTATTAATTCTAGAATGGCTGCGCTGCTAAGGCGGTATTTGTCATAGATCTCTTCTTCAGTTTGCTGAAAAAGAGTCTGCCTGGTTCTATATATCTTCTCCTGTTTGTGGCCCCTCCTCCTCCTCTGCTGGGCTGCGTAGACTCTCCTCCTCACTGCTATCAGGTATATCTCCGCCATCTTGAGTAACCCAGATGCCTTCTGGGTCCCCTTTTATACTTTGGTAATGGTTACCACCTGCTCTGAGTTAGTGGTAAATGGGACATGCAAACTGGGCTTTTTGCGACTAGTCGCAATTTGCGAGTTGCAATTGCATAAGGTTTGCGACTCGCAAATTGCGACTTGCAATTTGCGGGTCGCAAAATGGGGTCGCAACGGATGCGACTCGCAAACGGGTCCCATCGCTTTTTGCGAGTTGGAAATGGGCTTTTTGCATCCCATTTCCGATTTTGCACTGTCGCAAATTGCGAATCGGCCCGTTTGCGAGTCGCAAACGTTTGCTACATCTGGCCCCTAGTGTCTGAACTAGGAAGTGGTAGTAGCACTTTATCGTTGGGTTGGAGTTGTCTTGTTTTTGTTCCCTGATCGTAACACCTCTTGCTTTTCCTGGGCCATTTCCATGTGGATGCGGACATCTTCCCAAACCGTCTGTAGTTGGGACCTAAGGTCCTGGACATATTCTAACAAGGGTTTTTCTCCGCCTTCCTCTTCCTCCCATGTCTCGGCCGCCATATCTAGTAAGCTACGGGGTTGTCGCCAAAAACCAACTTGAAAGGACTATGGCCCGTGGAGGCCTGTTCATGGGATCTTATTGCATATAGGACCAAAGGGAGTTTTCTATCCCAGTCCCTCCCTGATTCAGAGATGGTTTTCCGTAACAATGCTTTTATAGTATGATTATACCTCTCGATGAGACCGTCGGTTTGTGCATGATATTCTGACTTTTTGAGCTGTTTGAGCCCCAATGTTTTACAGATATGAGTCATTAAAGCGGACATGAATGGAGTACCCTGATCCGTTAAAATTTTGTTAGGAAATCCGACTCTGGGAAAAAAAACAATCATGGCCTGAGCCACATTCTTGGTCATCATACTCGTGAGAGGTATGGCTTCGGGGCATCTGGTGGTGTAATCAACGAGAACCAGTATGTAGGTATGTCCTTTTGTGGATGGAAGGAGGGGACCTACCAGGTCCATGACAAATCGGGAGAAGGGAATATCTATTATAGGCAAAGGTTGTAAGGGCGCTTTCCTCTGGGAACCGGGGTCTACTAGTTGACATTTTGGGCATTGTGCACAATATCGTCGGATGTGGGCATAAACCCCCGGGCAATAAAACCGTCGTAACAAGTACTCCTCTGTTTTGTCTCTCCTATAATGCCCTCCCCCCGGCTTATTGTGCGCAAGATAGAGAACTTGAGTTTGGTAGGGTTCTGGTACCACTAATTGCCTCTTTTCGTGATGGTCGTGTTTGGTGATTCTGTATAGGAGATTTTTACATATAAGGAAATATGGACCCACCTCGCCAGTACTTTCCGTTTTAGCTCCTCTCCAGGCGTGTTGAAGGGACTGGTTTTCCCGTTGACTGCTACGGAAAGAGGGTAAGGAGGTTGTGGTAGTGCCTAATTTCTCCCTTGCGTTCGCTTCCTCCCCTTGTGTCCAGTACAACTGTCTCTCTCATCTCTTTTCCCTTTGTGTAGGCTTGTAACGGGGCTTTCCACTCTCTATCAGCATGTCCGAAAAGGGGGCCTCCGCCCACCAGGACACTAATTGGAGCCCCGCTTTTACCTTCAGTAGGAGTTCAGAAAAATATATATAGTCCGTACCTATGATGCACTCTTCTACCAGGCGGTCCATAATCCCCATAGGGACCTCTGCCTGTTTCCCTTCCCACTCGAGAAGAACGACAGCTAGTGGGTAGTCCTTCTTGTCCCCATGAATACAGCATATGGAAACCCGTTGGTGTGGCTGGTCTTCTGATAAATCGACCAAACTGTTTCGGAGGACTGACTGGCTACCCCCCGAGTCTACCAGGGCCTTTATAGTTTTGCTGTTGATCTTTATCTCCTGCATATACCTAGGATTGCCCTTCCCGGTACATAGGACCCGTCCCTGTGTCAACCCAATCTCCATGGGTTCTACTTTGTCCTCCTTGTGAGGACATGCCCGAGCTATGTGTCCCCATTCTCCACAGCTATAACATTGGGGTTGTTGCATAGGGGGCTGGTCGACTGTCCGTGGGAACGAAGTGTCTTCAATCCCCTTCCGGGACAAGGGCCGGGGAGCTGCTGTTGGAGGACGGACAGAGGGGCCTGTTGGTTTAGGAGGCCCACTCTTAAAGTCAGTAGAGCGATGGTAGGCACAGGCCAGGTCAATGGCCATGGAGGTATCGACTTTAGGGTGTTGGCGAATCCAACTGCATGTGAGAGGAGGAAGGGATTCCAAATACTGGTCCAAAAGGACCGCTTTTATAACATCTTCCCTTTCCGTCCCTATGGGTCCTAGCCATTTAAGTCCTAAGTCCTTTACCCCATAATATAAAGTTTAGGGTCTTCGTAAGGGGCCCACTTTATTTTGCGGAATCTTAGAAGATTATATTCTGTGTCGTGTCCCACCCGTTCCAGGATACTTTTCTTAATCTCGTTGTAGGGTGTGGTTCCATCCGGGTTGGCCGCCTGATATGCAGTTTGTAGAATACCTGTCAATAAGGGAGCCACATACTGACCCCACCGCTCTTCGGGCCATTGAGCGGAGAAAGCCACCCTTTCAAAGTTTGTAAAGAACGCATCAGGGTCCTCCCCCTCTTGAAACTTTTGGAGTACCGAACTCGGTATGTTGGGGTGCACCTTACTGGCGGGAATGGTGTCGGTTAGCTTTTGTAAAGCTGTTTTGTGCACCAACTGATTATTTGCCATAATAGTAGCCTGGCTTTTGAGTGCACTCTGGAGAGCCTCTCTATCTTCCTTGGCCTCTCTTTGTTGTGCCTCCCATACCATCTGTAGGTGACGTTGGCCTTCTGCGAGTTGTTGTATCATGTCCTCTAGTGTGGGTTTCCCTTCCACGGTGTTCTGGGTTATTTGTCCTTCCGTCCTCTATCACTACTATACAAATCCCACTTCTGACACCACTTGGGCGGTGGGATAGCGATAGAGATGAAAGAGACACTCAGGTTCTTGATTTTTATACAAGTGGTTTTATTTTCAAGTGTATAGGTTTCTTCATACAGTCTCTCTCTTTTCAGACGTTGCGTATCTACTTGGTTTTCTCTTTCTTCTAGGGCCTCTGGCGTCTGAGGATAGGGCTCTCGGCAGTGGTGATGTCAGGTGGACTGGAAGAAAAAAACAGGGAACAGTAGGTAAGTTGTAAGTTTGGGGTTCCCTGGGATGATGTTAGTAAGGAAGAGGGTATAGAGAGAGAGTGAGTGTGATACAGTGGGAAGGGTGCTGGTCTAGGTAGTGGTCCAGAACTGGGATGAAAAGGAAAAAACTGATATGGTGGATAGGATCCTGTTTCCACTTTCACCCTGGTGATGTCAAGCTTCTTTTCTTTTTTCACATATAAAGTGCCTCTGTGGTTATGGTTAGTGCTCCCCCACTTTTTGTGTTCCACCTCCCCAATTGTCCCTTCCCAACCTCCCTCTACTCCCTCTCTCCACCCTCCTCCCTTCCCACTAGCGTGTTCAACTTTGTTTTGAGACAAGACCGTACCTGCTGAAGCCACGCCCCTCCAGGGACGTGGCAGAATGAATGCTCCTCGGAGTCTCCTTCTCCCTCCTGGTTCTCCTCTCGGGTCTTCAAGGGTCTTGAATCCGTGGTCTCCTTCTCCCTTCCAGGTAGGACGCTTTCCGCAGCATCTTCCTGCATGCTCCCGTCATTCGTGGTCGCGTTCTTCTCCCTCTTTCCGGCGTCTGTCTCCTCTCCTACAGCAACGCGCCGCGCGCGTTGTCCTTCAGCTATTTGCATACCTTTAGAAACCCGGATATCCGGGTTTCTAGTAAGCACAAGTCCTTCTTCCATGGGAACCCGGAGCACTCCGTGTACGGACGCTTCTCCGAACATGTAGCCAGGGCATCCGACGCCCGGCTACAGACACCATCTTTTCTGTGAAGCAACAGGATTATTGGAACAAGGAGAAGAAGGAATATGGCCTTGGACCCCAGGAAGAAAGAGGAAAAAAGAAGAAACAAGAATAGGCCCCTAGGAGGACCCCAGAACAGGAAGGTAAGGCAGGAATTAGATAAGCGTTGCAGGAGGTGCCTGCAATGCAACACTGTGTTGCACTTTAACTGCGGCAAGGTCCGTGGCCCAATTCTGGGCTGCCCGACCCCGCTGCAGGCCAGAAGGAAGATGCTGCAGCATAACAGACGGCCTGCGGTGGGTCCAACATCCCAGGAACCAGACCACACACTTCTCAGTGGTCAGAAATGTGACGCCGCAGGTTTGTGGACTGTCCAAGGCGTCACACCCTATGTTACACCCAGGGGACCTTCATACCTTCTGTGTCAAGCCCACCAGTCCAAGTAAACACACATCTCACTTCTTTCAGACACTAGCAGTGTTAAGAAACCGGTAGCACTGAGAAAACCCATTTAGCTATCAAGATTGATGTGGGGCCCTATATCACAACCAGTGCCTAATGCATGCCATCTGTGGCACACCCAGCGGTCCAAGCCATCAGCAACCTCCAAAAAAAGATTCAAACAATATTAATTTTTCCTACTGTTGACAATTTAATAAAGGTGACATCCACTGGTTATGCTTTTTCCTAGTTTACCATACGCAAATTGCAAGGACTAAGGGTCTGAATCTAGTCTCTTACCCTTCTAACTCGGCTTCAGGACGGACCTCTGTCCTGCAGATCCAGAAGAATTTCCATTCATTCGCGGCATCGGCTCACCTTTCTTGGTGCTCAAATGTGTATGCGTCCTGGCGGGGGTCCTCTTTCTTCGGTCGCAGTGAGGTCTGAGGAACCAATCAGTTTCTATCTGGCTCACCAAACAGTTGTTCAAATGTGAATTTACTTTAAAAAACAAAAGATAAGAGGTGTTTGTTAAAACAGGAAAGGTTTGTTTAATTAAATATGATAGCTGGGAGAGCAGTTACAGAAAGGAGGTCTGAGAACTGTCTCTCAATGTACATCAGTTTGGAGCAATTTTTATACATTTCCCTGAGTACCACAAAGTAATTAAAAACATTCCTTTCTTAGTTAAGAATGCGAACAGTTGTCATGGAGTCGTAAATAAGATCCTGATAGCAAATGCAGGTGGACCTCGACCTTGCATGGACACAATGTGGGTCAGCCAGTCATGCATCTAGATGTCCGGCCTGAGGGGCCCATGGTTCTTGTGTGTGCTGTGTTAACTGTGTTCTGATTGGTTAGATGCTCCTAAAAACAAGTGACATCTACCTTTATGGGGTTTTTGGGAATGCCTGCAACCCCCTGGCCATGTGGATTTTATTTGGGCCATTTTCCATGGACCATTGTGGTGTCACTTTGCCTATCTGTGGGATCTTATCTAAGTAACCTGTTTGGGCACTTGCCTGTCAGCTACGTGCTACCCCACCTGTGACCTGTAGGTCAGCATTCCCAGGCCTAGGTCTCAGCACCTGCCTGACCATGTACCTTCATGCCGGGGTTGACAGAGAGTTCACGACGGGGGAATCTAACAATTGTGATGCAACTTTGTTCGTGTATCGGAATGCATCATTTGTGTGCATCAGTATTGATTATTCCAATATTAACATTCACACAACTTCAATTAGACACAATTCCAGTTTATCGTCATAGGCAACAACACTGAATGCTGACATATAGCACTCTAGCTCTTTTATGGGGGCTGTAACTACTGCAGCCATAGCCATCACATCTACAATACTCTGTTCAAAAGTAACAATTGGCAAGAAGTACTCTTTGAAAGGGCATATCAATACAGTTGCAGGCTCCTTTTTTCACCAGATATGGCAACCAAGGAAAATTCTACCATTCCATTTGTCACACTATTTTGTGACCTCCTGTCTACACTCAAAGTTTGACTGTCACAATACTCTTTATTAAGGCCTGTATGATTATCTGCTGAACCTCTTCAGCTTGTGCAGAATATCGATTTGTGACTGGTCAAAAATCAGTGCAAGTTAAATCATGCCTGGTACACTCACTGGGAATTGTACTGGTTAGCAACTGAGCAGACAGTCAATTTCAAATGTCTCTCCTGGACGCATTAAATATACCATGGACAGGAGAAATCTCAGTTCTCTGGCCTCATCTTACACAATGTTACAGTTCACATTATAGAACAACCACTCCATCCAGTTTTCTGTTCTGAGACAGCAGGCTAATACAAGTTCCTTTTTGGTACATAGCACTTATTCTCTGGAACAATGTGCTAATCAATTTTAGGAAACTTAAGAGCTATCTGTAGTTTGGAAAAACTCTCAAAATCTTTCTGTTGGTAGTAGGCAGGTTTCCCTGCATCTCTTCTTCTGTATTTTGCCATGCTTTTATCTTCTGTCTTGTGCTATTGGTCTGTGCGTTTGTCTTGCCACCATGAAGCTTGTACAGCATACAAAAGCATTAGCATGCAAGGCTCATGGCAAGTATCTTGATAAAATGCGTCATTAATAACACAAAGGAAAGTACCCAGCGGTGACCGCTCCCTTAGGCAGAAGAGAGTCTCCGCCCCCTGCTGCAAGTGCTGCCAAAAAGGTAAAAAATGAAATGGTAATAAAATACATTTATTACCATTTTATTTTTCCCTTTTCCCAGCTGAGCTGTGTTTGGGGGCGGAGCCACTGTTGCTGACTTGCAGCAGGGGCGTGATGCTCACTCCACCAGTTTACACTGCCCATGTCATTTTGGCCGACTGTCTTGCGATGGCCAGCCTGACATGTGCAGTGTAAACCTCTCCCACACAGCTGAGTGGAGAGCAGACACAGGCCCCCAGTGCCTGTAGGAGCGTTGAGGCAGCCTGCTTTAGCAAATCCTGGCACTGCTTTCATGCTGCTAGCATTATAAGCAGCTTGAAAGCAGTGCCTAGATTGGTGTGGAGACTGCAATTGCTGCACTCAGAGTGCCGAGGGATAGCAGAGGACCGGAGGAGGTGAGACAGTGGCAGAAAATGTATTTTTATTTTTCATTTGCCCTCCCTTCTACATGCGACTGGTAACCTAAATAATCGGTTAGTGCCCCACCAAATGTTTAGGGTACCAGTCACCACTGAAAGTACCAACATTGTGGGGTTCAGTTTTTCCCAGATGGGGTACTATAGCAGGTTAACAAGCACCTTAGAGTTAGGATTGACACATTTAAACAACATATGTTCCCGTCACAAGCTGCAACCTCAAAAGATTGTGTTTTTCCCAAGCACTTTTGCTGGGTTACTTGGTAAAAGTAGCACAGCGAAAGTCGCTCTGTGTGTGTGTGTGTGTGTGTGTGATTATTTTGCAGCAAGTTGTAATCCTGATTCAGGCAAAATTCTTATTTTCACCCAAAATCGGGATTACCAGCGGTATAGGAATACGTTTTGTGACAGGAAAAGCAATAGCTCCTTTCTGGTAAATGCCATAGGTTTTTACATGAATAATTCGGCACATGATTTGAGAGTTCCGAGAAGAAAGCAGTAGTGATTGGAGGTCAATTGGTTTCTAGAAGGAATCAAGAACTTAAGGTAACAAATCTAATTGAGTTAAATATCCTATAGAACTTTGCTAGTGTAAGTTTTCCATTCTGGCCTGCGAATACTTCACTACCGTTCTGAAAGTCTTAGATATCTTGGGCCATATTTAACAAAGTTTTGCATCGCTCTTGCACCATGCAAGGGTGAAGCAAAGCCTAAGTGAGATTTACCAAGCCACGCAAGTCCACCTTACTTGGTCCAGAGTGGCTAGGTAAATCTGGAATAATTCATGGCAGAAAAGGTTGCTGCCTTGCATTTCTCTGCCCCTGGGAGGAGTTCCATGGGTGGAATGTGGGTGTTCCCATGCATCCACCCATCGTTTCTGAAGCATTTTCCAGATTTACCAATTATACTGGTAGACCTGAGAATGCGTCAGAATGCTATGCCTTGCTGGATGAGTTGTAATGAGGAGAAATATATTTCTCCCCATTTTTCTATTTCTGCATTTGCTGTATTCTGCAGCACACATAGAAACAGGCAAACGCCTCAAAGGATTGTTTTTTTGCAGGAAGGTGTCCCATCCCGGACAAAACAATCTTGCATGCAACACAGGCACCTTTGCTCCATGTGCAAGGGTTCCTGTGTTGGCGCTAGGCAGCAGTTTGTGCACCAGCACAGGCAGAGAGAACAAGTATGGCGTATAATTTTAAATACTGCTCACTCCTGCCCTCTCCCTTTCACGCAGCGCAGTGCAGCAAGGTGTCTCGATGCATTGGATTGCACTATATATTAATACATTTGGGCTGCTGTTTGGTCAAGGTCGAAGAGTCTGTGAACCATTTCCACACTGGCGTCAATGAGTGAGGGTCAAGTGAGAACCAGTCAGCATCAGGGGCTAAAGGAGCTATTTTACAGCATAGGAAGGAGCCTGGATAACAAGAAGGTCTGTAAGCCTCCTGCAAAACGTTTGTAGGCCACAGTCACTTTCCTGCCTATTTTTGCGATTGCTAGCTTGCTACATTGTACTGACGCACCTACTAAATGTTAGTTACTTTATTTCACTTCACATGTCCTTGGCCCATGTGGGATTGTTGCTTAGTAATCTACTTAAAAACAAGATTTAAGACTCTGGTATGTAAATGCAAATTCTGGTACACTGTCACTCCTGTTTTCCGAATGCCGTTTTAAACAAAGACTTTGTCAATTGCTTCTGAAAACTTTTCATTAAATAAGCATATCACTATGACAACTTGCAGTTTAATAGCCAACATCATGAACTCCATCATAGCACAGTTCTTGTAATGTCTTATTGCTTTCGAAAAGAAAGAAAAGATAATTATTTTTTTCTGGAGTTTATTATTTCACTGAGCATAACTCATTGCTTCAGAGATTTAGAAGTAATAATTTCATACTATCATTTGGCATATTGAATGCAGCATGGCAGGAATAATTATCGATTAGAAAAGAGAACTCTCTATTGCACTAGTGTATCAGAATTATTATCAATGTTTTAGTTCATGTTGAAATGTAATGAGAAATGGTCGTTTGAGAAGTGCACAGACTATCTTGGATCGGTATCTGTTCTTGATAATACTGGAGCAATTAATTCATAACACTTTTGAAGATTTTCAGGAGGTTGCTGGAGAAGTGAATTGTGTAGTCATCAGTTTTTCCATGATAATGATCTTAGCATGTTGTCAGGAAATCAACAAGATTTCATAGAGAAACCAGGAACCATGCTAGACCCACAGTCCCCCTGTAGGAAAGTCATCCTTTTCGCCCTGATCACCCCCAATTTTTAAACTGATATTGGTGATTACTGACTCTGAAAGTGCCTTGAGCTCTGCTAACATAGCCCATGGCCCTGCGTTGTCCTTAAAAGGCATATGGTATTTGGTATTAGTCTAATTCGCCAAGACAACCTACCTGTAAGTTCCCAGTATATAGTAGGGAATGTAGGTTTCCAGACCCCAGATGACAATGCAGTTACATGTGCACTGCTGTGGTGTCTAGTGTCATTTTAAAGCCAGACCTGCCTTGCATTGTAAATTTTAAAATAAAACTATGTCCATGTTGAAAATGGGTTATTGGTAAGGGTGGGTAAGTACCTACAATTAGCAATAGGCCCCTGTCCTCCAGTTAGGTCTCAATAAATTAAACCCAGCTCAACCCTTGGTAGCTTGGCAATGAGTGACAAAGCTTAACTTAGGAGACATGTGTAAAGCATTTAAAAATCACAAAACAGTAAATAAGTAAAACACAAAACACAATAAAAATCCAACGCTAATTTATGCAAATAGATTATATTTTTATCTTTAAAATGACATCAAAACAATTCGAATCGGATAAGGGGAACCGGAGATATCAATTTTCTAAAGAATTAATGCAGTTTAGCACTTAGAAATGAATAGCGTCAATCTGGTCATCTGGTCACACCTTGACCAGGGTAAAGTCAATGTTTGAGGCCGACCTCGACAGAGCCCTGCTTGACTGCAGCTTGCAGGAGGCCTCGTTCAAAAGTTTACCTTCGGAGTTAGTTGTTTTCTTGAGGATTTTCTTCAGAGGGACCAAGTCGCCAGTACAATCCAACCTTCTGGAACTCTTCCTCAGATACACTTCGCGTTAGCCCTTGGTGGAGATTTTTACCTTTGGACTCAGTTGTTTTTTCAAGATGAAAATCCTTCAACTGGAGCAAAGCTGAATCTTGAACCGACGTCCCGGGAGCTCTCTTTTGATACACTGCCTGGGAGGTCTCGGTCAACTTTCTATGTTCGGACTTAGTCACTTTTTCTGAGATTTTCTTCACCGGGACGAACCTGCAAGTCAGGCTGGGTCACGGTTGAGGCAAGCTGACTAGAGTTGCCGTGGCGGGTTGGTCCCTTTATGGAGCTTTTTTTCCAAAAGTTCTCAAAACTTCTCCAAACTTCTGGATCTTCTTCCAGATGTTCCTTTAAGGTTCTTTTGAGGTCAACAGCAAACCCCAAGGTCCCAGAAGCTCTGAGATGCTCCTTGAGGGTGCGGACTACAACTCTCAGAATGCACCTGGCGCAAACTCCGTTTTGGTCACTGGACAGTGGTCAGCTGGTCAGTTTCTCCAGGAATTGGTGCAGGGGACTCTGGTTAGCAAGTTTTCACCTGTAACAAACAGGGAGTCTCTTCTTAAACCAGTTGAAGCTAGGCAAAGTAATTCTTGTGGTGGAGCCCAAATGTGCAGCTGGTGTAGTCCTCCAGAGTGCAGTGTCTAGGTGAAGGTCAGGGGTCCAGCAGGGCAGTCCTTCTTCTTCTGTAGTTCTTATTTGTTGGACTCTGCTAGGCATCTGAGGTGTGGGTGCAGGTTTGCCAGTTTTATCGTGCTCCTGGGTGAAAAACAGGGGGATCAGGTGCAGGGTCCTTACTCCTGTGATGACCACTTCCTGGGAAGTGTGGCAAAAATCAATCCCAGGGAGCAACATTCTTCAAAAATCCATCATGGCTGAAAGTGATTTTTGGAGGTTACATCTGGCTGAGTCCACCCACAGGTGCAGCTAAACATCTTAACACACCCTTTTCCTGCCCTCTCCTAATCTAATCAGGGGGCACCTAATTTTCTGGGTTTGCAGGATGTGAGGGAGGTGCTGGGTTGCTCCACATGTCCTTCCCTGCCTTTGAAGACCAGTTTGGCACCCCCCCCCTTCCGGCTTCCCCATCTGCTGAGGTAAGATCTCCTCCCCCAGGCACATCTCTTTGTGTTGAGCCAGACCACTTCACACCTCATCAGGGAAGCCTTGGCAAGGCTGCAGAGGCTGGCCAATCAGAGCAAAGCAGCAAAACACTGCAGGGCTGAGGATGGCAACTTTTCAGATAAAGTTTAAAACTCTTTACCTGAACAAGTTATAGTAAATCCAACAATTGTAAGTTGTGGGATTTATTATAACAATTAATTTGATACCAAACTTAAGGTATCTGTTACTTAAGGGTACTTCATAAATTAAAATAAAGTCTCCCCATTTTAGCCTATGGAGGCCATTCACTACAATGAGGGTAAACCGAATGTGGCTTTTTTACCTCAGCAGGGTCAATTTCACAGCTGTGAGACAGGCGCTGCTTCGATTTTTCAGCCGCAACAGCTCTGGTGTGTGGATTTTCACTCAGGGTATCAACTTCAACTTATAAGGGTGCAGAGACTGGATTTGGCAATGCTTAGCAAGTCAGGATTCCCATCAGAAGAGCCCAGGCACTGGCAGATGCAGTCTTTGATGTCCCTGAGACATACCAACAGGAGGCAAGCTCTTTCAAACCCTTGGAGAAACTTCACCAGCAGAATATGGAAAGCAAAGTCCAGTCCTTTCACTCCCAGGACAGAAGCAGCAGCAGGCCAGCACAGCAAAGAAACAGGCAGAGTGGCAGGTCCTCCTCAAGGATCCAGCTTTTCTTCCTGGGATAGTCTCCTCTTGATCCAGAAGTGTTCTGAGTGTGTGGGGTCAGCAGTCCAATACTTACACACATTTCTGCTGTTGAAGTAGGCAAAATTTCAAAAAGGAAAGTCTTTGTAGTGCACAAGACCCTGTCCTGACCCAAGACACACTCTAGGGAGTTGGAGACTGCTTTGTGTAAGGACAGGCACAGTCCTATTCAGGTGCAAGTGTCAGCTCTTCCCTCCACTCTCGTTCAGGATGACTCATCAGGATATGCAGGACACACCTGAGCTCCCTTTGTGTGACTGTCTAGAGTGAATCCACAAACAGCCCAACTGTCAGCAACTGTCTGACCCAGACGTGTATTCACAGCGAAGCTGCAGCACTGAATGGTTAAGCAAGAAAATGCCCACTTTCTAAAAGTGTCATTTTAAAATTTAAGATCTAAAAAATAACTTTACAAAAAGATGTATTTTAAAATTGCGAGTTCAGAGTTCCCAAACTCCAGATCTCTATCTGCTCCCAATGGGAAACAGCACTTAAAAGATATTTCAAGCCAATACCCATGTTATCCAATGGAGGAAATAGGCCTTGCAATAGTGAGAACTGAGTTTAGCAGTATTTCACTATCAGGACATGTAAACCACATGAGTACATGGCCTACCTTTTAAATACACTACACCCTGCCCATTTGGCTGCCTTAGGCCACCTTAGTGTGACCTACATGTAGAAAAAGGGATAGTTTGGCCCTGGCAAGTGGGTTCACTTACCAAGTTGAACTTGCAGTTTTAAACTACACACACAGATACTGCAGTGGCAGATCTGAGATATGTTTACAAGGTGTCTCATGGAGTGGCAAAATCAGTGCTGCTGGCCCACTAATAACATTTTATTTTTAGGGCCTGGGCTCCTCTAATACACTTTACTAGGGATTTACTAGTAAATCAAATATGCCAATCATGGAGAAACCAATCATCAACCCAATTTAGACAGAAAGCACTTGCACTTTAGCCTTGGTCAGCAGCGGGAAAGTGCTGAGTCAAAAAAGCCTGCCAGTACCCAGATGCTAGCTCAAACGTGCTAAGGAACCTGGCAGCTCCCAACCAGTTGATTATCTCATCAGCTCAGGGGATGGGGTGGGTGTCAGTCCTCGTGACAGCATTGAGCCCCCAGGAGTCAGCACAAAAACATCAGTTCAGGTGTGACACCAGATGGAGCAGCCTTGGGGGCACCAATGGGTGACCCCAGGGGTGAGTGTAAACAGAGAGGCAAACTGTCCCAGTAACTGGTGACAGTCCCCCTGCTGTTCTGGGGTCACACTTTCCACTGACCCATCCTGCTCATTGGCAGACAGGAAGTCGGTGAGAGGTTCACTCTCCTCTTCCACCCTATCATCCATGACCATGAGCATGGTCAACTCGGACCTCTGAAACCGCGGTTTGAGGCAGTTCACATGCAGAACCCTCAAAGGGTTCCTAGGAATCTGCATGTCCACCAGGTGGGTAACATCACTCTTGCGCTCCTTCACCTCAAAAGGCTCAAACCTCAAACCAATAGTCTCGGAGAGCACAGGGCTCTACCAGGGCCATCACCCACACCTTCTGGCCATACTGGAACTCAATCAGAGTGGTATTCTGGTTGTACCAACAGTTCATGTCCCCCTGGCTAGCTGCCAGATTCTCCTGAGTGAGTTTCCAGAAGTGGACTGTCTGGTTTCTGTAGACCAACATGTAACGGAATACATTCTGGGGGGGGCTCATGGGAGCTTGCTTCCAGCCCTCCTTCATCAAACCGAGAGGCCCTCTCACTGGGTGCCCATACAGAAATTCAAAAGAGATGAGGCCAACGCCCTTTTACCGTACCTCCCTGTAAGCAAACAACAGGCATGGCCACAAGATGTCCCACTTACACCTCATGGGTTCTGAAAGACCGATATATGCATGCATTTCAGAGTATGGTTAAATCTCTCAACCAACCCATTGCTTTGGGGGTGGTAAGGCATGGTGAGATTGTGTGTTACACCATGTGCCTTCCATAGGGCCTTCATGTACAGCGACATGAAATTGGCACCCAGGTCAGATACCATCTCCTTGGGGAAACCCACAGGGGTAAAGATCCCCATCAGGGTCCCGGCAACTATAGGTTCAGTCACTGTCCTCAAGGGGATAGCTTCAATGTACTAGGTGGCATCGTCCACCAGGCCCAGGATAAACATGTTGCCCCTGAGTGTCTTTGGATCCAAAGGCCCCACAATGTCAAAGACCACCTGCTCAAAAGGGAACAATGAAGGGTTGAAGAAGAACCTTGCTCCTCTTCCCAGATTTGTCACTCGCCTGACTGGTCTGACAGATCCTGCAGAACACATCTGAGGCCTTCTTCATTTGGGGTCAATAAAAGTGGGTGACAAGACAAATGTCTTGCCCTGCCCCAAATGACCTCCCAGTGGGACATCATGAGTCTGACCTAGTAGGAAGGCTCTGAAACACTAGGGTACCACCAGGACACAGGGCTGCCCCAGGCTCAGCAACCGTAGGCTCACTGTACAGAAGTTCATTCTCCCAGTTAATCAGGTGAGATCCAGACGTGTCAGAAGCTTGGGTCATGGCCTGTTCCAAAGCCCCTCAAGGGTGGGACATGCATTCTGTGTTACGCAGAACTCCTCCCTAGTGGGGTCCTTCTTCCTGTTGCCAATGGGTCAGCTCAGAGAGGTCCCCCAGTTCAGCTACTTCTTTCCGTGCAGGTTCCCGGGCGTCCCCCTCAGTTACAGCCTCCTCCTGGATAGTGGGAATGTCAGGAGCATTTTTTCCATGGCACTTGCTCCTCCTTTTTGTGACAGGCACCTGGGCCACTGTTTCAGGCTCCAGGGTCTCCTGGTCATCCTCGCTGGCGGCCTTGGACCGTGTGGTCATGCACACCCACTCTGTCAACCCTGATGTTTCCAAGTACATCTTGAGCTCAACTTTCTTCCAGGAAGAATGGACTAGGTCATTCCCCAGCAGACAGTTAATAGGCATGGATGGACTCACAGCTACCCTCAAGGAACCTGAGACCCCCCTCCAATTCAAAGGGAACCTGAGCTACTAGGCCTTGGCGCTCAATGTTGTCTGCTGCTGCAACTTGGTGGACCACATTAGGGATTACCTGCTCTTGAGACACCAGATGACAGCAGACTGTTGTCATACTGGCTTCTCTGTCTCTAAGAGCCTCCACCTGCCCCCCATTGATGGTCACCCATTGCCTGTACTTCTTTGTATTATCAGGCATAAGAGTTCTCTTGAGCAGCACACCTCACCCAGCGAGACTAGGGTTACCTCAGCTGGCTCCCCAGTCTAACCGGGGCCAACTCCTCCCTGAGCACTACACTAGCCACCTCAAGTGACTGCCCACCGGTGGGGGGCTGTGCCTGATTAGGACCCTTTCGACTCCCTCTGTGCTCTTCCTGACTAAAGGCAAAGGTCTTGATAGGTCCCTTCTCTGCAGAAGGGAAACAACTCTTTTTCTCTACAGGGTGCTGGTAATCCTTACCCTGGGAACTAGTTTGGGGCCCTTTAGGGAACTCCTTACTTTTATCTTTTTTGCCACGTCCTTCTTCTTTTAGGGACGCTGCCCACCCTTGGCTGAGTCTTCCACATACAACGTCTGTTGGACCCTGATGCTGCGCCAGTGGTCCGCCTACTTGACAAGCTTCCTGGGGTCAACAAGCTTGCTGTCAATAAAGTGCTGGTGCAGCTCCAGAAAACAATGACTAGACAAGTGCTCCCATTCAAGCAAATTGTATAGCCCATGTTAGTCTGTTTTCTTGCTGCCCTTCACCCAACCATCCAGTCCTCTGCAGAAAGAATCCATAAATTCCACCCAAGTTTGAGACCCACCTTTAGCACTCTCCCTAATCTTGTCCCTGTAAGTCTCTGGGTTAAATCCTAGTTAGGCGTCCTTCATGGCAGGGTACCTCATCCAATCCTCTACTTCTAAGGCCAACTAGGTATCCATCCCTTCCAATGAAAGGTACTCCTACAGGCCTGCCCCCCCCAATCTCTCACAGGGACCCTGTGTATCCTCAGTGCCACCTCATGACCCTGGAACCACTGCTCTATGTCATCATCCATGACAAAATCCTTTACCACATCTTTGAGTGTATGCAACTTCCCCTCAGACTGCACTGTAGAACTAATGCCACCATCTGTGCTAGACCTGCTCTTTAGATGCAGCTCTTTCAAGCTCAGCTCATGAGCTAACAACATTTTTCTCTCCTCCATGGCTATTGCCATTTTCTTTACTTCTGCCACTATCTTGAGTTTGGCCAATCCCAGCTTGAGGTTCTCAAGCTCCAAACCAAATGATGCCTTCTCTCTACTTGTCTGTCCCTCAGTTCATCTGTGGTCAGACCCTTAGAAGAAACACTGCTACCTGCCCAGGAGGCTTTCCCTCCGGGCAGACCCTGGTTATCCATCAAATCATCATGCATGCTCTGCACCTCCTCATCCACAGCAACATTCTCCTCTGCTGTGTGCTCCTCAGCCTCTTTTGCTACCAACCAGGCCTCAGCGCCTTTTGCAGATCCTCCTTTCTGGTGGAACTTTTGATTGAATACTTTAATTCCTTACAAAACTGTTTGAGCTGAGACACATCATAGGTATCCAACTTCTCCAGCTCAAACACCACATTTGTAGCAGCTGCTGATGACTCCCTAGACTGAGACATGCTTGTCGATAAGGTTCACCAAAGGTGCAACACTTCAATAGGCAGAGAGATCACAACAATTAGAAAAGGAAAAGCAAACAAATACAAGAAAAAAACAGTATGTGCTTGCTGAATGGTCTGCAATAAAACAGCATTATACACCAATCGCTGTATGTCAAGTACAAATACAAGTCCTATCCTCACCACTGATCACCAGTGTTAGAAATGGGGTCTCTAGTTGGCAGTCAGTTTACATCCTGTCCAAGTAGGGTCCCTCACTCTAGTCAGGGTAAGGGAGTCACACACCTAAGATAACCCCTGCGCACTCCCTTGGTAACTTGGCACAAGCATCCAGGCTTATCTCACAGGCAATGGGAGCAAAGTTTTTTTGCATATACACAAAGTAACACAGTGAAAACACCACAAAAGGACTCCACACCAGTTTCAGAAAACTAGCCAAAATGTATCTAAATCAAACAAGACCAAAATGACAAAAATCCAACATACACAAGAAAAGATTTTACTTTTTAAATTTAAAACATTCTTAATCCATAAAAGTCGATGGTTTCATTGTTTTAGCACAAAGTACCTAGTAAGCGTAAAAAAATTAAGCAGGGGCCAGGGTGCGTCAGAAAAGAAATTAATACGTTGATTCCTTACTTGCAAGTGAGGCCCTTTTTCCACCGGATAAGCAATGCGTAATTTCTTTTCCCGCAGGTGGACTATGCATCGATTTCCAGACATGCAGCCTCGGGTCTATGTGGTGATGTTGAACATTTGATACCCAGGGGCGATGCATAGAAAATCCAGATGCACAGCAACAAATGATCCGCACTGAAGCAGGCGATGCATTGATTTCACAGCCGCAAGATAGGCACTGCGTCGATTTTTCAGCCGTGGTATAGGTGCTGCATCAATTGTTCTCCCGCAATGGCTCTAGTGTGTAGATTTTCACTCAGGGTACCAGCTTCTGCTTCTAAGGGACTGGATTTGACTCACTTAGCAAGTCAGGACTTTCAGGAGAAGAGCCCAGGCACTAGCAGATGAAGTATTTGATATCCCTGTGACTTTACAACAGGAGGCAAGCTCAGTCCAAGCCCTTGGAAAAACTTCACAGGCAGGATGTAGAAAGCAAAGTCCAGTCCTTTTACTCCCAGGGCAAAAGTAGCAGCAGTAGGCCAGCACAGCAAAGCAACAGGCAGAGTGGCAGGTCCTCCTCAAACACTCAGCTCTTCTCCCTGGCAGAGTCTCCTCTTGATCCAGATGTGTTCTGAAGTTGTGGGGTCAGCAGTCTAATACGTGTCCCCATTTATGCCTTTGAAGTAGGCAAACTTAAAGGAAAGTCTTTGCAGTGCACAATACCCTGTCTCTCCCTGTCCTGGCCCCAGACATAATCTAGGGGGTTGAAGACTGCTTTGTGTAAGGACAGGCACAGCCCTATTCAGGTACAAGTGTCAGCTCTTCCCTCCACTCTAGTTCAGGCAGACCCATCAGGATATGTAGGACACACCTCTGCTCCCTTTGTGTCTGGAGTGAATTCACAAACAGCACAACTGTCAGTCTGACCTAGACATGTATTCCACAGCCAGGCAGGGGCACAGAATGGTTAAGCAAGAAAATGCTTACTTTCTAATTAAAAGTGGCATTTTCAAACTTACAATCTAAAAAACAACTTTACCAAAAGATGGATTTTTGAATTGTGAGTTCAGAGATGCCAAACTCCACATCGCTAGATGCTCCCAATGGGAAACTGCACTTAAAAGATATTTCAAGGCACTCCCAATGACATCCTCTAAGAGAGACAGATCGTGCAATAGTGAAAAACAAACTTAGGAGTATTTCAATACCAGGACATATAAAGCACATCAGTACATATCCTACCTGTAACATACATTGCACCCTTCCAATAGGACTGCCTTGGGCCTCCCTTAGGGTGAACTACAAGTAGAAATAGGGAAGGTTTGGGCCTGGCAAGTGGGTACACTTGCAAGATCGACTTGGCAATTTGAAACTGCACATACAGATACTGCAGTGGCAGGTATGAGTCATGTTTACAGGCCTACTTATGTGGGTGGCACAATCAGTGCTGGAGGCCCACTAGTAAAATGTGATTTACAGGCCCTGAACACCTCCAGTGCTCTTTACTAGGGGGTAACTAGTAAATCAAATATGCCAATCATGGAGAAAACCAATCAGCAACCCAATTTAGACAGAGAGCACTTGCATTTTCTTTAGCACTGGTCAATGGTGGTAAAGTGCTCACAATCCTAAAGCCAGCAAAAATGAAGTTCATCACAGATTCATAACAGGAGCTCAGAAGCTAAAAAGACAGAGGAAACCACACCTAGAGCTGACAGGTCTAAAAGTGACTAAGTGCAAAGGCAAAATCTTGAAAGGGACCTACCAATTAACCTATCCGACCCACACTTCCAATGTGGGTGGCCTAAAACTTTGATTTAGTCCCAGTCCAGCACAACCAGATAGGTATGGTTGGCCCTTTATGCTTTCTGGCGCTAGAATGCACATATTTAAATGTAATCTTTGAAAATTAATATTTCTGTTTTCCTACATTAGATTTTTTTCTTTTTGGTGTTATTGTAAAGATAAAGATCTTCTCTATTTTTTATAAATTGGTATTGGGTTTTTATAGTGTGTTTTTTTTCCCTTATTTACCATTTTGCAGGTATTAAGGCCCATATTTGGACTTTTTTAGTGCAGCGTTTGCGTCATTTTCTGACGCAAAAGTGGTGCAACCTTACAAAATACAATTGTATTTTGTAAGTTTGCGCCGGTTTTGCTTAAAAAAACGACGCAAATGCGGCGCTAAAAAAGTATAAATATGGGCCTAAATGCTTCACACTTATCAGTCTCCTAAGTTAAACCCGACTGCTTGTAGCCAAGCTATCAAGGGTTGAGCAAGGATTAATTGATTGAGACTTCACTGGACCTTATTAGTGATTGTGGGTTTTTTACTAACTGAAGGTGCATACCTTCAACTACTAATCACCCACTTTCATGAAACCTCCAATACCCAAATGATCAGTAGTGGGCTGAGCACTGTGTCAACACAAAGGGTGCACTAGGCAACAAAGGAACAAATGGATAAGGCTGGCTTCAGACGGAGCCACAAGTATAACATCAAACTCCGGGAAAGAGGAAACAAAGTGTAATTGACTAGGATAGAATGTATATTTGTTTCAATAATAGAAAATATTGGAAAAAGAAACACCTACCCATCAAAGGTCAGTTGGCACCGAGGACTGAAGACATGTTTCGATGACTATCTCACGTCAAATATTCCAGGATTATGATCAGAGAACAAATAATGGCGGTGAGAGAGAGCAAACAACAGCTACTGTCCTAAAAAAGAGGTGAGGCAAAAGAGATAAGGTGCACAGCGCAGGATGACCAAGTTTGAACTAAAAGGAGAAACAATACTATAAAACTGTAACTATCAATGTAACACATATGTTTTTTGTAAAGCACTTTAGCACCTTTTGGTAATGTTCGTGTTACATAAAATTGCATAAATAAATAAGCAAAGAAGGAGAGTGAGCATAGTCCACAAATTTGCATTGTTGCCAGGTAGCAAGTGATTTCTCTAGTGAACATTTATACTATTTCTCTCTGTGTTAACCCAAAACTGCAATCCTCACAGGGAATAAAAAACACATAATTGCCAAACATATAGGGGGTCATTACAACCCTGGCGGACGGTGTTAAAGTGGCAGTAAAACCGCAAACAGGCCGGCGGAAAAAAAAGGGAATTATGACCATGGCGGAAACCGCCAACAAACACAGCCACTTTAACACTCCGACCGCCACGGCGGTACAGACAAGCAGCACGGCGGTCACTGCCAACAGGCAGGCGGAAGTCAAAGTGCCACCCACAGTATCACAACCTACCAATTCGCCACCTTTTCTGGGGCGGATTCACCGTTGAAGAAAACACGGCGGAAACAGCCATTTCAAAGGGAAAACGCTCACCTCTACACACTCCATGAGGAAGGAGGGCACCATGGAGCCGGAACTCCAAATACTCCCTGCGATAGTCTTCCTGCTCCTGTACAATGACCATCAACTGCGGCGCCGAAGACAACGGTGAGTACTGCACCTACATAGGGGAAGGGGGAGGCAAAAGTCAGGGACACACACACACAACACCCCCACCCCGACCCTCACCCACTACAACACACACACCAATGAATATCCAAACATTACAGTAACAACCCCCCAACCCCCCGGAAGAATGCAAAGACAAAAGGTAATGAGTGAAACCATTGTAATGTATAAAAATACAGTAAGCTAATATATACAGATATATATATACACATTCTACAAAATATACATCACGATTAGTAGTGCAGGTATGCACCATTCAATGTCCGTGGACCACTGGCCCCAAAATGCATGGGCGAGGCCCACACTAGATACCTGAGCAAAACGGAGAGAACACTGCTGGGGCATCAGATCGAAATACAACAGGCACCTCAGGGGGAAGGGTAAGGGGGGCACCTCAGCCGGATGACAGCACCACGCCAGATCCACGAGGGGGCTCCATGCCCATTGATGTATCCAAAGCCACAGTCTCACAAGTCTTTTCAGTGGGTGGTTTGCCCACTGTACCATCCTGGGGAGTGCAAAGCCACAGTCTCACAAGTCTCTATAGTGGGTGGTTTGCCCACTGCTTTATCCTGGGGAGTGAAAAGCCACAGTCTCACAAGTCTCTATAGTGGGTGGTTTGCCCACTCTACCATCCTGGGGAGTGCAAAGCCACAGTCTCACAAGTCTCTATAGTGGGTTGTTTGCCCACTGCTTTATCCTGGGGAGTGCAAAGCCACAGTCTCACAAGTATTTTCAGTGGGTGGTTTGCCCACTGCTTTATCCTGGGGAGTGCAAAGCCAGTCTCACAAGTCTCTATAGTGGGTGGTTTGCCCACTGTACCATCCTGGGGAGTGCAAAGCCACAGTCTCACAAGTCTCTATAGTGGGTGGTTTGCCCACTGTACCATCCTGGGGAGTGCAAAGCCACAGTCTCACAAGTCTCTATAGTGGGTGGTTTGCCCACTGCTTTATCCTGGGGAGTGCAAAGCCACAGTCTCACAAGTCTCTATAGTGGGTGGTTTCCCCACTGCTTTATCCTGGGGAGTGCAAAGCCACAGTCTCTCAAGTCGATAACAGGCTCCACTGGTTCTGGAGGGGACTGGTGCCCAGAGTGCTTCATCCTGTTAAGGACAGATGGAGTGGATGCATGTCTCCACTGGTTCTGGAGGGGGACTGGTGCCCAGAGTGCATCACTGTCCCTGTGACGGTCCCAGTTCCGTCACTGCCCCTGCCGCACATAGGCTAGCGGTGCTATAGTTGGCGGTGCTTGCCCTGTTCAGCGGTGCTTGACTTTGCAGTTTCTGACCTGTTCAGCGGTGCTTGCCATGGCGGTCTTTGCCCTGTTCAGCGGTGCTTGCCTTGTTCAGCGGTGCTTGACTTTGCTGTCTCTGACCTGTGCAGCGGTGTTTGCCATGGCGGTCCCTCAATGCCGGGCTGTGGCTACCGGGGCCCTCCTGGGCACTGACTCTGGCGGTGGTCTCCTGACCAGTGACGATGGGACTGCCCTCCTGGGCACTGACTGTGGCGGTGGTCTCCTGACCTGTGACAATGGGACTGCCCTCCTGGGCACTGACTCTGGCGGTGGTCTCCTGACCAGTGACGATGGGACTGCCCTCCTGGGCACTGACTCTGGCGGTGGTCTCCGGACCACTGACGATGGGACTGCCCTCCTGGGCACTGACTCTGGCGGTGGTCTCCTGACCTGTGACGATGGGACTGCCCTCCTGGGCACTGACTCTGGCGGTGGTCTCCTGACCAGTGACGATGGGACTTCCCTCCTGGGCACTGACTCTTGCGGTGGCGTCCTGGCCAGTGACGATCGGGCTAGCAGACGCCTCCTGGGCAGCGGGGATGACAGCAGCCTTCTCCGCCATGCTGCTCGTCCCAGACTTTGGCGCTTTCTTCTGCCCCTTCCCCACCTTGGGAGGAGTCGCAGCTGAGTCGACACTCCCCCCGGGACCCTTGTGAGCGGCTTTGCCGGCTGGAGTCTTCCGCCCTATCTCGTCGGTCACTGTCCAACTTCTGGTGCTTCACAGGGGGGGGACTGGCTGTGCTTTGGCTTCGTGTCACACTGGCTGCCCTGGTGCCCGGTGCACTCCCAACAGGCACCACTGGTACCGGAGATTTTTTGGCTGAGGTGCTAGTATGGGACCTATGAATTGGATGGGGGGTGGTGGGAAAGAGGTCAACGTTGCTCAGGAAAAGTTTCTGACGAACACTGGGATGGGTAGCTGGAGGGGGTCTGGGAGTGGAGGAAGAGGAGGTGGTTGTAGGAGGTGTAACTTTGGATGATTTGGGTGCAGGTGCATGTTCTGCAGGCTGTCGTGAGGTGGATGGATGTTGGGTGTGTGTGTGCCCGCGTTTGTGTACTTTGAGAGGGGGCGTAACAAACACACTGGGAGAGTACACAAGGGACGTGTAAATGGTAGTGGGGGTGGTGAGTGCAGGTTAGCGGGGTGTTCTGGTGCGAGTCCTAGTGGCTGTAGTGGTAGTGCATGCAGGTGAGAGTGTAGACGACACAGGGAGGGAGGAGGGAGAGGACGAGGAGGGGGACACAGTGGAGGCAGTGGAAGTTTGCTGTGTCTGTATGTGGGTGATGCTTGTGTGAGTGCCTGTGGGATGTGTGGTGCCTATGTTTGCCTGAGCTTCCCTTGTGTGTTGACGTGTGTGCAGGCTGGTCTGATGGTGTGCTTGGGATAGGCAGAGGTATAGGGGATTGGGTCTGGGTGGAGGAAGTTGGAGGAGGGAGGCTAGACACAGGGACAATGGCTGCCATCAGTGCTGAGGCCAGAGATTGCAGGGTTCGATGATGGGCAGCCTGACCAGAGTGAATGCCCTCCAGGAATGCATTAGTGTGTTGCAACTCCCTTTCTACACCCTGGATGTCATTCACAATGGTAGACTGCCCAACAGTGAGTGATCTGAGGAGGTCAATGGCCTCCTCACTGAGGGCAGCAGAGGTGACAGGGGCAGGGGCTGAGGTGCCTGGGGCAAAGGTGATGCCCACCCTCCTGGGTGAGCCTGCACGGGGCGACGGCTGAGGGGCTGCTGGGAGGGCGGTGCTGGTAGGTGGGGGTGGCGGCTGTACCTGTAGAAGTGGGGGGGCACAGATGTTGCCGCCACCACAAGGGAGCTCCCATCGGAGGACGAGTCTGTGTCCCTGGTTGCTGATCCGGTGACCGCCGTGAAGCTCCCCTCGCCCTCCGTCCCACTGGTGTATTCGGAGTCCGTGGTGTGGCCCTCCATGGCCTTGTGGGATGCAGCCCCCTCGTGCTCCGGTGCCACTGTACCTCCACCTGATGATGCTGATGCACAAAAGAACAGGGAGAGCACAAAAATGTGGGACGGGGGATGACAGAAGAAAGACAGGTTGAGTACATGGCTTACCGCTACCGTTGGCGGACAATACAGACACAGCAGCCCCCTGCACTACGCCGCGCTGTTGGGCTCTACAGATGCAGTTCCTGGGATATGGCCTACATGGCTATGGTCGACATCTGCACACATAGATGACACAGGGGCATGTATACCTGTACTTGGCACTCTACAGAGGTAGGGTTGAGTGGCACATGGCCTGCATTACGGAGGGGCCTAGCCTACGGAACTCGCCCTGGCCTAGGGTAACCCACAGCCCTCCTCCCCCACACAGACCCCTCCACTGCACGCAAAGTCAGCAGAATGAGAGTGTACTCACCCCCTTGTGTCTGCTGTGATGCCCTCAAGCGCCCATCTAACTCAGGGAAGGCCACTGCCAGGATCCGGAACATCAGGGGGGTCATGGTGCGATGGGCACCCCTCCCACGTTGGGAGGCCATCCCCAGCTGAGCCTCCGCCATCTTCTTGCTCCAGTGGCGAATGTCCTCCCATCTTTTACCGCAGTGGGTGCTCCGTCTCTGGTGGACCCCCAGGGTCCGGACGTCCTTGGCGATGGCACGCCAAATATCCTTCTTCTGGTGGGCGCTGACCTACATGACATGGACAGGGGAAGAAGAGAAGTCATTACCAACTGCACCGTCGACATGAGTGGCCCACATCCCTGCCCTTGCCATGTGGCACATGCATTCACAGTCCTTCATCCTCACAGAACTCTGCCCCCTTCCTTCTTACGACCAGCCCTCTCCACCCAGGCATAGCCCATACAACTTGCACCCTATGTACTCACCTGTTGGTCTGGAGGACCGTAGAGTAGCGTGTACTGGGGGAGGACCCCGTCCACGAGCTTCTCCAAATCCTGTGCAGTGAAGGCAGGGGCACTTTCCCCAGACGCACGTGCCATTGTCTCTTCCAGACCGAGGTCACAGCAGCACTTGCAGTATAGGTCCTCTCCTGTCGTAGATCAGGTATCGAGTGATTCAACAGATAGAAAATGGCGGTCACGTCTGCGGCGGTGACGTCCGCGGTCGTGCGTATCATCACCGCCAGCGCACTTCGTCATTGGCTCCTGGGACCCATAGGGTCCAATGTTAACCAATGCAGCATTGCGCTGCGGTCTTCGACCGCCTACAGCGACGGGGTACAACGCCAGCGCAGTTACCTCACATCCCATTGTCCCAGTTTAGAGGTCAGGAAGCCACCATTTCAGGGGCCCACATGGCTTCATTTACAACTGCGTCACACATACCTAGGCCTGGATTCAACACTCTTACAGATAACTTTTTCGATTATGTTTCGTGTTCTGTGTGGCTGTGGGTACATACCTCTGTGGTCGCTTTTGTCCTTCCTAGGCACCGTCAGCTGGGACATGTGAGGAGATGGCGGAATCCTCCGGTGTACCGACCGCTGGTGGACCTGTTGACAATGGAGGAGCGACATTTAATCATCACCTACAGGTTTGACCGTGCCACAATCCAGGAACTGTGTACCCAGTTGGAGCCAGACCTGATGTCAGCAATCCGCTATCCCACAGGAATCCCCCCTCAAGTGCAAGTGCTATCAGTGCTCCATTTCCTTGCAAGTGGGTCTTTTCAAACAACAGTGGCCATGGCATCAGGGATGTCCCAGCCTATGTTTTCCAACGTGTTGTCCAGAGTGTTGTCTGCCCTGCTGAAACACATGAGGAGCTACATCGTTTTCCCTCAGGTGGAGGATTTGGCTACTGTTAAAGGTGACTTCTATGCCCTTGGACATATCCCTAACATCATAGGTGCCATTGATGGGACCCATGTAGCTCTGGTCCCCCCCACAGGAGTGAACACGTGTACAGGAACCGGAAGAGTTATCATTCGATGAATGTACAGATGGTATGTTTGGCAGACCAGTACATCTCCCAGGTAAATGCTATGTTCCCTGGCTCTGTGCATGACGCATACATCCTGCGGAATAGCAGCATCCCTTATATGATGGGTCAACTCCAGAGGCACCGGGTGTGGCTATTAGGGGACTCTGGTTATCCCAACCTGTCATGGCTATTGACCCCAGTGAGGAATCCCAGGACAAGGGCAGAGGAACGCTACAATGAGGCCCATGGGCGGACTAGGAGGGTGATCGAACGCACCTCCGGCCTCCTGAAGGCCAGGTTCAGGTGCCTCCATATGACAGGTGGTTCCCTATTCTACCCACCAAGGAAGGTGTGCCAGCTCATCATTGCCTGCTGTAAGCTTCACAATTTAGCTTTGCGACGCCAGGTGCCTTTTCTGCAGGAGGATGGTCCAGATGACGGTGTTGTGGCAGCTGTGGAGCCTGTGGACAGTGATGAGGAGGAAGCAGAGGAAGAAGACATTGACAACAGGGACTCAGTCATACAGCAATATTTCCAGTGACACACAGGTGAGAACACTTTCTTGACTACTACAAGTACTTTCACACTTTTACCTCTAGCCTGTCTGTCAATTTCAACCAGTATTTGGTAACTGAGTTGTACATTTCCATTACGGTTTCACAGGTGTGGTTACCAATGTGTGTCATCTGCTTGCATCCTTCATGGACTTGAGATGTGTGACATAGGTATGTTGACATTACTACTGAGAACTGGTTTTGTCACTGTCATAGCTAATACACATTTTCTCAATCACAGACTGACTCCAGATTGTTTTGTGGTTCAAGGGTGTTTATTGAATTGCTAAATATTGGAGGGGGTGGTAAAATGGTGAGGGTTGATGGTGGAGGTATGTCCATGGCAGAGTCCAGTCTATTAGTCTCACAGGTGCACTGCCCATATGGGCATAGGAAGTGGAGCTGGGGCAGTTCCAATATGGACAGGGTTACAAAGTGGGACAGTGGGATGACAATCAGGGTGGTCTTATTTCTTGGCGGGGGTCTTGCCTTCGTGCTCTGTCCTGTTCCTGGATCTCAGGGACCGCTTGCGGTGTGGTTCTCCGTCTGCAGGGGATGGGGTGCTGGTGTGGTGGTCCTGTGGTGGGGCGTCCTGTTCACTAGCGCCGGCGGAGGTGGTGGGCAGTTCATAGTCCATGCTAGTGTTAGGGGCACCTTGGAGTGCCACGGTGTCCCTCATGGTGTTCTGTATGTCCTTCAGCACCCCTACGATGGTGCCCAGGGCGGAGCTGATGGTTCTGAGTTCCTCCCTGAAGCCCAAATACTGTTCCTTCTCAAGGCGCTGGGTCTCCTGAAACTTGGCCAGGACCGTAGCCATCGTCTCCTGGGAGTGGTGGTATGCTCCCATGATGGAGGAGAGGGCCTCGTGGAGAGTGGGTTCCCTTGGCCTGTCCGCCCCCTGTCACACAGCAGCCCTCCCAGTTCCCCTGTGTTCCTGTGCCTCCGTCCCCTGGACTGTGTGCCCACTACCACTGTCCCCAGGTCCCTGTTGTTGTTGGGGTGGTGGGTTATCCTGGGTTCCCTGTAGTGGTGGAGACACAGCTGATTGACGTGTCCTGGGTACGGAGGTATGGGCCCGCTGGGTGGGTGCTGTGCTGGTGTTTCCAGAGGGTGGAAGGTCTGTGTTGGGCTGTGCCTGTGTGAGAGGAACCGTCTGTCCCGAGGCCCACGATGGTCCGGGCTGGTCATCTGGATCCAGTTGGCCAGAGCTGCTGTCATCACTGTGGGCCTCTTCTGTGGGTGGGGTAGAGATGTCTGGTCCCTCCTGTCTGGTGACATTAGGTAGTGGTCCTGCAGGGGTGTAAAAGTATGATTATTGCATGTGTGTGTGTCATGGTGTGCAATGGGTGGGTGAGCGTGTACCCCAGTGCTAGCATTCCTGTGTGGGGGCTTGTGTGATGATGGTTGGGGGGGTGTTATGGGTATGTGCCGTGGGCATGCTTTAGTGATGGGTGTCCATGCTTTGTTGTGTCATGCAGGGCTTGGTGTTGGGATGGGTGGTTTGTGTTATTAGTACATTAGTGAGGACTTGGAGTGATAGGGGAGGGGGTAAGGGTGGGGGTGTGTATGGGCATGCAGGTAGGGTGGGGGATATGATAGTTAAGATTTGACTTACCAGTGTCCATTCCTCCACCGACTCCTCCGAGGCCCTCAGGATGCATAATGGTCAAGACCTGCTCCTCCCATGTTGTTAGTTGTGGGGAGGAGGTGGGGGTCCGCCGCCAGTCCGCTGTACCGCGAAGTTGTGCCTGGAGACCACGGAACGCACCTTCCCCCGTAGGTCGTTCCACCTCTTCCTGATGTCGTCCCGATTTCTTGGGTGCTGTCCCACTTCGTTGACCCTGTCGACTATTTTTCGCCATAGCTCCATCTTCCTAGCTATGGAGGTGTGCTGCACCTGTGCTCCAAATAGCTGTGGCTCTAACCGTACGATTTCCTCCATCATGACCCTGAGCTCCTCCTCGGAGAACCTGGGGTGTCTTTGCCGTGCCATGGGGTGGTGTAGGTGATGTGTGGGTTGGTGTATGTGGTGATGAGTGTGGTGATGTGTAGTGGTGTGTGGTGTTTTGTGTGTGGATGTTGTGTGGGTGTTGGTGTTGTGTGCCTCTGTGTGGTGGGGTTGTCTATTCTGTGCTCTCTCTCTGGCCTTCGTCAATAATTTTGGGTCGTAGGGGTTTGTGTGTGATGTGGGTGTGTGTTTTATATTGTAATGGGTGTGTGGGAGTGGTGTTTATATGTGTATCAGGTGTGTGTCTTTCGAATTGTCCAATGTGGCGGTGTTTTGGAGATGTGTGTGTATTTTGAGCGCGGCTGTGTGTACCACCAAGGGAATACCGTGGTTGAAAGACCGCCGCGTGGATTCGTGGGTCGTGATAGCATGGGCGTGTTTCTGTTGGCGTGACGGTGGAGGTTTTGTTTTCGCCAGTTTATCACTGACCTTTGGTGTGGCGGACTTGTGTGGGTGTCTGAATTTCGGTGGATTCCGAGATGTTGGTCATAATAGCTGTGGCGGATTTCCGCGGCGGTGTATTGGCGGTCTTCTGCACGGCGGTAAGCGGCTTTTACCACCAATGTTGTAATGACCCCCATAGTTCCCTATATAATGTGTTCCAAAGAAAGATATCAGTCAACATGTATCCTTTGCTCATTCTGTGTAGCTGCTTTCTCTTTCTAAAAAGGCCTCAGCGTGTGCAAGACAGTGTTCTCTTGATCAGACCCACCACACATCGGGCACACCATCAGGCAGCACCCAGTCACCACAATTGCCTGCTTCTCGAACCTTGATTCAAATTTCTCCTATGAACCTCCCTGTGTAGGTAATTAATGATGTGAGGCTTTGTGTGACTCAAAGACTATGGGCCTAATTTGGAGTTTAGTGAAGGAGGTTACTCCGCCACAAATGGGATGGATAGCCTGTCTGCCCTATTACAATCTCATTATAGTCTATGAAGATCATAATACAGCAGACAAGATATCCTTCACATTGTGATGGAGTAACCTGTCCGCCA
This sequence comes from Pleurodeles waltl, assembly GCF_031143425.1. Classification (NCBI taxonomy): domain Eukaryota; kingdom Metazoa; phylum Chordata; class Amphibia; order Caudata; family Salamandridae; genus Pleurodeles; species Pleurodeles waltl. The sequence continues at coordinate 739,060,058 of NC_090436.1, forward strand.
AACTAGAAATCAGGCCCCATATTTAAGCCATGACACCTGAAATGAAATGGTTACTTACTTTAGGATACTTTAGGTTAAAAGGTATCTCACATTCATTGTGCACAACACAATGTGACAGAGAGAACCCTTATTATCATGAAATGCAATTATGTTGATGAATGATATATGGGACTCCTGTATCAGTTTATTCACTACTAGAAATGCAGAATGATGCTTTCCACCTTGCAACTTGGTTGAGCAAATTTATCTCCAGCTTCATGCCTCTTTTACAGCTTCCTTCAATGTTTGTCAGGAAATTGATAGCTAAGTATTTATCAATTCACTTTTAGCATTCAATCACTCCTAAAATATTTTTTCAACATTTCTGAAGGGAAACTGTTCCCATGGGGTCTCATTCCTGTTTTAGACTAGCTTACCATTATGGGGGTCATTCTGACCCCGGCGGTCATGGACCGCCGGGGCCAGGGTTGGCGGGAGCACCGCCAACAGGCTGGCGGTGCCCCGCAGGGCATTCTGACCGCGGCGGTTTTGCCGCGGTCAGATGCGGAAAACCGGCGGTCTCCCGCCGGTTTTCCGCTGCCCTTTAGAATCCTCCATGGCGGCGCAGCTCGCTGCGCCGCCATGGGGATTCTGACAGCCCATACCGCCATCCTGTTCCTGGCGGTTCTCCCGCCAGGAACAGGATGGCGGTATGGGTTGTCGTGGGGCCCCTGGGGGCCCCTGCAGTGCCCATGCCAATGGCATGGGCACTGCAGGGGCCCCCGTAAGAGGGCCCCACTTTGTATTTCAGTGTCTGCTTTGCAGACACTGAAATACGCGACGGGTGCCACTGCACCCGTCGCACCTTCCCACTCCGCCGGCTCAATTCTGAGCCGGCGTTCTCGTGGGAAGGCTCTTTTGCACTGGGCTGGCGGGCGGCCTTTTGGCGGCCGCCCGCCAGCCCAGTGCAAAAGCCAGAATACCCTCCGCGGTCTCACGACCGCGGAGCGGTATTTTGGAGGGGGGAACTCTGGCGGGCGGCCTCTGGCGGGCGGCCTCCGCCGCCCGCCAGGGTGAGAATCACCCCCTATATGTGCTAATGCATTTTCTCTAGGCAGCCACTCATTTTACCTGTTTGCCCAGCAAGGATTGGAATGCGCTCCCAGTTTCCATCCACATCATCACTAACATGATCATCTTCAGGAAACAACATGAGGTTTGGCTTTTCTCTGCTGTATGCTGAACCTCTGTGGCAGGACTCCCTTCAATGCTGCACTACATAAAACTCATACGTACATAAATAGTGGCTATATTATGAGGGATGAGAGGCGCTGTGGCTTTTCTGACCACCTGTCCATAATTTACACGGACCATTGATTAGTTAAGACAAATGTCTGATTTTCAAGGCTAACTCTTTGGTGGAAGGCATTTGTACATACTTTGAAAAATGCTAGTAGATAACATTGTACCATTACCACTTTCCACAGGTTCCACTGTCCCCAGACATGGTCAATGCTTGCTGACAATCATTTTCAAACAGCACACACCGGTTCTTTTTGCTCTCAATGTCTAATGTGTCAACGTGTTACTCACCAAGCTGTTGCAGAGGATATAGAAAATAATTATTCCTGCATGTATCTTCCCTGATAGAGGCGAAAATAAGGCCACTCTAAGAATACTGCACCACAACTTATTTTTCAATGCAACAATTTTTTTTTATTGGCACATTATAATGTCTGTGCGGTTACCCCTTCAGCTTACATTTCAGGGCATCATCAACACCAAGCTGGGGCTTTACAAGAGCTGGGCTATGGGCACAATCTTATATGGATCAGAATGCTGGTGGATGACAAAACGTGACATCACCTTCCACATCAGTAACCTGAGAAGATTCTTGCTGATTTTCTGGCTATGAACCATCTCCAACCAGGACATGCTCATCAGATGCAAGCAAGACTACATGGACAGAATTATTATGAGAAAAAGAGATACAAAATAAAGACCCTGATTCTCAGCTGCCAGTAGGCATAACGGGCAGTAAGTAAGTATGCATGATAGTTGCCAGTTTATGTGCAGTTCAGTAGTAGGCCTGTTTTGGTTATGGTGTCAAGCTTATGGTAAAAGCTAAAGAACTTATAGCTGCATTGGCGAAAGCAATGCCACTTTATTAGGCACTGTGATGCCAAACCATGTAGGCCTGCCTTACTTCTTGTGAAAAGCATGTATTAAAAAGCAATGGGCTTTTAAGGGTGGATTGTTATTTCATGATTAAATATTGGAGGTAGGTATTTTGTTACGTGAAATCGCACAAATTACTGCAGTAGGCAAGAATTTTGAAGTTGTTGACTAATGCAAACATAACATAAGAATAGAGGATATGTACTATTGCAATCCTTATTAGGCTCACCTAGCAGGAATTATAATTTGTTTTGATAATATTTCTGTACATATTTGTAGGTTTATCACAGGATACCTGATGGTGTTCAGTTGGAAAACTTACACCCAACAAAGTAGGCCTGAGTTGGTTATGGTGACAAGCCAATGATAAAGGTTATAAGCCTGAATGTTGGTTATGAAAAGTTACTACAAACGCAGTAGGGCTGGTATATTTATTTTCATCATATGTTAATGTAACAGTGTGTATGGAAACTTTGAACTCTGAGAATTAATCCTTGTTAGACCCTCTTTGGACATATAGTATTTTTCTTTGCCATCTGTAATTTTTGGGAAACATCCCTTACATTGCGGTGAATGCAACAAAATGCATTTACCACAATGTATTTACATCGCATATGCGTTTACCACGTATGGCTTTACCACACATTGCTTTACCACAAATATACCTTTACCATGCATGCCTTTCCAACACATTTCATTGTAAAGGCATGAATGGTAAAGGTGTATGCATGGTAAAGGTTTTAAAGGTAAGTACAGGTAAGTATTAAGTGGGTTGAATGAGGGGTGGTAACGGCATTTTTAGGTTTTAGGGTGGGTTTGGGTTTTGTGGTGGTAACAGCATTTTTAGGTATTAGGGTGGGTATGGGTTTTGGGGTGGTAAGTGCATTTTTAGGTTTTAGGGTGGGTTTGGGTTTTGGGGTGGTAAGGGCATTTTTGGGTTTTATGGTGGATATGGGTTATGGGGTGGTAAGGGTTTTTTAGGTTTTAGGGTCCGCATGGGTTTTGGGGTTGTAAGGGTATTTTTAGGTTTTAAGGTGGGTATGGGATTTGGGGTGGTAAGTGGTGTTTAGGTTTTAGTGTGGGTATGGGTCTTGTGTGGTAAGGTAATTCGTAGGGTTTAAGGTAGATAGGGTTTTGTGTGGAAAGGTGTGTTTGTGTGTGTATGTGTATATATATATATATATATATATATATATATATATACACATACATATGCATATATATAATAATGTATGTTTACAAACTATGCCTTTACTATGAAATTTTCGTGGTAAAGATATTTGTGGTAAAAGCATATGCATTGGAAAAACATTTTGTGGTAAGTGCATGCATGGTAAAAACCATGCATTGTACTTACCATGTTGTAAAGGCATGTGTTGTAAGTGTATGCGTTGTTCCATCACACAGCCGTAATTTTTATGCCTTTTGTAAAGACTGTGGGGCATATTTATACTCCGTTTGCGCCGAATTAGCGTCGTTTTTTTCGACGCAAATTCGGCGCAAAACTAACGCCATATTTATACTTTGGCGTTAGACGCGTCTAGCGCCAAAGTATGAGGAAAGAGCGTCATTTTTTTGCGTTAATGAGATGCAAGGTAGGCGTTCCCGTCTAAAAAAATTACTGCGCCGCAAATGCGTCGTATTTATACTCCTGGGCAAAAATGACGCCCGGGAGTGGGTGGGGCAAAAAACCCCGCATTTGCGCCGGATTTTAGCGCCTGGGTCAGGGCAGGCGTTAAGGGACCTGTGGGCTCAAAATGAGCCCACAGCTGCCCTCCCATGCCCCCAGGGACCCCCCCTGCCACCCTTGCCCACCCCAGGAGGACACCCAAGGACGGAGGGACCCAGGGACATTCAGGTAAGTTCAGGTAAGTATAATTTTTTTTATATATTTTTTTGGCATAGGGGGGCCTGATTTGTGCCCCCCTACATGCCTCAATGCCCAATGACCATGCCCAGGGGACATGGCCATTGGGCTAGGGGGCATGACTCCTGTCTTTACTAAGACAGGAGTCATGTAAATGGCGTCTGGGCGTCGTTAAAAATGGCGCAAATCGGGTGGAGGCGATTTTTTGCGTCAACCTGACTTGCACCATTTTTAAGACGCCCTAGCGCCATTTTTCCCAACGCCGGCGCTGCCTGGTGTAGGTGGTTTTTTTCCACGCACACCAGGCAGCGCCGGTCTGCTTGCGCCGGCTAACGCCATTCAATAAATACGGCGCCCGCATGGCGCTTCAGAATGGCGTTAGCCGGCGCAAAACTTTTTGACGCTAAACTGCGTTAGCGCAGTTTAGCGTCAAAAAGTATAAATACGGGCCAGTGTGCTTGATGGTTGCCCTGTGGGAATGCTTAAGCTCAATACAGTAGGCCTGAATTGTTTAGTGCCACAATGTAATGATAACAGCTGTAAGCCTGGTTAATTCATTAGGAAAAGATATTTCAGATGCCACAGGTCTAATTTGTTTATTATGAAAAGTTACGACACAAGGCAGTAGGCTAGATTTATTTACTAGGTAAGACATGTGTTAGAGGTAATACGACTATAAGGGTGGATTGTTTTCCAGTGCATTAAGGCATGCAATCAGGCTTTTTGTTACATGAAATCTCCAAGATTAACTTTGCACGGAAGCATTTTGGTTTTGCATATGCCCTTTGACAAACTCAAAGGGTGGAATATTTGCATTGTAATGATTTTTGCTAGAATCCCATTTCAATTATCTGTCTACTGGGATTTTGTAATAGAGAAAAAGCATTAAATAATGCATACATTCATATATATAAATGTGTATCCATATAGCTAGACAGACGTCCTCTTCAGCCATTGGTCTATTTGAGTGTCATTTACATTCTGCTTCCATCTATGATAGCATACTTCATGGGGAATTTGTCAGTTCTCCTAGGGCCTGTAAATGATGTCATTTTCATATCACAAGTGCACATCCTCCTGAAAATAAGTGCACATCAGCGTCAAGGCTGGTTGTTTAGTCCTTTGGTTTTCAAATGTTTCCTTTTATAGTTCCTCTTTCATTTCTTTGCTTCTCCTTTTTTTATTTAAAAAGTTCTTAAGAGAATACTACAGCTTCCCAGGCAGTGTTAACAAACCCCTTGCTTGCCACTCATTTCATCTGCAGTGCGCTGAATTCCATATACCCCCTTCCTCTAAACCAGGTAACCAGGCAAACATTATGGAATGTTACTATATTATATTATAATATATATTATATCATTGTTTTACGATTTCAAGATGGCCTAAATGTTGTTTTCCAAACGTGTGGCCATGCTGTAACTTCAAAACAACTACGTATGATACCACTTCAGTACAGATGCTCACTGTTATGCTCCCTGTTATGTTTAGTTTAATCATTGCAACCAAATGCCTGGCTTGTGTAGACTTCAGCATACTTTCTTTTTTCCTACTTGTATTTATTTTTTATATGTTGTTGAGTTTGTGTGTGCTTTATTTTGGTTGAAGGTGACCACAAGAATGAGTCTGTGGATGGCTGAATTGATATGAGTCGAAAGATGAATGACAATGTGCATGTGTCATGTTTTTTGCATGCCTAATCTCATTAATGACACAAATGGAACTTTCATAAGACAGACCTTTTGGCATTGCCAATGCTTGTTGTCAAATAGAGTCACTGACATTTAAGGTTCTGAATACGAACTACTGAAAACAAAAAAATCTGGGTAGTTTTTCAGACTGACCAACAAATATGAGTTATAAGTATTTTTAACGTATTCACTGGGTTTAGTGTCCTACCCCTAGAACTGCAGTAAATATTGTTTTCGACCAGCACAATTATGTTGATGCCTTTATGTCCTTGAGCACTTTGCACTTGATCTCTTATGTTGAGGTGTTTTTGCAATCTCCTTTTGACTGTTTTGCATTAGACTGCAGCTATTAAACAGATGCACCAAATTTAATTATTTTATGGAAAGAAATAGCATGCACGTCTCTTCCTCACTAATTCATGCGTGATCACTCTATCCTTCTGTCTTCCACCTAGCCGTCTACTGTTAACAAACACACAACTTGACTGAGATAACTTTCTAAAAACTTTCTATCACTATCCATGCATATGTTTGCCTTAGTAAGTTTTATGACCCCCGAAATTCTCATGAGGTTGATTGTTATTACAAGAGAATACGTTCAATAAATCAAGATCCCCCTAACATGTAAGAATTCTCTAAGAGCATAGATGCTAGCTCTAACTGGGGATGATGTAAAATACTTATCTAGTAAGCACATGTGCACAGTGAGTAATTGCACCCACCTCCAATGCAATACCTGAGAGGTCCATGGCCATGGAACTCTTTTTGCCCTTGCAGGTGTCATCCTCGGCAGGGTGCACCTACTATACCCCACCTCTTTGTGGCGCCTCTGCATAGCCTCTTTTCTTCTTCACATTCCACCTTATATGACAATGGAACAGAAACAAAGAGCTTAGTTCAGTTGCTGGAGATACAACCTATGCAAATGAGGGTAAACCCCTTTGGGATAGCATCAGCACTACATGTATGCCATCACTATCTGTATTACAAAAGGTGCCGCACAGGCATCTGCAGCCTCTTCTGTAATAATACCCTTGGGAACCATATCTGGGCATACCTTTAGACATGTAGGGCATTACATCAAAGACATAAAGGTGATGAGAGGAATGCTCGCAAACAGTATAAACCCCAAGGCATTGTATGCAATATGACCCCCGGTATTTACCTCAGAGAGTGAAAGGTGTGTGCAGTCTACTTTTGTTCTTATTTAATGTCCATGCCGCACATGCTGTAAATCCACCTTAACCATGTCAATGTCCTGGAAAGTAACCAATAAGATTGAAAGAACATTTTAGAGTATTTAGTGTACATCGTGGTGCCCTTGACAGTTTTCAATTCAAATGCACATGATAAGGTGACTGCACAAGCATTCACTTTGGTGGAAGGTGAAGGGTTTTTTGAGCATCTGTCAATTATTGTGCTTCAATGAGATGAGCAATAAGATAAGAACCAAAAGATATACCTGGTTTCCCAAATATGAGTTTGTGTTGTTGTTGAAAGAGTCCCTTTCAGCAGAGGGGCAAAGATTGCTGTGCTGTAAGGATTGTCACTCTGACAGGCATTGACTGTTCCAAGGAACTGCTTCTCTGCTTTGCCGAGCTTCTCTGCTGCCTGCCGATCTCTGCCCTGCTGAGGACAAGGACTGGACTCATCTTGCAGAAAAGAGTGACTCCATGGGCTTGCCCCCTGTTCTTCTGCAGTTTCAGGGACATCAGCATCTTGCAACTCTCATGGTGCTGCTGGACTCTGCCATCTGTGAGTCCTACCCTTGCATGAGGTGCCCCACCAGCCCTGGGCCTCAGTATTGGGTTCTGCAGCTGATTTCTGCAAAAAACGGACACATTGCCTTGAGTGCATGACAAATTCCACTACATCGCTCTTTCGATGCTGACGCAGAGGATGTCCAACGACAGTGGACTCACAGTCTGCAGGGCCCGATGATGATGCTCTGCACGGCTCTATGACAGTGCACCGCATTCAATTCAGTGGAGCCAATTGGATGACTGCATGGGAAATATTGCCACATCAAGTGCTCAAAGCTAACAATTTGCTCCATCAAAGCTACTGTTTCGGCAGACCCTGTGTGCGTTCTGTAGCCGGCCTACCCTCTATCTTGGTCAGCCTGAACTTTAGATTTGCACCAGTCTCTCACAACCTCAAGTAACCTTTTGACCGCTTGTGACTTCTAAGCACTATTTTACATTAAGGGGGTCATTCTAACTTTGGCGGGCGGCGGAGGCCGCCGGCCAAAGTTCCCCCGCCAGAACACCGCAGCGCGGTCAAATGACCGCCGCGGTGATTCTGACTTTGCCGCTGGGCAGGCGGGCGACCGCCAAAAGGCCACCCGCCCGCCCAGCGGGAAAGCACCAGCAACGAGGATGCCGGCTCCGAATGGAGCCGGCGGAGTTGCTGGTGTGCGGCGGGTGCAGTTGCACCCATTGCGATTTTCAGTGTCTGCCACGCAGACACTGAAAATCAATGTGGGGCCCTGTTAGGGGGCCCCTGCAGTGCCCATGCCAGTGGCATGGGCACTGCAGGGGCCCCCAGGGGCCCCACGACACCCGTTCCCGCCAGCCAGGTTCTGGCGGTGAAAACCGCCAGAACCAGGCTGGCGGGAAGAGGGTCGGAATCCCCATGGCGGTGCTGCTTGCAGCGCCGCCGTGGAGGATTCCCTGGGGCAGCAGGAACCCGGCGGGAAACCGCCAGCTTCCCTTTTCTGACCGCGGCTTTACCGCCGCGGTCAGAATGCCCCCGGAAGCACCGCCAGCCTGTTGGCGGTGCTTCCGCGGTCGTTGGACCGCCAGGGTCAGAATGACCCCCTTAATCTTTAAAAATTCCTATCTCAACTTCTATTTATTGGGTTTTTGTTGTTTTGGTCTAGTTTTACTCAGATAATTATTCTCCATTTTTCTAAAGTGGTGGTGAGTCTTTTTATGATGTCTTTCACTGTGTTACTGTAATTTAAGTGTTGCACAAATACTTCACACATTGCCTCTTAAGTTAAGCCAGACTGCTCTGTGCCAAGCTACTAGAGGGTGAGCACAGGTTAATTTAGGGTGTGTATCCGATTTACTGTGACTAGGATTGTGGTCTCTACTTGGACAGGGTGCATACCTCTGCCAACTAGAGACCCAATTTGTAACATTGGTGATCAGCGGTGAGGATAGAACTTGTGTTTGTGCAATACCATATAGTAATTCAGTGTCCACTACTACTCTATACTAAGACCATTACAAGTTTGTAAATTCTCCTATGCTCTCAAAACTGGTCATTTTTTTCTAAATTTAACTCCTGCTTATCTTCATCATCTTGGGCTTCTGTTTTGCTGTTACACTCACCTTGGATGGAATGGAAGTAGATCTCAGCTGCCTGTCATCCTGCAGTATGAAGAAGCTGAGAAGGCTCTAAAAGGAGAGGGGTCTGCCTGTGATGATAGGTTCAGATGACTTGGGCCTAAGGTTTGCCCTACATGCGTTTGAGATCAAATGCAGGGAAGCAGCAGCAACAGAGAACTCTAGGGAAGGCTCTGAGGAAGAAGATCGCTTTGCAGTTCAATGACTAGAGAATGCTGTGTCTTGGTACTACCTGGAGGATCTCAAACCAGAGGCCCAAGAGGGCAGTGGCTATGAGAGAGAGGAGTAGAGAAATTACTGGGCAAGGGCTCCAGTGGAGAGAGGGGACCCCACAGAGAGGGAGTCCCCTGCTTGATCTTTTGCTGGGAGCAGCGTCTCCTCCCACACTATGTCCCCAGAGGTGCTCATGGACAGACAGGCTGAGAGAGATATGAGGCTGTTGCTGGGTGATCTGGCTGCAGAGGAGAGAAGATCTGAGGCTGACAAAACCCTGGTTGAATAGAGGACAGCTGAGGCTGAAAGGGTCTTAACCAGAAGAAAACTTGCTCTTGAGGAGAAGAGATTGGTCGATGAGTTAAGTTTGAAGGAAAAGGACTTATGAGCAAAGCAAGTAGAGTCCAGTGGTGGCAGCACAAGTCCTGTGCTAAAGATACAGTCCACATATCCAGAGACTTGGTGCCTAGCTTCAAGGAGAGGGATGAAATAGAACAGTGGTTTCAGGCATGCCAAGTAGCTCTAGAGGTACACAGGATCCCTGAGGAGTATTGGGGAGCTGGCATATGGAGTCATATTCCTGGTGGTGGATGGGACGCCCTACTGGCCCTAAGAGAGGGGGACAGGTTGGGGTACACCCCCATGAAGGAGGCCCTGGTAAATAAGAATGGGTTCACCATAGAATAGTGTAAGTTGAGATTCATAGGCAGTCAGAAACTGTCTCACCAGTCCTGGGAGGAATTTGAGGGGTACTTTTGCAGAGCACTGGATGGCTGGGTGAAGGGTAGCAATGTGAACACTTTTGAAGGGCTGTACAATTTGATTGCCAGGCAAGAGAGTATATGTTCAGTTATTGTGGTTCCAGAGCTAAGCCAACTCTTGGTTGATTGTATGTTCTCTCACCCCAGGGAACCTTCAAAAGAGTCAGACCTCTGGGTGTGTACGAGAGTGTCTGAAAAGGTATTTGGGAATTACCCTAAAGGGTCTGGCTCAGGTTCCCACCAACCAAGTGTTGGGGAGGTTCACAGAAACCTAAACAGGTCCCAGTATAGGGGTGGGCAGAGACCCAGGGTACCCTCTTCCTGCCCCAGAGATTGGATAGTTTTCAGAGGGAGCACCAGGTGGGGAGTCTATGCTGTACCCGGAGGCCATTTACTGAGGATGGCACCACAGTGTCAGGAGAACTTGGGGGTGGAGGCCGGCTGCCACAAGCGTCCAGCCAGTTCTGGTTTCTTGCAGTAACACTCCACAGAGAAGGGTGCAGAAGCCCAGGTGTATGGGTAAGAGGTGAAAACAGTCCACAGTGGGAGGATCAGAGGATCATGGGTTGCCAGCTCTGAGATCAGAGCACCTGAAAAACTGACCCTGGTCAGGTCACTTCAGGTCTGGGGGGTGCCATGCTCCGTCTCATTCACAGCGGTCAGGAGACCTGCACCAGGCAGACTCTTGCACAACACAAGCAGAGTGTCTTTCCTTTGGGTGGGGAGGGGTACTCCCCTGGAAGTCCGGGCTTATCAGGCATATGTTGAGCCTAAGGGTATAGATCCTGGGCTGGAGGACCAGTTGCATGATATCATTCCTGAACTGGTGGGAGAACTGGGCATGGTGGCTGTCACAAGCGCCCTGATAGTTCAGCTTTCTGAGGGTACCATTCCCAAAAAGAGGGTACATACCCCAGATATAGGGGCAAAGGGGGGAAGGATGTACCCCAGACTCTTGTTCAACCTAATGGTACAGACCATGAGTTCAAAGACCTGGGGCTACTACTTCCACTTTGAGGAACCACAGAGGGCAGAGTCCTCTGAATGGCCTGCGTCCTGGCTCCTGCCACAGACAGCTGTCAGTTTCCTCTGTTGTTTGCTGTCCCTTTGGACAGTGTTCTCCATGAGATGGGGACAGAAGTCGGACCCAAGGGGTGGAATTGGCCACACCACTGTGTTGGCCTTGGTGGTACTGTCTACCTACTGGGATTCATCTGTGAGCAACTTAAAGTTAGGTGCTACACAGATGAGGTCTACAGATGAGGAGAAGGGCTCTCCATGAGTTAGTTTAGTGGTCCCAGAAAGTAATGACAGAGGGATCCAACTGGGTTCAGAGAGGTGTAGAACTTCCAAGTACACCTCCAGTAGTCGGCCATTATCCAGATTCTTTTGCTCTAAGTGGGGAAGTTCATCAAAGAATTGATTAGTCTTCCCTGACTTTAGGCTAGAAGGGGGTTGTGTTGGAAATGCCCCTTTATGCAGTGTCACCCAAACTTTTTGCCTTCCTCGACCTCTTTTTACGACCCTGTTTTGGTTGGCTTTAGGACTCTGAACACTTTACATGTAAAGTACATGTGTTCTCTTAACAGGGTAAAATTCCTTTACACCTGTTTGGCATATTTAATTTACTTGTATGTCCCTTGTAAAGTGGTATACCATATGCCGAGGGCCTGTAAATGAAATGCTACTAGTGGGCCTGCAGCACAGCACCACACCAGTAGCCTTTCAAACCTGTCTCAAGTCTGCCATTCCAGGGACTTTGTGTAGAGTTTCACTGCCACTTCAACTTGGCAGTTAAAACCTCTTGTCAAACCTTAACATCCCCTTTTATTACATAAAAGACACCCCTGGGTAGCTCATAGGGCAGGGTGCTATGTAAGTAAGAGGCAGATATTGTATTTTTAAGTTTTACAGGTCCTGGTAATAGACAACTCCCAAAGTTGTTTTCATTACTGCGAGGTATACTCCTCTTATAGGCAGCTTTGGGAATTCCTCAATATACCTTTTCCTGATCAGAAAGGAGTAGTAACATTATGTTTCATATTATTGGAAAGGCAATGAGAAATGTTCTTACTGGTGAAGACGGATTTGACATTACTATTTTAGAAATGCCACTTTTAAAACGTGGGCATGTCTCTGCTCTTACTGCTCTGTTTGCCTTGTAGCCTGTCTCCAATACACGTCTGGGCTAGATGGCAACTACACTTTGTGCATTCCCTCTAGACAGTCAAAAACACAGGAAGGGTGGATGTGAAAAATGACTCATCTGCATTTATGTGCATTCTGATGGGCCTTCCTTGGCTGGAAGGGTGGAGGTGAACTCACACTTACACACACACACACACATATATGTGGAGTAATTAACTGTGCATGGTGAAGGCGTCAGTTATAGTTACCTTAGGGCGTGAGTTATAGTTAGCCGAAAGAACTCTAACTATAACTGCTGAATTTCTATGGTTTTGGACGAGTACATTTAGAACCTAACTGTAACATCCCTGTAACCTTTGGTAATTGTAATTACTATATGTTATTCCAACCCCCGTCTTGCACAGCCTTTGGTCGTGCGTGACGGGGGTTGGTCACAAGGCCTGACCTGCAGCCAGGCCTTGCAGCCAAGCCCTTATAACCACCCAACCTTGCGCCACACTTGTCTTTTGGTCATGTGCAGCGCAGGTTGGCCACAGTGCCTGTCTCTGTCTGTGTATCTGTGAGTGGGTGCGTGAGTGTTTGAGTGAGTTTAAAAGTTGGTGTGCGAGACTCAGTGGGTCTGAGTGGGTGCATGAGTGTATGAGTGGGTGTGTGAGTGGGCGCATGAGTCTCTGAGTGCATGTATGAGTGAATAAATTAGTGTGTGAATGAGTGTGTTTTTTCTTTCACAGTTTTTCATATTCGCAAATATTTTGCAAAAATTCAAAATAAATGTGTGAATATCGGACATGATGATGCAAAATTATTTTAAATCTATAATTATATGTATAATCATATATATATAAATATATATATATATATGCAAATAGTCGCCCCTCCACAGAGTCCTCCCAGTGTATCACCCTAGGAGGGAGTCGCAGAAAGAACCGGCAGCACTACCAAGTGCAAAGTTCATATGTTTATTGCAAATGACATCATAAAGTGCATGGTGCAAGGAAAAATGTTGGCGCGTTTTTGGCGAGGCCTTTGACTGACCATACAGTTTCACATTTACAGAGTGTTTATAAATAGTGGAGGACATTGATGGAGTACATCCCACCACCAATTAGATAGTAGCTACCACTAGACAACTGACCTCTCACTCATTCGGTTTCCAACTAGTTCCCAAATAGTTCCCATACCTTAAATATGCATTGACATACTATAAACCATGTTCACATCATGATTTCAATTCCATATAATAATTAATTCTGCTCATTTCCTATGTTGATCTAATTGTAATGGTATTACTCATGAATTGGAACAAAATCATAGGCTGGTTATTACTAAAAAACTGAATTAATCATTTCTATTTCTACCACATACAATATTATGTCGGGAATTGCATCCTCTATGACATCATTGATAATATCATTGCAACATTTGCAGTAAACTTATTGATCTGAAAACGACGTGGATGGGCATACGTTATAGTTACCTTAGGGCATGGGTTATAGCTTTTTGAGATCACTATAACTGCATAATTTCTATGCTCAATTTCTATGGATTTGTGCATGTAAATTCTGATACTAACTATAAAGCCCCTGTAACCTTTGTTTTTTGGTGAATTTTTAAGTTTTTTTATAATGCTAATTCCTAACTATAACATCCCTGTAATCTTTGTTTTTTTTAGTTAATTTTTTATTTTTTTAACACAGTGGGAGATTGGCCACAGGGTTTGGCCTTTGGCTAGGTCCTGCGGTCAACCACCTGCATGCATCCAATCCCACTCCGTGAGGGAAAAGCAAGGAGAAGGCATTCAAAAAATGGGGGGAAAAGCAAGGAGAAAGCAGTGAAAACCATGGAAAAGCAAGGAGAAGACAAAAAAGGAGGGAAAGAGCAAGGAGCAAGGAGTGTAAACCAGGGAAAAGCAAGAGAAGGCAAACTAAAAAAGAGGGAAAGATCAAGGAGAAAACACTGAAAACTAGGGAAAAGCAAAGACACACCAAAAACAAGGGGGGAAAGCAAGAAGAAAGCAGTGAGAACAATGGAGAAGGCACACAAAAACAAGGGAAAAGGCAAGGCGAAAGCAGTAAAAATAAGAGAAAATCAAGGAGAAGGCACACAAAAACCAGAGGAAAAATTAAGGAGAAAGTAGTGAAAACAAGGGAAAAGCAAGGAGAAGATACTCAAAAAAGGCAAATGATGGAAAAGCAAGAAGAAGGCACAAAAACCAGGGGAAACAAGAAGAAAGCAGTGAAAACGAGGAAAAAGCCAGGGCAGGCACACAAAAACCACGGGAAAAAGCAGTGAGAATGAGAGAAAAGCAAGAAAAAGACACTAAAAAACAGGGGGAAAAGCAAGGAGAAGACAGGAGCAATGGAGCAGCACAGGGAGGTCTGGGCTTTTCTGAATAAATTTAGAAGGCACATAGAAAATGAGAGAAAAAGCAAGAGCAAAGCACAGAAACAAGGGAGAAGCAAGGAGAAGGCCCATAAAAAGAGAGGAAAAAGCAAGGAGAAAGCAGAGAAACAGAAGGAAAAGCAAGAAGGCACTGGAAAAACCTGAGAAAAAGCAAGGAGAACACAGTGAAAATGAGGGAAAGCAAGGCGAGGGCACACAAAAAATTAGAGAAGCAGCAAGACGAAAGCAGTGAGAACAATAGAAAAGCAAGGGAAAGACACTCAAAAAACAATGGAATAAACAAGGAGAAGACAGTAGCAAGAGCAAGGTAGCAACACAGGAAGAGCTGGGCCTTTTTTTAATTTTGTTGCTGCGGATTCATGGATCCACTGTGATTTCAAGCCAAAGATTTTTAAAAGTTTTTGACCCCTAGCGGGGTCCCTTTGGAATTCCACCATCAGACTTAGGGGTCACGGAATGCTACCCTGACCCCTTCTGTTTTGTTTTTTTAAAAACTTTTTTTGTTGGGACTTGGCTGAATCCAAGTCCCAAGATGGCTGCCAACACTTCCTGGTTGAAGTGCTAGCAATTAATCAGATCCCAGCAGGACATCTGTTGTATCCAGGGAGGATCCATGTCCCTAAAAATACTATTGTCTTTTTTTCTTGAATAACTCTAAGGCTACTGACGAGATTTACACTTAATTACAAAAAAAGCTCTTTCTGGAACAAAAACTAGCTTTCTGACACATTTGGTATAAATCCGTTCAGCAGTTCCAGTGTAGTCATGTCTAAAACGTGCATGCGAAATAACATGGAAAATACACATTTTTTGACCCCCCCACCCCATTTTCTTGCCACCCCCACTTGATGGATAACCTGAAACTTTCCTTTTAGAGCTACACAAAGTAGGGCATTTTTTTTTAATTTCATGAAGATTCGTCAAACGGCATCAAAGTTAATAAGAAAACCAAAATACAGTTTTCCTATGGAAACTAGGTCCTAACATCCTAACAATAGCTACCTATCCACATATATATGTGTGTATATATATATATATATATATATATATATATATATATATATATATATAATAATGGGGTCTTTGCTTGGCAGTCAGGTTACCCCCGTCCAAGCAAGGAGTAAGTCGCAATAGCAACTCGCAAATTGCCAGTTTGCATGTCCAATGTACCACTAACTCAGAGCAGGTGGTAATCATTACCAAAGTATAAAAGGAGACCCAGAAGGCATCAGGGTTACTCAAGATGGCGGAGATATACCTGATAGCAGTGAGGAGGAGAGCCCACGCAGCCCAGCAGAGGAGGAGGAGGAGCCAGAGACAGGAGAAGATTTACAAAACAAGGCAGACACTCTTCCAGCAAACTGAGGAGGATATATACGATAAATATAGACTTAGCAGTGCAGCTATACTAGATTTAATTGAATTACTCAAACCACAGCTAGAACGCCAGACTCTGCGGGGCTGCGCCATCCCTACGCTCACTGCACCTCTTGGCCTCGGGGAGCTATCAGGGGGTCATTCCTGTGGCAGGTGGGGTATCCCAAAGTGCACTATCAAGGTTCCTCAGGGCTTTCCTAGATGCCTTACTCACACACATGTCCCAATACATACACCTACCCAGGAATGAGGCAGAAATCAACAGCACCAAGTTGGACTTTTACCGGATTGCCAACTTTCTCCATGTCATAGGGTGTGTAGATGGGACACATATTCAAATATGCCCTCCTGCAAACCTGGAATATCTGTTCCGCAATAGAAAGTGTACCCACTCACTCAATATTCAGGTTGTATGTGACGCCCATTATGTCATTACTGACATTGTAGCTAAATTTCCAGGCAGTACTCATGACTCCTACATTTTTAGGCACAGTGGGATACACCAACGCCTGGAACGTGGGGAGTTTGGAGACGGATACCTCCTAGGTAGAGATGAATACACCTTGTAGACATGCACACAGATCAATGTGCACACCAACCAGGACTTTCTAACAGTGTACTTTTTGTGCCCAACAGGTGACAGTGCATATGCCTTACGGCCATGGATAATGACTCCGTACTTAACACCCAGCAATGAATGTGAGAGGCGATACAACAGTGCACATAAGAGGACCAGGAACCCGATAGAAAGAACATTTGGATTGCTGAAAGCACGGTTCAGATGCCTTCACCGAAGTGGAGGTGCCCTCCAGTATACCCCCATAACGGCATTCAAAATAGTTGTCGCTTGTGCCATCCTGCACAACATTGCCACCCGACGTGGGCTACCTCTCACCCCTGCAGACCCAGATTCTGAAGATGAAGAGCAAGAGCAACCACATCGCCATCATGGGGATAGGAGCTTCGCAAATCAAGGCAGACTGAGACGGGAACACATTGCAACACAATACTTTGGAAGGTAAGTGAAAACTTCTACCATACTCACCAATTGAACAAACACTCCATTTGTTAAGTGGAACAAAAAAATTATTTAATATGCGCAAAAACCGAACTATTTACAATGAAAAACTGTTCAGGGACTTCAAAAAGCCCACCTGGCATTGGGCACATTGCCATCATGTGCCCCAACATCAGGGACAGTGTTTAGTTTATAGCCTACGGCGGCCTCTGCCAGCCTGGCTGGGACGAGGTTGCTCAGCAGTGCTCTGCCTCGTACTCCCACTCCGGAGCACCCTGGTGTCACCAGCAGAGACACTGCTGACAGTGGAGCCCTCCTCGCTGTCTTGTGGGGTGTCCCCTGTACCCCTGGACACCTGCCGTGCCTCCATGAGGTCTATCACATGGGTGATCCGGCCCAGGCCCCTTGCCACATCGCCCGCAAAGTGGCCCATTTCCACCTGGAGGCCGACTGTTCTCCTTGACAGCCCAGTAGTGTTCACTGCCAGTCTGCAATAAGAGGAGGCCATCCTGTCCAGCCTTTGGAGCAGCTGGCGGTCCCTGCACCTCGCACCCTCACTCTGTGTCAGCAGTCCAGCCACCAGTTCTCGCATGGACAGGGCTAGGTCACTAGTGTTGTTGCCAATTACATCCAGTTGTGCATGAAGCTGCTTCATGCTATTTTCATTGTTCCTTACGAAGCGCTGCAGAACCCCACTAATCCGCCCTAACCTTTGATTCTGCAGGCGCTGACCACGTAGCAGTTGTGCCTCTGTCAGTGTGGTGGACGGATGCCCTGCCTCTGCCTGCAGCCCTGCTCTCCTCATCCTGCGTCGCCTGCGCAGCGGTGGATGCCCTGTGATATGTGCTGTGGCACTCCTGGTTGTTGCTGGTGCAGGCTCTGAAACCACTGTTGCAGCGGGAGTTGCCATAGAGGGGATGGTGTTGGTGGTGCAGGTGGGAGTGGTGGCTGCTCCTATTGTCTCCTCATGGGGCTGGCTGACCAGTGGCACCTGGCTGCTGTGGCTGGTGGTGGGGTCTTGTGGGAGAACTGTGGGACATGGGGAATACACTGTCAGTGTCTACTATCTGTTGCACAATTCCTAATAAACATTTGCCTATTAAATGCCTACTTGACTACATTGCCCATAATGCATCATGCTGGTGTTTGCTACTCTGAAATGGAGCTATCTTGGTTGTGCATGCCCCTGTGTACATGGTGGGTGGGGGAATGGCATTGATGGGGGTACAGGCATATCACATGGTACTCACCGGTTGACGTTCTGGGCTCAGAGGTGTCCAGTTCTCCAAATCCTGTTACAGACTCCGTCTCCAGGATCTCCTCCACCCTTTCCTCCAGGGGTGCGGGTGGTGGTATGGAAGATGGTCCCCCTCCTGTGCCTCTCATCTCCCGGAGCCTTTCTGCCACCCTCTCCTTGGTCCGGGAGCGGAGGTCATACCACCTCTTCTTTATCTCATTGACACTCCTGTGGCTGACCCCCAGGGAGTTCACCTTCTCCTGAATTTCCTGCCAAATTCTTTTTTTGGCAGAGTCTGGCACAATGAGGGCTGCCTTCCCAAATAGCTCATCATGGTACTGACAGCATTCCTCTGTGAGCACCTCCAGCTCCTTCATAGCAAATTTCAGTTTTCTCTTTCTGGGAGTGTCAGCCATGGTTGCTGTTGCTCTGTTAGCTGTGCAGCAGTTAAAAAGGGTGTGGTCCTCCCCCCTCCCAGGTGTATTTGTAAACTTCCTGGCTGTGATGTCATCATCATGTGCCAGGAACTGTTTCCAGAGTGTTCTGTAGTGGTTTCTGGAGTGTTCTGCAGCACCTGCAATCAATTTTCATGAAAATCGCAATTTGCGACACCCACTCGCAAATTGCGAGTCCGTTTTTTGCGCATTCGCAAAAAGCAACATCGCAAACATCGGACTCGCTATCTGCGGTGCGACTCCGGGTGCGAGTCGCAATTTGTCCCCGCAAATTGTACCTGCATTCCAGTTAGCGACACGCAAATTGCGAGTCGCACATGCTCGCAAATTGCGAGTCGCTAATTTTTTTGTACCTACATCTGGCCCTAAAAGTGGCATTTCTAAAATAGTAATATTAAATCCAACTTCACCAGTCAGCAGGATTTTGTATTACAATTCTTTCCATACTAAACATGACCTTGTTACTCCTTTCAGATCAGAATTTACCACTCAAACAGTATATGAGGTTAGCCCTAATGTTAGCCTATGAAAGGAGTAGGACTCACAACAGTGTAAAAACAAATTTAGGAATTTTACACTACCAGGACATATAAACTGCACAGGTACATGTCCTGCTTTTTATCTACATAGCACCCTGCCCTATGGGTTACCTAGGGCCTACCGTAGGGGTGACTTATATGTAGAAAAAGGGGAGTTTAAGGCTTTGCAAATACTTTTAACTGCCAAGTAGAAGTGGCAGTTAAACTGCACAAACAGGCCTTGCAATGGCAGGCCTGAGGCATGGTTAAAAGGCTACTTATGTGGGTAGCACAATCAGTGCTTCAGGCCCACTGGTAGCATTTAATCTACAGGCCCTGGACACATGTAGTGCACTTTACCGGGGTCTTACAAGTAGAAAAAATAAGCCAATTGTGTATTAACCAATATCTCCATGTTTTAAAGGAGACAGCATATGCACTTTAGCACTGGTTAGAAGAGGTAAAGTGGTAAAGTGAGCATAGTCCTTAGAAGGCAATGTGTAAAGTATTTGTGCAATAAGTCATACAATAACACAATATAGCACCACATAAATACACCACACAGTGTTTAGGAAAATATATAATATTTATCTGGATATATGCAGGGCGAAACGATAAAAGATGCAATATGAAAATGTAAAGATATCACTGGAAAGTGATATTATGGGGGTTATTACGTGTTAATTCGTCCCAAAAGTGACGGTAAAGTGATGGATATACCACCAGCCGTATTACGAGTTCAATAGGATATAATGGACTCGTAATACGGCTGGTGGTATATCCGTCACATTACCGTCACTTTTGGGACGGATTAACACCTCCTCCAAAGTTATAATAACCCCCAAAGTGTCTTAAGTCTTTTAAAAGCAAACAAAGGGGGTCATTCTTACTTTGGCGGGCGGCGGAAGCCGCCCGCCAAAGTACCCCCGCCAGAAGACCGCATCGCGGTCAAAAGACCGCGGCGGTCATTCTGGCTTTCCCGCTGGGCTGGCGGGCGACTGCCAAAAGGCCGCCCGCCCACCCAGCGGGAAAGCACCAGCAACGAGGATGCCGGCTCCGAATGGAGCCGGCGGAGTTGCTGGTGTGCGATGGGTGCAGTTGCACCCGTCGCGATTTTCAGTGTCTGCCAAGCAGACACTGAAAATCAATGTGGGGCCCTGTTAGGGGGCCCCACAACACCCGTTCCCGCCAGCCAGGTTCTGCCGCAGAGGAGGAGATGCGTGGAAAATGGTGTGTGCGTCGGTTTCTCCCCTTCACATACGGACTTGCGTCGTTATTTTCCACGCGGGGAAGACGTTGCGTCAATTTCCGGCACGCGGACGAGTCTCCTCTTCAGGCTGTGGGGTTTTCAGACGCCCCGGGGTCTGTGCGTGGAATCCTGGGCTTGTTGACCAGCTCAGCGTCGTTCCGGTGGGCGGAAATTTCTCCCTCACGGTAGGCGCTGCGTCGATTTCCCCTCTGAAAGTTAGGCGCCGTTGTCCCAGGTGGGCCGTGCGTCGAAGCTTTACCTTGCGAAGTCGAGCGGCGTCATTCCGGTTCAGTGAGCGCTGAATTTTTCACCGCGGAACAAGCTGTGCGTTGAATTTTTCACCACACAAGGAGTCCAGTTGCAAGAGAGAAGTCTTTTTGGTACTGAGACTTCAGAAAACAGGAGGCAAGCTCTATCCAAGCCCTTGGAGAGCACTTCTGCAGCAAAGCAAGAGAGCAGCAAGACAGCAGGGCAACAGCAAGGCAGCAGTCTTCTGTAGAAAGTAGCCAGGTGAGTCCTTTAGGCAGCCAGGTAGTTCTTCTTGTCAGGGTGCAGGTTCTGGTTCAGGTTTCTTCTCCAGGAAGTGTCTGAGGTGGTAGGGCAGAGCCCCTGTTTTATACCCAAATGTGCCTTTGAAGTGGGGGAGACTTCAAAGAGTGGCTTAGAAGTGCACCAGGTCCCCTTTCAGTTCAATCCTGTCTGCCAGGGTCCCAGTAGGGGGTGTGGCAGTCCTTTGTGTGAGAGTAGACCCTCCACCCTCCCAGCCCAGGAAGACCCATTCAAAATGCAGATGTATGCAGCTGAGGCTGAGTACCCTGTGTTTGGGGTGTGTCTGAGTGAATGCACAAGGAGCTGTCAACTAAACCCAGCCAGACGTGGATTGTAAGGCACAGAAAGATTTAAGTGCAGGGAAATGCTCACTTTCTAAAAGTGGCATTTCTAAAATACTAATATTAAATCCAACTTCACCAGTCAGCAGGATTTTGTATTACCATTCTGGACATACCAAATATGACCTTCCTACTCCTTTCAGATCAGCAACTACCACTTCACCAATGTATGAGGGCAGCCCCAATGTTTGATGCCTATGAAGGGAGCAGGCCTCGAAGTAGTGTAAAAACAAATTTAGGAGTCTTACACTACCAGAACATGTAAACTACACAGGTACATGTCCTGCCTTTTACCCACACAGCACCGTGCTCTAGGGGTTACCTAGGGCACACATTAGGGGTGACTTATATGTAGAAAAAGGGGAGTTTTAGGCTTGGCAACTACTTTTAAATGTCAAGTCGAAGTGACAGTGAAACTGCACACACAGGCCTTGCAATGGCAGGCCTGAGGCAAGGAAAAGGGGCTACTAAAATAGGTGGCACAACCAGTGCTGCAGGCCCACTAGTAGCATTTAATCTACAGGCCCTGGGCACATACAGTGCACTCTTCTAGGGACTTATAAGTATATCAAATAGTCCAATTTGGTGTGATCCAAGGTTACCATGTTTAAAGGGAGAGAGCATATGCACTTTAGCACTGGTTAGCAGTGGTAAAGTGCGCAGAGTCTAAAAATCAGCAAATAAAGTATCTGGAGAGACCGTCAGCATTGGCGTGGTCAACCCCTGGGCGATGCTCCACCGTAAAGTCCATCCCCTGTAGGGAAATAGACCACCTCATGAGTTTTGGATTTTCACCCCTCATCTGCATGAGCCATCTGAGGGGCCTGTGGTCTGTCTGAACCCGGAAGTGAGTCCCAAACAGGTATGGTCTCAGCTTCTTCAGTGCCCAGACCACAGCAAAGGCTTCTCTTTCAATAGCACTTCACCTCTGTTCCCGTGGTAATAGTCTTCTGCTAATAAAGACTACTGGTTGGTCTAGGCCCTCCTCGTTTAGCTGTGCTAGGACCGCCCCTATGCCATGCTCTGAAGCATCTGTCTGCATGATAAATTCCTTGGAGTAGTCTGGGGCCTTGAGCATGGGGGCCATGCACATGGCTTCTTTCAGGGAGTCAAAGGCTTTCTGACAAGCCTCTGTCCAAGTCACCAACCTAGGTTGCTTTTTGGATGTGAGTTCTGTCAAGGGTGTCACCATGGTTCCATAGCCCTTGGCAAATCTACGGTAATACCTGGTGAGGCCTAAGAAGGCTCTCATCTCATTTTGGGTTCTAGGTGGTTGCCAGACCTTATTAGTTTCAATCATGGCCTGGAATGGCTGCACCTTGCCACCACCTACTAGGTGTCCCAAGTACACCTCGGAACCCTGCCCAATCTGGCACTCACTGACCTTGATGGTCAGGCCTGCCTGTTGCAGGGCCTGAAGCACCTCCTTGAGGTGGAGCAGGTGTTCCTCCCAGCTGTCACTGTAGACGGCAATGTCGTCCAGGTAGGCTGCGCAGAAGGCATCCTTGCTAGCTAGGATCCCGTTAACCAACCGTTGGAAGGTAGCGGGGGCATTTTTCAATCCAAAGGGCATCACCCGGAATTGGAAATGGCCCTCAGGTGTGGAAAATGCTGATCTCTCTTTAGCCCCCTCAGTCAAGGCGATCTGCCAGTACCCTGATGTGAGATCAAAAGTACTGAGTAATTTGGCAGCGCCTAGCCTGTCTACGAGCTCATCAGCTCGGGGATGGGATGAGCATCAGTCCGTGTGACTGAATTGAGACCCCGGTAGTCCACGCAGAACCTAAGTTCTGGCTTGGCACCGGGGGCAGCAGCCTTGGGTACCAGCACCACAGGGCTGGCCCAGGGACTGCTAGACTTCTCAATAACCCCTAGGGCCAACATCTTGGAGACTTCCTCTTTGATGCTGGCCTTTACCTTGTCTGACAACCTGTAAATGTTGTTCTTTACAGGGGGACTGTCTCCTGTGTCAATATCATGGACACACAAGTGTGTGCATCCAGGGGTGAGAGAAAACAGGGAGGAGTACTGTTCCAGTAACTGGTAGCAGCCCCCTCTCTGGTCTAGGGTCAGGGAGTCAGAGAGAATGACACCCTCCACTGACCCATCACCTTCCTTGGCAGCGAGGAGGTCGGGGAGAGGTTCCCTCTCCTCCTCCGCCCCCTCATCTGTCACCAGAAGCATGTTGACTTCAGACCTCTCAAAATGTGGCTTCAGTCGGTTGATATGGAGCACCCTTAGGGGGTTCCTAGGGGACTGGAGATCCACTAGGAAAGTGGCCTCCCCTTTCCGCTCCTTCACTTCAAATGGGCCAGACCAGCAGTCCTGGAGAGCTTTACGCTCTACTGGCTCCATTACCCAAACTTTGTCTCCAGGTTGAAACTCTACCAGGGTGGTCTTCTGGTCATACCAGCGTTTCATTAACCTCTTGACTGGCCTCAAGGTTACTTTTGGCCACTTTCCAGAAGCGGTGCATCTGGTTGCGGAGGGCCAGCATGTAGCTGACCATATCCTGAGGGGGTGCCTTTGGAGCTTTCTCCAACCCCTCCTTGACAATTCTTAAGGGTCCCCTGACAGGGTACCCATAGATGAGCTCAAAGGGACTGAACCCTACCCCCTTCTGGGGTACCTCTCTGTAAGCAAAGAGAAGGCATGGTAAGAGGACATCCCACTTACGCCTCAGGGTGGCCTGTGATCATGCCTTTCAGGATCTTGTTGAATCTCTCCACAAGACCATTAGATTGGGGGTGAAAGGGTGTGGTGAACTTGTAGGTTACACCACACGAATCCCCCATTGACTTCATGTATGCAGACATGAGGTTAGTGCCTCTGTCAGACACTATCTCCTTTGGGAATCCCACACGGGTAAATATCCCCATCAGAGTTCTGGTCACCACCGGTGCAGTTACGGTCCTCAGAGGGATTGCCTCTGGGTAACGGGTGGCATGGTCCACGAAAACCAGGATGAACCTGTTACCTAGGGCAGTTTTGGGGCCCAATGGACCAACTATGTCAATGCCCACCATTTCATAGGGGGTGCCAACCACAGGAAGTGGAATCAGGGGGGCCTTAACCCTTTTTCCTGTTTTACCACTGGCCTTGCAGGTAGGACAGGACCTACAGAACGTTTGTGAGTTTGTCCTAATTCTGGGCCAATAGAAGTGGGTGACAAGCCTGGCATAGGTCTTGTCTTGCCCCAAATGTCCTGCCAGGGGAATGTCGTGAGCCAGTCCCAGTAGGAAGGTCCGGTAACACTGGGGGACTACCATCGCACGTGCTGCCCCAATGGCCGGAACCTTACACTCACTGTAGAGGAGATTATTCTCCCAATATATGTGGTGATCGCCAGAGGCTTCACCTGCTGCCTTTGCTGAGGCTTGCTTCCTCATGCCCTCTAGAGTGGGACATTCTTTCTGCGCCTTGCAGAATTCCTCCCTGGTGGGCCTACCCTCAACTTGCCAGCCAGCAAGCTCAGGTAGGTCACCTAGGGCGGCAATGTCTTCCCCAGTTGGCTCGGGGGCCTCCTCCTCAGGAACCCCGTCAACCACTGTGGGAACTTCTGGGACCGGTTTCCCCCACCCCTTCCCCCTCCTCTTGGCAGTTGTCTGGGCCATTGTTCCATGCTCGAGACGCCCTTGACTTTCCTCTCGGGTAGCCATGGACCGTGTGGTCATGCAGACCCACTCAGGCAATCCTAACATCTCCAAGTGAGACCTTAGCTCTACCTCCTTCCAGGTAGTGTGCTCAAGGTCATTGACTAACAGACAATCTACAGGCATGGCAGGACTCACAGCTACTTTTAGAGTACCAGAGACCGCCCCCACTCAAAGGGAACCAGAGCTACCTGTAGGTGGCTCTCACGATTGTCGGCGACTATGACTTGGTGGAATGTATTTGGGATGACCTGCTCTGCTGACACCAGCTGACCCTTGACAGTAGTCATGCTGGCTCCTGTGTCACGCAGAGCCTCCACCCTTTGCCCATTGATGGTGACCCACTGCCTATACTTGGAAGTATTGGCAGGCATGTGGGTTTCTGGCACTATCTCTGCATCCCCCAGGGACACTAGGGTTACCTCTGTCTGCTCCCCAAAACTGACTGGGACCATCTCCTCCCCGAGCACTATGCTAGTCAACCCAGGTGTCTGCCCTCCTTTGGGGGGCTGTGCCCTCTTGGGACACTTGGAGTCGCCCTCAGAGTGCCCATACTTATTGCACTCTGCACATTGGGGTACAAACCTCCCTGTCTTATGGTCAGTAAAACCTCTCCTTTGAGAATCAGACCGGGACTGGTTACCACTCCTCCCTTGGGAACTATTTTGGGGACCTTTTGAGAACTCCTTGTTTTTAAGTTTTTCTCCCCCCTCTTTCTTCTGATGGGAACCCTGACCACCTTTGTGGGTGTCCCCCCAGATACCTTTCTGGACACTCTGGTACTAGTCAAGAGGTCTGCCTCCTCAGCAAGCTTCCTGGGATCCGTCAGCTTACTGTCTACAAGGTCCTGGTGCAACTCTGTAAAACAAATACTGAGCATATGCTCTCTCAGAATCAAACTATACAATCCTGTGTAATCATCTACTTTGCAGCCTCACACCCATCCATTCAGTGCCTTCCTGGAAAAGTCAAAGAAATCTACCCATGTTTGTGTGGACAGTTTGGTGCTGTCCCTGAACCTCTGATGGTATTTCTCAGGGGTCAGCCCAAACTTGGCAAGTCAAATGGCTTTCTGAAGTGGGTATGTGTTTTGATCCTTTATGTCTAATGTGAGAAGTGTGTCCCTCCCCAATGGTGGCACATAACTACACATAGCTGTACCCCATTGCCCTTCAGGAATCTCACGAGCCCTTAGTGCAACTTCATAAGCAGCTAGCCATTTATCTATGTCATCTCCCAACACAAAACTGGGCACCACATTTTTGGGTATACGAACCTTCTTTTCTCCAGCAGGTCCTGTCTGTATGCTGCCACCATTACTGCTGGATTCAGACTGCTTTGCCTTGAGATCCAGCTCCTTGAAACTCAGTTCATGAGCCAACAAAAGTTTCTTTTCAGCCAAGGCTCTCTCTGCCCTTTTTTCCTCCTGTTGAGCCTCAATTTTCAGTCTTGCCATTTGCAATTGGAACTCCCTCTACTCACTCCTTTCCTCTGCGGTCAGGCCTTGATCAGAGACACTGCTCCCTGGTCTGGAAGGGGGCACAATTGCAGTGGTAACATCACCCACTGATGGCAAAAAATCCTCTGAGGGGCCATCTTCTGGCTCCTCTTCCTCAGCGTCCTCCTCTAAATGGGCTTCTGCCCAGGCCGTCAGCACCACTTGAAAGTCCTCCTTTCTGGAGGCCCCTTGGGTGGGTACACTCATCTCCCTGCAGAACCCTTTTAGCTGTTTGACAGTATATGTCTCCAACAGGGCTAGGTCAAAATATCCTGCTTGAGACCCAGCCTGAGACATGTTGAGTGAGGATTTAGGTTTAGAAAATTGTCAGGAAAAATGAATTTGCAAAAAGAGATAATAATCAAGTTGACCTTCAACTGTGGGTAGGTAGTGAAATACTCAGCTACTGTATGTCACTGCACAAATACAAGTCCTATTCTCACCGCTGATTTCCAATGTTAGAAATGGTGTCTTTGGTTTGCAGTCAGGTTACCCCCTGTCCAAGCAAGGACCCTCCCTCTTGTCAGGGTAAGTCACACACAATCCAAATTATCCTGTGCCCACCCTCTGGTAGCTTGGCACTGAGTAGTCAGGCTTAATTTAGAAGGCAATGTGTAAAGTATTTGTGCAATAACTCATACAATAAGACAATATAGCACCACAACAATACACCACACAGTGTTTAGGAAAATATATAATATTTATCTGGATATTTGCAGGTCAAAATAATAAAAGATGCAATAGGAAAATGTAAAGATATCACTGGACAGTGGCCGCGAATGACGGAAGCACCGCCAACAGGCTGGCGGTGCTTCCCTGCACATTCTGACCGCGGCGGTAAAGCCGCGGTCAGAAAACCGGGTCCGGCGGTTTCCCGCCAGATTTCCCCCGGCTGGGCGAATCCGCCAGGGCAGCGCGGCCCAGGGGATTCTGACCCCCTTCCCGCCAGCCTGTTTCTGGCGGTTTACACCGCCAGGAAGAGGCTGGCGGGAACGGGTGTCCTGGGGCCCCCTAACAGGGCCCCAGCCTGCTTTTCACTGTCTGCATAGCAGACAGTGAAAAGCGCGACGGGTGCAACTGCACCCGTCGCACACCTACAACACCGCCGGCTCCATTCGGAGCCGGCTTCAATGTTGCAGGCCCCCTTCCCGCTGGGCCGGCGGGCGCTAACATTGTTAGCGCCCGCTGGCCCAGCGGGAAGGTCGGAGTGCCGCTAGCGGTCTTTTGACCGCGGAGCGGTCAAATGGCGGTTCCCGCCAGGCGGGCGGCGACCGCCGCCTGCTGGGGTCAGAATGACCCCCAAAGTGTCTTAAGTCTTGGTTCGGCGAGTGGTGAATTTTTCACCGCACAGGGAGTCCAGTTGCAAGAAATAAGTCATTTTGGTCCTGAGACTTCAGAAAACAGGAGACAAGCTCTATCCAAGCCCTTGGAGAGCACATCTGCAGCAAAGCAAGAGAGCAGCAAGACAGCAGGGAAACAGGAAGGCAGCAGTCTTCTGTAGAAAGCAGTCAGGTGAGTCCTTTAGGCAGCCAGGCAGTGCTTCTTGTCAGGGTGCAGATTCTGGTTCAGGTTTCTTCTCCGGGAAGTGTCTGAGGTGGTAGGGCAGAGGCCCTGTTTTATACCCAAATGTACCTTTGAAGTGAGGGAGACTTCAAAGAGTGGCTTAGAAGTGCACCAGGTCCCCTTTCAGTTCAATCCTGTCTGCAAGGGTCCTAGTAAGGGGTGTGGCAGTCCTTTGTGTGAGAGTAGGCCCTCTACCCTCCCAGCCCAGGAAGACCCATACAAAATGCAGATGTATGCAAGTGAGGCTGAGTACCCTGTGTCTGGGGTGTGTCTGAGTGAATGCACAAGGAGCTGTCAACTAAACCCAGCCAGACGTGGACTGTAAGGCACAGAAAGATTTAAGTGCAGAGAAATGCTCACTTTCTAAAAGGGGCATTTCTAAAATAGTAATATTAAATCCAACTTCACCAGTCAGCAGGATTTTGTATTTCCATTCTGGCCATACTAAATATGACCTTCCTACTCCTTTCAAATCAGCAGCTAGCACTTCAACAATGTATGAGGGCAGCCCCAATGTTAGCCTATGAAGGGAGCAGGCCTCACAGTAGTGTAAAAACGAATTTAGGAGTTTTACACTACCAGGACATGTAAACTACACAGGTACATCTCCTGCCTTTTACCCACACAGCACCCTGCTCTAGGGGTTCCCTAGGGCACACATTAGGGGGTGACTTATATGTAGACAAAGGGGAGTTTTAGGCTTGGCAAGTACTTTTAAATGCCAAGTCGAAGTGACAGAGAAACTGCACACACAAGCCTTGCAATGGCAGGCCTGAGACAAGGTAAAGGGGCTACTAAAGTGGGTGGCACAACCAGTGCTGCAGGCCCACCAGTAGCATTTAATCTACAGGCCCTCGGCACATACGGTGCACTCTACTAGGGACTTATAAGTAAATCAAATAGTCCAGTTTGGTGTGATCCAAATTTACCATGTTTAAAGGGAGAGAGCAAATGCACTTTAGCACTGGTTAGCAGTGGTAAAGTGCGCAGAGTCTAAAACCCAGCAAAAACAGTGTCAAAAAAGTGGAGGGAGGCAGGCAATAAGTTAGGGGTGACCACCCTAAGTCTGTCAGGAATAACAATATATATATGTGTAACATAATTCCCACAGACAAAATGTTTTTTGTTTTGCCAATAAACTTGGTGCTATTCGATGAACCTTCTTGAAAAATGTGAAACTTGTATGCTAATTCGTTCAGCTGTTGTCTTCAAAGGTTGGGGTGACTCATCAAGCAGGGGCTGAGAAAAGGGGGAAAAACAAAATGTGTTTTCCCCATGCAATTTCCCAAAGGGACTTCGAACACGACTACAGCCCGAACCACTAAACAGAATCACACCAAATTTGGCAGAAAGGTAGCTATTGGTCCAGAAAGATCTCATTTTGCTATTTGGTGTAAATCCAATCAGTAGTTTTTTAGATATTTGAAGAAAAAAAATATAGATATCTAGGGAGGCTGATTCTCCGTGGACCTAACAGATCTCATTCCGAGATCTGTTTGGCTGTCAATACTTTTACCAGAAGTATTGACAGTCATTTTTGGACTCAGACTCAGAGTCCCAAAACAAAAAGTTTAAAAAAAAGAAGTGTATTAATAACCTGACTCCCTAAGCCTAGAGGTGAATCCCCCAGGGTCTCATCTGGTGCCAAAAACATTGATTTTAAAGATTTTTGTGATGATGTTCATGAAGGGTCCTTCCTGCACAAAAACAATCTCCCCCTCAACACAGCCACCCTTGCACTATGGTGCAAGAGTTGCTGCGTTCACGCACGGCAGCAAGTTTAGCGCCAGTGCAGGGGGGATTCACGGGGTGCGCCGTATTCTAGCAAATATGGATCATCCCTGTGTTTTAAATATGACTGTGTCTGTCGCTGCCAAATTTGGTTCAGCACACCAACCTTTTCTATTAAACCCGGCCTCTAATTGTTGCCCTAAGGTATCTATAATTCAGGGTCTCGCAATGAACTGTTACTTATCTCACACATTACATCAATAATATCTTGTATGGCATTGTTCATAATATAACTGCAAAATTTCCAATAACATTATAGATAACAAAACTATGCATGACAGGGGCATGAGATGACCAGCAGGAGAAAAAGCTCCCTCTGGACCACTGGACTCCCGCTGGAGTTCTGCAGTACCAACCATTCAGATAGATGTCACTTTTCTACTTTTTAACACCTTCAAGCCCAATCTGATCACCACATTTTAAAAGCAAATTTCTCTAAAGCAGATGAACTGATTTACACCAAAAGGCAAAACTAATTATTTTTGAGTGAAGTTCTATCTTTTTGGCAAGTTTCATGTAATTCTACCAAGCATTTTTTTTTTTTTTGCATCTGTAAGCAAAGTCTAAGTTGTTATTTAGCATGAGAAATCAACGTTTTGTAACCCTCCTTTTCATTGGGCCCTACTTGACGGATTAGTGGAAAATTTACAGGAAGGAACTGAGGTGGCCAAACTTTTTTTGGGTGGGAATCTTCCTGCAAATTCAACAAACGGTGCCAAAGTAATTAGGAAAAAAACGCTTCTTCTTTAGAAACTCTTACCAACTAAAAATATGTACTGGTTATTTATGGGATACATGTTGCATATTGATCTGGCCTTGTTTTGTTGACGTCACCAGCACCCAGACACAGCAAGTTAGGTCTATTACGTAATTGTTACCAGTTTCACAACATTCTTAGCTTGAAAAATGTGTTTTCTTATACAGTTAACAATGGGCTCTAATTGGAATTGAAAGTATAATTATGAAGTTGTGTTTACCTTAAAAAAAACATTGAACAAAGGTAAGTGCCAGTGGATTGATGGGATTCGTGGGCTGCACTGTTTACCACATAATTACAGATTACAAGATTTGCCACCTATTTTAACACACAATTTTCACGATTTGCACATTTCGCAAAAACATGGAGTTTCTAGATCAAATGAAAGACAATTATTCTACTCCAAAATATGTCGCAAAAATTAAATAACAATGAATGAAAATGGTCCTTTGGCCCTGATGATAGTAAAGTCGTACAGATTGTATTTCTGTCTAGCTCTCTTAAAGAGAAAGAGAGAGAAGGATAGATTGATCGATAATTAGGTAGACCGACAGAAAGATAGATTGTGAAGTTTTGGTTCTGACGAATTTCGTTGTTCATAACAAGAACATATTTTTGAATTGTTAAAGCTCCGATACTTCATTTTCCATTTTGTTGCCTTGAACTCCTCGAAGTGCATATTTAGAGACAAGCTTATATGCTTGGAAATGTAGCGACACGTCAATGATTTGGCACATGTATTGTGTGCTACGTGAGTCATCCTCCCATGCAAGAGAAAGTGCGAAATAAAAGCAGCTATACAAAATGACAAAGAATCACAAATGTGCCAGGGTCATGATTAAATCTATAAATAGACGTGCCTTTCCTAATGCTGTAGCTCAGACTCCCACATACAGCGTGTGACGGATTGCTGTTATTCTTCAAAGTAATAGCTGCCAACAAGAATTGGGCAAAAACAAACAGTTGAAAAATATCATTTCTGGTTTTTCCGACAAAGATAAACAGATTCTGTGCCAAAACACAGTTAAACGTCTCTGCAATCATGTCAACAGTTTTTCGAGATTTGGGAAAAATTTTAAATATGTAAGTGGTCTGCTTGGTATCTACTACTAAGAACGTTTGCCTATTTCCCAGAGTTATCCTTTGTTTCACAAATCTATAGGTTTGCCCGGTTTCACTATGGTATCCCTGCATTCATGCTTTTTGTTTAAAGTGACTATACCATTCATCCTCTTGAACTTGCTTAAGTCCAAATTCTAAAATTATAACACTAAATTGTGCAGCGTAATTGCACACAGTTCCCCCTGTTTGGGAATAAAAAGGTTAAATAGAGTAAAAATGGAGTGGGGTAAAATGTGCTTAAGGAACCACCATGAGGTATACTAAAGAAGGCAATAAAAGAATTACGGCCGGTGAGATTAGTTACAGTCTTCAGTAAGCGAAACCTATACGACACGTCCTGAACTGTGAATAACAAAATCTTTGTCTGACCAGGTCAACATTCAGATCTAGAAAAAAGGAAAAATTAAAGATCTGTAAAAAACACTCGAAATTCATGCATGCGCACAGAATTTGAGACTAGCCAAGTTTTAATTTGTGTAAAAAATGGTTTCTAATCCATCCGCCATATAAAGAAATTTGATTGCTACAAACAGGAAACAAGCATTTGCAATGCAGTGGGTTTCGCGTCTCCTCGAGTTAGAGCTATTAGCGTTGTATATTCCTAACTGGACTTTTCTTGCTACACAAACTGAAAATAAAAAGTAAAACAGTTGACATAAGCGAGCTGATTCAAAACGCCGCCCTGAGCGTGAAGGAGAGACACAAAAGGAAGAGAAGTTTGCTTGCAGTCAAAGTTATCGGCACAAGTGCAATTATCCATGTAACAGGGTCGATGGCCAACGCGGTAACAAAACTCCCCTAAGGAGGTACACAACGTAAAGCAGTCACCAACGAAAACAAACATTTTTGAAGGGCAAACCCATAAACGAGTGATAATGATGGGCGTGCGGTGGGCGTGGTTAAAAGCCCAGATACATACCACAACACATCGAAAAAAGCAGCGCTTGCACTACTATGTTCGCCGTATGAAGAAGACATTTGCACGAGCATAGGAGAATCACATACTAATCGAAGACAAAGCAGAAAGGCAGTATTTTCGTGCAGGAGACACTGGGAGCATCCCACTGCACTCAGCAACATTGTAGTCCACTTAGACCCACACACATCTCTTTCGTAATGCATTTGGCTCCATGTGTGTCCTCATCCGCATCCGAGCCATCCACTGGAGCATATCATCCTCTCATTCCTCAGAAAATCCAGCCTTTTGTCTACGGCCAGACACTCGCTGAATCCCTATTGTGTGCTGCTATGCAAAAATGGTACACTTAACTCACAGGAACTGTCTAATCAATGCATGATGCATTGCCTCCTAGTGCAAATATACATATGCCTCTCATTTTTCAATTTCCAAGTACAGAGTGAGCTAATCCATCCTCGATAGTGATCTGACGCACCTTTTTGTAAATTTTGGCTCTGGTATAATCGTAAAACAAATAGCGCCCTATTGGTATGTACCTTTTATTATTGTATGGACCTTTTATTATAGACTAGAAGTGAAAGAGCTTATATCAGCACAACAAATTTATATCACAGTGAAAACCAATTCAGCGCCACAAAAACAAGAGAGGATAGTGTCCGAACCATGAAGGTTTATCAACAGAATGATCAAAGTATTTGTTTAATCAGCCAATAGAGCTGTTTATCAGATAGGCATAGATATCAAAACGATGGATCAATTTCTGGTTATATATTATAGAAAGGAGTTTTGAAATCATAAAAAAGTACAGCGTACAAAATATAGGTAGAATAGGCTCCAAATTAAAACTCCCCTAAGCTAAATAAAGCATCAGAATAGAGTCCTATCCCTCCAGCAATGAAACTGTATCTCTGCACTTGGACTCTGTGCTTCGGAAATGCCCTTGCCAGAGCACAATGTAGGTGACTCGAAACACAGATTGGATTTTTAATGGCTCGCCCCCCCTGTGCCCTACACCCTGGGGATTTCGCGTTCTGGACACAAAGCTGTCACCTTGAGTCCTGCTCCAAGTTAGCATACATGTACACCTTGTATGTCAGTGTTAACCTTCAATAGCTTTCCTGAGAGTTTTTCTGAGTACAACTACAACATACTTAACCTATTTAGCTATATCACAGTGACTAGCAGTTCTTGAACGTGGGAGGTCAACAACTATTCTGGTTGATTTTCTTTTAACCTAGTGGACCGTTCGGAAACTGTCCAGAGCAAGAAACTACAATTCTGAATGGGATTTTCAGTTCTTTGTGAACAACCTGAAAAACAATTCATACATACATTTTTGAGTT
This sequence comes from Pleurodeles waltl, assembly GCF_031143425.1. Lineage (NCBI taxonomy): Eukaryota > Metazoa > Chordata > Amphibia > Caudata > Salamandridae > Pleurodeles > Pleurodeles waltl. Next base: position 739,094,038 of record NC_090436.1, read on the forward strand.
GACTGTTCACAGTAACAAACAGTTCGATTGTTTTTTGAGCGCTTAACATGGTTTCATTTTTGTTTAACAGGAAAAACGTTCCGCAGAGACTGGGAGACTACTGTACATGTAGCAGCAACTGCTTCTTATCCTCAGTCATTTTGAATCGGGACTTTGAAGGTGAAACATCAATCTCTTTTGTCTGTAATCTCTTCTGCATCCCCATCCTTACATTTTGGGAAAAAAATGAGTAAATTCATTAGAGTTCTTTGCAAAATGTTTGCTGTTTGAGCGAGGGAAGGTATTACTATTTGTTAATCATTTTTGTTTTTGTTTGTTTGTTGTGAGATGGCCTACTGTTTGGACTAGGGTGCCTGGTGGGATTAAGTGACCGATTTATATATTGTTGATATAGAAAATCCGTCGTAGCTTGATGGTCCGCCCACCTGATTTAAAGGCGAGTTTTGATTAAGGCAGAGACAGACCTGTATTTCGATCACCTAAGTTAGATGGGTGGAGTGATAGGTCAGTTTTCACTGCCCGTCACTGCAAAATCCTGGCAGTATGAAATAGTGAAAACTGCTAAATGCTTCCTTCGCCGTGGGAGAAGAGCATTTTCTTTTCTATTTTCAAAAAGAAAATTCTGTTTTGGGATTTTCTTTGTGGAAATAGAAAAAGTAAATTGTTTGTGCAGGACTCCATTATGTTGACGGAGCCCTGTACAAAAAGCAAAATGGATTGACCAGCACCACAGTGACTGTGTTTCTTGGCAATGGTTTATAGAGGACCACCAGCTCAGCAACCATTATACATCTAGTAGGTAGTCCTACCATGAGGCCAATGGAATAAATTCGCTCTGGCAAAACAATGGACTAGCCGCAATGTTTTAATTTCGCCCCAAAGGTTTTTTAAAGGATAATGACTGCACATTTGGGGGATTTGGAGGCCTTAGGTTACAATATAACATTTTTACAGATTCATTAATCATTTTACTGTGTTAATTTTTTAATGTTTTTGGACCTGGTCTGCCCCGCAGTAGCCCCTGAGTGTATTTTCACATCCTTACTGCTGCTGTGATTTAGTTTTTTTAAAATTATTTTTGGGGCTCTTGGATGACCTTTATTAAATGCAAAATGTAAGCTTTTTTTGCTTGCACGTACCTATTGCTGAGCAGGGTTGGGGTGGCTCCTGGAGTCCAGGACCATGTAGTCAAATATGTCCCTTTGTTCTCTTTTACCCTTTTCCCATGTTCATAATTTGTTTGTGTGTTTGCATATGTGTGACGTGTTTGATATTGTGTTTTTTTTTCTTCTTTTTCTTTAAGAGTACTTTGGAGGGGCAATTGATGTTACCTTGGGTTGTTTGTGGTAGGGAAATATTTTAAGTCTATTTATATTTCTTTTCTGACATTGTTGACTTGTGATTGGTAAAGGCCAATCCCATATGTTGGCCTACACACATTCTGAGAATACATAGAGAATACATATCTGCAATCCTTTACCTGAAAAGGTACAGCATTTGTTTTGGAGGGGGAAGTAATCCAGGCATGACAGAGCAACCGTGTTCTTTGTTCCTCATGTTTCTGTAGTAGTTAATGGATTTCATTACCTGCAGGTATACCATGAAGCTAGTCCTATTCATCTCCAAGGACTGACCAAGACTTCGAATTGTAACAAAAATCACAGCAGCCTATTTAGAGGAGAAAATGGTAAGGGGAAGTGAGAAAAACACTGGTGCCAAACTCGTCATTCTTCCTTCTGGCCTGCTATGGAAGCTTGTACGGAACAATATCAGATTTAGTAAAGAATCTTGTAACATCAGTATAATATAAAATAATTCTACCTACCTCAACTAACAGTATATCTAACTCAGTCCCTTCTTAAGTTTAAATGCAGTTCTGTCACAGAAATATAGAACAACAATCATTGCTATTGTTCTTTGGAATCCTTGATGTGTGGTGTTCATGCATGACTCTGCTAACTTACTGGAGAGTTCAATGCACAGGAGTCCAAACTAATTCATTGTTGAGAATCCAGGTTAATGATTATATGTACAATGGCAGTGATGAAAACAGGAGAAACACCAGGTGCAAGATGAGAGCAAACATGCCGCAAAATGTGCTAAAAATCGAGCTTGAAACTATGTAAACAAATATACACTGCCTTGAAAATTGTAATTGTTCATAGGTTTGATCTGAATCGTCAGCATAATGCAAAAAGCAGAAAGTCAGAGTTCCAACCTGATTCTCCTACCTCAAGATACTTGCTCTGCAATGATACTCCAACTGTCAACCAAGGACTGCTTTGGAAAGCAACAAAACTCTGACTCCATTCTCCCTTTAGACCATAAAATCCAAGATAGCTGTGGATTCTGAAGTTCCGCTACCTGGGAGATTCAAGTTAGTTTTGTTGTTGGTGCAGCGTTCATCCTTGTGCACGCTCCCTTTCCTGATTATCATATCTAGCACTCCAATTGTGATAAACTTTCAACAAATACCATTTAAATATGTTATTTCCTGTAACATTAACGTTCCTGACACCACTATCTTCTGTAATAATAACAGTTTCCTTCTTAGGTGGCCATGCCGCAGAGGCCACTGGAGCCAATATGTGTTAGTAATTGGCTGCCATTTTTTCTTTTCTCTCTATGTCACCATTTTTGCAGGCCATGTGGAGGTGGCCATGTTATACAGCCAGTTTGTGTGTGTCTGTGGTGGACATTTTGTCATTGTTCCAGCTGCCTCCTTATCTGATGACCATGTGGCAACCACCATTTTGTGCAGCTCTTGAGGGTGTGTGTGTGTATGTGTGTGTATGTATGGTGACCATTTTGCCTTTTTCTTCCCTGCCTTCTTTGTTGGGCATGTAGTAGATGAGCTAGCAACCAATGGTCTATGCCCCCAGTATGCCCCAAATTCCAGTCCTTTCACTCCAGGACAGAAACAGCAAGCAGCAGGCCAGCACAACAAAACAAAAGGCAGAGTGGCAGTCCCTCCTACGGCATCTAGCTCTTCTTTCTGTCAGAATGTCCTTAGTCGAGAAGTGTTCTAAAGTTGTCATCTCAAAGGTCCAATATTTATACTAATTTCTGCCTTTGAAATAGGCAAACTAAATAGGAAAGTCTTTGTAGTGCACAAGACCCTGCCTTTCCTGCCCTGGACCCAGGCACACTCCAGGGGGTTAGAGACTGCTTTGTGTAAGGACAGGCACAGCCCTATTCAGAAGCAAGTGTCAGCTCATCCAACCACTTTAGCCCAGGAAGACCCATCAGGATATATAGGGCACACCTCAGCTGCATTTGTGTGACTGTCTAGAGCGAATTCACAAACAACACAGTCATCCTGACCCATACATGCATTCCACAGCCAGGCAGAGGCACAGAAAGGTTAAGCAAGAAAATGCCCACTTTCTAAAAGTGGCATTTTGAAACTTACATTTTAAAAAACAACTTCATCAAGATGTATTTTTAAATTGTGAGTTCAGAGACCCCAGACTCCCAATCTCTATTTGCTCCCAATGGGAAATTACACTTGAAAGATATTTCAAGGCAATCCCAATGTTAACCTATGGGAGAGATGGGCCTTGCAATAGTTAAAACCGAATTTAGCAGTATTTCAGTATCAAGACATGTGAAACACACCAGTACAAGGCCTACCTTTTAAATACACTACACCCTGCCCATGGGGCTGTCTTGGGCATACCTTAGGGTTCACGTAGATGTAGTAAAATGGGTGGTTTGCGCCTGGCAAGTGGGTGCACTTGCCATGTCGAACTTGCAGTTAAAACTGCACACACAGACACTGCAGTGGCAGTTCTGAGACATGCTTATAGTGTTGCTCCTGTGGGTGGCACAATCAGTGCTGCAGGCTCACTAGTAGCATGTGATTTACAGGCCCTGGGCACACATAGTGCACTACACTAGGGACTTACTAGCAATGTAAATGTGCCAGTCGTGGATAAACCAATCACCAATACAATTTAGACAGAGAGCACCTGCACTTTAGCCCTGGTCAGCTGTGATAAATTGCCTAGAGTCCTAAAGCCAGCAAAAATAAAATTCAGCACAGGATCAAAAAAGCAGGAGGTCCGAAGCCAAAAAGACAGGGGGAACTCTGCAGAAAGGGCAATTTCCAACATGGACACATTAGCTCCATGATCTCCATCAAAGAAAAGAAGGAGCACTCCCCCATATTCTCTAAGACTCCTTTCCAGTAATTTTGATATCGATTAGAATGCAACAGCTACCCACCATGACAAATGAAGGAAAGTAAGATTTGTGAAAGCCTTGGATTGAGGAAGGTAACAATAAGCCAATGATTGTTAGTGTGGCGAGTGACTCAGGGAAAGTATAGCTCACCTCTGTTCAACATGTTAAGAGTCATGTAGTTCCATCAACATAGCCTGCTCCAATCTTTTCAAGAAGATCTCCATAACCTGCAGAAACCACCAATCGTACTACTGTCAGGGTCAGCTTGTCTTAGAGAAAGGCCAACACAAATGCCTAGCTCCATCTAAAGTTTTTCAGGCTTTGGAATAATAAGAAATCTCTCAACCGAAGTTTGGAACTCCTTTACACTCAGGCCACATGGGTAGCACATCACAAAATGTTTAATTTGCCCCAAAATGTTTGTTGTTGTGAGCTATGGGGACATTATGGGCCTCATTTATAACCTGCGGACATCCCATTCTTCCACGAGGGCAACAGAGTAAATAGTCTGTCTCCTTGGTGGAGGGACTGCCCATCAGATTTATGAATGACAGCCAAGATGCAGGTCATTTATAAGCTATTGCCAGAGACTGTCACAGAAGTTCCTGTCAATACATTTTGCTGTTTGGTACAGGCCTCTGTCCTCTCGCATTGTGAAGGGAGCAATGAGCAGTTTTTACTGCCCCTTACTGCTAGAGTTTTCCTACTGGTGACAGGCAGTGAAAACTGACCTCTAATTCAGGTTGACGGAACTGTAGGTAAGAATCTGAAAGTCTTTACTCCACAGGGTCGTTGAGGGGATGTAATTAACAGAGGAGATGGAGTAGTCTCTGCCGTAATTAAATCTATGGTCTACCCACATCTAAATCGGGTTTTGGGCCATTAACTTGGCTGTAAACATACTCCATTGTTGTTGCAAAGGAGTATGCTTACCGATACAATATAAATCAGGCCCTATGTATCAGGGGAAAGCTGACCTTTTTTCCACTGTTGCTCTGCCAGTGCTGCAAAATTAAGTGCTGCAATTGGTTGGTGATATCTATGAAGGAGAGTACTGTTCAATCTACTCACCTCACTTTGGGCATCTGGACCTGTTGTCAATCAACAGACAGACTGTAGGAGGCTGGCCTGGCTTATAGTGGGTACCTGATGGTACTTACACCTTGTGCCAGGTCCAGTTATCCCTTATTAGTAGATTAGTAGTGTTCCAGCAGATTAGGCTGATAGAGGTAGCTATAGCAGAGGAGCTTAGGCTGAACTAGGAGACATGAAAAGTTCCTACTATACCACTTATATCATACAGGTGCTATATCATAAGAAACATAATACTCCGGGTTACTAAAAATGAAGATACTTTATTTTAGTGACAATGTGCCGAAAATATCTCAGAGGATACACTCCCTTAGGAGGTAAATAAAATACACAAAATATATACAGAAACAAAAATCAGATAAGTAAAACAGTCAGAAAGTAGAGCAAACACTGTAGAATACAATAGGATGCAATAGGCCTAGGGGCAACACAAACCATATACTAAGAAACTGGAATGCGAACCACAAATGGACCCCTAGGTTAGTGTAGTGTGTAGAGGGTCACTTGGAGTGTAAGAAAACACTAAGGGTGTCCAAGATACCCCAATCCAAGTCCCTGGAAGGTAGGAGTAAAGTACAACTATTTCCCCAGAAACACACTAAACCTGTGATAGTGGATTTTGCAAAGACCACAACAGACTGCAAAGCACTGAAGACGGATTCCTGGACCTGAGGACCTGCAAAGGAAGGGGACCAAGTCCAAGAGTCATGAAAGTGTCTGGGGGGGGCAGGAGCCCACTAAACCACGGATGAAGGTGCAAAATGGCTGCCTGTGGATGGAAGAAGCTGAAGATTCTGCAACAATGAAAGGTGCAAGGAACTTCTCCTTTGTGCAGAAGATGTCCTATGGAGTGCTGGAGGATGCAGAGTTGTTTCCTTGGCAAAATACTGCAAACAAGCCTTGCTAGCTGCAAGAGTTATGAATAAAGAAAAAAGGTGCTGCCCGAGCCCCAGGAAGGACCAGGATGTCACCATTTAGTAGAGGAGACAGAGGGGGCCCTCAGCAATGGAGAGATTCCAGGCACAAGGAGGTACCACCCACAGAAGTCCTTGAACACAGGTTCAAGAAGGCTGAGCATGGTGGTCATCTCAACACTACAAAAGAGGGTCCCACGAAGCTGGAGGTCAACTCAGGGAGTTAAGCAATGCAGGACCAAGTGCTGGGGACCTGCACAAAGGATTCCTTGGAAATGTGCACAGAAGCCCTAGCAGCTGCAGTTCACGCGGTGCACAGGATTACTGTCTGGAGAGAGGAGGCAAGGACTTACCTCCTCCAAATTTGGACAGTTGGACCACTGGACAGTCTATGGTCACTTGGGTCCATCACCTGTGTTCCAGGGGCCACGCTCGTCAGGATGAGAGGGGTCCCGGAGTACCAGTGAAGCTGAAGTTTGGTGCCTGCTGGAGCAGGGGGAAGATTCTGTCAACCCACGGGAGATTTCTTTGTGGCTTCTAGTGCAGGATGAAGGCAGGCAGCCCCCAAAGCATGAACCACCAGGAAACAGCTGAGAAAGCCATCAGGATTAGGCACTACAATGTTGCTGGCAGTCTTCTTGCTACTTTTTTGCAGTCGATTCTTGGCAGAAGTCGAAGAGAGAGGTGCAGAGGAACTCTGGTGAATTCTTGCAAGTCGTTATCTGAGGAAAAGCCCACTGGAGAGACCCTAAATAGCCCTCAGAGGAGGATTGGCCACCTAGTTAGGTAAGCACCTATCAGGAAGGGTCTCTGCTGTCACTTGCTGGCACTGGCCACTCAGAGGCCTCTAGAGTGCCCTCACACCTCTGGATCCAAGATGGCAGAGGTCTGGGACATACTGGAGGAGCTCTGGGCACCACCCCTGGGGTGGTGATGGACAGGGGAGTGGTCACTCCCCTTTCCTTTGTCCAGTTTCATGCCAGAGCAGGGCCAGTGCAGACTGGCTTATGCAAGGAGGGCACCATCTGTGCCCTTCAAAGCATTTCCAGAGGCTGGGGGAGGCTACTCCTCCACAGTCCTTAACACCTATTTTCAAAGGGAGAGGGTGTAACACCCTCTCTCAGATGAAATCCATTGTTCTGCCTTTCTGGGATTGAGCTGCCCAGACCCCAGGAGGGCAGAACCCTGTCTGCGGGTTGGCAGCAGCAGTAGCTGCAGAGAAAACCCCAGACAGCTGGTTTGGCAGTACCCGGAGTCCATAGTGGAGCCCCGGGATGTATGGGATTGGCACCCAATATCACATTTGGCATGGGGGGATAATTCCATGCTCTTAGACATGTTACATGGCCATATTCGGAGTTACCATTGTGAAGCTACATATAGGTATTGACCTATATGTAGTGCACGCGTGTAATGGTGTTCCCGTACTCACAAAGTCCGGGGAAATTGCCCTGAACTATGTGGGGGCACCTCTGCTAGTGCAAGGGTGCCCTCACACTTGATAACTTTGCACCTAACCTTCAGCAAGTGAGGGTTAGACATATAGGTGACTTATAAGTTACTTAAGTGCTTTGTAAAATGGCTGTGAAATAACGTGTGTGTTATTTCACTCAGGCTGCAGTGGCAGTCCTGTGTAAAATTTGTCTGAGCTTCCTATGGGTGGCAAAAGAAATGCTGCAGCCCTTAGGGATCTCCTGGAACCCAAATACCCTGGGTACCTAGCTACCATATACTAGGGAATTATAAGGGTGCTCCAGTGTGCCAATTAGAATTGGTGAAAAATGGTCACTATCCTATACTGATAATTTTAAAGGCAGAGAGAGTATAAGCACTGAAGTTCTGGTTAGCAGAGCCTTAGTGACATTGTTAGTCACTACACAGGTACACACATTCAGGCCACAAACCATGAGCAATGGGGTCCTGGCTAGTTGGATCCCAGTGAGACAGGCAAATACAAACTTACATACATGTAAAAATGGGGGTAACATGCCAGCAAAATGGTACTTTCCTACACAGACTACAAGTGATTCACTGCACACTAGATCTCCTTCAAGGGAGTAAAGCAACGGCTACCTTCTAGATTACTGCTGATGATGGTTTACGGAGTATTCAGCAGCATGCAATAAGAATCACAGCCACCAATATCTTGGCAGCCCTGATTCTTGACTGCAAAATCTATGAATTACTTCAACCAGAGGTCTGATCACTGGAGTCCTTGCCAATGACAATGGCAGTAATATTGTCAAAGCCATGACTGACAGAGGAAAGTTAAAAGTTTTTTGTTTACCACATTGCAGAAACCTAATTGTGCAGGACTTCAACAAAATGTATCACACAGTGCAATTTGTGAATCAAGCCCTTAATGATTGGGTGATCAATCTGGAACAATGTTTGCCTTCCATATATTATTAGGATAGCTATGTCACTTGATTGTCCTTATGCTAACTCAAATCCATAATCTCTAAGTACTTCTGAGACCTCTCTTTAACTATGCTAAATTAATATCAAATTTCTTTAAATGTTCTTGTTGAAAAGATGGATCTATTTTGGAATAAATCTTAAAGTACAATTCCCAACAGCTAGAAGTATCAAAACCAATCTACATGTATAGGAAACAAGGGGATACACAGAGGCCTATCCTTGTACACTGGAGAATGGTCTGTTGATAAGGGAAATGCAGGCAAATTGCTCAAGTGGCTAGCTGTTATTAAGTGGTTGTGGTCTGGACATGTTAAACGACAAACACAGCTACATATTTTCATTGTTTGACTGATCAGCAGGGTACATGTAGCTAGTTGGCTGTGTGGTTGTCCGGCCTCTGGGATCAATAGGAGATCAATAGGGGATCAACAGGAGACTGGCTGCTAATGGTATGCTACTACTCCATCCTATTCTCCAACCTCTGACAGTGACTTCTTTAGAACCATGCCTAACTTGACTCTCCAGTATTGTCATTTTCTTTTTATATCCCACAAACCTTCTCTTATGCACAGAACCTCCATGGCACCCCTCCTCTGCACTCAGCTCTGCATCCAAGATGAAAAGACAGACAATGCCGGAAGAATGCAGATACATTGCCCAATTTTGTACAATACTATTTTTTTTATTATGCATTTTTTAAAACTATGCAAATCCTCCCCATTTTGCATTTGGTCCAGTCTTTGTAAATCATACTTAACTTGGGAGGCTGGGAGCTACCAATGAAAAAAGACCATTTGTAATCAGTCACTGAATTGTCATCTAACTTCCACAACACAAGTTATGTCACATCCTACTTCTGGACTTGATGAATTTTGTGTTTTTCTATCTCGCACCTTTCCATTGTCCCCCCTAACCAACCATTCATGAAGTCCTTCACTCTCTTCCTCCAGGTTGTGCCGTTTGTTGGACCATTCATTTCCACCATCAACAAAGGTCACATTTGGCAGGGTGAATGTTGTTAAAGATCCACCAATTATTACCAGAGGAGGAGGTTAGGATGCAAAAAATTGCAAAGGATAAGCAGTTAGAGTGCATTTAGTGTTTTATCCATGCCCTGTGCATTCCACTGAAATATCCTTCTTGTCATTATGCTTACTTTAGTGAGCAAATCTACACCATGGCCCTGAATCACAAAGGTAAACTTATACTTTTGAGTAAGTTGACATTTTTGTTTTTTGGTATTCACAAACCACAGGTTTATAATGAGTTTACAACTGTGGAGACTCCACAGTTGGGGGGGGGGGGGGGAGGAGGGGAGAACCCCACACATAAAACATTTGTCCTGTAACATTTCAATTAAAAATAATACATTTGATATAATTATTCATAATGATATGTAGAAATAAATAAAAGTTAATTCATTATATTTGAATAACGAAAGTTAAATATGAAATATGTTCATTTTTAGATGTGTTTAATATTAAATCAAAAGAATTTACATTGGAACTATCTCAAATAGTTTAATTTAATTTAATATTATTTCCTGTGGAGTTTTATTTTAGGTCCCTACCTCTATTTTTTCTGTAGGAAGGTGCTGCTTTAAAAAAGGGGTAAGGGAAATGTTACTTCCACAATAATAACAAAATGTTCAAAAGCAAGTTACAGACAAGAACAAGGTAGCTGCAGAAACAGATGGAAAATAAAAGGAATGCAGGGGGGTATGCAGGGTTATAAGGACGCCAGTGAATGAAGTTGGAAAAATGGATAATACAGAGGGTCATCATGTATACTAGTTGTTAAAATTAAGAAATAAGACAACTATGATACCAGAACCAGCTGAATAGCTGGTGTGAAGGCTACAGAGTACCTGTCGCCTTGAGGCATGACCGTGGTCATCCTTCCCTTTTTGGTTGTTTTTTAGTTGTCCTGAAAGAAGAAAAAATATAGAGGTCACTGATTAGTACTTTAAACATGATTTTGATGTCAACGGGCAGCCCATTTTTGCATCAGGGAGATGGAGTAAATTACTCCATCGCTCTGCTGGAGGTATTACTCACCAAATTGAGAAATGACTGCCAAGCAGGTAGTAATTTCTTAAATTATTGGCAGGAACCACTGTCACAGTGATTTTAATTAATGCTTTGTTAAGTTTGGTGCACATCTCTATCAACATGACAGAACCTTACAGTAATAAACTGCTTTTTCTTTTGCGTTTTTAAGAAGACAATCCAGAACAGGGATTTTGTTCTTCAAAATTGAAAAAATATGCTCCCCTCACCATGTGCACAGTTTTTGTTGCAAAGGAGTGAATAAATAAATACATCATATATATAGATAGATAGATAGATAGATAGATAGATAGATAGATAGATAGATAGATAGATAGATAGATAGATAGATAGATAGATAGATAGATAGATACTCCAGAATTGGCACACAAAGATTCTACATTTGGGCATTACCCTCTGACATTGGATAGCACTGAAATGCTTAGCTGTCAGGGACAGCTTTTATTCATTCTAGGTTGACTTGGATGGTATTTTACTAATCTGAAGCTGTAAGTAAATCTGTGCTGGAGTGGTAAAAAGCTTTTGTCATTTTTCAGCCCAGTGTGAATGGTGGTAGCTAATCCTGTGCTTAAAACTCTGCTAGAAAAACAGACATTTGAGATGAGTACTTTTAGACTGTCAGTGCTATTGTGCAGTGTTCCGAGCTGCTCTCCACCTTAAACTTTGGAACTACCCAGAGTTCCTTTATTCCTTTTTTGCATAGTTTATGCAACACTCTTTAAAACTATAAAACAAGCACACAAACACACACAACTGACAAGTGGTTGTACTAAAAAAATGACATGCTCTTGTTTAAAAAATGTGCAGTGTGCTTATATTATAGACATACATGATTTTGTACATTATATTGCATATACATACATACTGTATCTATATACGTATATCCAATGAACAAATCAAAGGTTGATCCTTGGTTATAGTTAGGAAAACAATATGTATTCTTTCTATACAAACCAAGTTTAAAATACACAAACTTTAGACTTTTTTTAGTTCTAGAAATTAAAGTCAAAATGTACTAACCACATTTAAATTTGTATAACTGTATTTTTTCCTAAGCTACAAAAGCAAGTTAAAATAGTGCAGACATGGACCAACCATGCAAACATTGATATGTTTCTGATGGTGTTTTACACTCTCTGCTTAAACCTGTGAATCCCTCTTTTGGGACTCTTATTGCAGCACTGTGTTTGAGCAATCATGCAAACTGTAATAAACATATTTTACTTGGTAGATAGCCTTCCACTATGTCATCTATGTTGGAAGAAACATGAGTCACTACCAAGAACAACTAAACTTATGCTTATACCTTTAATTCATAGTTTAAGCAACACCTTCAATTTGTTATAACTCATGTACCTCCATACACAGTGTATTCAAATCAATAGCTACACTACATAGAGTACGTACATTGTAGAGGTGAATTGTAGAGTGACATAGAGTGGATTGGCATGGAGTGCAGTGGCATAACTGGAGTGGCTTAAAGTGAAATGGTGTAGAGCGGAGTGGCACAGAGTGGGGCAGCATACAGTAGAGTAACGTATAGTAGGGTGGCAAAACGTGCAGTGGAATACAGCTAAGTGGTACACAGTGGAATGCCACATATTAAAGTGCCACACAGTGAAGTAGCATAGCATGGAATAGCAGAGAGTGGACTGGCAAACAGTCTAGTGGTGTGAAATGCAGTGTCATACAGTTGAGTGTGTTAGAATGGATTGGCATACAGTAGAATGGTGTAGAGGGGCATGCAGTGAAGTGGTATAGAGTGGAGTGTCATATAGTGGAGTGTTCTAGCATTGACTGGTATAGAGTGGAGTGAGGTATAGTGTAGTGGCATGTAGTGGAATAGCGTAGACTGGGGAGTCATGCACTGGAGTGGCACACAGTAGAATAGTATACACTGAGGTGGGGTAGGATGGATTGGCGTAGAGTGGTGTATGGCGGAGTGGCATACAGAAAGTAGTATGCAGTAGAGTGTCTTAGAGTGGAATAAGTACAGTGTAGTGTCGCGCAGTGGAACAGCATACACTGGCATGGTAAAGAGTAAAGTGGTGTACGATGTAGTAGCATAGAGTGGAGTGTTGTAGAGTGGAATACCATACAGTGGAGTGTTGTAAAGTGGAGCAGGGTACAGTGTACTGGGTAGACTGTAGTGGGTACACTGTAATAGTGTGCTGTGAAGTGGTATAGAGTGGTTGTTCTAGAGTGGAATGGTGTGCAGTGGAATAGCATAGAGTTTAGTGGTGTAGAGTTGAGTAGCTTAGAATAGAAAAGCATACAGTGAAGTAGCATACAGTGGAGTGGCGCAGAGCCAAATAACATTGAGTGTTACTTGAGTAACATGTAGTCAAGTAGAGTAGAGTGGCATATAGTGGAATAGCATACAGTACAGTAGCCTAGAATAGAGTGTTGTACAGTGGAATAGGGAAGAGTGGAGTAGGGTACAGTGGATTGACATAGAGTGGAGTGGCATACAGTGGATTGGTGTAGAATGGAGTGATGTATACTGGAGTACATAGAGTAAAGTGGTGTAGAGTGAGTGCCATAGAGTGGTCTAGCATAGAGCAGAGTTGAGTACAGTGGAATAGTATAGAGTATATTGTTGTATAGTGTAATAGCTTACACTGTAGTGGTGTGAACTGCTGTATTGTACAGTTGAGCAGCATACAGTGTTATAGCATCCAGTGGAATGGCATACAGTGCTGTGGCATACATTGGAGTGTGTTATAGAGTGGAGTGGCGTACCGTGAAAAAGTGTATATTAGGGTGGCATAGAGTGCAGTGGCATAGTGTGGAATAGCAGAGTGAAGTTCCATACATTGGAGTTCTATGAGTGGAATTATGTAGAATGTATTGCCATATAGTGTAGTGGTGTACAGTGGAGTGCTGAAGAATGGAGTGTCGTACAGTTGAGCAGCATACAGTGGAATAGCATACCATGGAGTGGTGTAGAGTGCAGTGACAAGCTCTGTAGTGACTTAGAGTGGAGTGGTGTACAGTGTTACGGCCTAGAGTAGAGTGGCATACAGTGGAGTGGCTTAAACTGGAGTGGCATACAGTGAAGTGTTGTAGAGTGGACTGGCATAGTGTGCAGTGAGTACAGTGTAGTGGGGTACATTGGAATGACCCAGAGTTGAGTGCCTACAGTATAGTGGCATAGAGTGGAGCGCTGTAGAGTGGAATTCTGCTGAGTGGAGTGTTGAAGAGTGGGTTAAAGTCCAAGTAAGTAGTAGGTTTTATTGTTGTTCTCTACCTATTGTGACTTTATTGAAATATTAATAGGTAGAAAAATTTATTTATAATTTTCTATATATTTTTACACCAATTTATGGAGAGCTGCACAATTCTTTTAAAAACAAAAAACGTAATTTTCATGTTTTTCAAGAAAGAAATACACAAACAAGACAAATTATCCAGTTAATGTGTCACAGACTGAGCACTTATAGCTATATATGGCATGTACAAAAATTTTGCAGTGATCAAAAAATAAGAAATTGCCTGAGGGGTATAGATGGGAGCCAGGAGAGAATGTTTGTAGACTCTAAAGTTAGTAGACAGTTGTGGTGGGGCTGCCAAATGTCCTTGGGCCTGGAGCTGGGGGGGCTGAAGTGCAGCGTATATTTCATTAGTGGTATCGCAATATATCATATCTTTCAACAATTCATCTTTGGTGGGAGAGCAATTGCGAATCAACATTCATCCAAGAGCAGAGCTATAGCACCAAAGCAACAGGAGCTGGGCGGGATAGGTTTTACATGACCTGGTAGTGACAACAAGGGGTGTGGTTATAAGCAGAGCTCCATCATAGTGGCAATCAGGGCCAAGATCTGGAGCCAGTATGATTGAAAGACATGGCAGTTCCAAGTGAGGTGTAGAAAATCTGTGATGGCAAATCTGTATTTCAGACAGTGATGTGATTGTATAGGGTGGATTTTCACTAGTCTGGGATGATGTAAACATGATGGAGGAATTTATAATGCCGAAATTTATATCTGTGGTTGGGTAAGATAAGCTTAAAAAAAACACGCCTTGTCAAGGAGTGGGTGGCCTAGATCACGTTCCTATGCTGCCTGGGCTCTCACTTCGCAGGGTTTCATGGTTAGCAAGTTTAATAGAGCCTAGAGACCAAGAATGTGGTGGATATGATCAAGGACAATGGGGGGAATTCCTTAGGTGCCACTGGGTAGGTGGAAACCTTGCTGTATAACACATTGTGTAAACACTGGAATATAAATTGGTTCATATGGGTGGAGACACCAGTGGTGGTACGTGCATCGTGTGTGATGACATGCCCATCTGCAAAAAGATCACCCATGGTTTGTAAGTCATATTTTTGCAGCATGTATTGCACCAGTCTTTTTTGAATTAATGGAAGCTAAGGGTTGTGACCTAAAATAAGAGCTGGGGAGTACAGGAGCCTGCCACCCAAGTACGTGCGCAATTTCGCTCAATCCCAGCCCACAGTTGAGAACGTGTGGCTATCAGAGGCGTCCCTTAGGAGGCCAGTGGCAATATAGTGGAGAGTGAGAGCTGACCACCCTGCTTCCTTTCCAGCTTCAGATAAGGTAGGTGAGCATCGAAATTATACTAATAATACTAGAAATGACACTGTGCAGCCATAAAATACAGATGTGAATCCAGCACCCCAAACCCTCCCATTTCATATGGAATTGTGAGGACTTTGCATTTAATTCTGCAATGTCAACTTGTCCATATCAGGTGAAGCAAGAGGCTCGGTAGTGTTGGATAAAGGCTATTATTCAGGTGATCAGTATATTTGTAAACAAGTATGGAAAATGAGGGAGGACCACCATCTTAATATTAGCTATGCACCCAGCCATGGACAGTGTCAATGTAATCCATTGTTCTATTTGTGTAGTAAGTCTGTCAATCGTTGGGACATAATTCACCATCTCCTTTTGTCTGTGTAGGGTGACACCAGGGTATTTCGTGGATTCCTCACATCAGGCCAGGGGGAATTCCAGTGTGCTTTGCATTTTTGTGTCCATGAGTGGAGAACGTTCCGATTTGTTCCAATTTATGGATAGGCCTGAGAGGTACCTAAATCAGATAACTTTACAGATAAGAGGAGCGAGGTTAATGGTAGGTTTGCAGACAAAAATAAAATATCAATGGCGTACATGGGAATCAAGATGGGTTCTTGGTGAAAAAGTAGGCCAAGCTGCAGGTATTTCTCTTGTAACTGCCTGAAAAGTGGGTCTAAATCAATTATAAAAAGTGAGGGTGATAAGGGGCAGCCCTGCCGAGTTCCCCTGTACACTGGGAATGGGTCAGTAATGAAATCATTGAATTGTAACTAGGCCAACAAGCTGGAGTACAATAACATGATCAGGTCAAGAAATCCTTGCGGAAGACCCAGTTTGACCAGGGTAATCTTCAGAAAAGGATAGTCCAGAGGTGAAGGGTGGTGAATCCATGGGGAACAAAGACAGGTTGCATTGATGAAATAATTTGTTTAATCAAAAGCACATGGTGATCACTTTGGCGAGGATCTTATTGTCATGGTTTAGAATTGAGAGTGGCCCTTAAGACGTGCAGAGATGAGCTGCCTTACTGGGCTTAGGCAGCAATGTTAATACAGACTCTCTATGAGTATGGGGCCCACTCTTAAGGGACTCAGTGTAGACCTTCAGAAGGTGGGGTGCAAGTATATGCTTGGAAGCCTTGTTAAAGCTGCCTATCAGACCATCTAGTCCCGGGGCCTTAGACCCATCTAATGCATCAGTCAATTGAATAATTTCCTCACTGGTGGTGTGTGTAGTCTGAAATTGTTTGCTAGGCATCCATCAACCAGAACATTGACCTCTGATAGGTATTCTGAGATCCTGAGGGTGTCCTCTACCGTGCATGTGGTATATACTGGGTACAGGAGATCACTGCATCAGAACAGCTCAGTGCAACGAAAGGGGTGGCAACTAAAATATAAAAAACTCTGATCTGAAACTGTTAAATTATTGGACAGATGTATCAGGGAGATGGCTACTCACAAAAGTCACAGTTTGTAAGGCAGAGTTCCGGATTTAGAACTCAGTGACAAGTTAATCCGTAAAAATGGTAATGGATATTCCCGTCCCCCAAATCTACATCCAATACTATCCTATGAGATTTAGATTTCAGCAGATGCAATATCTGTCACCGTTGTGACAGAGTAAGCCAATCACAGAGTTCTAAATCAGGCCCAGAGTTCTTCAGCTGTGGCTACTACAGCCCGAAATGTCCCATGTCCCTAAACATCATTGAACAGAAATTTTGGGAAATTAACCTACCAGTGTTAAATGGAGAATACTTCAATGTAGTGCTCAATGTAGCACTTACTAAAAGGTGCATATTTAGGCAGGCTTCAATGAAGAATATGAGATTAAAAATTGTCAATATGCTAAAGTAGCTTAATCTTACAGATATTGCTTGGAGGGAGCTTGGTACTCGTAAAGTATTCAATTATTATAGTAAGAAGCATGCCCCCCAGTCCTGCATCAACTATTCCTTACACATTAATACCCTTCTAAATCAAGTACAGGCTGTGCTCCATCATCTGCCCTCAATCTCAGGCCATAGGGAAGTCACTCTATTAATTGCTTTTCTGATACATAGACCAAAATGGCTGGACTAAAACCTAGTTATTGGATCAATGGATACTACATGATTTATCTACCCAGACCCAATTTTACTTTAAAGAAAGTCTCGGCTCTGCTGGCTAGGTTGTGCTTTAGGACAGCTATAAGGCATACAGGTGGGGAATTTTAGTAAAAGTGGCTATAGTAAATTCTCAGGAAGTAGGCATGGAAAAAGATAAACTGCTATGAACTTTGGCCATAAAAACTAGAACATTACAAGAAAAAGGTCCCCTCCCCTAATGGCACCCCTGACCAATTAATCAGTAAGGTTGAGCAGGTGAAAAATGGTTCTAAAGCATATCTCTATAAGAAATCCTTATATAAATAGAAAGTTAGTAAATTGCAGCACTTTTACAATGGGGAAGACTGTGGGAAACTCCTGGCATGGAAAACAAGATGTGATATTGACAGGAACCACATTAATGTAAAGGACACGCAGTAACAACAGTAAAGCTCTCCACACCTGGTCAGCAGTCTGAGATGGGTGTATCAGGAAGACTAAAAGCCTGGCCGCAATAACATCAAGATGTGGCTCTCTGGGAAAGAACTACCCTATCTCACAGAGAGTCAAATCAAAGAGATGATACAAGAGATCACAAAAGAGGAGATTGTTCTCCAGCTTAAATCTCGAAACAATGGAAAAGAGGCAGGGTCTGATCCGATACCTGCAGACTATTATAAATCACTCAATCAAGTCCTTGCCCTGATGATGTGTGCTGTGTTCAATCAAATTTTTCTCCATGGTCAACAGCCTCCAGCCTCCTGGGCAGCAACAACAGTTGTAATGATATTAAAAGCAGGCAAACCACCAACTTGTGCAGACTCATATAGGGCCACATATTTGCTAAATAATGATTATAACATTTTTGCAAAAACAGTGGCAGGCTGAATGGCTAACCAGATACAGAAGTTAATACATTTAGATCGAAAGTGGTTTATTCAAAGTAGGCAATTGAATTAATTAACTCACCTTTTAATTTGAGCCATAGATATGGCCTCAACATTTGATTACTCATTAACAATTGCCACCTTAAATGCAGTCAAAGTGTAAATTGGTCCCACTTATGGGAGGTGCTTAGATGTTTGAAATTCCCTGAAGCAATGATTTTAGCAATTTAAAAGCTGTTTCATTCTCCAATGACCAGAGTTCTAGGCAACAGAGAGATATCTCGACCAATCACTATAGAGAGTGGGACCCATCAGGGCTGCCCTCTGTCTCCACTGCTGTTTGCACTCTATATTGATTAAGTTGTGCAGGCAAACTGATTAGATTCCTCTATCCCCCCATCACAGCACATATCCTTTCAATAAAATTGACTCTTTGTGCGGACGATATTCTTGTCTATATCAAAAATCCACATATTACAATTCTGAGGCTTTATGTTTTAGCCCAGGAGTTTGGCCAACTATCAGGATACCAAATAAATCAGGCTAAAGCTGAGGTCATGTTGTGGCCTAAAGGTGACTGTTTACTCTACTTAAAGCACCAAATAAGATATCTAGGGGTCACAATAACCGAGAAGCTGGATGAAATGCTCCCATTAATATAACAAGAGCGGTCAAGAAAGTCAATCTATTTTTAAGGAAGTGGAAGAACCTCCCCTTAAACATATATCTGAGACTGAATTTGATGAAAATGATGATTCTACCCAAATTGACCCTTTATTGAACTGTATACCATAAACATGTCCCAACAAACCGATCACTAGATTGCAGGGAGGAGTGAGCTCCTTTATTTGAGGGAACAAGATGCATACACTGCCTGGAAAAAGCTCAGGAATAAGTTAAAGTATGGCGCCTTGACCTTGCCAGATTTTCAAATATATGCATAAGCCATTAATTTCAATAATTTCTATATGCTAGGTATATCTTAGGAGCAATCCACTATTGGGAATCTCTTTTCAGCTATGCTAGAAGAGCATGGTCAGGATACTTTCCTTCTGAAATTCAGGAGCCCTAGGTTTTTGAAAAAAAATAAAGATTAAAGACACTCATATTTGCTCTCAGAGTATGGTGTATTTTGAGGAAGTACTTCAGTACACCCTGTTATTCCAAATTGGCCCAATTTGAGATTCCCCCAGCACACCTGAATGCATGAAAGACAGTCTCTCCATTCCTCCTAGAGAGGCTGGATTTTGAACCTGGGGAGATGTTAGAACAGGATCGCAATTATTTTCGTGGCAGGAGGCACTGAAAAGAACAATGGCTATGCTTTCAAGGTTTAGTACCTACAAATTGCTTCTTGGTGGTCATTCCAAGTACGGGAAAAGCAGAAGAGTGAGGCAGTTGAGGAGAAGATGGTCTATAATCCAACCTATTGGAAAGAAGTCTCACTTTAGCATTGGAAGATAACTGATGCTCAGAAAGCTAAAGCCAAACAGCCATGCCTCACATGGGTAGATACGGTTCCATTCCCACTCCTTAATTACCTGTGATTAAAATATTTTAGATGGTTATAAGAAAAGTAAAACCAACCTCTCTACTTTGAGTCCACTTCTTTACCCTGCATGGAGTCTACTGGTCACAAAAAAAAATGGCTAAAGTTACTAAACAGGTGCATGCATGTCCAAGGTGTGCCTTAGATGGGGTGGATGACAGACCTCATTTTAGCTCCTGCCCTAATCTTGCATTATTCTGGCAGGATGTTAGCACATTTCTATCTGGGGATCGCATACAGCAGTGCAGCTTACTGGCACCTTAATAATTTTTGCCGATGAACCTATGCCTAGGTGGAGAGTAAACAGAACTGAGGAGCAGCTGCTCTTCTACCTGATTATTTTTGGTCACATAAACATATGTAAAAAGTGGATATCCACAAAAGCGCCATGTGGGGTGCTGTGGACTAAAGGAAGTGATACAGGTTTCTCAGCTGTATGTGGAAGCTGATCGAACAAGAGCAAAAACATTTTGGGCAAACCTTCTAACTCAGAAACAGGGCATTATCCAATGATTACACAAACTGTGCACTGAGGCCGGTAACATTAGTTAAGTAATACATATGTCAGTGTGGTGGGGCTTATCCAGTAAGACTATACTATATAGCCAGTAGGCTATATGGTTGACTTTGAAATGAGGAAAAAGAAAGAGGTGGAGCAGCCAGAGAACGCATCCCTGTGCAAGGATGCTTCTTGAATGTGATGGCATCAGCAGGTGTGGTGAAAATCTGAGACTGTCCATTGTCTTTACCACATTAACACATAGACAAGTCAGGTAGAGCATACTGTATTTGAATCCCTGTTTCTGCAAGGTGTTCTTAATGTGAGTGAACTTGCATATCACCTCCTGTACACCGATGGTGAAATCAGGGAACAGGGAAATGGAGTCTTGATTTTGTAAGGGGCCTCGTTCACCAGCCAGGAGCAACACTGTGTCTCTATCCCTGTAGTTTCATAAGCGGGTTCTAATTGGACAAGGTGGTACTTCAGGCAGAGGTCGTGGGCCAAGTGACCTCTGAGCTCTCTCCACGATGAATGTGTCTGTGACGTCTTGCCTGGTAAAATGTTTGGTAAGGAGGTGTTCGGCAAAAGTGTTGGAACGGCCCATGTTTGGAGATTCTGGAACACCATAATTCGAGGATTATTAAAGCTGGACCTCACTTTGAGGTCTTTGTTACTAGCCACTGTCAATTTAAGCAGTTTTTCCACCTTCCCCAGACATTTTGTTACGTTGGTGGCCTCTTCTTCCATCTTGAAAATCCAGTGCCCGCACCACCCAGCCTGACTGAATGACGATGTAAGCGTTCGCCCATGCAATCCAGTCTACTTGTAAGAGTGTCGAAGCAGGCATCAATGGATTTAATTTTGGCTCGGAGTTCCACCGTAATGGCCGCAGCACCATTGAGCGGCACCATTGCACTTTCTTTAGGTGGGGACGCCTCAGAGTCCGATGGCGAATGTTGGCATTGTGTGATCCTCTGATGCTCAAAGGAGAGCTTTTTCTGTTTTGGACCACTGCGCCCCATGTTGAAGGCAGATTGAATGATAGGTTAGACACCGTATGCAAAGGAGAAGCTTTGGTCGTAAGTCACCCAGCCACTGAAGGTAAAAATAATGTGGCCGGGAATAGTGTGTTGTAGATTCAGGGCCCGGAGTCCAAGCACAATGGAGTGGCAGCAAAGGGGTACAGTAAGGAACACAGGGTTTCACAGGAAATGGGATTGTCCTTGAAGTGGGAAAGAGCTTTATTGACAAAGGGAAATGTCCACCAAGGGTCCCCAGAGCTCACTATGTGGTAGATGGGTCTTGGGTTGCCTTCTATGAGTGCCAGGTAGGAGGAGAGTCAAAGACAAGAGTTGGGGCAGGCTCCAGTGGTCTGTAATCATGAGGGGCTGTGTGGTGTCTCAACCTGACCTAGGGAGTGCTGGTATGAAGAGGAGGGCTGGCTCTTCTACAGGCAGGAGGTGGAGTGCTGAACTCACCCCTTTCCAATGGAGGTCCTATGGGAGCATTATAATCCGATGAGAGGGCTGTACAGCTCTGGGGCGCTGTTAGAGGGTCAGGTAGAGGCAGGCCAGGGCAGTTCCAGCATTCAGAGTACATGAAGGACTGGGTCCACAACTCCCCAGTGTCAGCCTTGAGCCCTATTTGTAAGGATGACATCTTCCACTGTAGCGGAAAACGTGCTAAGCTTGTAATGGTGGATGAGGGGACTCGGGAACCATCAGGGCATCAAAATGGCTCGAAGATATTAATGGTGAAAAATCGGGGGAATTTGTATCTCCTTATAAGTACAGAGTGGCTACTGCTGCCACTCTGATATATATATATATATATATATATATATATATATATATATATATATATATATATATATGTACATATATATGTACACATACACACAAACACACACATATATATATATATATATATATATATATATATATATATATATATATATATATATATATGTGTGATGCAATCAGTCAGATAAAGTGTTGGCGGGACACCCAACGGCCGGTGCCAATGACAGAGGAGACCACCTTCGGTGTAATTTTATATCAAAGAAGAAATTCACAGCACTCCAAAAGGTCACAATGCAGAATCCTTATTCAAAAACCTCAGCAACCACCAACACATTCCAACTCCTTAAGACCCTTGCCCACTATTAGTGAGTCCCTCTACTATTTCCCTTAAATACGAAAGTTTGTCCTGCTGATTAGGAGGCATTCTGGATGTCGTAGTACAAATAAAACAATGATGCTGTGAAGTCTCTCATTTATAACAGAAATCATGATGGATATGCTGTATAACAAAAAAGAACATATATGAATGTTACTAAGCAGTTCTCAAAAGTAGTTGTTTTAATGTTATATTACATATGTTTATTTATAGTTATATATGCCAAATACTACGTATATTGGTTATTCAATGCAATCCTCCTAAAATAAATTCATATGTGATGATGCCTTATCACTAATCACTATACCACTGAGAAGAGTCCATCATGATTTCTGTTATATTTGGGAGACTATTGTAAGAGAAATAGTATAGGGACTCACTAAACGTGACCAAGACTCTTAAGGAGTTGAAACGGGTTGGTGGTTCTTGAGGTAGTAGTTGTGATTTACTTTATTTCGGAAAAAAAACAAAAAAGCACACATAGATATATAAAAATGTACTTTTGTAAAACAGTCCATATAAAATACACATATGATTTTACTAATTTAGGACAAAAGAAGAATATATTATTTGAAACTACTTAGATTGAAGACTTTAAATATGTATACAAATAAAAGGAGAGAATGTACATTTATAAACAATGCTAATCTAATAGATCGTCAGCTGCCCAAGACAGCATACACAAAACCATATTAATTACCTAGAAAGGTGCCATGACATCTGTTCCATTTTATCATGCATGAGGACCTGACATTCTACCTTAATATATATAGGGGAAGGGGACTAACCCCATCCAGAAAATGATATTTGGAGCTACTTAGAGTAAAATCTTAAAGTGCATATGCAAAGAATAGACCATGGACACGTTTAATGATAACAGAGCTCAAATATATCATCAGCTACCGGTTACATGCCTCTATAAACATAAACGATGCAATACATACAGTCAGTTGGTTAAAAATTCCATTAGGGCAACGCACTCAGTCTAATATGCCATGCATGCTCTAGGTATTTGGCAACCTATCACAGCCTTTGTATTGTATTTAAGATCTCTCAGGGCCTCCCTATGATGCCTCACACTCATAAGTTTGCAAATTAACCATTTTCTGCGCTGTTGTATATACTGGGGATAGTTTCTTTATTTGATGGACAAAAAGGGGCAGAACACTGACGAATCTTGCTTGACGCATTTGTCCCTTACGGTCTTAAAGGTAAAAACCCATATCTAAATTGGAGATAAAGCCGTTTGGCAATGGTTGGGTAGATTTCATCCATGAACTTCTCATGACCTGGAGAACATTTGACAATTAAAAATTGCCCAGTCAGATTCTCATTATCATAGTTCAGCCAAATCTGTTCCAGGGCATGATTCTATTAAGCACTTTCTGCCTGGCTCCCTTAGCGGCAACTGCTGGTGAGTTCCAGAGATTTATAATCTTTCGCTTCTTTTTAGCTTCTTGCACTGCATCTTAACATTTCTGAGCCATGGTGTAACTACCCTTGTACTACTGGAAATCAGATCACTTACGGAATCCCTGTAAAGTGCCAGCTCCTCGTTTGATCACAGTCTTATCCAATACAATAAGGGTTTTAAAGCTACCTCTAGGTTAATGGGTTTAATGCTAAATCCAACCTCAGTGGGATTAGGGGCATAACCTTGCCAATGTTAAATAGACCCCTTATAAAGTTATTCTCAGCCACTAAGAGGGCCGTTGCATCCACAAGTCCCCAAATTTCAGCCCCATAAGTTGCTGCCGGTAAAGCCACAGCTTTATAAACCTGAAGGACTGGGGAGACTGCCCCCCCCCCACCCGCTAACTTGTGTTTCCTAGTAATCGGATAAACTCTCTGGTTAAGAAGAGTTTTACTCTTCTCTATTTGGTGGGTCCAAGTCAATGAGTCAGACAGCCGACCCCTAGATAGTTAAAGTGGTTGCCCCGTTCAATTATGGAGCCTTCAATTACCATTCTCCCCTTGAACAATTTATGGGTATTAATGTCCATCATTTTTGTTTACAGAGGGTTGATTTCAAGGCCCCGCATCTTGCAGAAGGCCACAAAAGAATCCAGCTCTGCCTGAAGACCCACAGGGGTTCTAGAAATGAGAAAGGTATCATCTGCAAACATTAAGATCGGATAGCAGTTCCAGCTAACTTAGGGGCATCATGCATACATTGGGAGAGCCATTTAACTGAACCATTGATGTAGAGGCTAAGTAGTGTCAGGGCCAATACACATCCTTGTTTTACTTCCCACTTGATCAGTATCTTGCCCGTTAGGTCCCCACCCAAATTCCATCTTACTTTTGCAAATGTGTCTGTATGGAGAGCTCTTAAAATCCATAATAATTTGCATAAGACCCCATAAGCTTCAAGAACCTTCCACAAACTATCCCTTGGAACTAACTCAAATGCCGACTGCAGATCTATAAAAGCAACGTACAAATGGCCTTTCTTCAGGGTAATATACTTCCAACACAGCAGCTTGAACCAGAAGACCTAATCAAGGGTGCTAATACTAGGCCTAAAGCCTGAGCATCTTCAAGAATATGACTATCTGCAACCCAGGATTGCAGCTATGCCAGTACCTGACTACAGAAATTCTTTTGGGTGTCATCCAGCAAGTTAATTGGTCTACAATTGGCAGGGAGGTCCATGCTCCCTTTTTTAATAGATTGGTACAATAACTGCTCGTCGCCAAGTGGGCACTAATTCTTCACCCCTCATAATGGCATTACTAAGGGCATTAAGATAGGGACACCACACCTAAGGATGGGATAGAAAGAGGTCACTCGGAATACCATCAAATCTGGGGGCCTTTTCCTTTATTTTCATTAGTGCTACCCTTGTTTCTTCCAGAATGAAGTAGCAGGCTCTGACTCAATGTTCTCTACCTTCTGTAAGAAGTTAGTTTGAACCAGTGGCGAATCAAGGCAACCCCCCTCATTATGCTCCTCCTATGCACTCACAATGTGCTGCTGCCCCTTCTCACTGTACAAGGCCCTGAAGTGTTCTACTCACCCGTTAGGCTGCACTACTGTGCCAAGATGATTATCAATTATCTTTGAGCTGGATGCTACCAATTTCCAAAATCTCTTTGTGTTCTTGCTCTTAAGTGTGTTGGTCTTTTTCGCTTTACATAGAGTAAACTTATAATGAGTCCTTGTGGAGGTTATTTGTATTTTGGTGCCCGACTTCAGGAATTCCAAAAGCTTGGTCTTAACATTCCAACATTCCTTGGTGTACCACCCTGGGATGTGTTTAAGGAACATCCTCTCTTCTTATCTTTGAAGAACAAGGGCCTTAATTGTTCCATTAACTGACAGTGCACTGGGACCATTTCAGGGATATGCTCTCTGTTGTATCTTGGTTCCTGAGGTTTTTGAATAAAGACGCTATATTGGGACCTGTGTGAATTTCTTCTTGGATATATAAAAAAAAAAAATATATATATATATAAATATATATATATATATATATATATATATATATATATATATATATATATATATAAATAATAACAAATGCTCGTACAGGAACTCAATCGGCCCAAGAGGAGTGGTGCGAGAAACCAGCACGAGCAAGCCGGTAAATCAACAATCAAAAATAATAAATAAAAGGTAGCACTTGCCCACTCAGGACTCCAAAAGCAAAATAAAGTTTAATACAACACAACGCGTTTCGGCTGTCCAAGCAGCCTTGGTCACGTGATAAACACCACATCCAAATCACCATTAAATACTGTCTCAACATAAACATAGAAATGGGACAATTCCACCTAATTAGATAAAAATCCATACACCACAACTTCCTAACCTATACAGTTTTTTTAAACATAATAACCGACTCGAAGTTACAATATTGCACATGCAGTTGAGTCAATGTGTCAGTATTGCCATTGTCTGTGTAACAGGAGAGAAAAAATGACAACAAATAACAGTGTAATTAAATAGAATTATTATTCACTGGACCATTGAATTAAATAGTAAAATACTATAAATAAGTTCTTCATAGGAATATAAATATGCAATAATCAAACACTGTAGCACAAAATTACCATCTCCATCTTCACAACTAATAAGTAAAAAATATTTATCAGTATATTACTATACTTAAGATCTTCTTATCTGTAAACTCAGCAAGGAGGGTCCCCCAACACTAACGTGACACCTAAAAAGAATGATGACAATGATGACAATAGATTTCCATCCGACCCCTCACATCTGAAAGAAGAATTATGTATAAATATCAATAAAAATAACTAGACAAACAAAGACATAAATAAATATATACATAAATATATATCATTACCTAATACCTAATATCCAATATCCAAAACCAGATACCCACCCTAAAAAACCCAATCAATCTCTAACATTTTTTTTTTCCTTTCATTATTATCAAATACTCATGGAATCTAATGCTACTCAATTTTAACAATTAGAAAAGAAACAGAACAGTTGAAACACATTCATATTATCCTGTCATCATCAATAGACCCTGCTAGTTGTCATATAAGTGGGTATTTAATTCCTCACCCATATTTAATCCATTTAATGTCAGTTCTCTATTGCCACCCCATGTTCAATGGCAAAATATGATAGCTTAGTACAGTCAGAATTATGTCTTTCCTAAAAGTGTCTTGCAACAGGGTAATGCTCATCGTTAGTTGTAATCGCACGCATATGTTCTAAAATACGTTTCTTAACATTATGTTTAGTACTGCCAACATACCATTTTAAGCACAGGCACTCCAATATATAAATCACAAATGGAGTACTGCACGTTATAAATTGGTTAATATATCTCACTTTTCCCGGTTGGCATACATCATATTGCTTACGCATAATGCTGTTGCGACAGGCCTTGCAATGTCCACAAGGAAAAAAAAAACCTTTAAATTATGTTGTGTCAATTGAGGAATTGTAGTTATATCATTAGATCTTAACATATCATGTAAGCTGGGTCCTCTCCTATAAGTAATCTGTGGTCTTTGTTGAATAACATCTCCACTAACAGGATCACTCTTCAAGAGTTTCCAATTTTTTAAAATAATCTTATTTATATGTCTTGTATCCTCATTGTATGTCGTGATCAGCCTAGTTACTTCTCCTTCCTCCTTTTCTAATCTCATAGTATTATCAAATAGGGTATCTGTTCTTCTAATCCCCTTTACCTTAACAACTGCCTTTTTGATGACCCATTCCGGGTAACCCAGCTGTTTGAATCTTTTAATCATCTCTACTTGTTCTGCCTCAAAGGCTTCCTCAGTTTTGCTAATTCTTTTAGCCCTTAGAAGTTCTCCATAAGGGATACTCCATTTGAGACTATCTGGATGACCACTAGTAGCATGCAACAAACTATTGCCTGCAGTACTTTTACGAAACAGTTCAGTGGTGATCTTATCTTCTCTGATCTTAATTAGAACATCCAAAAATTCAATAGGAGTTCTACTCATATTCCAAGTCAAACCAATATTCAAATCATTGT
The DNA here is from genome assembly GCF_031143425.1 of Pleurodeles waltl. Classification (NCBI taxonomy): domain Eukaryota; kingdom Metazoa; phylum Chordata; class Amphibia; order Caudata; family Salamandridae; genus Pleurodeles; species Pleurodeles waltl. Next base: position 739,121,956 of record NC_090436.1, read on the forward strand.
CACTTAGTTGACCAATGAACTGTAATGCCTCTTCTTCCGTCCCTTTCCAAATAATGAAAAGGTCATCGATGTATCTCAACCACAAAATAGCCTGGCTGACTCCTAAGTAACATTCCTCATCCTTAAAAATGGACTCTTCCCACCAACCTAAAAACAGACAAGCAAAACTGGGAGCAAAACATGTCCCCATCGCCGTCCCAAGAATCTGTTGATATAAGGTCCCATTAAACAAGAAAAAATTATTAGTCAGACAGTACCGTATCATGTCCATTATCATATCCGTATGGGCTAGATATTTCAAAGATCTCGTACGTAAAAAGTGTCTACAAGCAGCAATACCCTTCTCATGGTCAATAATAGTATAGAGAGAATTAACATCCAATGTCAGGAGTAGGAAATCATCTTCCCATACAATACCTTCCAGTTTTCCCAAGAAGTCCTTAGTATCCCGGACACATGATGGCAAGTTCACAACAAATTCCCTCAAAAAATGGTCTACGTATTTGGAAATATTTTCTAATACACTGCCACATGAGGACACAATAGGTCTCCCAGGGGGATTGGTTTAATTTTTGTGGATTTTAGGGAGGATGTAAAACACTGGTAATTTTGGAAAATCTTTTTTGAGGAAGCAATATTCTTCCCATAAAAATAAGCCTTTATCTTTCCACTCCAAAAATAATTGCCAAATTTCTGTGACACTCTTAGTGTATGCCTCTTTGTTAGTAACCTTATAGAATTGTATATTATTGAGTTGCCGCTCTGTCTCATCAATATATTTTTGCTTATTCATTAGTACTATATTTCCACCCTTATCGGCGGGACAGACAACTGTTTCTTTGTCATCAGCCAATTTTTAAATCAACATCCTCTGAGATTGTGTCAGATTCTGATCACACCTAGAATTGAACCATGTTTTATGTCGGAAATGGATCAAATCCTTGACCACCACCTCATGAAATGTATCAATGTTATCATGGTTCATAATAGGAAAGAATGTTGACTTTGGTTTAAATCACGTAGGAACAGACAAATCATAAGTAATATTTAACTCATCTAAAATTTGATACACATTCCTAGTTACATCAGGATCAATCTCATTCCTCTCTAATTCATAAAGAGCTATTAACGAGTCCACATCACTAATACTGAGTATTTCCTGAGAGTCAGACCACCAGGAATTAACTGCCCCCCCAGCACAAAAATTATTTTGTTTGAACCATTTTTGCAATTTCAATTTCCTAATAAACTTGAAGAGATCAATCCTTAAATCAGCATAGTTGAAACGTTCAGTAGGGCAAAAAGAGAGGTCTAAACCTAACGTAAATTTATCACTGTCAGACAAAACCAAATTAGATAAATTCACAATTGTTTTATTCACCATATTAATGTCCATTAGATCTGTAGGTTGGAGCTTCTCATTGTTTTTCCCACTTGCCCCAAAGTGACATCTATTCTTCTTATGGTTTCTGAGTCTCTCTCGCCTCTTCTGACTCCGCCCCGCCTTCCTCTTCGGCCTGATGTTCTGCCTTTGAAGTTTGATGTTTGTCCCTGTTGGTTCTTGAAAATTTGCCTGCCATGACGTAGCAGGCGATATTCGTCTAAAAAAGTCGCTGGTTTGTTAATAATCTCCTCAATGGATTTCTCAATCTCCATGGAGCTTGGAGTATCAGACTCTCTTGTACTTTCAATATCACTTTCCGAAATAGAATGTCCTTCCTGCGGTAAATCATTACTAGGAGATGTTTTATATAGATGGTCATATTTCCTACTGAATGTCAAAATCCTTCATAATCCCCTATATCTCTGTGTAATTTCTGTTGTTTTTTAATCTTAATATCCTCTTCATATTTCTTCAATCTCAAGTTCATCGCTTCCATAAACTTAGAAATCATTTCCTTCTCCTTTTCAGATCTTAAATCAAGGTCATCTTGCACTTTCCTAATTTCCCCTATTAGGACTTTCCGGTCCAGCCATGCATATTTAATGAGGATCTCAAGCATATCTTTAGAGCTCAGGGCAGAATTATCTGCCCATTCTTTCAACATTTCTGGATTAGGTGTCTCATAAGAAGGGGTAATAAAAATACGTAAACCCCTTGGAACCATTTGTTGATCAACATAGTTTTGCAGAGATGTGGCCTCCCACCATTTAGAATGTTCAGCTCTATACATTTTCTCCAATTTCTATAACAAAGTCTTTAAGTCATTAGTGTTCTCCTGGCCAAAGTACTGGTGGGTCCTCCGAACCACGTCTGTAGAAAACAGCATTGTTGCTGCCAATCGTCTCTCATTTTCTATGTCATCATTCATTGTGAGACAGAACTACACTCAAACTGTACTAAACTAACTTCACCAATATCCTGAGTCCCCCAGGAAAATTCCTGGTTCCCCTTGCCAAATTAGATAATCCAAATAACACCTGCGCACTTGTGCTGCTCAATGCTCGATGTACTGTATCCAAGTCTCCACAGCAAAAGACTCTCAATGCTTTACCTCACTAATGTCATATCCCATCAAGGAAAATAAATATACGTTTAGATCTCCTCAAACTTCAATTGTAAACTGTGTAACTTGAAAAAATACAGCGGGAAGAACCATAATCATTCACTTACCGCTGTCACTGCTGTGCACACACTGCTCAACCACAGCCTGTTTGTTAGAGCGTTATTTCAAGCATCGTCGAATCCCACCAAAACTCACAGCAATTGGACGTGATGTCAACAAAGGTAAAAAGCTCCAATGCAAAAACAAATAGACACAAGGCCGCGTTTACAACCGTGTCTATTTAACACGATGTGTCAAGCAACATCACACTAAAAATGCTGATATATGCCATTTCTACGTTGACATCACATGTTTCTTACAATATCGTAGCTGGAGTTTAAACGTGAGAACAAAAACCGCCAGCACCACTTGATGTAGAAATACACTCTGATATGACAGAGCTAGCATACATCCAGGGGAAAAGAGAGTTCAATAAACTGAACGCGGCGGTCCGGCGCCATTCACCACAGCGTCCTCTCAGCTGGCTGCTCCGGCGGTCTCGTACACAGCTGAAACTAAACAGCACAACCAGTCCGCGCTCCAGAGGAGCTGGCATACGTCCTGGGAAAGAGAAAGTTCAGCAAACTAATTGCGGCGGTCCGACACCATTCAACATGGCGTCTACTCAGCTGACTGCTGCAGCGTCCGTGCACAGCTAAAGATCAACAGCACAATCAGTCCGCGCTCTGAAAGAGCGTCCAATCCAAAGGAATGGTGTTAAATAATATCGGCCGGATGCAGTGTTCCTTAAGCCAAAATAATAACAAATGCTCGAACAGGAACTCAATCGGCCCAAGAGGGGTGGTGCAAGAAACCGGCACGAACAAGCCAGTAAATCAACAATCAAAAATAATAAAAGGTAGCACTTGCACACTCAGGACTCCAGGAAAAGCAAAATAAAGTTTAATACAACACTACGCGTTTCGGCTGTCCAAGCAACCTTGGTCATGTGATAAACACCACATCCAAATCACCATTAAATACTGCCTCAACATAAACATAGAAATGGGACAATTCCACCTAATTAGATACAAATCCATACACCACAACCTCCTAACCTATACAGTTTTTTGAAACATTATAACCGACTCCAAGTTGCAATATTGCACATGCAGTTGAGTCAATGTGTCAGTATTGCCATTGTCTGTGTAACAGGAGAGAAAAGACGACAACACATAACAGTGTAATTAAATAGAATAAATATTCACCGGACCATTGAATTAAATAGAAAAATACTATAAATAAGGTCTTCATAGGAATATAAATATACAATAATCAAACACTGTAGCACAAAATTACCATCTCCAGCTTCACAACTAATAAGTACAAAATATTTATCAATATATTAACTATACTTAAAATCTTCTTATCTGTAAACTCAGCAAGGAGGGTCCCCCAACACTAACATGACACCTAAAAAGAATGATGACAATGATGGCAATAGATTTCTATCCTACCACTCACATCTGAAAGAAGAATTATATATAAATATCAATAAATAGAAAAATAACTAGACAAACAAATAAATAAATATATACATAAAAAAAAAATATATATATATATAAAATATATATATATATATATATAGATCCTGATGTAACTAGGAATGTGTATCAAATTTTAGATGAGTTAAATATTACTTATGATTTGTCTGGTCCTACGGGGTTTAAACCAAAGTCAACATTCTTTCCTATTATGAACCATGATAACATTGATACATTTCATGAGGTGGTGGTCAAGGATTTGATCCATTTCTGACATAAAACATGGTTCAATTCTAGATGTAATCAGAATCTCACACAATCTCAGAGGATGTTGATTAAAAAATTGGCTGATAACAAAGAAACAGTTGTCTGTCCCGCCGACAAGGGTGGAACTATAGTACTTATGGATAAGCAAAAATATATTGATGAGGCTGAGCGGCAACTCAATAATATACAGTTCTATAAGGTTACTAATAAAGAGGCATACTCTAAGAGTGTCACAGAAATTTGGCAATTATTGTTGGAGTGGAAAGATAAAGGCTTATTGTTATGGGAAGAATATTGCTTCCTCAAAAAAGATTTTCCAAAATTACCAGTGTTTTACATCCTCCCTAAAATCCACAAAAACAAAACCAATCCCCATGGGAGACCTATTGTGTCCTCGTGTGGCAGTGTATTAGAAAATATTTCCAAATACGTTGACCATTTTTTGAGGGAATTTGTTGTGAACTTGCCATCATATGTCTGGGATACTAAGGACTTCCTGGGAAAACTGGAAGGTATTGTATGGGAAGATGATTTCCTACTCCTGACATTGGATGTTAATTCTCTCTATACTATTATTGACCATGAGAAGGGTATTGCTGCTTGTAGACACTTTTTATGTATGAGATCATTGAAATATCTAGCCAATACGGATATGATAATGGACATGATACGGTACTGTCTGACTAATAATTTTTTCTTGTTTAATGGGACCTTATGTCAACAGATTCTTGGGACGGCGATGGGGACATGTTTTGCTCCCAGTTTTGCTTGTCTGTTTTTAGGTTGGTGGGAAGAGTCCATTTTTAAGGATGAGGAATGTTACTTAGGAGTCAGCCAGGCTATTTTGTGGTTGAGATACATCGATGACCTTTTCATTATTTGGAAAGGGACGGAAGAAGAGGCATTACAGTTCATTGGTCAACTAAGTGACAATGATTTGAATATTGGTTTGACTTGGAATATGAGTAGAACTTCTATTGAATTTTTGGATGTTCTAATTAAGATCAGAGAAGATAAGATCACCACTGAACTGTTTCGTAAAAGTACTGCAGGCAATAGTTTGTTGCATGCTACTAGTGGTCATCCAGATAGTCTAAAATGGAGAATCACTTATGGAGAACTTCTGAGGGCTAAAAGAATTAGCAGTACTGAGGAAGCCTTTGAAGCGGAACAAGTAGAGATGATTAAAAGATTCAAACAGCGGGGTTACCCAGAATAGGTCATCAAAAAGCCAGTTGTTGAGGTAGAGGGGATTAGAAGAACAGATACCCTATTTGATAATACTATGAGATTAGAAAAGGAGAAAGGAGAAGTAACTAGACTGATCACAACATACAATGAGGATATGAGACATATAAATAAGACTATTTCAAAAAATTGGAAAATCTTGAAGAGTGATCCTGTTATTGGAGATGTTATTCAACAAAGACCACAGATTACTTATAGGAGAGGACGCAGCTTACATGAAATGTTAAGATCTAATGATATAACTACAATTCCTCAATTGATACAACATCATTTACAGGGATTTTTTCCTTGTGGACATTGCAAGGCCTGTCGCAACAGCATTATGCATAAGCAATATGATGTATGCCAACCGGGAAAAGTGAGATATATTAACCAATTTATAACGTGCAGTACAGTGTGATTTATATATTGGAGTGCCCGTGCTTAAAATGGTATGTTGGCAGTACTAAACATAATGTTAAGAAACTTATTTTAGAACATATGCGTGCGACTACAACTAACGATGAGCATTACCCTGTTGCGAGACACTTTAAGGAAAGACATAATTCTGACTGTACTAAGCTATCATATTTTGGCATTGAACATGTTTCCCCATGCCATATGGGTGGCAATAGAGAACTGACATTGAGGAAGAAAGAGTCTAAATATATTATAGAATTGAAGGCTAAGACCCCGAATGGATTAAATATGGGTGAGGAATTAAATACCCACCTATATGACAACTAGCAGGGTCTATTGATGATGACAGGATAATATGAATGTGTTTTAACTGGGCTGTTTCTTTTCTAATTGTTAAAATTGAGTAGCATTAGATTCCATGAGTATTTGATAATAATGAAAGGAAAAAAAAAAATCTGGAGATTGATTGGGTTTTTCAGGGTGGGTATCTGGTTTTGGATATTGGATATTAGGTATTAGGTAATGATATATATTTATGTATATATTTATTTATTTCTTTGGCTAGTTATTTTTCTATTTATTGATATTTATATATAATTCTTCTTTCAGATGTGAGGGGTCGGATGGAAATCTATTGTCATCATTGTCATCATTCTTTTTAGGTGTGACGTTAGTGTTGGGGGACCCTCCTTGCTGAGTTTACAGATAAGAAGATTTTAAGTATAGTAATATATTGATAAATATTTTGTACTTATTAGTTGTGAAGATGGAGATGGTAATTTTGTGCTACAGTGTTTGATTATTGTATATTTATATTCCTATGAAGACCTTATTTATAGTATTTTACTATTTATTTCAATGGTCCAGTGAATAATAATTCTATTTAATTACACTGTTATTTGTTGTCATTTTTTCTCTCCTGTTACACAGACAATGGCAATACTGACACATTGACTCAACTGCATGTGCAATATTGTAACTTGGAGTCGGATAGAAAAAGCAGTTTTTGATTTGCCTATGTGCCTATATCTTTGACGTTGATTCAAAAATCTTCACAAAATTTTACAAAAAAGTGTGCTGGTGATTCTTGTTGCGCATGGAATTTTTCAGGCTGATCTGCCAAGCAGGGGCTGAGAAAAAGGGGGTTCAAATAATTGTGTGTTTCCCATGTTAATTTCCATAGGAGTTTTGAACACAACTTCAGCCCAAACCTCTTGACAGAATTACACTAACTTTGATAGAAGGGTAGGCTATGGTATGTAGATTGTGCTTTTTATTATTTGGTGTAAATCTGTTGAGTAGTTTTGGCAAAATTAAAAAGCAAATAAATATCGAGGCCAGTGGATCCGTTGAGACGTTTTCGTGATTATCGTGGTGAATTCGTAAATATGCATGTCAACGGGAATGCTGCCGCAACCTGTCCGCAACCTGACCAGAAAGTTGCAGCTGTCATTTTAGGGAATGGGACATAGTCTCCAGGGCTGAACAATAAAAGCAATAAGAGGTGGAGGTATATTAACCCCATGGCTGTAATATGGGGGTCTGTGAGGGTAAAATGATGACCTTAAAAGTTTTTTTCATGACTCATGCATCCACTAACACACCCACACAGACACTCTTACATCCACTCACTGACACACTCAGATGCCCAGCTGCCCAGCTGCCCCCTCACAGACCAACTCAGAGACTAACACACCCACTCACAGACCCACTCAGACACTCAAACACCCACTCAGACACTCACACACTCACAGACCCACTCACAGACCCACTTACACATGCACTCACCGATCCACTCAGAGACTTATTCACCCACTCACAGACCCACTCAGACACTGACACACCCACTTAAACACTATTGCACACACTCGCAGGCCTACTCACACACTCATCCACCCCAAGACCCACTCATACACTCACACACCCACTCACAGACCCACTTAGACACTCAGGCACCCACTCACAGACACACTCAGAGGCTCATTCACCCACTCACAGACCCACTCAGAGACTCACACACTCACTCATAGACCCACTCAGACACTCACACGCCCAGTCACAGACCCACTCAGACTCTCACACACCCACTCACAGACCCACAGAGACATTCATACTCCCACTCCCACTCACAGAGACACTTACACACCCACTCTCACACCCAGAGACTCCCTCTCACACCTACTCTCACACCCAAACAAGCACTCTCACACCAACATAGACCCTCTCATACCCACTCTCACACCCAGAGACACCCTCGTTGGATTAATGTATAGTTATTAAGATTATTTTACCTTAAAAAACATAGAAATTTGCTGAAAAACCAAATGTTGCAGGGACGTTATAGTTGGAAAATAGAATTAAAAAAAATATAGAAATGCACCTAGAAATGCACCTAAAAAGCAAAGGTTACAGGGATGTTAGAGTTAGGTTTTGACATTCCTCACAGAAAACCATAGAAATTCAGCTGTTACAGTGATTTCAACTAAATATTACTTGCTCCCTATGGTAACTACACCTCACACCCTTCCCATGCACTGCTAATTACCCCAGATATTACAGCACTCATGACAACATATTTAACGTCCATAAAAATATCAATGAAACATTAGAAGTCAAATAATTGAAGAAAAAACTGTTCTTGGTGAGGGCACGAGTTATGGTTACCTTAGGGAGCGAGTTATAGTTACTTGCAATAACTCTCTCTATATATATTTATATATATATATATATATTCATACATTTATATATATATATATATATATATATACATACCCCGGTAAATAGCTTTTTGCTGTGGCTTGGCTGCAGTTCTGAGTTTGGACAGTGGGACCTGTAAAGCAAAATCGGAATCTTTCATCTCTTTCCCCTGCACGCATGCAGGGGACAGAGATTAAATGATTCAGCAAACACGGAGCTGCTGGCAAAGCAGCTCCATCCTTGCTGAATCAATGACATAGCAAGGTGTCAGCATGGTGCCAGATAGCCCGTAAGGGGAATTTTAACAAGTAAAAAATAAAAAATCATAAATAAATAAGGAAGGACCATGGGGGAGCCCTTGAAGGCTCCCTCACCATCCCAGATAGCTAATAAAGAGCTGAAAAAAAATAGAAAACCTATAACTCAGTGGAAAGGTCCTAGAACTTCACACTGAGCATTGAGGTTCGAGTCCAGCTGGACTAATTCCCCTCTTATTTAAATGAAAACAAATGATTATATTTTTTAAAACAATAAATAGATTTTTTATTTTACATTTGACACAAATACCTCATTCTACGTATATCAGACATCAAAGCCTAAAACAACTCTATCTCTCTCCCTCTCACTTTCTTTCTCTCTTCCTGTCTCTCTTTCAATCAATTGTTTCCACTCACTCACCCAATCAGATACTTACGCACCCACTCACAGAACCATTTATACACTCACGCACCCACTCACAGACCCACTCAGACACCCAATCACAGAGCCGCTCAGACACTCATGCACTCACTCACAGCTCCAGTCAAACCCTCAAGCATTTAGTCACAGACACACTCAGACATTCACAAATCCACTCACAGACCCACTGAGATGCTCATGACCCGCGCACACACGCACCAACTAAAACAATGATATACGCACTCTCACACCTAGACAATCTGACAGCCACTCTCATCCCGAGATACACCATCTGACACCTATTCTCATACCCAGAGAGGCCACGGACAACTCCTGCAGTGCATGGCCAAAGGGCAATGCGCATCATGGGGTTGGTTAGTTAGGGGTGTTGGCCGCAGGGTCTGGCTGCAGGCCAGGTCTTACGGGCAACCTCCGCTGCACATAGGTGAAGGCTGTGCACGGTATAAGGCTGGATGCTTATAAGTGGTTGGCAACAGGGCCTGGCAAAAGGCTGTGCGTGGTGCTGGTCGGATTAACATATAGTAATGAAAATGACTATACGTTAAAAAAGCCATAGAAATTCACTGAAAAACTAACGGTTACAGGGACATTATAATTAGGAAATAAAATGAAAAAGAAAAATTTAAATTTACTGAAGAAACCAAAGGTTACAGGGACGTTATAGTTACGCTCACATTTTAAACGTACAAAACCTTAGAAATTTGTTAGTTATAGTTAGTTATCTCAAATAACTCTAATTCATGCCTTAAGGTAACTACAACTTGCGCCCTCATCATGCACTGCTAATTATCCACAAATTATAGCACTCATGACATCTTTGATAACATCATTGATAATATCAATGTAATATTTGCAGTAAAGTTTTTGACGAAAAAACTGTGCATGGAGGGGCGCGAGTTATAACCATGATTTCATAGGAAAAGCGTTTTTTGACTTGCCTATATCTTTGGCACCGTTTGATGAATCTTCACAAAATTATCCAGTGATTCTTGGTGCGCATGGAAAGTTTCGGGGAGATCCGTCAAACTGGGGCCGAGAAAAAGGGGGCTAAAAAAACGTTGAATTTCCCATTTTAATTTCCATGCCTCTAGGCATGACTACAGGCCGAACCACTGGATGGAATTACATCAAATTTGGCAGAAAGCTAGCTGTTGGTACCCAGATCCTGCTATTGCTGATTGGAGTACACCAGTTCAGTAGTTTTTTAGAAATTTAGGGAAATTCAAATTTGTATATCTCTGGCCACGAAGTATTTGCGAACAAAAACAAGCTCATGCAGAGAAATGCACATCTATGATTGGTTGCCGACACTTCAAACCAGGAAGTGTTGGCAGCCATTTTGTACCAAAACAAGTAAAAATAAAATAAAAGGAGCCAGGGTAGGGACACCCTGACCCCTTAGCACTGGTTGGGGGGACCCAGAGTGACCCCCAGAGCAAAATAAAAAAAAAATCAATTATTGTTTTGCAGCGAGTTCACGAGATTCACAAATGTGTGGCAAATAAATGTAAAAAAAGCAAGAGCGGGTTCCCACACATATTTCTTTATAGAACCCCAGGTGGGCCAGGTCCCAGGGGCATTAAAAATATAGTGTGGGGGGGCCTCCTGGCCCCCCACAGATCTGGGGACGATCACCTCCCTGGAGCTTTTATTTTTTAAATGTGGGGGCCGGTGGCCCCCCTACCCCACAGCCCTGGGGACCACCACCTCCCCAGGTCTTTCAATTTAATATATATGGGGAGCATTGTCCCCTCATGCCCCAGGGACCACCACACCCTGGGTACCACCACTCCTTGGGGCCTCTAATTAAAAACATGCAGGGGGCCAATAACCCCCCCATGCCCCATGGACCATCACCCCCTGGGGCTATGTCCTGTTGGAAGGGGGCAGCACAGCCCCCCTCATAGAGCCACTGATGGCCCTGGGGACCACCACCCCCCAGGGACAGGGCCTGCTATGTCCTTGGCCTGACCACCCTGGGGTATAGCTGTTTGCTGTGTTTTGACTGCAGCAAAGTCACAGCAAACACTTCATATTTTGACAGTGGGACCATATATATATATATATATATACATATATATATATATATATATATATACATAAAGATAGATAGACAAACACAACATAAAAACATGTATTTTATGCATAACAATAAAAGCACAATATATAGTTGATGTGTTTGATATATAAATAAATGTGTTTTAAATCATCTATATATGTATCTATATATGTGTGTATATGCGAGTGTATAGCTCCTAAAAAGTAATAAGTAATTAATTAAAGCACTTTTTAACATCTTTTTCCTATCTTATCCACTTCTACGACAAGCAGGTCCTGCTTCCGGTTGATGACATTAGCTGGTGTGGCAATGCATACTGCTCCACACTCGCCCTCCTAGCGGCTTGTGCTCCTCTAAGCTGTAGCTCTTCCCCAGACTTCTCCCTGCTGCCAACATGAGGTGTAGGTAGCACTGTGGAAACAAATTTAGCACTGCCACATTTGCCTCGTTGAAAATGTGTCAAAGCATTACCCGCTTGCGACACCATTGACCTCAGGAGTTGCAGGACTCATAGATGCTGCTTGCTTCCACCATAGCATGGAATGGTGGGGGGCGACACTCCTCCGCCATAGCGGAGGATCCTAAGGCAATCCCACTGTACGTAATCAAATGTTCTTTCCACGTCAGCTATAAAACCTAAGAGAGGTTGGGGTGAAATAATTTATTTCGTTTATAATGGAAATAAATTGTGTGTTATTCGGCTCCCTCCATAGGACGGTCTTTCAAAAAAACCTCTTGATATGGATTAAATATGTTTCCTAGGGCTTCTTGCATTTTACGTGCAATGATTCTTGCCCAGATTTTCCTATTGACATTTAGAAGAGAAATGGGTAAGAGGAACAAACAGTGACTTCCAGGTTTTGAAATTGAAAGAATTGTAATGAACCCAAAGAAAACATATTTGGAGCTTGGAAAAAACACAGAAAATGCTAATAACCAGTCTGGTCAGATATCTGCACTTTTTGGCAGAAAGGGCAGGTCTCAGGTCTATCTAAGCTCAATTACACACATTTTTTGGCAAAAACAGAGAAGGATTTATGGCACCTTATATCAACGTCCACAGTCAGGCTGATAGTGATCACTTTACCACACTGTTTATTTTTATGTCGTCACGAAATTGATTGGGCAAGTTCCTTCTTTTAGGCAGACAAATATCCCAGAGTATCCAGAAAGAAAATATGTGCCTCATTGTAGCAAGGTCGTTGGGCACCACTGGAATTCAAATTGTATAACTTTGCAGTTTCTTCTTTTTTCCCCGAGCAACTGCTCATGTACCAATTTGGAATAATTCTCTCTTCCCGAGTTTTTGAGAGCTTGCTTAGTTCTTACATAAGGATGGGTACATTCCCTTTTTGGATGTACAGGAGAAATCTGAAATTGGATCGGGCCTCATTTCCTCTGCCATCCTCAGTTAATAAGTTAGTTCACCGTTTATGGAGAAATTGACAAAAATTGTTTGTTTGATTCCAATTTTTGCAAACTTCACCTTCAGGTCTACAAAGCCTGCGTAAATAAGATTTGTCTGAAGCCCGCAAGATCTTACAAAAATTAGGATAATACAACAATACGAGTTGCAGCTAGATCTTTTGGAAGAACTTTGGCAATAATTAAACATAAGCTAGCCCCATCGTGACACACATTTGGTATTGTGTCATTTACAATCATTTTAGTTGTACAAACTCAATTATAGACCAGAACATATAAACAAAAGCTGAGCTGATTATGGTGATCAATGCTCATGATGTCAGGAAATCTGTCTCCATGTATTTTTGAACCACACAATAATTCATAATTGATGGACGCAGGTGTATACTTATCTAAATGAGGCACTGGGGATACATTTGTGACATGATCTGTGTGTGACCCTTCTCGTGAGGAGTTAAAGGAAGACTTTACTTTTACATAGTAAGAATAACATTTATTGCACCTTTAGGAGCATTTTCTCTTATTGCCCAGAAGCAGAGAGAAAACGTCGCGCCATTGGTGCACAAACAGGTTTGGAAAGTTAATTAGTCTTTTGAAAATGAATACCAGCCCTTTTTTACGGGATCCAGATAGTAGTGCCCTAGCTGTGGAGCTGCTAGAGACAGTCATTGTGGCCACCATGGAGGGCCTGGACGAGCTGCAACTGTCAGCTGAGCTGGGTTGATTGACGATGAAAAGTGAACACGATGGATGAACCCAGAAGGGTGGCCGTAACAGGAAGGAGGAGAGAGGAGGTGAGTGGAGCCCAAGGTGTCTTCCTTTACCTGGAGAAACTGTCTGGTAGGGTTGACCAGCAGTGCAGCCTGTAAAAACATACTGGAAAGAGAAAGAACAGTCCTGGATCTGCTCATGTCGCCTCGTGGCTTCTGATGGTTGAGGGCAAAGGCAGGATCTGTTGTGGCATGCAGCAAAGTGCCTGAGCTGTCTCTGCAACATATAGAATCTCCTGTGGTGTGCAGCCGGGCATTGGCTGACCATCTTTCTTGGTCTTGGGAATGTCTGTGGCCGACTTGGGGACCTTTCCTCCTGCCCATATACATTTACCTCCAACCTGTGATTTCTCTCTCCCTCCTGGGAGCCAGTGCGAGTGAAGCCTGCCTTGTGTAGTTGGCTAGCAGCATAGTCTGTGAAAATATGCCAGGGGAGAGATGGAATGGCCCTTGATCTGCTTGTTTCCCCTTCCCCCACAGCCTTTGATGGTCAGGAGTGAAGGAGGGCTCTGTTGTGGCCACACCGCAATGTGCCCTGAGCTCCCTCCACAATGTGTGAAGGCTCCTGCAGCATGCATCTGGTCATCGGCTGGCATTCACGCCCTGCTTGATATCTTGTGGAAGCTACGACTGGGACAAACTTGGGGACCTTGCCCCCAGCCCATATGCATCTATCTGCTACCTGTGATTCCTCTCCCTCTCCCTCTCATGGGAACCAGTGAGAGCAAAGTCCAACTATTAGCACCATCAGTGGGGCCCTGATAATTGACTGGGTGAGACAGTCACTGCTTCAATGGGAAAATCTGATAGTCAAACCTGTCATTCAAGTCTCACAGGGGCCCCTGATCGCTGTCTCAGGACCCTGTAGCCCTGGATGATGTGGATGCACCCACAGGGTTGGCGATTTGTGGATAGGACATAAAGGCATTGCTGAAGCCCATGCAGGAAAGCTGGTCTCCATCAATTCCAAAATGGACGCCCATACAACTCATATGGACACCATCACCAGGAAACCCAAGCAAGATGTTAACTGCAACTCACAGGCAGAGTGATGGACCTCCTCAGTGGAGGGCTCTCTCGCCACAAAGAATACGAGCCTTCACAATGTGGAGAAGTTCTTCTGAGTAATTGCTGCTCAAAATAAAGATTTGGAGGCATGATCCCACCAAAGCAACATCCGCATCCTTGGTGTACCAGAGTCTGCTAAAACCTGGCAGATGGAGGAACATGTGGAAAAGCTGCTGCTGAAAGTCTTTTGTGCAGATTCATTCTATCATCTACTGGTGGTGGAGAGGACAGATGCATTTGTTGTGGTGAGATCTTGTCCAGCCCATAATAGCTTTGCTGCTGAATTTCTTTGATTAGGGCACAGTGCTCAGCTTGGCCATGGAAAAAGGAAAAGTATGCTTAGAGGGGCATAATATAGACTTATACCCAGACTTCACCATTGTTATCAATGAGGCCAAATGGAAGTTCATACCCATCAACCAGCACTTGCTCAAGAACAACATACCCTATTCAAAGCTGTATTTGGCTCGACTAAAGGTAACTCATGATGGAAGACAACACATGTTTCAGTGCCCTTCACAGATGTTGGAATTCCTAAAGCAGCTAATCTGCAGGATGCAGCAGAGGGGCACATCTCAAAATGGTGGTAGTGCCTTATCTAGAATGAGTCACTGGGACAGATGAAGCCATGCACTCAGACACACCTTCTAGTATGTTGCATCAGGTTTTATTTCTGTTACCACCCCCTCGGCATGACAAAGATTGACCATCCAAGCACTTACCATGATGTGTCTGACCTGGAATGTCCAAGGGTTAGGAATCCCCATAAAAAAAGGCAGGTATTGTCATATTTCAATTGGCACAATACCTCTGTGGCCCTATTGCTGGAGACTCATTTTGATCCCCATGCATTCCTGTCATTGCTTTACTAATCAAGGAGTGGTTCTATGCAGAGTGTGCCACAAGGCCCTGGGATGTTGATGAATATTTTGAGGATACGAACCTAAGCCAGCTAGGAAGGTCACAGCAGCAATTCTTGTCTCAGCTGTTCACACCAGATTAAATCACATACATGTTAACCAGCCTCATCACTCATAAGACACCAGTGTCAGACGGCTTCCCAGCAGCCCTTCTCCTTCTGATGATATTTGAGGAGTCCTGCATAAGTCACAGCCTTACCCACTCTCTGTGAAGTGGTGCTGGTCTCCCTCCTGAAGCCAGGGAAGTAACCACAGCTCTGTGACTTTCAATGAGCACTGTTGGTGTTAAACTGCAACAATAAAGTATTGGCCAACTTCTTGAATCTCATGGTGCCAGATGTATTGAGAATGGACCAGTCTGGGTTTGTTTTTGGGCACTACACTGCGCACAATTTGCCCATGCACTTCACTTTGATGCAAGAATCCTACCCTGACTCAGACACTGTGCCGGAATTCTTGGATGCCTCCAAGGCTTTAGAGTCTCTGGATTGGGACTCCTCTTCACAATCCTTGCCCAAAGGGTTTCCAGTCTGTGCGCAATTTGGTGTACTATACAATAAGGCTATGATGCCTTATCATGCAGTTCACTCTCGAATACTGTCTTAGGTCCAGTCAGGTATATTTACTTATCCCTAAGCTCAACCCTGGGTAACTGTGGCTGTGTACAGGAGGGCTTAGCAAAGGAGCAATGTGTAAAGCATTTAATAGGAACAAACAATGAAATATGAAAGCATGAAAGAAAGAAGACACCAATTTATAAAAGTAGATTATATTTGTTTGAATTTTTAGAGAACTTGATGAACAAAATCCACCGAAGGGATCCGGAGATACACATTTTTTGAAGTGGTCCTGATGCTGAGGGTTGCAGCCATAAGATGCTCAAAGGTTGCTCCGGTTGTGGAATGGTCAATGGGGGTGTCTTTGTGGGTGCTCCTCGGTCCACGAGTGAAGTGGTGTGAACTTGGCCACAAAGATTGGGGTCCCTTGAAGTCCTCTATGTTGCAATAGCAGGCGAGCCGATGCTTGGCAACTGGTCAGTCTGCACTGCAGTTAAGGCAACATCCTTGGGTGTGACAAATCCAGACTTGGATAGCACTCCCTGGTCAGGCAGACTCAGGTTTGTCCTCTAGGGTGTCTGGCGATTGGTAACGGCAAAACTTCTGCAGTGGCTACCAACTTGTCAGTTTGGGAAACTTGAGCTCTTGTGTCCCTGAAGCTGGTTCCAGCAGATCAGCCAACTGATACTTGAAGTCACTGCTGTAGGTTGTGGCTGGTGTAGGAAAGTACACTGTTTTTGGCATATTACCCCCAATTTCTGCCTGATGTCAGTGTGTTTGACTGTGCTCACTGGGATTCTGCTAACCAGGACTCCAGTGATTATGCTCTCTTGTCTCTAAATTTTGTCACCGCATCCAGTATTTCATCCAAAATTGGCATACTGGCCACTTCTTGTAAGTCCCTAGTATAAGGTACCCAGGTACCCAGGTACCCAGGGAATTGGGATTCCAGGGGATACCTATGGGCTGCAGCCTTTCATGTGCCACCCACAGGGAGCCCATGCAAAGGCTTCTGCAGGACTGCCATTGTAGCCTGTGTGAAATGGTGCATGCACCCTTTCACTGCCATTTACACTGCACCAGATCACTTATAAGTAACCCATATTGCAGGCCTTCTAGCCCTGAAGGCTGGGGGCAGAGTACATTTGTGCGAGGGCACCCCTGCGCTAGCAGAGGTGCCCCCACGACCTCCAGGACCATTTTCCCAGGCTTTGTGAGTGTGGGGACACCATTTTACACATGCACTAGACATAGGTCACTACCTATGCACAGCTTCACAATGGTAACTCCAAATATGGCCATGCTTTGTGTCAAACATGTTGGAATCATACCCCAAGGCCTTAGCAAGCATTGTTTGTATGATTCCATGCACTCTGGGCTTTCCTTAGAGGACCCCAGGTACTGCCATTACAGCCTTCTGAGATTTTCCAGGCAGCCCCAGCTGCTGCCACCTCACAGACAGGCTTTTGCCCTCCAGTTGCTCAAGCAGCTCGAGCCCAGGAAGGCAGAACAAAGCACTTCCTTTGGGAGAGGGGTGTTACGCCCTCTCCCTTTGGAAATAGGTGTTACAGGCATGGAAGGGGTAGCCTCCCAGAGCCTCTGGAAATGCTTTGAAGGGCACAGATGGTGCCATCCTTGCATAATCCAGTCTACAACGGTTCAGGGACCCCAGTCCCTGCTCGGGCACAAAACTGGACAAAGGAAAGGGGAGTGACCACTCCCCTGTCCATCACCACCCCCGGGGTGGTGCTTAGAGCTCCTCCGGACTGTCCCTGGGTTTTTCCATTTTGGATTCCAGGTTGGCAGGGCACTCTGAGAGCATCTGAGTGGACAGTGCCAGCTGGTGATGTCAGCGCCCTCCCCTGATAGGTGCTTACCTGTTTAGCTGACCAATCCCCCTTTTAGGGCTATTTAGGGTCCCTCTTTTGGATGGTTCTTCAGATTCGGATTGCAAGACTCCAGCAGGAATCCTCTGCGTCCTTTACTTCACCTTCTTACCAAAGAAACTGCATCTGGACCCTCCAGGAACTCTACAAACTGCAACAAAGAAGCAAAGATGACTTCTGCAACATTGTATCTTCAGCTCGTGCCAGTAACTGCAACTGTTTCCAGGTTGTGCATCCTCCAAGGGCTGCCTGTCTTCAGCCTGCACTAGAAGAACAAAGGAATCTCCATTGAAGTGAAGGAGTCACTTCCCTGCTTCAGCAGGCACCCCTCTGAAGCGAGGACTGGTGTCTTGGGCCCCCTCTCCTGATGAAGTGCATTAATCTAGCAACACGGGAGATAGGCTGAAGTGGTCCTGATGGTTCAGACGTCCAACTGTCCAACCTTTTACAAAACATGTTTTGCAGTTGCCAAGGCTTGTTGGTGTTGTGTAACCATTTTAATTATAGCTCCATGCACGTTATTTTAACACACTAGGCCGCTGTGCACTTTAACCTAGATATATTTTATTCAGCTTTGCCTTATTATTGTTATAATAACCATCTTTACGGTCTTGTTTTATTTTCCATGTATTAAACAGTTTTCGCTTAGGCCAGCACTCTGTTCTCAAACAAGACATTCTTGATCACTCTGTGCTTCTTCCAAGGCTACAGCACGGTACATTGCCGGTGAACGTGGTAGAAGTTTAGTCTCCAACATTCGTAGAAAACACACATTCTTACGTAGGGAAATTTTCTCAGAACATCAGCTGTGTTATTATAAAATAGTTATGTTATTTCGATCTCTAAGGTCAATACATGCTGTGGGAACGTACTCTTCCCCTCACTAAAGTTAAAGCGGTAGCTGACATTGGGCCTCACATTGCTACTTCAAATGTGGATTTCGACAAGTTGAGCAGACTCAAGACTTTATTGTTTCAAAAGCATGTGGCCCTTACAACTGCATGCAAGACCTACGCACTTCAGGTGGCAAGGTCATAAGCAGAAATACAGTCCCTTTTAAATACAAACTTTCCGAGACACCGTGGTGAACTCATGGGATGAATATTTAATGCGTCCAGTGCAACTGGGATCACACATTTTTTTAAAGCTGTTGGTTCTGGTTTCTTTCACACCTTCTCCTCCATATTCGGTTTACTACCATCAACAATCCACTCAATCTTCTCTGGTATTATCTGGAGATTTCCGATAATGTTGGCTTTATTAGCTGGCATCTTGCTGTTGGTATTTTAGACATGCAGTGGCTGTCCCGCCGCAACAGGGAGGAATGAAGGCGCTCCCATCAGTGCAGCTGTGTCGTGAAGGCATGATACAGTATTTTGGAGCAACACTCCTGGAGCACTTGGATTGTGACTGGTCTTTGTCATTCAGACCGGTTTTGCATTGTGTGCAGCCCGTGTTTCGGTTTCTCTGGTGCTCTTTCGAATACGCACTAGAAGTCTGTCTTTCGACGCAGCGATTGCCTACATTGGACGATGATCTGTTGATGTTCTCGATGAGGGTTCATTACCGGACATGTGCATTGAGGTTACGTTTGCTATGAGAAACTACTTATAAGTTGCCCTTCCTGGAGGATGTAGCTCACGACTCATCATTGGGCACACCATGGAATGCCGCCTTGGCTGAGTCTATGGAACACAACTGCTCCTTGATCCTTCTTGCCAATGACTTTTCAAGTTTTACATCTCTAACATTCGTAGAAAACACACATTCTTATGTAGGGACATTTTCTCAGAACATCAGCTGTGTTATTATAAAAACACTTCTTTGTCCCTTACACGTTAGAGGGATATTCCGGCCAGGGAACCACAACTGTATGCTGATTGCTGAATGCTTCACTACAGGTGCTAACGCAGACCGCAGGGGTTTGCTAAGGTATGGGGGTTGATGTCTTCCCAGGGTAACCTGAAGGGCAGAATTAGAGCTTAACATGCTGTGGTCTACCATAGCCTAGGTAGGAGCTAGTCCATCAATTATAGTGACAATATGATAGCATTGTTTTTATGCTTTACTCTTCTAGTCACAATTTTAATACTGTCATGTTGTGTTGTCCTGGTCATTGCAGCTCATGCTTTGCTATCTAAGATGCAGTTGTTTTATTAAACTCATCATTGAAACATATACTGATTCTGTTTATCATTTATATATGAGACTGAATTGTAAATGAGAGAAACAGATCAGAGCTGAGTGACCACGACTTCCCTGCGGAGCAAAGGATGTCATGTGCTCAGCTGCCCAGTCATCCCTATCCTTGGGTAGAGATGAGGTGCTGCTAGTTAGCCGGAGCAAAACCCAGATTGGAGCGACAGGTGTCACCTGCAGTGGGTTAGACTTAGGGGGTCATTCCGACCCTGGCGGGCCGGGGACCGCGGAAGCACTGCCAACAGCCTGGCGGTGCTTCCTGGGCCATTCTGACCGCGGCGGTAAAGCCGCAGTCAGAAAAGGGGAACCAGCGGTTTTCCGCCGGTTTTCCCCTGGCCCAGGGAATCCTCCATGGCGGCGCTGCTTGCAGCGCCGCCATGGGGATTCCGACCCCCTTCCCGCCATCCCGTTCCTGGCGGTGTTTACCGCCAGGAACAGGATGGTGGGAACGGGTGTCGTGGGGCCCCTGGGGGCCCCTGCACTGCCCATGCCACTGGCATGGGCAGTGCAGGGGCCCCCTAACAGGGCCCCATAATGATTTTCAGTGTCTGCTTTGCAGACACTGAAAATCGCGACGGGTACCACTGCACCCGTCGCACCCCAGCAACTCCGCCGGCTCCATTCGGAGCCGGCTTCATCGTTGCTGGGTCTTTCCCGCTGGGCCGGCGGGTGGCCTTTTGGCGGTCGCCCGCCGGCCCAGCGGGAAAGCCAGAATGACCGCCGCGGTCTTTTGACCGTGGTGCGGTCATTCGGCGGTTCCTGCCAAGCGGGCGGCTACCGCCGCCTGCCGCGGTTGGAATGACCGCCTTAGTCTCCAGCACCGCGGGCAGTTCTGCCGCTCAAAATCCAGTAGTCTCATTAGCATAATGAGACCCTACGGGACATTGGCATCCTTCCACTACGTTCTTCATGCACCGTGCAGCTCTGGCCCCAGTACTCCTTCCTGTAACACACAGCCTCCTGCGGAGTGGGATCCCTTTGTGTCGTGCTGCATGGGCCTCCTTTTGCACCTTCTTTGTCCCCGTTCTGTGGGACTCCTGTGCGCACTGCCTGGTCTTCTGAGGGCTTTCTGAGTTGCTGAGAACCCCCTCTGGCTCTCCCTCCTGGGTAGAGCCCACCAGATCCTTCCTGGTTCCAGGCAGCGCCATTTTCCACTAACCGCAAGTTTTGCATGTACTAAGGCCTGTTGTCAGAATCCAGCTACGCAAACCAGACTGCATTCATCCATCCGACGTGGGACATCTTCTGCACCAACCAGGAACACCCATCTCTCTTCTTGGGTGCAATACTGACTTTTGTTCCTCACCCGTGGTTCTTCTTTTGCACCTTCACCCGGGGCAGCAGGGGCTCCTGTCCTCCCTGGACTCCTCAGTGCTTCTTGGACTTGAATGTGAGCAGTTATTGCTCCTGAAAAGTAATAAGTAAATAATTAAAGCATTTTTTAACAACTCTTTCCTATCTCTTCCACTTCTACAACAAGCAGGTCCTGCTTCCAGATGATGACATTAGCTGGTGTGGCAATGCATGCTGCTCCACACTCTCCCTCCAGTCACTTCTGGTTCTTGCATAATCTTCTTTCTTGTGTTCTTGTGTGTTTTAGGAAAGTTACTGTGATTTACTCCTGCTTTCCTGGGCTCTGGGGTGAGTTTTTTTTTACTTATCTTTGGTGTTTTCCAATACTCCCAGCGCCACTCTACACACTGCACTGGCCTAGGTGGGAAACTGACTTTTGCATTCCACTTTCTTAGTATATGTTTTTTGTTCCCCCAGGCCCATTTCTAACTATTGTGATTTTCACTATTTGCACTGTTCTCTAACTGTTTTTACAGCTATTTCTGCATACTAGTGTATATAATTTGTGTATCACTTACCTCCTAAGGGAGTATAGTCTCTATGGTACTTTTGGCATTTGTGTCACCAAAATAAAGTACCTTTATTTCATAACACTGAATGTGTTCTTTCATGTGTGTGAGTACTTTCATGGGTGTGAGTACTGTGTGATTACAGTGGTATTCCATGAGCTTTGCACGCGTCCTAGTTAGGCCTTGGCTGCTCACCCACACTACCCCTAGAGAGCCTGGCTTCTAGACACTGACTACATTTCACTAATAAGGAATAGCTGGACCTGGTATAAGATGTAAGTACCTTTGGTACCCACAAACCAGGCCAGCCTCCTACAGTTGGCAATCAATTTCCCCCAATGCAGTAGCTGCACACACAGTCCAGTCTTTGATAGCCTAAAGTGCATCAGGTGCAGTCCCTCTGACTATGCAACCTCTCATTGTGCGTGTTCAAGGGCAGCTGGGACGTCATTCTTCAGTTTTCTCTCCAATTACAGTGTGATCTGAGAGTCATGGTGCCCAGGGTGCCATATTTATCCCAGCAAAGTGCCCAGAGAGGACTGCGCGGTTACTAGCCAATGGGCTAGTGGGTCCCATCCTCTTAGGTGACGAAGTTCCTGTCTATTCCCTGGTCTCCAACCTGTCTTGGGCAACAAATGGCAGCTTGCTCTGGAGTGTTGTCACCATTTGCCCTTCAAAGGCAGCTTCCCCTTTGAAGCTCACCTTTTGTCCTACTTAGGAAAATGCAGCTTTATTGGCCTTCCTTAGTGGAGACATATATATTGTTAAGGGATAGGGTAACTCAGTATGAAGGGCAAACTTGAACTGGCAGTACAAACACCGTCCTTTCGACTGCAGTAGCAGGCTGGGAGCCATTTTTTACTTTGTCGCACACAGGGTGACACAAATAGTTTTACAACCGTGAGTAGACACTCTGCCTTCCATGCTCTGGGTACCCTGGGTACCATACACTAGGAACTTTGGGCCAGATGTAGCAAAGGATTTGCGCGTCGCAAACGGCGAAAATCGCCGTTTGCGAGGCGCAAGTGCCTCTTTGCTATGCAGAAATGCATTTTGCGAGTCGGAACCGACTCGCAAAATGCATTTCCGACTCGCAAATAGGAAGGGGTGTTCCCTTCCTATTTGCGAGTCTGAGTGGTATGCAATACCATTTGCGACCGCGTACGCGGTGGCAAATCGTATCGCAGTTACCATCCACTTCAAGTGGATGGTAACCCACTCGCAAATTGGAAGGGGTCCCCATGGGACCCCTTCCACTTTGTGAATGGACCCACAAATAATTTTTCAGGGCAGGGAGTGGTCCCAGGGACCACTCCCTGCCCTGAAAAAAAAACGAAACTAAAGGTTTCGGTTTTTTTTTTAAGTGCAGCTCGTTTTCCTTTAAGGAAAACGGGCTACACTTAAAAAAAAAAAACTGCTTTATTGAAAGCAGTCACGAACACGGAGGTCTGCTGACTACAGCAGGCCTCCATGTTTGCGAGTGCCTTGACTCGCTATGGGGCCGCAATTTGCGACCCACCTCATGAATATTCATGAGGTGGGTCATTGCGACCCCATAGCGAGTCGCAGTCGGTGTCTGAGACACCGTACTGCATTCCAAATTGCGAGTTGCAATTTGCGAGTCGCTGGGACTCGCAAATTGCAAGTCGCAATTTGGAAGTTTGCTACATCTGGCCCTTTATGTCCATACTGTCCAATTGGAGTCACCAAATTCAACATAACTTTTGTAAAGGGACTGAACACTGTTATTGAGGTCAGGAAAGCAGGCCTGAGTGCACTCTCAGAGTCGACAAACCAGCAGCCAAATGTCCAAATGGGGGCAAAAGTGGGGGAATCAAAAAACCTGTTTCCTTACACTGTCCAGGTTCCTCACATGGATGCAGTTGCTTTATGATAAACCAACCTCTAGAGTATGAGTTAGTAACCGCTACTCATCCCACAAAGCTATCACTAGAGGGAGGGGGCAGGAATTTTCCCTTGTCACCTATTCTCTTTGCCCTGGCACTTGACTGATTGGTTGCGAAAGTCAGACAGCACTACACAACTCATGTTCTTAGAAACATCTCACGGTATGGACACGTTTATCTCCCTTTGTGCAGTTGACATGACTCTCTACCTCAGAAACCCAAGAGCATGTCTTAGTGCGATACTCGGGACATTTATACCATTTACAGCACTGTCTGAGATCTCCATCAACTAGGGCAAATTAGAGATCTTTTCATTTACTCCCAGTACAACTCATTTTGTAATAGAATTCCCCCTGGAAAGGTACAAAGAAACCGTGAAATATTTAGGTACCTGGGTCCTGCAAGAGATGAATATTATGTTATGAGAGAATTCTGGACAGGCATTAAATAAAATGACTGACAAGGCATCATGCTTGGTGACACTATCACTAGCAGGCAGAATAGGTCTGATTAAAGTGGTGCTTCTGCCCAAACTACTCTATTTATTCATCAATATTCCACTACCACTCACTCAGTTTCTACTCCATCATTTTCGTACTCAGTTAATAAAGCTGGCCTGGGCTAAGAAACAACCCAGGACCAGATGGTCAACCCTTGCTCTCCCTTTCCATATGGGAGGGTTCGAGGCCCCTGGCCCCGTCCTTTATTACCTATGTACCCAAGCACACTGTGCACTATTGGTTCCATCCCAGAGCCTACATTCCACGTGTTGGGTGGAGATGAATTCCACGGACCCCCTACCTCTGAGATCGTTAATCGGTGCTCCTGCTCCTCACCACTCACTGTACATGGGAACTGTGGTATGTTCATCCAGGGCCTGAAGTGAGATAGCCAGCGTGCTGACTTTGGAGTTTTACTTACTCCCTCCTTCCCTATACAGCACCATCCTCTAACACCAGTTAGGTGTGAGCCTAAGGTGTTATTTCAGCTTTCTCGGTGGGAGTTTATCCATTGGAGGGATCTCTATGGTGACAAAAAAACTGTACAGCTGACTAATTTTGCAGGTCCCTTTTCATACGTTCCTCTTTACACATTCCTATACTATAGTATTAGAGGCTGCCTTCGCGCCCACATGCCAAACTAACCTGTGGAGACCGCGACATGTCAGGAGCTGGAGACCCTCTTAGGAACCCCTACCATAAAGCAGCACGTTTCTATACTATACTGCTCCTCGCTGGAAGCTTCCCCACAACTGGCCACACAGCACACACCAAATGGGAGAGGGAGCAGGGATTGGAAATTTCAGAGAAGAGGTAGACCTTCTGCTGTGCTCAAATAAGCCTGTGTCGCCCTGCAGTAGGCTCTGTATAATACACTACAGGTGTCTTAAGAAAGTTTATTGCACATAGCTGTCACTCCACCAATTTGTTCTCAGGGAATCTTCTGGCAATGCCAGGTGAGGTCATATGGTCACAAATTTCCATTTGGCATGGCCATGCCCCTCGGCCCATATGTTTTGAGGAGAGGTCCTCATAGGGCTGTCCACCATGATTGACTATGAGCTGTCCAGAGATCTCAGAATAGCAGTTCTAGGCTGAGTGTGGGCGATTCCTGTGGCCACCAACGATACATAGCTCTGGTGCGCTAACTGGCATGGAAACTGGTGGCATGCATTTGAGGGCAGGGGAGGTCACACAAGTACAATGATTGACTGGCATCCTTAATCAC
The DNA here is from genome assembly GCF_031143425.1 of Pleurodeles waltl. Taxonomy (NCBI): domain Eukaryota; kingdom Metazoa; phylum Chordata; class Amphibia; order Caudata; family Salamandridae; genus Pleurodeles; species Pleurodeles waltl. The sequence continues at coordinate 739,147,677 of NC_090436.1, forward strand.
TCCTCCCTCCATTGTCTAGTCCTCGGGATATACGAAGCCCCCTCACATCATTCCTCTTGAACACACCCACACAGCTGACAACTCGGATAGATCTTAGGATGTGCACTAGCTGACAGGGTGGGTGGATAGTGCCACACTGTTCTTTGCTAAGGAAGTTGGTGGGGTTGGATAATGTGATTATGGTATTGTCCTTGCTCTGGGGGAAAAGGTTTATATTGTACATCACTGTATGGCACTTGATCAGTAATGGCTGTAACTGCTATGTTAACCTTTCCTAATGTTTCTCTTAACAACTCAAAAATACATTTAAAAAAACTTGGTTTGCTGTCAAAGTTTCAAAAGAAATGAGGGTACGTTTCAGGTGGGGATATGTAAAATATGAACCATAAGCGTGACGCTATGCACGAGAAATGCATATGTGAAAGACGCTGTGCTTACTGTGAAGATATTCATGTATGTTTTTTTTGGTTTGTCATTTGCCAGGACCTTGTGATATTACCAGAATTATGTATAATATATTTACCTATTGGGGGGTTCATTCAGCCCTATTGAGCCACTGGTTTGTTATTGTGCCATTCACATTTTTCCACTCCCCACTACAACCCACATCAGCTATTGGCTAACTTTAGTGTAATTGAATTCGGTGTATTCTGCCTTTTCACAAGAGCACACCCACGGTAGTTCCTTTCAATACAAGAGACTACTATGACAACGTTTTTTTTAATAGTTTGGCTTTCACCCATGCTTTTTTTTAGATTGGCGAAGGCGTGTCAGCTTTCCCATGAAAACGTTTTATAAACACCATGACTAAACAAAACAAGAACAATCAAAGCTAAAAAGCAGTCAGCCAACACCAGACCTATTGGCTTTGCCAGCACTTGCTTCTGTTTCGTTTCAAACGTCTTGCTTGCTGAATTTTTAGTATATCGGCCAATATGGTGAAAAAAAAAGCATATCCAGGATTTGTTTTCGTTCTCACAACATGTTTAAAATGTAAATCGATCTGACAAATTTACACTGCTTTCAGGACAACAGGAACAACACGCAAATCAGATTTACAATCCTTCCCCAGGACTGGTGTCAACACTTTTCTTTCCCGTGTTGCATTATGATGGCCTGATGTACTGTAATAAAACCGGAAGCAATTAAGGAAACAGCTCTTCAGATAAAGATGCCTTCATCGAGTCTGCGGTAATGAATGTAGTCATGCTTTGATTAGTGTAGTGCTCTGAGTGCTGCCGAATGTATTTATAAATGGCCAATGCTTCTATAACGAACATAGACTGCAAGAAGAACATACCCTCTTGGATGCTCTTAATTGACTTACGAATTATTTGTGCAGAAATTATAATGTAATTGTAATGCAGGTTCTCAACAAAGTGCTTTGTGCACAAAGCATGAAACTGAAATGCACTCGTTGCAGCAATCTCTCCGCTATTGAGCTTAAGCATCGAAAAATTTCTAGTTTCCAAAGATACTTGATTCGGCTCTATCAACAGTTTCATGTCATATTTGTCTTTAGATTTTTTTCCGGTAAGATAGAGAGCAGTGTACTCCTGCCAGTGGCTGCTCACACTTGCTATTTATGTTCTGCTGGATGTATCCCTATTTCTTAGTGAACAATGCATCTTCGTGTTAATTTTGGATGACAGGGTCCATTTTGCACTAGTTAAGTTGCAATTAATGCCAGGATTATATTGGGGGACAATGCTACCCAAGAGCACATTTAGTGAATGCGAGCAGCTGGTCGCACTCGCTATTTGTGTTCTGTTGCATTTAGTGCTATTTCTCCACTATGAACACAAGGAAGATTTTTGCACTAAGAAATAACTCCAAATGCAGAATTCTTTCTCATAGATTACACGTAATCTCGCTGAATTCATAGGTTATTCTGTATAACACAGTACAGAATTACAGGAGTTATGCACACTCCTATAAGTAAAGGAAAACAAGGTGCCAGAAAGGTCTATTTTTTCGTATTATTATATATAAAAATGTAGTATTCTTACCTTTCCCTGGGTAAAGGGAAAAATAATATTTTTTAAAGAAAAATAATACGAATAAAGAGAAAAAATGTTTAAAAAGAAACAACCTGAGGAGTCTTTACTTCATGTGGCTACATTTCGAAGTGTTTGACCAGTGAATATTTGTTAATTGTCTGCCTGGGAACTAAGGAGTGGTTCTGGGACCGTAATGTCGATTGTTTAATTGCGATTCTGTGCACCAAGAAAGTTGGAATATGGGTCTATTGGGATAGGTGTGAAATACAATGCTCCAGTCTTCCAGTAATTCATTTATTCCACTCCTATAAGCAATCTGACATCCTCGTCCCAGAGAATTAGCTACAAACTGAGGTTCTATCCTCTGGAAATAACAATAACCTACTGTTGCCAAGCAGCATAGCAGTGCGAAAAAAAGATTTTGGAGTTTTTAGGAACTTCGATGTTATAGAAAAAATGTCAAGGACAATTCATTTGTGCAATATTGCATTACTATTTTTGAGGGATGTGACATGCTAAATACTGAGCGGGATGCATTTGAGTTGATCAGTGGCCATCTTTAGAAGGGTGCACCAATGTATATTGTATGTGATTGACATAAAACCTGCATTAAAATCCAGTAGTCATAAAATAAGGAGATAAGTGATTATAATAGAGGGAGGCTGGAGTCAGCTAGGATCCGATTCAGAAATGTACCTAAACGTATGTTTGAGCAAATGTTTGATTTTCGTCAAATTCAAAAAGAATTTCAGGAATACCCTGTGGCAGCCCATTTAATTTGCAGTTTTCCAGTAGTATCCGTATGATTCACAGATCTCGCTGGTTGGGTGCTCCGACCAATCCGAACGCTGCTCTTCAGCTGCCAGCAGCATGACAGCAGCGTTCAGATTGGCCACAGAGCAGGCTGGGAGTATGTGCCTGCACCTGCAGTGAAGTCAAGTGGAGCGGCCCAGTGGTGGCGGCAGGTAAGCAGTGTTGCCAGATTTTTAAAGCCTTCTAAAGGCCAAAGCTGTTGAACGACCAGCCCAAAGTAAGCCCAAATGATCCAGTCCCAGCCCAAAAATTTAGCCCAAACTTTTAATACTGAAATAATGCAATCGTAGGCTGAAGCAAACATCTGAAAGCATAAATCAAATTTCCATTGTAAGCAAATATGTGAAGCTGCAAAAGAAATTGCAATCATTGTCCCTAGTTCACTGATAATCATGTGCAAAGCAATAACAAAATACTATGTAGAATTGCCAATGGTTATTTTAGGAGACCTCTACTTTAAGTGTCTAAGGGTGTCGTAATTATTTTGGGGTACAACATCAGTGAATTCAATGGACATACAAACTGGTGGTGACTCTGCGCTGGGGCAAGTAATTTGTTTCAGGGCAGACAGTTGACTCTTTTTATAGTTCAAGTCCTGTTAATCCCAATATAATGTCAGTCCCAACATGCAAAGATAACATTGCTACATTAGCGCCATCATTAACCTATGATAATCAACAGCCCCACCAAATGGATTCAAAGCACAACCTGTGTACTTTTCACTGCCTTTCAGATGCACACAGTAGATAAAGGTGAAATGCAAGTGGCCATCTAGCATTCCCAGTGTGTATCTGTAGTCTGTTCTACTTTCTGGACTTTTCATTAAATGCACTTCACTCATTTCCTGCCTTCTTCAGACGTACTCAGGCACTACCCCTACACTTGTAATAGCGGGCTACCTCTATGCTGGACGTCAACAGGGCCCTGCAGAAAAATACATAACTGTGTGAGGTGAAAAAGGCTGTTTGTGTGAGGCGATAGACACCCTTCTGCAAATTCCTACCAGAGGCCAGAATACAGTGACCCAAACTCCGTGAACTTAAATTATTGGTAAAGGATAGTGTTTTGTGTCAAATGCAAGGAATGGCTACGCTGAGCAGACCATGACAACAAGTGATGTAAATAATTTAGGCACTAAGATCACGAACAGAACCATTCAGTGAGGCTGAGCACTGACCATGTACCCTCATTTCGCTTGGCTCAGCCAATGAGACCACATTTGTGCTTACACTGCCTGCAACTGGAGTGAAATAAATGAATAAATCAGCTGAGCACACAGCTCAAAGTGCATTAAAAATAAGTATGGGAACAGTGATGCTGCATGCAATAGGGCAGGGTTAAACGTGTGGCTAAAAAAAACAAAATATTCTCTTTCAGCTAGCTACATACATAATAACTCATGCCTTAAACAAAAAATAAAAAGTTAAGTTAATCACTGTACATAATGAAACCTCTATTAGTTAATTAACTGAAAGGTCTGTGTGTAACCAAAAAGCCACAGAATGAAATCTTCGTTGGTGCAATGGAGAATTGTGTGTTGTGCAAATGTAAGTCATTAGGTTAAACTTGCATTACAGGCAGTATAAGATAGATTGCTACCAAATGTGCAAACAGGTTTCAGATAAAATGGTTTAAGTAATACCCAAACTGAATGATTTATTTTTATTTAACTGCTGTGCAAAGCACAACTCAGCTGGTAACCCCCTTGCATTACAAGTCAAAAACAATAACTCTTTTTTATCACCTTCATGTGATTCCATCCATTGCTTAATTTGTGCTTGTTGTTTCCGGTGCAGAGCACCGCCACTTATTTTTGAGGGACAGCACTCTTTTTTTTCTGCCTCAAGCATTTACTGCGAGCAAGACACATATGGGAAAGATGGAGGAAGGCAAAAATGAAAAAAAATGTCAGAAAGGGAGAGAGCAGAAAGCTGCAGGAGTGAGGTGAAATGGCAGGGACTGGCTTAGAATGAACTAAAGAGGCCCAAGATGGCTTCAGGATTACGCTGCCCTAGTATTCCGTGTTTGCACATTTAATTGCAGCAGCCGCATGTTTAAGAGGAGAGCTTTGGACACCGGCACGTTTTTATTTACAAATTAAGCACTGGCTATGCCACCCTGGATGCCACTCACTCAATCCTGCCATGCTTTAGATCCAATGCACTATCAATCCACAAGTAGCCCCTGAATATTAAAAATAAGGAATACATCTACTCACAAGTCACAAAGGCACAAATTGAAGCACACTTACCTTTTCTTCCGCAGCTGCCCACCAACCGGCCGCACATCAATGTAGGGAGGGGCCATAGGTAGCACCTACACAACAGGAAAGGGCCAGGGGCTTGTCTCTCCTCTCCCGGGCCCCAATCTCTCACTCTGGGGCTGGCATTAATTCAGGGTCCAAGCACACAACAGAAGAGACTTTTCCAGGGGGGGGCCACCACCACACGTGTGCAGGCTAAGGCTCGCGGCAGGGCCCAAGAGAAGAGTGAGTAAGGAGGGCCCACCCACACACACCAGACACCACCACGTGCGCAGCCAGTCAGTGACAGTGCGCACTCGCACAAGCCCACGCAGCCAGCATTTTAAATAATGCTGCGGGGGCAGGCCAATAATTTTTGGCAGGGCCGTCAATTGGTAGCGCTTTTGCGCTACTAGATTGAGGGCCCTCTGCCCCAACAACAATTTCCACCACACGACGACAACGACTCACAATCACCGACTCGACTCTCATCAGAGAGTGACACACGTAACGTGAGTCGTCATGACCCCACCCACCCCAACAACTTCACTGCGCTGCCTGGCTGACAGGCCCCCACTGTCTGTGCGGCGCTGCCGCACAGGCTGGCTCAGTGTCAGTCATCATCAGCGCGGCGGCGGGCGGCAGCATACTGCGCAGGCGCACTGAGTCTGTGTTGTCACAGACTCGGAGTAGTGACGGAGTCGTCCTCACTAAAGTGCAAGTTCATGCATCATGGACCATGATGGCATGAACTTGCACTGACTGTGAGTGACGAGTCAGACTTTTGTCTAGTGGAAGCTTGGACTCATGATAAGGTAGCATACAGGGTTAATGTGCCTGTTGCAAAGAATGTGTACTAGGCAGGTTAAACGTGCATGTAATGTAAAAATGTCAAAACAATTCTGGTGATCAATGTTCTTTCTGGAGAGAGAATGTACTTTTGTCTAGAGGAAGCTTGGAGTCATTTTAAGGTACTGCAGAGAGTTAATGTGCCTGCTGCAAAGAAAGCGTACTAGGCTGATCACAAAGTGCATTTAACGTAAAAATGTAAAAATTATTCTGGTGATTAATGTTCTTTCTGGAGAGGGAACAGTTTTGTTTTTCCGTCTCCGGGTCAAATCGCGACTATGAAGTGACTTGAGGTATCTGCTTTGTGTCCTGGTGACCCTTTGTTTTGTCCATGCTCCCCACCTTCAGCTTCTGACTCCACCTCATTTCCCACACTGGACACAGTGACATCCACCTACAGCTTGTCCGGGCATGATGGGCGATGGTGCTCTCAACACACCTCAGGACCTGGAAAGAAAATGCTTTCCGATGTGCCTGGAAGCGCTAGCGCTAATAAAAAACAAATACATAAATATTTACCATGTATTATCCAAGAAGGTAATCTGGTAATCTGCAGATCACACAAATAAAAGCCAAAAGCAAAAATGAATTGATTCTTATTAGGTAACAGTGTAAGCAATGTGACCAGCGCTCCAATACTGCTGATCAAGTTTGCGCTCTGAGTGCTGTTAGTGCCATAGCAGCCATGGAGCGCAGACAACTGTATTGGCAATCGTGCAATAATCCATTTAACAGGGTCAGTCTGCAAGGCAGTAACAAAACCGCCCCAAGTGGTGACAAATGTAGAGCATTTACCAAAGATATCAAGTGATTTTTGAAAGGCAAGCCCACGAACGAATGAAAGTGATGGGAGTGAGGTGGGTGTGGTTAAAAGCCCACAATACTTACAACAACTCGACCTAAAAAGGAGAGAGAGTGAAATAAAACAACTGCCAAGGATCACACAATTTGGAGAACGGGGGAAGCCAGGTTTGATCCAGGTTTTCTGGTTTCACACTATGGAGTTCAGTCACTAGCTGTTCTGTGCTGGCATTAATGCGGCCCTTAGTCACAACAAAGACCAAACCTTTTGGCCCCTGGGAAAACATTTACAAGTACCCATGCCTTAGAGAAACACCTGATAGACAAAGAATGGAGCAATGCATTACAGTACATCTGACCCAAATACCCACAACTTAACTATCTCCACACTGCATACCTTCCCCCACACAAACTTAAAATGCATAATAGGACTCACACACATAAGAGAATTACCCTGGTGCATGTTGGGCTTGGGCCGTAAGCCCATGAACCTAAAAGCTGATACTAGTTTCATAGACCTGGGCTCGTGGTAGCCAACAGTGTAATAATGGGGAACTGAAAATCACCAGAGGGACTCCACACAGGAAGTGGAGGGCGAGCAGGGGATTGTGCAAGTACAAGCAAGCAGACGATTGGGCACACCTACTAGACACTCTCAGTGGGAGGACAAAGGATGCTGAGACCCAGTCCCCCTGAAGTAAATGGTGCATCAGGATAGTCACAGACTCCGAATACATATTTGAATAATGAGACACACCAAACACGAAGAAAACTTAAGTAGCAGCTTAAGGGTAAAGTGAACACATAGTGCAATCACTAAATGAAGGCTGGATGACATGATTTACTGTTATAAGTTTGCTTAACAGTGGTCATCAACTCCTGGATACTGTGATATGCACAAAAAAGCCTTGGACACAACGGTATCATGAGTGGGCTGAGCTCACCTTACTAATGCATAAGAATCAAAGACAAATGTGTAATCTTTATGATAGTGTAAAGAAAACTGACTGTGGTAGCGGTATAACCTCCGATGTGAGAAAGAGGCGCCGCCCGAGGTAAAAGAAATCTGCACAACATCGAAACACAAGCCCAAAAAATAGCCACCCGCCAGTTGACTATATTCTCGCACAAATGGGAAAAATGTCACCCATTTGTGCGGGAAATAGCCCAATCTGGCAACACTGCAGGTAGGTGGTATATAAAAAAAGAAATTGTGGCCTCCTCCTGCCACTCGCTGTCCCTAAACGTGCCGCAAGACACTCCTGAGAAACAGTGGTGTAAATTAGTACGGAAATATGAATTCATACTATTAAAGTGTTTTTCTGTCCCTGTTGGTGAATTGTCACTGTGAAGAAACCACTATACTTATTCGAAAACCAGGTTTTCAACATCCGAACTAACTTTGTACGTGTTTCTTCCTCTTTTCTGTCCTTATTATGGAGTTATTCCTGTACATCTCCACTGCCTCGGGCTGGAAATATTCCTACCAAACAATTGTGAGTTTCAGCATATTTGATAATTTTGATAATTTTGATGAGTGTCTTCATCCAGAAAATCTGTACCTTATTATGGTGTCCATGTGATTTTTCAGATTATATATAAATATATACTTGGTCTATGTAACCTTTGTTTTTTCAGAATATATATATATATATAAAATATATAAAACCTGAAAAAACAAAGGTTACATAGACACCATAGTAAGGTACAGATTTTAGATGCACAAAACTATCTAAATTCAGCTTTTGAATGTCATATATATGTTACGTTGATGTGGAGTTATGAATAGTGCAATTCACTTTCAATACTTTGTCCCTCAATACTTTGGTAACAATATTGTTTCCTGTCAATATCTGGCATTTGATAGTCTCTATATTTATATATTTATTTATATAGGTCTATGTAACCTTTGTTTTTTCAGATTATATATATATATATATATATGTGTGTGTGTATATATATATTCACTAAAAAACAAAGGTTACTGGGAGGGTAAAGTAGGTTCAGTTTTAGACGCACAAAACCATAGAAATTCAGCTTTTATAATTAGTGTTATTTCAAGTAACTATAACTTTTGCCTTAAGGTAACTATAACTCTTGCCCTCGCCATTAAGTTTTCTCATCAATAATTTTACTGCAAATGTTACAGTGATATTAACAATGACTTCATGGAAGATTGCATGAGTGATGTAATATTTGGGGTAATTAGCATTCCATGATGAGGGTGCGAGTTATAGTTAGCTTAAGGCTTGCTGCCTCTAACCCCCTCTCACCTTTTGTTGTCTCTGTGAATGCCATTTAGTTTCACTGTTGCCCTCCATGATGTGCTGTGCTTCCAGTGCCCATCCTACCTGCCCTCCATGGTCAGCCCCTGCCCCCTCCCTCCTGCCCCTCATTGTCTGTTATGATGCAACTGTCCCTCCTCTCAGTCCGTTATAGTCTGCTTGCTGCCCTTGCCTTTTTCCTCTCTGCTCACTGTTGTCCATGTGGATGGCCCTGTCTCCTACCCATTGCTTTCCATGGTCCATTGTGCCGCACTGCCGTCCCACTTGCCCTGTGCTGCTGCAACCCCTGATGCCTGCCCTTCAAGGTAAGTTTGGTGCACCTGCCCTTCTACCTCATGTCTTCTGTTATCCGAGTCTATGCCTCTACCCCATTTCTCCTTCCCTCTGTGATCCAATGTACCATACTTGCCATCATTTTGAACTTAGTAAGAGGGAGATTTTTAAACCAAAAACCCAGGGAATTGATTTTCCCCAATGGCTTACATTGAAAAAGAGGAGATTTTGGGCAGCAGGCAGATAAAACGAAACCCTTCTGGGCTTAAAAACATTGGAAGCCTCCTGCCTGAATTTGGCCTGTTACCAGTAATGGTTGTACTGCCACTGCCTCTTCCTTCTATCCTCAATGGTCTGTCATATTGCTACAGCCTCTCTTGCCTGTCCTGCATGGTTGGTGTGTTGCACCATCCTCTATGGTCTGTTGGTCTGCCCCTGCCCCTCACACTTGGCCAGCATGGTCCCTGCCCATAATTATTTGAGTCTGTACCCTAGACATCTACCTCCTCACAGTATTCTAATGTATGACTAGGTTGTTAACATTCTATATTTAATACAAAAGTGTGGCACACCTTATGTCACCTTTATGTTCTCAAAACTGTAATACCTAAAGCATTTCCTTTATAAATTATAAAAATGAGAGAGTCTTATTTCAATGAAAATTATGGTTAGTGCTCTAGCATACTTAAATGAGGACATATTTTCTGATTTCTCAAATAGCAACAAAGACCTCTACAATTATTTCCTATCTTTATGTTTTTTTTGTTCAGTTGATCACTTGATTATATGTTACACTTAGGGGAGGGAATGTAGTGTTATGGCCAGAGTTGCATACTTTGCAACTGGCGAACCAGGTTCAAGTTTTGGCATTAACTCAACATACTGTGATTCTGGGTAAATCACTTAAACTCCCAATGCCTGAAACAAAAATAAATGTGTCCTTGCGTAATGTAACTGATGCTCATGTAAAGCACTTCAATATCTTCAGGTCAAGTCAACGCTATGTAAACCTGCAAAAAAAGTAATGTTTTGCACGCTTCTGTCATTGGGCTATACTTGGGCTACACTCGGGTGATAAGTGTGCTACATTTGGGCTCTGTTGCCTTTGGTGACCCTCTTGAGAGACTTATTTGTTATGAAGCTCCCTTATTTCCTCATTTACTGCAGTATCCTCAGTAGAAAATGCTTTCATTCTTCCACTTTGATTTCCTCAACATGGTGCTCAGATGTGCCACACTTTTGGCATAAATTCTAGCACTCTAGCTGCTCATTAGAGTACTGTAGTAAAGCTGCTGCTGGTGTTATAAGTGCATGTTTGAGTTTGCATGTCAGAATGTTTTAATGAAATAGGAGAGTAAGATATTTGACAACGCACTCAAAATGTGTCCTACTTTTTCTTTCTAGAGCACTAACCATAATTTCTATGACAAAATAAACCCCCTCATTTTGATGCTTTCCAAATGAAATTTTTTAAACTTTACCAGTTTGATTCACTCAAGATGACTTCAGGTGTGCCACACTTTTGTCACAAGTAAGACTGTCAGTGCTCTACTTGTTCCTTAGAACTCTGGGAGGCTGCAGTAAAACACAAGGGAATCAACTGACAGGCTGCTCCTGTTGGAAGTTGATGTTTTATTGAGAATGTCAGACTTCATTCTCATGTGGCTGAGAAAGATAGTGTGAATTAGAAATTTCCTAGCTATCGAGAAGGAAAGTTTCAATTCTATTAAGGACACAGAGGCAAGGATTATGCAGCATCTTTCTTCACTTTTTATTAACAGCAGGGTCAAAGTTCAACAATATAGAAAAATGAACTACAACACCCATGGGACAGCATCACCATGGCAACCAATGTCCAATCACTGTACTATCCGTCAGCCCGTATATATATCTAGCCGTGCCGACATCCATCCTCGACTTCACTGCGATAGGAAGTTAAGCTGTTATTAGGTTGGTGCGGTTTCTGTTCCTAGGAAGAAATGTGAACAATGAGATTGGGACCCGTGTCCTTCAATGTATAAACAGGTGAAGTAAGCAAACAGTCTGGAGATACCACTCCCCTCATTATAAGGAACAATAATGCTTGCAAACCTCATTAACCGTCTTGAACAAATTCAACCTTAGATAACCTCATTATCAAATCAGGAAAAAATGAATACCACCTCCAGATCCGGTGAGTCCGCTCCTGGGTGGGCGACATGCCCGTAATGTCAGGCGGGATAATCCTCGCCTCCTAGTCCTTAATAGAATTGAAACTTTCCTTCTCGAGGATTATGCATGTTTAAAGCTTACCTACCTCCAATGAGGCTGCTTCGTGAATAGGTTTAAAATAGAATTTTTTAAACGTAGACTCTGACGACCAGTCGTCCACGTTCATGATGTCCTCCAGCCTTCCACCTACTTGAACGGCTTTGGAGGCCATGGCCCCCCGAGTGAAGTGTGCCCCAAAGACCTGTACATTGATGCCCGCTTCCATCAAAACCCATTTGACCCACCTAGCAATGGAGGGAGAGGAATCTGCCCTAAAGGGTTTCTTTATTGAAATCAACAATTGTCTTTCCCCCGGTGGCCGAATTTCGGCCGTCACTTCCTCATATGTCTTCAGACACCTTACCACACACAGTTTGGGCGTATGTTCAAAAGCTGGATAAGTTACCGACCTGGTATTACACTTTGTACGTCTGGATATCGTGAAGGTCACACCCTCTGGAGAGAAAACCCTAACGGATATATCCAGACCTCTCACATCCGAGACTCGTTTGCACGAGATGAGGCATAGCAAAAAAGCTAGCATTGCAGACAATTCCTTTTGGGAAAGATATTGGTTGTCTTGCCAAGAGGTCAAAAGACGCAGAACTTGGTTGACGTCCCATAGCGTAGAGTACCTGGGTTCAGGAGGTCTGGTCAATCTGATGCCTTTCAGCAGCTTGCACACCCATGGGTGCTCCCCCACCGGGCAATTGTTAATAGGGGGGTGTCCCGCCGATATTGCAGACCGAACCAAATTAATCGAGCAGTAATACTGACTGGTTTCCGCTAGATCGGCTAGGAAGTTTATGACATCTGTAATCTGGGCCCCCATAGGATCGATGTGTCTTCCCACACACCAACTGGCCCAGCGATTCCAGGCTGATCTGTATCTTTTACAGGTGCTCGGGCCCAGGCCTGTCTGATAAATTTTTCAGCCTCCTGTGAAAGTCTCTGGTCCGTCCAGCGAGACTGGAAATCCTCCCAGCCACCAGAGAGAGATGGCCCTGAAGGACCAGAGGGTGTAACTGTCCTTCTGGATTCAATAGAATGGTCGGGGAGACGGGAAGCTGAATCGGAAGATCACAAGAGAGTTCCAGAAGGGAAGGAAACCACACCTGTGACCTCCACAGCGGAGTAATCAAGATCACTGTCGCCCCTTGGCGACGTACCTGCGCTGTCACTCTCGGGATCAGGAGGAAAGGGGGGAACGCATAACTCTGATCCTGCCCCCAATCCTGTAGGAATGCGTCTACCGCTGTCACACCGGGGTCTGGACACCAGCTGAAGTATTGTGGTAGGTGGGCCTTCCACCTGGACGCAAAGAGGTCCAATGAACAGGGACCCCAGCGCTTCATGAGCGCGAGCAATACAGCTCTGTCCAGTCGCCAATCGTTGGGATCCTCCAGATATCTGGAGTTCCAGTCCGAGAGTGTGTTCTAGGAGCCCGGATGGTACTCAGCCGTCACCGATATCTGCCATTGGAGGCAGAAGTGCCAGAAATCCTTTGCCAGTTCCGCTAGAGCTTTCGAGCAGGTGCCCCCCTAAACGTTTTATGTACTGCACCGCCGATATGGTGTCCATTCTCAAGAGAATGCAACAGGAGACCTTGTCCCGCGTCAGGGACTTAATCGTGAAGGATCCCGCTAGGAGTTCCAGGCAGTTGATGTGAATGCTGAGTTCCTGTGGGGTCCAGAGTCCTCTGAACAAGACATCGCCACATCGAGCCCCCCAGCCATAACGGCTGGCATCCGACTCTATCACGAGGTCCGTCGAGGCTCCGAAAATCGCCCTGCCGTTCCACGCCTCCATGTGATCCAGCCACCACTGGATCGCCGTCCGCGCCTCCGGGGGGAGAGTTATCAGTTCGGAATAAGTAAGGCCGGGTTGCAGGTGATAAGCCTTCAGGCGTTGAAGGGCCCTGTAGTGAAGCGGGCCCGGGAAGATGGCCTGAATCTAGAATGAGAGGAGTCCCACCACTCTGGCCCTTTGCTGGAGCGAGATCCTGTCGCGCCTCAAGACCTTTGACAACTCCTTCTTGATTTTGGCTATCTTCGAGCCCGGGAGACTGAGGGAGGCAGCCTGGGAGTCGATGAGGAACCCCAGGAAGGTCATGGACTGAGAGGGAAGAAGGTCTGACTTCTGGGAGTTTATCACGAACCCCAAGTCTTGGAGGAGCTGAATAGTTGTGTTCGCATTGGATATTAGCCGCGTGCGAGACTGGTCCATGAGGAGGATGTCGTCGAGGTAAATGATCAAACGGATCCCCCAAGACCGTAGGTACTCCACCACTGGTTTGAGCAGCTTCGTGAAGCACCAAGGTGCCGACGACAGACCGAAGGGCAGGGACGTGAACTCGAACACCTGATCCCTCCAGAGGAATTGCAGGAATTGGCGATGAGGGGGAAAAATCGGGACCGTCAGGTAAGCATCCTTGAGGTCTAGCCGAATCAGCCAATCCCCGTGCAGCAGAAGATCCCTGAGCATGTGAATGCCTTCCATTTTGAAGTGCCTGTATATGACCCACTCGTTGAAGGCTCTGAGATTGATGACTGGCTGGAAACCTTTGTCTTTTTTCTCGACGAGAAAGAGATTGCTCACGGAACCTCTGGGGTGACGGACTGATGCACGAATGGCTTCCTTGCGCAGGAGATCCTGGACCTCTGAGTCTATCAGCGCAGTGTCTGACTCCAAAAAGACCAAAGGCCGCGGCGGTACCTCCTGAACCGGAGTTCCCCAGAGCTCTATGTGGAACCCTGACACGTCTGGAGAACCCAGACGTCCGATGTTAATTGGGCCCACTTGTGTGTGAATAACCACAGCCTCCCCCGAGAACCCGAGGAGAAAAAAGGGTAATACTCACCGTTGGTACCTCCGGGAGCGTTCGCTCCACCCCGGGCACCTCTTCTGCTTTTCACTTCACCCTGATTGGGGAAGAAGGCGCCTTGTCGGCCGTCTCTCCATCCATTGTTCCTGGAGGGATAGGAACTGGGGCCTTGCTGGTACGTGCGGCCGGAGGAGCGACCCCTGTTTCTTCCGGCCCCTCCAAAAACCTTCCCCGGGAAGATCTTTTTTGCAGAGGTTTGCGCCTTATCAAGCGCTGAGAAGGTGGCTACAAATTTGCCCAACTCCTCCACAAAAGGGTCGCCAAACAAGTTCCCTTGGGCAATAGCCCCTGCCTCTGAGTTGGAGAGTTCTCCTAATTTGGGGTCGATCTTGATGAGAAGGGATCTTCGCCTCTCTGCGGAGAGGGTGCAACTAACGTTGCCCAATAGACATACTGCCCTCTGGACCCATCCCGCTACGATATCCGTAGGCAGGGGAGTATTGGTGCGCTTCGCATGTTCAGCGAGTTGTATGATCTGTGTTAGAGGTCCCAGGACGTCCACCAGTTTGTCCTGGCATCCTCTCCAGGAGTGGTCGATGCCCTTTTTGGGGTCTTTCACGTATTTCGCGAAGAATGTGCACATCTTCGGGTCGATCTCTGGTGTTGCCGCCACTTTATCTGGCAGAGTAGGGCGAGGGCATTCGTGCCTCAGCCGGGCTCTAATCTCCTTATCTAGAGGTTGTCGAACCTTACTGGCGACATAGTCTGCCACTCTCTTGTCCGGGTGCCATTCCTGGGATCTAGGGTGGTAAATATCCTCTGGTTGAAACATTTCAGAATCGGAGTCCTCAGCCTTCTGCGGGTCTGTCAAGTTAGAGGTCGGATGCCAAGGATGCCCTGAATCCTGTTCCTCCTCAGAGGAAGAATCCCCTTCTGTGTCCCTCTCGACCCGCTTGGGTGACCCTGCCTCTGGGTCTGGTATGTGGTGAACCGCTTCACCGGTCTCTCCGGGGTCAGAACCCTCCCGGAAGGGTGGTCACTTCAGCATGCACGCACTCTTATGGAAAGCTTCGGTAAGGATATCGAAGCCTTCCAGGTGCCCGCGTCACGCTTGCGAATTTTCTTGGGGGCTGCCGTACTCCTATAGTCAGCCCTCTCGCCCCCAAACATGCCTGTCCCCCTAAAGACGTGGTCGGATAGTTTGGCCATGCTATCCTTTAAAGGGGCCAAGGCCCTACTGATGGCCTGGGTAAGGAGGACATCCACCTCGGTGGGAGCGTCCACTGAGAGGTGCCCTCCCCTGGGGACAGGATGGGGTAGATATCGTGGTCCTGCGAGGACTGCATGGAGGGACACAGAGAGGTTGAAGACAGGAGGAAACTCTCTTAAAATACTGAGGGAAATCCCCCCTGCACTCCTGTCAGTGAACGAGGGGCCAACGGTCTCAACGCATGATCCGCGATCGCTGCGTCACTCTCTGAATAGAGCTGTCCAACCGCAAACACGGTGTATTTGCGGGCGTTGGAGGGTTGAAAGTGAGCTGAGAGCTCACTAAAAACCCTAACGCGTTACTCTAAGGTGATCAAGCGCTTAACGCGGCTCTGATCGCTAAAGGGAACCCTTCGGGCACCGGAGCGTGCGAAAGAGCGCCCTCTGGTGGACCCGACATAGATTAAAGTTAAATCTGCGCTCGGGCAAAGATAACTGCCTACCGCACGTCGTTGCTGCTAAAACAGCAACAATAAGAAAAACAGTGGCGCAGCTAAGGCACAAGCAATGGTAACAGGTACAGAATAAATATCACTCTTTCCAAACTCAGAGACAGTAAGGGAAATGAACTTAACTGGCGAAAGAGCAGTGAAGAAAGAGGACGGACGTCGGCACGGCTGGATATATATTCAGGCTGTCCGATAGTACAGTGATTGGACATAGGTTGCCATGGTGATGCTGTCCCATGGGTGTTGTAGTTCATTTTTCTATATTGTTGAACTTTGAACCTGCTGTGAAGAAAGATGATGCATAATCCTCGCCTCCAGTCCTGACATAGAATTTACAGAAAATAGCTCTTATTTTAGCTTCTGGAGCATCTTCCATAACCTGTATGGCAAAATCATGACAGAACAGTTTTCTCTCAAACATGATTCATGAAATACCAGCAGAAGGCTTTTTCACAGGGTAAAATCACCTAAGACCACTCCATAATTTCTACAACTAGTAAGGTGCCATCAACAAATGATTTATATTGTAATTAAAATCTTTTTTACATTCTACTTTTTGTGACCCGCAAAACCTGCCATGCACTACAATGCATTTCAATGGGGACCATGCCTCAGAGTCCTGTAAGTGCAGCCACAGGATGTTGTGGCCAGACATTGGGGGCCCCCATATATGCCCTTTGGAGTCTGACCCTGCCCACTTTTTAAGTTAATTTTCAGGACTCAGGGACCAAGTCTCTAAGTCTTGTAATGGCTGCCAATATACATTTACCCAGTGAGGTACCACTAATTAGCCAAAAAGTACTCCGGTTGGGTAGACATTTGTTCAAAACTGTGGCCTCTTCTTGGATAAATAGGCAGGTCAGGATACATTCTGGCACTGATGCTCATTTCACAGAACTTATATTTCAACCCCACCTAGGGTATCCTGGGGGAGTTAACCAAAGGGCTTGGTCACAGGCCATGTCCTGCCACCAACAGCCGCTGTACACAGCCAAAGACCATGAGTGGTGCAGGGTTAGATGTTTAGGGTGGACTGGCCACAGGGCTTGGCCTCGGGGCCTGGCCACTGTCTAAGCCCCTCTGGCAACCACCACTGGGCACGACTGAAGGCTGTGCATGGCACGGGATTAGATGCATGCCAGGGGTTGACTGCAGGGCCTGGCCAAAGACCAGACCCTGCGGCCCACCCCCTCTGCATTAAAAAACATGAAAATTCACTGAAATTCAGCTGTTATAGTTAGAGTTATTTCAAGTAACTATAACTCATGCCCTAAGGTAAGTATAATTTTTCCCCTCGCCATGCACAACTAAGAACCCCACAAATTCCATCATTGATGACATCTTCTATGGCATCATTAAGATTATCACTGTAACATTTTCAAATAAAATTAGTGATGAGAAAACTGTGCATGGCGGGGGTGTGAGTTATAGTTACCTTAGGACACGAGCTATAGTTACTTGAAAAAACAGCTAAATTTCATGGTTTTGTGCTTGTAAATTCAGAACCTAACTATAACATCCCTGTAATCTTTGGTTTTATTCAGTGAAAATATATATATATATATATATATATATATATATATATATATATATATATATATATTTAAACGTATTTACTTAAAAAACAAAGATTGCAGGGACATTATAGTTAGGCTCACATTTTAAACATACACAACCATGAAAAAAGGTGTAAGAGGGTGTCTCTGGGTGTGACAGTGGACCTGAGATGTCTCTCTGAGTGGGTGTATGAGTATATGTGTGAGAGTGTGAGTGGGTCTGTTAGTGGGTGTGTGAATCTCTGACTAGGTCTGTGAGTGGGTGCATGAGTCTCTTAGTGCGTCTGTGAGTGGGTGAGTGAGTCTTTAAGTGGGTCTGTGAGTGGGTACATGAGTGTCTGAGTGGATCTGTGAGTGGGTGCTTATGTCTCTGAGTGGGTCTGTAAGTGGGTGCATGAGTGTCTGAGTGAGTGCCTGAGTGCGACTGTGAGTGGGCGTCTGTCAGAGTCTCTGTTCATGTCTGTAGTTGTGTGAGTGACTCTGCCAAAAAGGGACCTCACCTGCCCTTTTATCCAACAAGATTCCACAGCTTTGCATGAAATATCTACCTAAGAGGAGTTCTTTCTGCTTCCTTTAAGTAAATGTCCAGTATATATTCTACACTACAGCTGCACAATGGAGCACAAGAAAATTTCACCAGTTACCTTGTGTGCGTTTGGCAATGTTATTGTTGCACATACATCTTTCTCCAGAATTCTTTGATAACGTTAATTCTTCTGTGGAGAGTCCAATGAGACGACAAAGACGTAAATCTCTACCAAACCAGGGACCTTCCTCTTATCTATATAAAGTAAGTACTTCTCTGTTTTCCTCATACTCCTCAGCATCAAGAATGTACCATCAAACCAGTGGGAAATACACTGGGGGGCCCTTTGGGAAGCTGTCCATCATCCTGGCAAAGAGGGGGTAGACATATGCACACAACTAAGGTAGACAATGCAGGGCCAAATTGGGTGCAGCTTCCAGGTGATTTGCACAATGCATACTTTTAGCAATTTAAAGGAGAATCATAGGGAAGGGTGGCCATGCGGCCCTCCTTTCTGGCTGATCTCAGCCCTAGGACCCCATCCCCAGTGGCCCACCTCTATTCAATGGGGGGGGGACATGGCCCTTCCTCACCAGTCTATTTCATCCTCAGGACCTCATTCCCCAGGGCCCAACTCTATGAAGTGGAGGAGGTGGGCTGCGTGGCTGTCCTCAGCCCCCATCAATGGGCTGATTTTGGCCCCAGGGACCCCATCCTCTGGGGGGCTGGCCATCTGTCCTGGATACCCCGCTGGCCGCCCAGTGTGCAATGAGACAATGGGAGGAGCCTCAAGGCCCCTGCAGCACCAGCCAGCTCCCTGCCTCCTGTGGGAGCCGGCAATGCTTTTGCACACAGGGAGCTGCTAAACATGAATCTCCTGGTCTGCAAAACCAATTGTTTCCTCTGTTTCCCTGCCCGCATGGCTGCAGGCAGGAAAACAGAGGAAACCTCTATTTCCAGCGGATGAGAGCTGTTTGACAGCTTTTACCCACCAGAAGCAGGGTGTTTGCTCTGACTTGGCGGGAGCTGTCAAAGCTCCTGCCAAGTCACAGCAAACAGCTATGTCCCAGGGGTGGGTAACCTGGAGCATAGCAGGAGATGCCCCTGGCGGATGGTGGTCTCCAGGGCCATTATTGGCTCCACGACAGGGGCTGCCTGGCCCCCTCGAACATTAAAAAAGCCCCAGTGAGGTGGCGGTCCTCGGGGCCGGTGGTTCGCGATGGACCCCCTTCAATATTTAATTTCAGCCCTGCGGAGATGGAGTTCTCCAGGGCTGCGAGGGGCTGTGCAGACCCCCTTAATTGATTAAATTGCCATGGGGAGGTGGTGGTTCCCTGGTGGCTGGGATCCATGATGAACCGCTTCATTATTTAATTTTAGCCCCGAGGATGTGGCGGTCCCTGGGACTGTGGGGTAGGCTATACAGTTCTCCCCATTTAAAAGTAATGTTTTTACCCTGGGAGGTGATGGTCCTCCGAGCATGTGGGGGCCTATTTCTGGATGGACTGCTAGAACATGACCCCTTTTTCTTTTTTTCACTTTTTTTTCTTGGCTTTCTTGACTTTCTTTGTTGAAGTGTTGGCAGCCAATCAGATATCAGCATGGGGACAGTTGGATCCACAGAGGATCCGCATCCCTAGATAGCTATATTTAGCTCTAAAGTGCAGAACGGATTAACACCAGATCGCAAAATGCCTGCTTTCTGGACAGGGGTGTGGCCAAAATGGTGGCCAAGTTGGGTGCACTTTGCAGAGCTTCGAATCGGCCTGCCGAGGATCCTATACTATCCAGCTGGACCCATGCAGCCCACATTGCAGTACAAGCATACAGATCTGTCTTATCTGACGGGAGCACCGTTGAGTGCTCCATGGTCACTGGCCGCCTCTGCAACCATCGGAGCAGCGTGGACCCTGGTGCACCCTGTGAGGCCTTAGCCCACGCCATCATAGTGACAGCCTGTGATGTGAGGGAGGCCTGATAACATGTCTGCCTTGACTGCAGTGAGAATAGCCACAGGTTAAGGCTGTAGTATGGCACGCGAGGTGGCCAGGAGTGGGGGACACAACCAGACTGCCGTAAGTTGGCTGAGACACCGATGGGAGTTTGAGCGCTATCTTGAGAGTGTGCCTGAGCCAGGCGGCTTCCTGTGATTCACAGCCCAAGTCAGTGAGCAGGAGCTCCCAGCTGAAGCTTACAGGTGGAGGTTGACTGATGTAGGAAGAATCGCTTGAGGTGAATGTGGAGTGACGCTGCGCAGGCCCTGCTGTGTTTGCAGGGCCCTGTGGCCCGCTGACCATGAGGATTTTTATGATTATGGAGGTGCTGCTGTGCAAAAGGAGATCAGAGCTGGATGGGGACCCCTTCTTCCGATAGGAATAAAGAAACGCAACCTCCTATCAGATAAGAGGTACCCTTGCCTGCTATGTGTTATCTGGGCCTAATATTATACAGGAGATACTTTCCATGACAGTGGCTGCCGGAGAGGGATGCCCAGGGGGTGGACACTGATTTTCACCACAGGAGGCTTGGCGTTTGTGCCCAAGACTTGGGATACGACACATGGGCTAATACTAAATAGTAGAGACCATTTAGGGCACTGAACAATCTGTTTGGGGCATTCCACACATTGGCCCTATCTATTATTTGGGCCACCACTGAGGGGAAGTAATTTGCTGTTACCTAGGTTCCCTGTCCTCCTGCCGTATTGAACCACAGCCTTCCTCCCGAGGTGCTTAAATGACCAGTCTGGTACTGTTTTTATAGTGACTGGACTTCGGTTGGCTCATTGCAGTGTGTAGGAGGTGGGACACCTGAAATCTAGCACTGCCCAGGACACCGCCATTGACACTTGCCATATTGTCAGCACAAGACTCAGGATTTCTATCTCTGTTGTTGTTGATTACTGGAGTAGATAGTGTACCCAGCCTCCTAACCCTCCTGGGCAGGACGCCTCAGGTACTGATAAATCAACAAAATTCTGCTGGCAATAGCTGACTCTAAGACCACTTTGGAGGCCAAATCTAAATCCAGGAGCAGATCACTACAAGCTAACGGATGGAATGGATGAGGCGGAGTCGGCGATCATCAGCATGAGCCCTACCCTCCAGGATCTACAGACAAAGGTTCAGGATTTACAGTTGAAATTTGAGGCCCTTCCTCAAGGAGCAGAGGATGCTAAGGATCGATCTTGCCACAATAACATCCAGCTCCTGGGCTTCCCGGAGCAAGCTAGGGACCCCAATGTTGAGTTGTTTTTGAAAAACTGGCTGACAGATGCGGTTCCAAAAGATAAGTTGCTGAAATTCTTCTCAGTGGAAAGGGTACTCAAATACCTACTAGACCACCACCACGTGGGGACAGACTGCGTCCAATAATTGCCCGCTTCCTCAATTACTGAGATCGTGAC
Source organism: Pleurodeles waltl (assembly GCF_031143425.1). Lineage (NCBI taxonomy): Eukaryota > Metazoa > Chordata > Amphibia > Caudata > Salamandridae > Pleurodeles > Pleurodeles waltl. The sequence goes on from NC_090436.1 coordinate 739,169,220, forward strand.
CTGATCTTACAGCTGTAGAAAGACTCTTGGCAATATGAAAATCACTCCATTATGGCATTTCTGTACTTCACCACTGAAGTACAGTGTTGCTGTAACTCCTACGGTGCAGTGAAACATAAACTACGAAAGTTGTCTTTGAAATGTTCCTTACTATTTCCAGCTAAACTGAAAGTTATCCACGAGGGGGCCACTCACTTTTTCTCATAACCGGTGGACGCATGGAGTTGGCTATATGCCAAGGGCCTAGCAAAGACAGCAGATCAGGAACGGAGCACCAAGGTGTGGCGCCCACCTCGTTGCCCCAACGCCGGCAGACAGCGCACCACCCTGATCATGCTCAGACACCTAGAGACCAGGCGAAGGCGGTGGAGGAGGTAGCGCTTCTCAGCACAAACCTGTTTGACACACTAAACTATGGTATTTCCTGCGATGCCACTTCGGTGGCTGGCATGTTGGAGGTGTCATCAAACATTGTGACCAGGGGACTGGAGATAACGCCAAGACTGGCAGATGACCTATAGTTTGGATCTGACTCCTTCTTTAGTGCTGATGGATGCTGTTGATCCTGGCTTGTCCCCCTGGAGGTGTTACCCGAATAGTGTCCCATAGGGAGATGGGCGCACGGGTCTGGCATGACTGTTGTATTTATACGCGGGTGGATAAGCACCTGCTGATCACATATAGAGGTGCAACACCCCGAAGGATAATTGTTATGTACACATGGTATTTTCCTCAATGCATATTGACGTACAGGGCCGAAATGACACGGAGGGATAGCACTTGGGGTACCAAATTAAGGGTGCTGCAACAAGAGGCCTACAGACATGGAGGGTGGCTGCGGGCTGCTGGGCTTCCTACTCTGGGGGGTGAGCAGGAGAAGGGATACCCCATACACATGTACTACTACTTGGGTAATCAGCTGACCTCTTCCACCCCTCACTATAAGTTCCTGACGTGGAACATACGCGGTATGGCCAACAACCCAAAGCGCTGTAAAATACAAGCATATCTAAAGCTCTGCCATACACAGGGTAGCTATTTTACAAGAGACCCATGTCATGCAGTCCACCCCTACCCAGCTGAAAACTAGATGGAGGGGTCAGGTGTATGCTACCACCTCGTCTGCTCATGCTAAAGGAGTGTTAATATGGATCGCTACAGGCACTCCAGACATTGTAGAGACTCAAACAAATCTATACTGAGGGCCGATACGTGATCCTAGAAGGCAGTTTGATGGCCTCCCACTGGCGAATGCAGGGATCTATGCCCCAAATATAGGGCAACCAGTGTTCTTTAATATTCTTACTCCTGCCATGCTGCATGCAGTCCCCGGGGATTTGGGGGGGTGATTACAACTGTGTGCCTGATATCCACGTCAATAGATCAACCCCGGTCATGTAGGATGTGGTAGGTTTCTGTGCCACACACCACTTGAAGCAATGGATTACAGGACACTGCCTATGTGATATCTGGGGTATACACAACCCTATGGCACAAGAATACTCTTATTACTTCCCTGTTCATGTTACTTACATGGGGCTAGACCTGTTTTGTGCAGCAAATCAATAGGCAGGAGGGTCGAAGGTCTGGAATATTTGGTGCACACTGTCTCTGACCACTCACCGCTGATGTTCACATTGTCTTGGGGCAGAGAACGCACCGTGATACCCACATGTCGACTCCAGCCACAGGCATTGTTAGACCCTCCTTATATGGTTGAACTTGCTAATCTCCTTGATACATTTTCTGAACACAACCACAGGACAGAATCATCCAGGGCGCTGGAGTAGGAGTTGCATATGGTTGTGGTATGAGGCTACTGTATGTGGGTGACTTGGGGGTTCGAAGAGCACTGATCACTGAGCTTTTTTGTTTAGAAGGTGAGATGAGAATTTTGGAAAAGGAGACAACACGCCAACCTTATCGTGTGGAGCTGTTGCACATCCTGTGTGGGGAATATAGAGAATCGGAAACATTGTTAGGGAGGCCCAATTACAAGTGATGGTTGGCTATGGTGCATGTGGAGGGAGACCGATCTGGTAGATTACTGGCTTGGCTAGTTAGGGAAGACACGCAAAGACATCCAGTAGGTGCCATACCCCTGCATGACGGCACGATAGTGAATACACAGACACAATAAACACTGCTTTCAAAGTATATTATCAATCACTGTATCAGGCTACTCCCCCGCCTCCAGTAGACCATGTGTGTGCATATTTTGACAGCCTAGCACTGCCTAGGCTCTTGACGACGTGCAGAGCTGACTTAGAGGCCCCCATCCAACTGTCTGAAATTAAACTAGCCATAAAACAGATCACCAGAAATAAGACACCGGGCACTGATGGTCTTCCCATTGAATACTACACTCAAAATGTAACTACACTAGCGCCCAGGGTCTTAGAGGTGTTCAATGAGGCACTCTAGATGGGTCAGTTGCCCCGCACACTCAAAGGGGCATTTATAGTGGTCTTACTTAAGCTTTCTCCAGGCCCATTAGATGTCTGACGGTATCGGCCATTATCCCTATTGAATTTGAACTGTAAAATCCTGGGGGATTTATTAGCTACCAGGCTACTGCCTGTGATTCATAGAACGGTGGACATGGATCAATCAGGCTTTATCCCCAGTTGTAAGACATTCATTAATGTCCAATGTTTGCTCTTGCATATGGATTTAGCTCCAGATCAAGGCAGGGGAATGTGTGCAGTGTCCTTAGACATAGAGAAGGCTTTTGACAGCTTGGGGTGGGATTTCCTTGTAGCCACGCTTACGCGGATGGGATTCGGTCCTGTAATCATGAGCTGGATCAGGCATTCTATGGCACTCCATGGCACTCCAATGGTGAGAGTATGCACAGGTATTACTATATCAGATGCCTTCACTGTCTACAGAGGCACTAGGCAGGGCTTTCCATTGTCCCCTCTCTTGTTCGCTCCTGCCATGGAGCCTTTAGCATGTGACCTGAGACTTCAAGCAAGAAAATGGGGTGTGCTGGTTCATGGTGAGTATCACGTGATCTCAGCATATGTGGACTATGCGTTGGTGTTTCTGCGTGGCGCTCTCTCTAAACTCCCACAATTAATGACTCTGATGGATGACTTTGGGTGGATATCTGGGCTCCAAGTCAACTGAGACAAGTCCTGTATATTCTCACTGGCATCAGTGACGGCGTCGGAAAAGGGTCATTCTAAGAAGTTAGAGATTAATATAATCTCCCGGATGGTCATTTTGTGACGTATTATGTGATACAGCGACAGATACTGGCCACATAGGGGGTGGAAGGTGGGGAGCCTCCTTGCTCCCAGTTTCTACACACTCTGCTCAAACATGGGGCGCCAGGCACGCCATTACACACATTTATTTAGCTCTGCAGTGCACAGAACTCACAGAGCTCACACAAGCATGGGTAAGAGCGGATATGGTGCTGGCTGCTCTGTTGACTGATGGACAGTGGAACCAGATGGCGTACGCCAGGTAAGAGAGGTGTCTCGTAATATGCGGTTCCGATATACACAGTTCAATTATCTCCATCAGACATTATCTCTCCCCACATATGATAGTTGGAATGATCCCGGGAACATACACAGCGTGTCCCTGATGTCACACTTTAGTGGCACACTTTTATCATTTGGTCTGGGACTGTCAACCACTCCAGCATGCTTGGACCCAGATCGTGACAATTACTGATCACATATTGGTACCCACTCAGGAGTCATGTCTAGTAGGAGCGCGTATGAGAACGTCAATAGACAAGCACATACACAAATATTTGCACTCATACATTAAAGCCCTGGGACCACCACCTCCCCAGAGAGTTTTTTCAAATAGGAGGGGGGTCAGGTGGACCCCTCCTTCTGGGACATTAATATGCCCCAGGGACCTCCACCTTCCTGAGTTAAATGTACAATTATGTGGGGGGTGGCCAGACCCACTGGCCCCGGGTGATTGTCACCTGCCCAAGGCTAAATGTATAATTTCTTCTGAAGGGGGTCTGGACTGTCCCTCTCCCAGGCTGATTTTGGCCCCAGGGGCTCCAATATCTGGCCCCATCCACCTTTCAAAGATGGGGTCAGCTCCCTGCCTCTTGCAGGAGCCGGCATTGCTCCCGCATGCAGATAGGTGTAAATATGTAGCTCTGTGCATGCAGAAGCAATCTTTCATCTGTTTCCCTGCACGCATGATAGCGAGCTGGGAAATAGATGAAAACACCTCTCCCAGCAAGCGGGAGCAGTTTTCACTTCCTGGGAGAGGAGTTATTTTGATTTTGTTTGGCTGGAGCTGCCACAGCTCCCTCCAAGCGAAACCAAACAGCTATCTTCCAAGGGTGGGCACCTCAGGACATCTCAGAAGAGAGCATGTATCGCCCTTAGAGGGGGGTCACAGTCCCCCTCTTTTCTTTTGGATGGGCCACCTGGGGGGAGATGGTGGTCCCAAGGGCGGTATATGGCCCTGTAGGAGAGCCATGCAGCCCCACTCACACTTCTTATTATGCTTTTGGCCATAGGGAAGTGGTGATATCCAAAGCCTGGAGTGTCCGTGCAGCCCCGCTGCAAAAATTTATATTTAGCCCTGGGGAGGTGGTGGTCCCTGGTTCATTGTAAAGACCGAGAAGTGGGGGTCTGTGCCTCCCCCTTCACTATTATAAAAACGCCTCAGGGAGGTGATGGTCACTGGGGTTCTAAAAAGCTATAAAAGGGGGACCATGCATGCCCCCCCTTCTTGTTTATTTTTTAGTCTTCATGTCCCCAAACGTGGGGCTACATTTCAACCAAGCACAGTAGGACACACTTGTTAATTTTAAATTTTCAGTGGATTTGCAGATCCTCAGTGAATTTTGCTGAAAATGTTTTGAAAAATACTTTTTTGCCCTGGTGGGATTCGAAGGGGACCCCAGCACTGAGTCTAGGGGGTCAGGGTACTCCTACTCTGCCCCTTTTTCTTTTTTTACATTTTACTTTGGGACTCGGCTGAGTCCGAGTCCCAAAATAGCTGTTAACAATTTCTGGTTGAAGTGTTGGCAGCCAATCTTTAATATCTTAAAAACTACTTAATGGGTTTACACCAAATCACAAAAGTACGCTTTCTAGCCAAAATGCTAGCTTTCTGCCAAATTTGGTTTAATTCCATCCAGCATGTAGCCATGTTCAAAATACTTACTTTTTGATATTTTGTCCTTTAATACTTTGGCCCTCATTACAACCGTGGCGGTAAATGCCGCCTACCGCCGTGCTTATGGCCACCAACATACTGTGACCACGGCGGTATTCTGCTACGGGTATTATGACCAACACAGAGAAATCCGCCACTATACAGACACCCACACATGTCCGCCACACCGAAGGTCAGTGATAAACTGGCGATAGCCAAACCCATACCATTACACCAACAGGATTACGCCCACAGTATCACGACCCATGAATCACCTAAGCGGTCTTTCAAACGCGGTAAACCATTGGCGGTACACACAGCTGCGCTGAAAATACACACACACTTACAAAACTACACCACATTGGACAATTCAAACTACACACACTTGACACACATACACCCACCACACCCACTATAAAACACACACCCACATTACCCACAACCCTTTACAGCGAAAAAAAGATAGCACACAGGCAGAGACAAGGCAGGAGCACCCACTACATCAGAAGCACAGGACACCATCACCCATACACCATCCACGCACATCACAGCATACACCACAACACATCACCCCACACATCACCCCACACATCCTCATACATATCACTCGCACCACATCCATGGCACCCCAAAGACACCCCAGGTTTTCTGAGGAGGAGCTATGGGTAATGGTGGAGAAAATCATCTGCGTAGAGCAACAGCTTTTCGGATCACAGGTGCAGCAGACATCCATTGCTAGGAAGATGGAGCTATGGCAGAGAGCAGTGGGCAGGGCCAACTCCGTGGGACAGCACCCAAGAACCAGGGATGACATCAGGAAGAGGTGGTACGACATACGGGGGAAGGTGCGTTCCGTGGTTGCAAGACACCAGGTAGCAGTACAGAGGACTGGCGGTGGACCCCCACCTCCTCCTCCACACCTAACAACATGGGAGAAGCAAGTCTTGGCGATCGTGCATCCTGAGGGTCTCGCAGGAGTAGCGGGAGGACTGGACTCTAGTAAGTCACATCTTTACTATTATATCCCCCACCCTACCTGCATGCCATCACATACCCCCACCCTTACCCACACTCCCATCACTCCATCACCTCACATATTCCTCACCATCACACCCCACCCATCCCAATACTAAGCCCTGAATGCAACACCAATGCATGGACCCCCATCACTGACCTGCATGGAAACCCATCACCACAGCATGCCCTGTAAATCACTACCACACAAGGCCAAGCCAACAGGGAAATCACAATCATAGAGGGAAACACACTCATGCACAATCTGGCCCACGCAGATACACTAACACTGCATTTGCATTCCCACAGGACCCCTACTCAACGTCACTGGAGTTGAGGTGCCAACTAAATCCAGTCCCCCCCACAGAAGAGGCCCACAGTGACGACAGCAGCTCTGCATGCCTGGATCGCGATGACCAACCTGGCCCATCAGGGACCTCTGGACAATCGTTTCCCCTGCCACAGTCCTAACCCACCACAGAGCCTCCCCCTCAGGAAACACCAGCACAGCACCCACCCAGCGGGCCCATGCCACTGTCCCCAGGACACGCCAATCAGCAGTGTGCCCACCACTACAGGGACCCCAGGTAACCCCACAAACCCAGGACGATCAGGGACCTGGGGTCAGTGGCAGTGGGCACACGGTTCATGGAACAGAGGCACAGGACAACAGGAAAGTTGGGAGGACTGCTGTGCGACAGGGGGAGGACAGGTCCAGGGAGTACACTGTCCACACGGCACTCTCCAACATGCTGGGAGCATACCACCATTCCCAGGAGACGATGGGCCAGATGCTGGCCAAGCTGCAGGAGACCCAGCGGCTGCAAGAGGGACTGTACCTGGGGATCAGGGATGACCTAACAAAAATATACACCATCCTGGTCACCATTGCAGGAATGCTGGCAGACATGGGCAAGACCATGAGGGAGGAAGTGGCACAACAACAGACCCCTGACACTAACCACTCCGAGTAACAGCCTTTCACCTCCACCAACAGGCCACCAGCACCCCACCCCCTGCAGAAGGAGAAACACCCCTCTAATGGTCCCTGTGATCCAGACAGAAGGCAGAGAACATTGCCAAGACCCCCGCCAGGAAATAAGACTCTCCTGATTGTCACCTTTCTGTCCCACTCTGTCATCCTGTCCACCTTGAACTGCTATTCATCCCCTTCCTATGCCCCATTGGACAATGCACCTGTGATACCAAGAGACTGAACTCTACCCTGAACTTCCTTCCACCATCAGCCCAGCCCCTTGCACCACCCCCTCTACTTATGAGCACTTAAATGAACACCCTTAGAACAAATACCAATCTGGATTCTGTCAAATGATTCAAATATGTATTAGTAAAACATAATCAAAGCATTGCAACTCAAAGGTACAGTGAATAATACTTTAGGATGAACTCTGGTGAGCAGCAGTACACATAACAGGAGCCAGAGTGCGGCACAGAGATCTGAAAATGGAGATGCCAAAGGGTACAGCCAGTGGCCATAGACATAGTGAAACAGGCTGCCTTGTACAATGTCCAACAGATAACTGAAATGTGAAGTGAAGTTACAGTGTCTTACCTGTGTGTCACTGGAAGTACTGCTGAATAACATTAGTTCTGTTGTCAACATCTCTCTGCCTCCTCTTCCTCACTGTCCACAGGCTCCACCGCTGCCACAAGACCATCTCCAGGCACATCCTCCTGCAGAAAAGGCACCTGGCGTCTCAAGGCCAGGTTGTGCAACATGCAACATGCAACGATGATCTGACACACCTTCTTGGGTGAGTGGCAGAGGGATCCACCTGTCAGATGGAGGCACCGGAACCTGGCCTTCAGGAGGCTGAAGGTTCTTTCTATAATCCTCCTTGTACGCCCATGTGCCTCATTGTAACGTTCCTCTGCCCTTGTCCTGGGATTCCTCACTGGGGTCAGTTGCCATGAGAGGTTGGGGTAACCAGAGTCACCTGAAAACATCGAGGGACAACTGTTAGACACACACTAACCCTTAGGGACAACCCCATACCCAGACACCTACTCATACTGTGTGGGGACCTTTGGCTTACCGGTTAGCCACACCCGGTGCCTCTGGAGTTGGCCCATCACATATGGGATGCTGCTATTCCTCAAACTAAAGGCATCATGCACAGAGCCAGGATATTTGGCATTCACATGGGAGATGTACTGGTCCGCCAAACACACCATCTGCACATTCATTGAGTGATAGATGTCCCAGGGCATAAAAGTCACCTTTCACTGTGGCCAAATCCTCCACCTAGGGGAACACAATGTAGCTGCGCATGTGTTTCAGCAGGGCAGACAACGCTCTGGTCAACACTTTAGAGAACATTGGCTGAGACATCCCTGATGCCATGGCCACTGTTGTTTGGAATGAACCATGTTGGACTTTTTTGCTTATGCAGGGCCATCCCCAATCTTTTTGCCTTCTGCCTCCTATTTATTCTGACCTGTTGCTGTTGGCTTTTGAACTCTGAGCACTTTACCACTGCTAGCCAGTGCTAAAGTGCATATGCTATCTGTGTAAATTGTATGTAATTGCTTTATCCATGATTGGCATATTTGATTTACTAGTAAGTCCCTAGTAAAGTGCACTAGAGGTGCCAGGGCCTGTAAATCAAATGCTACAAGTGGGCCTGCAGCACTGATTGTGCCACTCACATGAGTAGCTCTGTAATCATGTCTCAGACTTGCCACTGCAGTGTCTGTGTGTGCTGTTTTAACTGTAAATTCGCCTTGGCAAGTGTACCCACTTGCCAGGCCTAAACCTTCCCTTTTCCTACAGGTAAGGCACCCCTAAGGTAGGCCCTAGGTAGCCCCAAGGGCAGGGTGCAGTATATGGTTAAGGTAGGACATATAGGCGGTGATTCTAACCGCGGTGGGCGGCGGTCGCCGCCCGCCATCCGGTTACCGCCAAATGACCGCACTGGCCATTCTGGCTTTCCCGCTGTGCTGGCGGGCGACCGCCAAAAGGCCGCCCGCCAGCACAGCAGGAAAGACCCAGCAACGATGAAGCCGGCTCCGAATGGAGGATTCTCAAGGGCAGCGGAAAGTCGGCGGTACACCGCCGACTTTCCGTTTCTGCCTGCGGCTGAACCGCCGCGGACAGAATGCCCAGCGGTGCACCGCCAGCCTGTTGGCGGTGCTACCGCGGTCATTCGCCCTGGCGGTTTTTACCGCCAGGGTTAGAATGACCCCCATAGTAATGTGTTTTATATGTCCTGACAGTGAAATATTGCTAAATCTGTTTTTCACTGTTGCAAGGCCTGTCCCTCTCATAGGTTAACATGGGGGCTACCTTTAAAACTGATTAAAGTGTAGATTTCCTGTGGGAGCGGATGGACATGTGGAGTTTGAGGTCTCTGAGCTCACGGTTTAAAAATACATCTTTTAGTAAAGCTGATTTTAAAATTGTGTGTTTGAAAATGCCACTTTTAGAAATTGAGCATTTTCTTGCTTATACCATTTCTGTGACTCTGCCTGTTGTGGATTCCCTGTCTGGGTCAGTTTGACATTTGGGTTGGTTGCACCTCACACTAGACAGTGACACAAAAGGAGCTGGGGTGTAGTCTGCATTTCCTGATGAGCCATCTGTGCTAGGAGGGAGGGGAGGAGTGTTCACTTACACCTGAAAGGGCTGTGCCTCTCCTCACACAATGTAGTCTCCGATCCCCTGGTGAGTGTCTGGGGCCTGGCCTGGGCAAGGCAGGATTTCATATTCAAAAGAGACTTTACTTTGAAGTAGGCCTACTTCAAAGGAGAAATTAGGTATAAGAAGGGCACCCAAAACCACAGACTTTAGATCACTTCTGGACATCAAGAGCAACCTCTGCCTGGAGAAGAGCTGAGGAGAAGTGCTGCCCTGCCTGTGACTGTGCTTTGTGGAGCTATCCTGCAGTTGCTGCTTCTGCCAGAGTAAGAGGGCAAAGACTGGACTTTGTGTGCCTTCCATCTTGTGAAGAAATCTCCAAGGGCTTGATTTAGAGCTTGCCTCCTGTTGTTTGAAGTCTCAGGGTCAGCAAAGACTTCTCTCTGCCAGCACCTGGAGTCTCTGGAGAGACTCCTGCTCTGACAAGTGGTGCCCTATCCAGTCCCTGGGCCCTTGAAAGGAAAGCTGGTGGAAATCCAAGGAAATCTACTTTGGACGACTCCGGACCGCCGCCGCTGCTGAATCCGGTGACGCCGCCTGCAACCGACTCTGTGATCTTCGCTGGAACACGATGACCTTCGCAGGCCCGACGCCGCTGCAGACCCGCTGGAGTCCGTGGAAGTCACCGCACCACGTCGTCACCGATGCCGCTCGAAGTGCGTAGATTAAACGTTTTGCACCGATGCCGCGATCCCCGACTTTGTGCATCGGCTTGTTTCACTCTTCACCACAGGTACTGTACCTGGGGTTCTACGCGACTCTGCATCCGGCGCCGCTGCTGTCGGTTTGTTGGGAATGACTCCGTTACGATGCTGTGTTAAGACCTAATCGAAGAATTTTGTGTTTCTAAGCGTTATTTTTTAGTTTAATCTTTAAAAATTCATAACTTGACTTGTGTATTGTGGCTTTTTGTCATTTTGGTCTTGTTTTGTTTAGATAAATATTTCCTATTTTTCTAAACTGGTGTTGTGTCATTTTTTAGTGTTTTCATTAAGTTACTGTGTGTGTTGGTGCAAATAGTTTACACCTAGCACTCAGAAGTTAAGCCTACAGCTCTGCCAAGCTACCAAGGGGGTAAGCAGGGGTTAGTTGAGGGTGCTTCTCTTTTACCCTGACTAGAGTGAGGGTCCTTGCTTGAACAGGGGGTAACCTGTCTGTCAACCAAAGACCCCATTTCTTACAAACCACTTGCCAGGAAATGGAGCACTGACAGGACCTGCACTAGAGGGGGGATACCTGTGGGTTGGCGGATAGCAGACATCAGGTCTGGCTCCAATTGGGCCACAGTTCTTTGATTGTAGCACAATCAAGTCTGTAGGTAATGATAATGTTTCTGCCCTCCATTGTCACTAGGTCCACCAGTGAGTCTGTACACAGGAGGATGCCGCCATCTCATATTCTGCCTCAACGGTTGAAGCCTATGGAAGAGAATGGTGAGCAGAGGGTCATATTTACACTTATATTGCACTAATGATGATTTGTGTACTTTACAGAAACAGTATGTGAAGTCGAGAATCCGTGGATGTGCCAATGTCTGCTGTGATGCAGTTAGATGCCATGCCCTGTGCCCCCCTAAAACGGCAGCTGCCTCGCCTGTGATGAGGGACAAGTGGAAATGAGGTAATTGCACTGGCGTTGTGTGGCGTCGCGGTAGGTGGTCGATGATCGTCGCGCAAATTCGCATTGGTTATCATTGGGCCCTATGGGTTCCTGGAGCCAATGGTGATGTACGCCGGTGGTGACGGTACGCACCGCCATGGACGTCTCCGCCATTTTCTATCTATTCACTCACTTGCTACCTAGCCTTCAACAGGAGAGGACCTACACTGCAAGTGCTGCTGTGACCTATGTCTGAAAGCGACTATGGCTCATGTGTCTGGGGAAAGGGCCCCTGCCTTCACTGCGGAGGAGTTGAAGAAACTGGTGGATGGGGTCCTACCCCAGTACACATTACTCTATGGTCCTCCAGACAAACAGGTGAGTACACTGTTAGCATGATGCGTGGGCCATGAATGTATGGACTGCTGTGTGTGTAAGCCACATGTAGGGGGGGCAGAGGGGTCCTGGCCAGAGTGCAGCATCTAAGCGGGTCAATGTATGTGCATCAGGGGATGTGTGGTATCTGGTGGGCAATGAGTATGATGGTCCGGACGGGCGAATAATTCCCTTTTCTGCAGTTTTTTCCATGCAGGTCAGCATCCACCAGAAAAAGGGTATTTGGCGTGCCATCGCCAAGGACGTGCAGATCCTGGGTGATCGCCAAGGACGTGCAGACCCTGGGGGTCTTTGACAGGCAGAGCACCCACTGCCGCAAGAGTTGGGAGGACTTGCGCCGCTGGGCAAAGAAGACGGCAGAGGCCCAGCTGGGGCTGGCCTCCCAATGAGGAAGGGGTGCCCGTCGCACCATGACCTCCCTGATGTTCCGCATCCTGGCAGTGGCCTATCTGGAGTTGGATGGGCACTTGAAGGCCTCACATCAGCCACGAGGGGGTGAGTACAGAATCTGAAACCTGACTTTGCGCGTGTTAGGAGGTACTTGGGTGGGGGATGTGGACTGTGTGTGCCCCTAGGCCAGGGCAAACATGACAGGGTAGGTCCCTTGTTGGGCAGGCTCAGAATCACTCCTACCCCAATAGTGATGGCGGCCATCTACTCCTGGGCAGGGTCCTGTGGGTTTCATGTGTACAGCTAATGGCGTTGGGTATTGAGCCCCATGGGATGGTGAATGTCTTAGTAACTGGTAGTGCATGGCCTAGTGCATAGGGCAGCTGCCTGTGTGTTGTGTACGCCAAGTGTTGTTGCTGGCATTGACCAAGTGTATCCTCTTTCTCCCCCCCCTTTTTGTTTTGTCGCCCTGTCCTTGTGTGCATTAGCATCATCTGGCGGAGGAGCAGAGGCACCGGCGACAGAGGGAGCTGCATCCAACATGGGCCTGGAGGCCGAATCCACCGAGGATGAGGGCACCAGTGGGGCAGAGGGCGAGAGGAGCACTACGACGGGGATAGGAGGGGAGACCACAGACAGTGACTCCTCCTCCGATTGAAGTTACCTGGTGGTGGCAGACACCTCTGTGCCCACCCCAACGACAGGTACAGCCGCCACCCCACTACCAGCACCGCCCTCCCAGCAGCTCCTCAGCATGTTTCCCGTGCCCAATCACTCAGGAGGGTGGGCATCTCCTTCGCCCCAGTCACCTCAGGCCCTGCCCCAGTCAGCCCTGCTGCCCTCAGTGAGAAGGCTATTGACCTCCTGAGATCCCTCACTGTTGGGCAGTCAACCATTCTGAATGCTATCCAGTGTGTCGAGAGGCATTTGCAACAAACAAATGCATAGCTGGAGGGCATTCACTCTGGCGTAGCAGCCCAACAGAGAGCATTTCAGGCTCTGGCCTTAGCACTGATGGCAGCCCTTGTCCATGTGTCTAGCCTCCCCCTCCAACTTCCTCTACCCAGACTCAATCCCCTCAAAGCCAGCATAACCTAGGCAAACTTTCAGGCCAGCATTCACCCAAATCACCACCATAAGGTGTCTCAGGTAAACATAAGCACCACACTTCATTTCACAGGCACTCACACAAACACCATCCCCATGCAGACACACCAACATCCACTTCCTCCACTGTGTCCCCCTCCCTCCCAGTATTGTGTCCACTCACACCTGCATGCACTACATCCTCATTCACTACCTCCATCACCAGCACGCCCATCACAACACACCCCACACTGGCAGTCACCACCCCCACAACCATCCACACTTCCACTGTGTCTTCTCCCACTGTGTCTGTGACCCCTCCTCCCAAAGTACACAAACGCAAGCATCCAACCCAGCCATCCACCTCACAAATGCATCCAGCCCATGCACCCTCACCCAAACTCAGCAGAAAGACACCTTCTACAACCGCTCCCTCTTCCTCCACTCCCAAACCCTCTCCATCTTCCCACCCCAGTGTGTCTCAAAATCTTTTTGTGGCAAAACTTTGACCTGTTCCCTAGCACTCCCCTCCCCATCCTTCCCCTTGGGCCAGGGTGCCCAGCACCTTGGCCACCAAGTCGTCATCGAATGTGGAAGCTGCAACTCCCTTAAGGCTCAAAGGGAGTATGTGTCAGGAAAGCCAGTGTACCACCAACCCTTGCAAAGGATCAAACCATTCCACCACCCGCCAAGGTGAAGAAGTGGCCAGCAAGCAGCAAGGGCAAGGAGCACATTTCACCCAGCAAGACCTCCTCCAAACCTCCAGCTGACAGAGCCAAGGGCAAGCCCAAGGGTGAGGGAGGGAAAGAAAATCGAAGGCAAGGCACTTTAGCTGATGGAGAATGCAGGTGAAGCCCTGGTGCCCACCAGCAGAAGCACCAGCCCCTCCACCTGCACTGCGTGCAGCACTGCCAGCAGCCCCACCACAAGTACCGCTGCCACCATCTCTGTCATCAGCAGCATCCCCAGTGGGCAGCCGTCCGAGGCTACAGGAGAAGGGCTGGAGCCTCCTTCCACCACTGCCAGCCAGCACCGGCACCTGCACCACGGTCCGCACCACCAGCATCCCCGCCGCAAGCACCGCCACCTGCACCGCTTACAGTAGGACCACTACCAGTAGCCCCAGTGGACGACTGTCCGAGGCTGCAGGAGAAGAGCTGGAGCCTATCACCACCACTGGCAGCACCCCCTCCAGCTCTGGCACTACCACCACTTAGCAGCCTTAGCTGCCACAGGATGAAGTCTAGCCCTGCCTCCATGAACTACCATGCTACCTATTCCCTGCAAATCACGTGCCTCAGACACCCAGGTGAGGGAATGTGTCCTGGCACACCCCAAGTACTGCATCACTGAGCACCAAGCCCCCTCCAGAACCAGTGGAGAAAGGCATCCACTCACCCTATCCTTGGCAGGATGCAGCAGTATGGGCACAAGGCCCCCTCTAGATACAGTGGAAGAAGGCATGCACTTGAGAGACTGTGGCTTTGCACTCCCCAGGACCAAGCAGTGGGCAAACCATCCACTTGAGAGACTGTGGCTTTGCACTCCCCAGGACCAAGCAGTGGGCAAACTACCCACTTGAGAGACTGTGGCCTTGCACTTCCAAGGACCAAGAAGTGGGCAACCCACCCACTTGAGATACTATGGCTTTGCACTCCCCAGGAGAAAGCAGTGGGCAAACCACCCACTTGAGAGACTGTGGCTTTGCACTCCCCAGGACAGCGCTGTGGGCCTGAGGAGCAGTGGCATTGTACCATTTTCTGGCTGAGGTGCCCCCCACTTCCCCATCCCCTGAGGTGCCTGTGTGTTGTCGACCTGATGCCCTAGCAGTGTTCTCTCCGTATTGAGGCAGGAGTCAAGTGTAGGCTTGGCCCATGATTTTTGGCTCAGTGGCCCACGAACATTTCTGATGGACAATGTATGGACTTCTGTACATTTTGTATATTTGTGTACATACTGTTTTTCAAATTATATACTATTTCTGCCTATTTTTGAAATATCACCAGTTTGACATAATTCCTTTTGTTCTTGCATTCTTCCAGGGGGTTACGGGGTGTTAATGTAATGTTGATGCATGTGTTTGTGTGTATGGTGTGTATGGTGTTGTGGGTGAGGGTGGGGGTGTTGTGTGTTGCACTCTTGTTTTCCTCCCCCCCTCCCCTGTGTGCTAGGTGCAGCAATCACCGTGGTCGTCGCCGCCGTCTTTGGTGTTCCTGGTAGATGAGGAGGTAGACCAGCATGGGCAGGACCTGCAGCTCGGGCTCCATGGCGTCCTGGTTCTTCGTTGAATGTTGAGCGGTGAGTGGTTTCTCTTCCAAACACTGTTTCTGCTGTGCTTTTGATGGCGTTGGTACTGCCCCGGAAAAGCTGGCGGATTGGCGGGTTGTAATGGGATGGGCGGTACATTGTCTTCCGCCTGTTGGTCGGCGCTGGCCACAGTGGTGTTGGTTGATCCCGCTGTGGTGGTCGGATTTTTAAAGTGGCTGTCTGTGATGGCGGTTTCCACAATGGTCGTAATCCCGTTTTTTTTATCGCAACCTGTTGACGGTAACAACGCCACTTTAACACTGACCGTCAGGGTTATAATGAAGGCCTAAGCGTATAAGTTAATAGCTATTTGCCTGTTCGTATGGAGCTACGAGGTAGAGTTTGGTGGGTTTGGGGGGGGCTAGACAAAAATCGATCTCAGGGTGACATTGAGAGAATATTTCTTCTGCTCTGTGGCTCTAGGATTTTGAGTTGCAATGTATTCATGAAGGGAAACCAGCGGAAAAATGTTTAAAGTCTGCTAGCATCCGAAAGGGGAAAGACTACAATGCCTTCTGGGTTTTTTGGCGTAAACGGTACTCTGTCAAGGCACCACAGTAGGGATAATGGGATGGGGCAGCATAATAGGCTAGTAGAGCCAAGGCAGGATCATCTGGTGGGATCAAGAGAGGGAGGGCTCTGAGAGTCCCTAGTCGGGAGGGTCTCAAGTCCATATCACTCAGGGAGGAAGTGGAGGGATGGGGTGGGGTCAGGGTTTGAGTGGGGGGCTGTAAGTGGAGGGGATTAAAAAGTTTATTTCAAAAAGTAGCAGGCACTAGGTATGGCTCGAAAAAGGCAATTGTCAAACTAACTAAAAGATATGGTGAACCTTAAGATTATTTTAGGCAATGCAAATGGAATATCAAATAGGCAGAAGTACAGGGCAATGTTAAAGTGGCTGATATCATTCAATGACGAAGCCATTTCCTTTCAAGAAACCTTTCTAAAAGTAATAGCCCCAAAGTATATATTCCAAAACACAACTCAGTAGCTCTATTTGCTTCTTCTGGGCTGGCAGTAAGAGGGGTGACAATATATTTGAGTAATAGAGTTGATTGGATTATAAAAGAGGTTATTAGAGACCCCAAAGGGAGATGGCTCTGGCTAAAGGTCATACTGTCAGGAATTCAAATGAATCTGGTCAATTACTATGGGCTACTTAAAGATGAAATAGAACCACTAGTACAACTTTATAATGTAGCATTGAGTATCACAGGCCCCTTTATTATTGGAGGGGATTTTAACTATATTCAAGATATTATACGAGAATCCTCGAATAGGGGGAAGAGGCAACTAAAACTCAAAGCTAAAAGAATTTTGAATACAGTAAAAAACGATTTTCAGCTAATGGATCCTTCACGAGAAGAGTACCCAGCAACCACCCAATATACTTGCTTTTTACACCGCCATAAAACAGCTTCACAAATAGATTTTTTTCTAGTTTCTCCTACATTGAAGGATGTTGGTTCACATATATGGGCAAACACTTTTTCTGATAATTCAGCGGTCATGGTGGCAACAGAACTAGAGGCAACTAGCAAGGAGAGACCCACAGGGCAGTTCAATAGATCCTTACTTAGAAATCAGGAGTGGGTCACAGATATGAGGAAATTCATACAGGAGTTCTTTCAGTTTAATTGGAATTAAATCCGTATCTTTGTTCAATGTATGGGAGGCTTTCAAAGATACAGCTGGGGGTCAGATTATTTCCTTCAAAGCATCGCAGACTCAACAGCGTGAGCTTAAAATTCAAAAACTTCAGATGGCTATAGATAAGGCCACAGGCGATTGTATGAAAGCAGGTGGGGCGTAAAGTGGCAAAGCGTAATCACATTCAAACGAAGGCTAAATTAAAATATTTATTTATCTTTGAGGAAGTAGCTAGCTTGAGGGCTTACCAGCAACAGGTTTATTAGGAAAGTGAGCAAATAGGTAAATGCTTGGCTTGGATCACCCTTATAAAACATGAAAAGCAGACAATACATCAAATTCAGGATCCCGAGACAAGTGCAGTCATTATACATGAGAAGGATATTTCTCGGGTATTTATGTTACATTACTCTAGAATTTATGAGATTAATTGCACAGTTTCAATTGCACAGAGAGAGCAGTATTATAAGTTAATTATGCAACCAAAGATGCCATTAACTGTTCAAAGGGACATAGCACAGAAGATTACACCCTCTGAGATAAATGGAGCTATCCAGAAAATGCCAAGTGCAAAAGCTTATGCTGGGTGCGGCTTTCCAATAGAATTTTTCAAAACTTTCTGTGAGGAGCTAGTACCGTTCCTAATGGATTTGTGCAATGCCACATTCGAGGGTGTAGTAATACCTCCAACATTTACAGAATCAACAATAGTCCGTTTTTAAAAAAAAGATAAAAATCCGCTGAAACCAGATTCATACCGCCCAATCAGTCTGCTGAATGCAGATTACAAAATCTTAACAAAGATCTGGGCTACTAGGATCACACCAATTGTGCAACAACTAATACATAAAGATCAAAACTGCTTTGTAGCTGGCAGACTGATGGCATCAAATAGTATTTTTTTAAAACAGGCAGTCGAATATTTTTCGGTTAATACAATGGTAATGATAATGTTAGACTCAGAGAAAGCCTTTGATCTAGTGAACTGGGAAGCCTTGCTATATAGGCTGATCAAATTTGTCTTCCCCTTGCAATTCATGTTGATGATAAGAGAGTTATATCAGGGTGCCCTTGCCAGAATTGTTATCAACTCAAAGGTCAGAGGCACAATTCAGATCGAAAGGTGCACTAGACAGGGTTGTCTTCTATCCCCTATACTCTTTTCCTTTTTTATCGAACCTCTGACTCATATAATATGCAGCTCGAGCGAAATTAAGTTGCCAAGAGCAGCTATGCCAAAAATTAAGCTCTTTGCTGAACACATCATTTTATATCTAAAACCAGAGGTCAACAATATACAAAGAGTGCTGGATAAAATCAATGAGTTTACTCAAATAGGGGGCTATAAGTTTAACAAAAGTAAAACAGAGGTTCTCCTATTTAACACAGGAACAGAGAATCTCTCTCCTTGCTTGTAACAGCAAGCTAATTCGTCCGAATCCATTAGGTATTTGGGAGCATAGGTCACGAAGAATTATGGTCATTTGTTTAACCTAAATGATGCCAGGATGCTTGAAAAAGTACAAGCACTTTTGGATAGATGGATGGTTCTCCCGTTAACTCTGATAGGGAGAGTCTTCTTAATCAAGATGCCAATGACTCCACTTTTTCATTTTTTTTCAATAATATACCAGGAAGAATAAGTAGCTCCTATTTTTGTCTATGATATGAAGTTTTATATGGAGGAAAAAAAAAAACAAGGGTAAGGCTCTCAATCGTGCAGCTCAACAAAAAACAAGGGGGCTTGGCTTTTCCTAATTTTCAAGTTTTATCAGGCCGCATTGCAAGATACATTAGCACAATATCTCAATAACAACGAGACCCTGGAAATAGTTTTAGTCGATAGAATGATTGCAGAGTCAGCAATAAGTCTCCCAGCATTTATTAAAACCACTAAACATCCCAAAAAACACGCTAAAGGTGTATTCACCACTTAGTAAAAGAGCAGAGATGTTGAGTAAAACACATCAAATACCGTCAGGTTATACTTATTTACAACTACAGGCGTCTAAATACTTTGGTTTAAACCTTCTAGAAACAGTGATAGTTCAATGGAATAGCAAAGGGTTCCAAAAGATGGGTGATTTCCTTCCAAGAGGTAGATATATAACTTGGGAGGAGGTTGCAATAAGGTTGGAACATATGGTAACTTGATTCTTTTTGAGCTTTTTTCAGCTCTCCCCTTTTTCTTAGTGCTAATATACCAATGGCAAGCACCAAGAACACCTAACATGGAGGGCTCGAATTAGGAGTAAATTAATGGGTGTAGGAAATTAGTACAGATTGCTAGTTGAACGTTCAGCCTGTGAATTAATCGCAGATTTTAGGGATAGCATTTTCAAAACAACACAGTGTGTAGTTACTAATGAAGACTGGAGATTAATCTCGGAAGTTGGGTAGAAATCTCTGAGGGCAGCTAACTATAAAAGAATGTCTTTCATCTCTAGATGAATGGTTTACTACACTCCAGAGGCGATACATAGAATATTTCCATCAATTCCTGATCAATGTTTTCCCTGCCATCAGGAGGGGAGGGGGAATTGGCTACATATTTTTTTAGAATGTCCCAAATTAACCATCTTTGGTTGGCGATGAACAAGGTAATAAATCATAGTTCTAACTTTTGGATTGAGGTGGAGCCAAGTTTAGTTCTGTTTGGAGTATCTGAAAAATCACGGCAACCAACTAATTATCAACAATATTTTATTATGATTGTTTTTGCAGTAACTTGATCACTAATACTGCAGTATTGGCGGACTCATACGATTCCTACGCTACAGGACTGGTCTAATAAGATGCTAAGAACTAACAAATATGAGGAAGTATACACAAAACGTGTCGGAGTATAAAAAGGTTTACAGCTATATGGCAGTATTTAGTGGAGTAGTAAGCCAAGGTAAAGCTATGTAACCAATAGGAATACAGGGAGTCAAAGTAAGAGTTGTTTGTCAATACTATGTTAACACTATATAAAATGATGATCTAAACCTGGTTGTTTTTATATATCGGGAAGTGATTAAAGGATTGTCATGAGAATATTGCTGATTCTGCAATCAAGACAAACATAGCAAATATTTTATACAAATACAGCTAATCGACCAATATAAGTGGATTACCAAAGGTCATAATGATGCGATCATCTGAAGTAAATTAATTATTATTGCTGAATGCTGCTTATGTATAGTTCTTGTTCTGTTTTGTAATATTTATACCTAAAATTAAAATAAATAAAAACAAGATCACTTGGAGCTATATGTACAAGTGCATTTTTGCTGTTGGTAACAGCCCCATTCTGCAAATCTGGCCCTTTCCGACAACCAAAATGCCATTTGGTAGCATATTACGGAATGGCAATTTGTGTTTAGCAATTTGGTATTCAGATTAGGCGTGTTTATGGAGGCCCTTCCTCATACTGAATTGCAGTGGTATTAATGAAGGTTTAGCAACTAAATTATGGTCCCAAAACATAGATTTTTTCCAACACCTCAATGGTGGAGGTAACCATCCGCAATTGAGAAAGGGTCACCATGGGACCCGTCCCCTTTCTGAATGTTGAACCAAATACATTTTAGGAGCAGGCAGTGGTACAAGGATCTACTGCCTGCTCTTAAAAAATGAGGCTTCAAAGTTTCATTTTTTTTAAATGCATCCTCTTTTTCTTTAAGGAAAACAGGCTGCATATAAAAACAAAGGTCTGCTTTGTTAAAATGCAGTCACAGACATGGTCGTCCGTGATGACTGCGATTCCTATTGGGTCGCAAATAACGATCTACCTTATTAGTACTCATGAGGTAGGTCAATGGTGACCCCATTAGTAATCGATAAATGAAACACAATAGGTTTCATGCATTAGGAAATTGCAATACCTAAAATTTGTACATATGACCCATAGAATCTAGTTTTTCAGTGACAAACCTGCCTTCTTAAGATCCATGTTTTTTAATTTTCACGTGCATTGAATTCCTAACAGTATATAACTTTTTAAAATATTGTGCTACAAAGAAGAATCTAGGGATGACCTACTACTGCTTATATTTTGACCTCCTAGTGTTCTTTCAGCACATAAAATTTGGAGAGTGAGAAGTTGGCACCCTGGATGAGTTAGGGTTCAGTAGCTAAGCATAATGTAATCTTTTTTTCATTTTATGCAGTGGTATTGCGCTATAACATTCAACAGCAAGTCATTTAGAGGGCCTTGATTTCATCCTAAATATATGCTGAGGCGAAAGAGAACATATCAATAAATTTGGAATGAGGACAGACAAGGAGTATGGTTTCACATATTGATAGTAGTTGGTGGGCCTGAACCGGGTGTATATCAGATGCCAAGTGCCAGTAGTGGGCGATGTAGTGGGAAAATTTATGGGGTGAGGGATACAAAATATGAAAAGGATACCAATATGTCAGACTTAATTGCACATAGTTTTGACTGGTGAGCAGCACTTCCAGCTTTGTAGTTTGCCCACGCAGGGACGTGGTAAAGAAATGCAGAAGGTAGTATGGGTGTCACAGTGCCCTCTATAACAGGATGTCTACTGCATAAAAATGAGTTGAAAGACAGCTAGTTCAGACCATACCTCAACAAACAGATGTCGACCCAATGTACGGTATTATAATAAATGGGTTAGATGTAGTGATGGTTATATGGAAGATGTGGGTATATGTATCTGGGAGCTGACACTGAGAAGGATGGAACCACTAGGAGTAATGTGTGTCATAGATAATAGACAAAGCATAGGGAGAACATCACAGAGTGCACTGTAAGAAAATTCTACACGGCCAGGTGAGGCATCATCAAGATTCAAAATGACTATGTTACACCCCTTCTTGGTTTCCATGCTAGAAGAAGAGCTGTCTTTTTCTTTCAGAAGTGGTTAATATTTGTTTCTGCCATTTGAGATTGCCGCTTTCTTCCTCTTCTTTGTCACATGTTTATCTTAGCAGAGAAATAGATGCTTAGAGATATAGCTTGGTGATCAGGTGGACTGTTATCATAGGTAGTAAAATGACAGTTCACATATTCTTTGCCTATGGATTCCATTGTATACAAGAAGCTCTCTATTCCTCAGAAACCCAGTATTGCTGTGTTACTTTAGCCCCCTCATCCTGACACATCAGTGCTGTATCACAAAGGCATAATTGTGAGTGCAACATCATGAAATGAGGTTGCAGGGTTGAAGACATTTACAGATAAAGGTTGGTGCCTAATTAGACATCAGCCAATGTGTGAATTGTGTTACATTTGAATTGGAATGGACCTTCTTTCCTGATTACATTAGCATCAATCTGATTGCTTTATGTTGCAGAATGCAAACAATGATGGACCTTGGATCTTTGTTTTTTTAACCCAATTGGTGTGGGTGTCAGCCACTGGCTAATGCCCGCACACCCTCCCTGGTGCGGGTCATGACCAGTGTCCGAAACCAGGGAGGGGTTTGAAAAATCCTCTGGTGCATCACACCGGAGGACTTTTTTTAATTCAAACCCCCATCAGGAGACACAGAAGAGCTTCTTTGTCTCCACCCACTCCTTTGTGACATCAGCAAACCGTGAGGTGTGCTGACATCACAGTTGTTTTCCCCACCAGAGCAGGAAGCAACAAGGAAGGCCGCTTACTACTCCGGTGGGGAAGGCCTTGTTTGAAAGGGGAGATTCTCCTCTTTCAAATGAAGCCTTCCTGAAAGGGTTTCCTGGCCCTGGATCACAGCCGTGCTGCGGTCCAGGGCCAGGAAACCCCACTACACAACAGGAAACGCCCCAAAACACAACATGAACACATCATTTTTTCCCAAAGAAAACCGACCTGTTTTTTGCAAAGTGCCTAGCTGCGCATTTTGGGCTCTAGCTCAGCCGGCACCTAGGAAAATCAAGCAAACCTGGACATTTCTGAAAAGTAGACACCTAGGGGAGCCCAGGATGGGGTAACTTGGGGCGCTCTCCCCAGGTTCTGTTACCCATAATCCTTTGCATACCTCACAATGTGGCAAAAAATAACACTTTTTCCTCACATTTCGTTGATAGAAAGTTCTGGAATCTGAAAGGAGCCACAAATATCACCCAGCCTTCCACAACGTCTCCTGATAAAAATGGTACCTCACTTGTGTGGGTAGGCCTAGTGCCTGTGTCAGGAACAGGTCACACAGCGGTCAATGTAAGTCCTTCCATGAGGGCAACTGTTGACCCTGGGGTGATCCATTCCTTACGCAGGCACTAGGTACAAGCAATCAAGTGGGGTATCGTTTTTATCAGGGCAGGTGGGGAAACACTGGGTGGTATTAATTTTGTGGATCCCAGCATATTCCTGTAGTTTGTGTGACAGAAATGCAAGACAAAATAGAGTTTTTATTCAACATTTCACCTTTGCAGGGTATTCTGGGTAAGAAACCTTTGGGGAATCCACACAAGCCACACCCAGGTGTCTAGTTTCCAGAAATGTCTGGGTTTAGTAGGTTTCCCTATATGGCCGCCGAGGACCAAAAACGCAGGTGCCTGTCTTACAAAACCAGGTTGTTTTGTGATAGATAATTTTGATGTCTCCACAATATGATTTGGGTGGTGGAATTTGGGGCTGAACTAAATTGGGGAGCTCCCAAGAGAGCACTTCCTCTGTGCTTCCCGCCAAATGCACCTGCTCTTTGGGTTGGGCTAACCCGCTATTGTCCCGCTGCACAAACTATGCTTTCGAAGGGACCTCAGGACTGTTCTTACCACCTCCCTCAAAAACACTAGAAGAGGAGTTATTGGATGGGACTCCTCCAACTGAGAAATCACTCCCAGAGTCTGTGCCACTGTCCTATCCCTCAGATGCTGTCTCAGTACCTGCTGTCTCAGTCTCTGATCCTATGTCAGAGCTGTCCTCTATAACCCGAGTTAGGGATTGAGCAGCAGTCATCCAACGAGATGCCATCTCTGCTACTGGCTAAACCGTCACTCTAGAACACTAGCCTACATAGACAGTCACAAAATTGCTGGTGTGTGTGTGTGTGTGTGATGCATGCAACAGTAAAGGTCATCTCTTCCCTCAATCAGCACGTTCTCTCAAGACACTCAAAAAACACACTATAACTTCACCTTGCCACATACCAGTCGCCACAATCTTTAGCACCTCTAGCGCCCAGTCCAACAATCATTATTGGTGCTCCCATGACCTCCTCCTCGGATTCCCTCACTACCACCCAGCAAAAGTGCCCTTCATCTCTCCATAACCCCCACATATATTTAATTTGTATTATAGTGCAGGTAATGGTTAGCTTTAGTAATCCACTCAGCTATTCACATATAATACAGTTTTGATCTTTGCAGTAGGCATACAAACCTTCTGCACTACTTTATGGCATCAAAACTGCCATTAGACAAAAGTCAGATCCGATCGTTTTGTAGAAGAAACATAATCACAAGAGCTACTTGACTTTTTTATTGCTGTCTAAAAGCTACAGTTGAGACACGTCAGTTGAAGTATGTGCATTGTTTGGAGACGCAAGCTATAAGAGAACTGGAGTGGAGATGAATATATATATATATATATATATATATATATATATATATATATATGGAAAGAGGTCACTTTTATATGTGGTATGGTTTCCCTGGGGGCTGATCGCAGCCCCCAGGTAAACCACATACGCATTGGCAAAAGCTATATATATATATACATATATATATATATATATATATATATATATATATATATATATACATATACATACAGAACCTGATAAGAGCTGCACAAGTCACCCCATCCTGGATACACTAGGTGTCTAGTTTTAAAAAATGCACAGGTTTGGTTGGTTTCTCTAGGTGCCGGCTGAGCTAGAGGCCAAAATCCATAGCTATGCACTTTCCAAAAAAGACGTCAAATTTCAACGTAAAAATGTGATGTGCCCATGTTGCGTTTTCTGTCGCAGGCACTAGGCCCACTCACACAAGTGAGGTACCATTGTTATCAGGAGACTTGGAGAAACACAGAATAGAAGAAAAAGTGTTATTGCCCCTTGTCTTTCTCTGCATGCTTTCCTTCCAAATGTAAGACAGTGTGTAAAAAATAAGTCTATTTGAGAAATGCCCTGTAATTCACATGCTAGTATGGGCACCCCGGAGTTCAGAGATGTGCAAATACCCACTGTTTTACAACACCTTACCTTGTGCCCATTTTGGAAATACAAAGATTTCCTTGATGCCTATTTTTCATTCTTTCTATTTCACCAAATGAATTGCTGAAAACCAGTTTTACAATGAAAACCCTTTGCAAGGTACAGCTCATTTATTGGCTCTGGGCACCTAGGGTTCTTTATGAACCTACAAGCCCTATATATCCGCACAACCAGAAGAGTCCAGCAGAGGTAACAGTATATTGCTTTCAAGAATCTGCCATAGCTGTAAAAGTAATAGAAGAAAACGTAGACAGAAATGGCTCTTTTTTTTCACCTCAATTTCAATACATGTTTATTTTAGCTGTTACTTTCTGTAGGAAACCCTTAAAGGGTCTACACAAATGACCCCTTGCTGAATTCAGAATGTTGTCTACTTTTCAGAAATATTTAGCTGTCGGGGATCCAGCACTGGTTTCATACCCATTTTTGTCACTAACTGGAAGGAGGCTGAAAGCACTAAAATAATAAAAATGGGGTATGTCCCAGTAAAATGCCAAAATTATGTTTAAAAACTGGGTTTTCTGATTCATTTCTGCCTGTTCCTGAAATCTGGGAAGATGGTCATTTTAGCATTGAAAACCCTTTGTTGATGCCATTTTCAGGGAAAAACCCCACATGCTCTGAAAAAAACTAAATGTAAGCTGTATTTTGGCTAATTTCATGGTCTCCTCCAGGGGAACCCACGAACGCTGGGTACCTTTAGAATCTCTAGGATGTTAGAAAAAAGGACGGAAATTTGACATGGATAACTTATGTGGACAAAAAATCATTAAGGCCTAAGCGCTAACTACCCCAAATAGCCAAAAAAGGGCTCAGCACAGGGGAGGAGGCAGGGCCCAGTAGCTAAGGGGTTAAGTATTGTGTGTGTGTTTTGTGGGCTCCCTGGAATGCCAGAAGTGGTAAGAAGTCGATCCTTAGCAGAAAAAGGAAAAAAGTCAATCAGCATCCTACATCTTTACTTTCCACATTCTCAACAATTAAGTAAACTCGTGCATTTCCAAATCTCGTCCACGTTTACAAATTGACACTGGACCGATAAAGATTTGAGTTATTTTCCCCAGTCTGGTGTGGCATTCATCTGGTCCACCGCCTTTGATCTTGTCCAGTCTTTTTTTGTAGATTTAAGTGGCACCTGCGACGTAGGATAGGATCAATGTTTATCTCCTGGGAAACTTCAGAAGCGTGGTGTTCAGCTAAAGTAATAGATAATGTAATGACATCCAATTCCTTCAATATAGATTTCAGATTAACTTTGAGCACCTTGTCATGGGTAATTGGGCCAGCTTTGCAGCTGTCCACAAATTAATCAGAAATGAGTTGCGTGGATGGCCTGAAGGTGGACATAAACAAACTTGTATAGCCAGGCTGTGGGCAAACCTGGGGGTATCAGCAACTGGTTAACCACAAGTATACAACTGTCAAGTTAACGATGTAACGACAGTAAGTAGTTATAAATGTAAGGTGTGTTCCCCATGGAAGTAGACATGAAAATAGGTCATCACAATAGATTTGATTTAGAATGTCCGGAAAGACAAAAGTAACATTACATTATAAAGTGACCATTCCAGTATAGCCACTTTGTTCAGCTCGAGAAATGCGTGGCCTTAAGGAGGATGCCATCAAAACCATTTCACTGTGCAAAATGGTCTGGTGCAGTGGGACTGAATATGGAGCAATCATCTTTAATGAAGTCGGATTGAGGGGTATACATTTAGCACAGACATAGCAGAGAAGCCACACTCACCGCTCATAGCAGGCCGTAAATCACTAGATCTCCAAAATGCAAGATATGTGAGTGCTGATCCTGATGGTATGTTGGTAGTTGTGTAGTGGGCTTTTGGGAAGAGCACACTCAAAGTTGGTGTGAAGGGTGTACCAGGTACACTGGATTTTGCGCACTATACAATCTTTTTCGTCAGCATTCCAGTACGGCGCATGTGCCACTCACTATAGTTTCCTTTGTGGTATCTGGGTTCACTGCCAGGGGTGAGCACTTTTCAGTGTTTCATACCTGCCACACTTGAAGAGACTTTCACCATGTGAGCCTAAGGAAAGAGTAGGAGGGACATTAGATTGGCTCCTGAGATTGGACAGGGGTATGAGCTCGTCACTGCCTAAATAGCTGTGAAAGGGCTTTGGAGAGGGCACCCATCAAAAGGGAGGAAGGTCTTTGAGCTTAATACTGCCTTAACAGCCAGTCAAATCCAAAACACAGGGCCTGATTCTGACCCTGGCGGCTGACTACCGCCAGGGCAGAGTGCCGCGGATGCACCGCCAACAGGCTGGCGGTGCATCCATGGGCATTCTGACCGCGGCGGTACAGCCGCGGTCAGAAACGGAAAACCGGCGGTGTCCCGCCGGTTTCCCGCTGGTTTCCCGCTGCCCTAGGGAATCCTCCACGGCGGCACTGCTTGCAGCGCCGCCATGGGGATTCCGACCCCCTTACCGCCATCCTGTTCCTGGCGGTTTTCACTGCCAGGAACAGGATGGCGGTAACGGGTGTCGTGGGGCCCCTGGGGGCCCCTGCAGTGCCCATGCCAATGGCATGGGCACTGCAGGGGCCGCCTAACAGGGACCCACTAAGATTTTCAGTGTCTGCATAGCAGACACTGAAAATCGCGACGGGTGCAACTGCACCCGTCGCACCCTTTCCACTCCGCCGGCTCCATTCGGAGCAGGCATCCTCGTGGAAGGGGGTTTCCCGCTGGGCGGGCGGCCTTCTGGCGGTCGCCCGCCCGCCCAGCGGGAAACTCAGAATCACCGCGGCGGTCTTTAGACGACTCCTTCCACGTCCCTTGGAGACTGGAAACCATATAATCTCTACAACTGTGGAGAACCTCTATGCACAAGCTAGAAATCTGTTCTGTGTATGAGTTTCCTGGTTGTTGCATATTAACAATATGATATTAGTTTGGCCTTTGAGATCACGTGAAGAATGATGGTGTAGGAAGACGCACTGTGGTACTATGTGAGTTAGCAGGAGATGTGACTCATTTCCCTGGTAATTATTGTTTTCCTTCAAAAGAGTTTTTAGTTTAAAACATCTGTATTGGAGTGTTCTTTTGATGTGATTGTCGTGGAATAATTCTGAGATGGTTTTAGTCCTACATATAGTTTCCGAGTAATACCTTCTTCGTAATAGGAGATGCAGTTAAATCCCTACTCTTTATTGGGAGAGATGTCAGATGTGTAAGCATGTGTCATCTACAAACATCTCCCTCGATTTGCATCCAGGACAGCCATTGCTTTTTTTTAATGGTCTACAGTTTGTCAAAAAAAAGATATATATGGCCCGGATTTTATCTTATAGATGCTGTTCACAGTTCCCTTCTCATCTTAACTTTTCATTTGTTTGCATTCATTTTATTAGTATGATATCTGAAATGTCCTGATTCTAGTCTTCCTCAGTCTTTACTGCTCAGCAAAAGACGATGCATCTCTAACTTTTTCTAGGTGATAACTCTCATGTATTTTAATCAATCCAGGCATTAAAATGCCTTGAAATTGAAGACCCCATGGACTGGAAGTGAAAGGGCAACCTTTGACTGATGTTATACAACGGTGTGTTGGAATTATTTTATAGGGGCACATAAGAGCAAAAACATATCTCAGACATTCTGGCCAATTATCTGTCTATAGCTCAGCTGCCACATATGACTAAACTATTGCACAGAAATTTACATATCCAGCTAAAGAGACTAATAAAATCCTCCATGATATCCAACCAAAGTTTCATCTTAGTCGTTTTACTTTAAATATGGGGGTGGTAGCAAAAGATGCAACCTGTTCCAAATGGAAGCACCTCAGACTCCTTTATTACTTTTCTCGGGCTAGTGGTACACAGCAGAGTACAGCAAACATCTCTTCATCTCCTTCTCAAGTGTCTCATTTGCATTCCATCACAGCATTTTTAAGGGGCGTTGATATACTCTACTGTGTATATATACCTTCATATATAATGTTCAAATCTCTTTGATTCAACTACAGCCATTCAAAATCCTTCTCTGTTTTCTCCATTTTTACACCCAGCAGCAGCTACCATTTGGCCTTCATTTAAACAGGTCCTTTCTTCACTCTATTCCACTAATGTCCAGCAGTACTTTTCTGTCATTCCACCAGTCATAATTGTTAATGTTATACAATGTCTTACAATCTTCCTCGTCTATGTCCTTTGATAAACGACTGGCATGCCAAATGTTATCATCATTATAACATTTACTATCACTCTTCCTTATTATAACTCACTTCTTTACTCTGACCTTGTCTCCTACCTTCATATCCACTTCTTTCACTCCACGAATTTAATCAAATCTGTTTTGATACACTATTTGTGCATGATTTGTTTTTCTTAGCTCTTCTGGCGACTGCTCGACCATTCTTGCTTTAGACATTCATCCTAAATTGTCCTTAGAAACAGCTGCCCTACTTCCCATCAAGGAAAATGGGCCCTGTTGTACACTTCACACGGTGTGATCCTATATGCCAAATGTTGTGTTTTTTAACTTCCGAGTGCATTCCTTTTTGCCAATAACCACTTTAATTACTCTGTTAAACCGTTCCGTGCACTCATTCCCTTCAATATGGTACTAAGACTTATTCCTCTGGTTCACCCCATTTTACTCATGTACTTATAAGAAAGATTCATTTATAAATTTCCCTTCATTGTAGCCTATTAAGACTTTCGGTAAACCTTCCCTTTGGATTACGGCATCCACACATTTCACAAAAGCATTAGCACAACCTTCACTTCTGGCCAACATAAATGCTCCATGCTTAACACAACCGTCCTTATCGTGAATAGCCCCATTTCATCAATACACAACCTCTCCCATAGCATTCTTGAGATTTCTGTTTAAAAGTAACTTATGATTTATCTGAATTTTTGCATCATAAGTTCTCGAACAATCCCTTCCATCATTGTGTCCATTTCCTGACCACCAATATGATTCTTTAACCTCATACTTGGTCTTGACAATATCTAAATGCCCTTTATGATAAATACTTATTAATTTACCCCACAAGGACACCAGAGTAACGAACTGCCCTCTTCTCATCAATAAGTGATTTTCTACAAGTAATTAGTTAATACCTCTCACAATGCATTCACTCTATGATCCACCGCTCTGTGCCTGGCTAACCTTCATTAACAAAAGCTATTACTTCTAGTAGCACTTTGCCCTCTCCTAACTCAATTTTCCTTCCTGTCCACTAACTACGCTGTTCCTCCTGTACATCTAGTAATGCAATATAACACTCATCTCTTTGAGTACGCGGAATTTCTTTGACAGGGAAAGTCATGTGCCTTAAGAAATCAGCAACCTTATTTTTCACTCCTGGTATGTACAGCTTCTCATAGCTATAACCTAGTAGTATCATAGACATTTGCACAATCCCTGGGAATGCACAATAGAGTCTTTATATTGGCAGAACTTTGGGGAGAGCTACTACAATGTCATATTTTAGTCTCCCAATGATTTGATTTACATACCATGACCAAGGGCACCACTCAATCTGAAGATTTTCTGAAACGTTTCTGAAGATAATTCAAGCATCCTCAAGTTTCTTTAATTCGGCAACTACTTCCTCTCTTATTGCCCTAGATGCTCTCCTGACCTTGTGAATGCATGATTGAGCATCATTTTTTCAAATAATACTATGCATGAATCAATTCAGCTTCCCAATTCTTCCAGTAAATACAGTAGTGTGTTTTCCATTCCCTTCCCTATCTTTTCTTAATTTGCTAACAGTAACACAGGAACTGGGAGATGGGTTTGGGAGCAGACCAAGAAGGCCTCTCCCTGCTGAAGCTCCAAGGAGGCGCTGGCTTCTTTCCCCAGTCATGGAAAACTGGGGGCTTCTCTGCAGCGGGTGCTCAGTGTACAGGATCACCCCCATCTGCTACTACACTGGGCACTGCAACTGCCTGTTCTAGAGGCCTGGAGAGGCCTCTTAGGCCAGTGAAGCAGAGGGCTGGGTGGTATCAGGGTTGGGAGCGAGCTGCCTTGCTGATCACTTCAACATAAGCCCGGGTGATTGAGGTGCAGTGTGGCTGAGCCCCTTTGAGGTATCTCTGTGAGTTGACAACTGCATTTTCCTACCTCTAAGTTACACAAGGGCCCTCAGTGACTACCGGGCTTCTCACCACTATTATTTGACTGCACGAACCTGGCCAAAGAATCAACGGTGAAGTCCCCCTCTCCCACTCCCTGGGTGGATCCAGAATGGTGTTCGATGTGATGTTATACTACTAGGGCCCAGATATGGACAGAATTATGAAGCTTTGCTCTGCTGTTTCTTAAGAGTTGGAGATATGCGGGCACAGTTTGGATATAAATCATTGTGTGTCTGTAAACCACACCAGGAAAGCCGCTGTGAGGACACTGAATTGTAAGGTTATTTCAAGGAATGTGTCCATATAATACTGCAATTGAAGTAGGCTTGTGATTATATTGTTAAGTCCTCCATAATGGACCTACACTTAGTGATTTTCCTGGCTAACTTGACTGTACAAGCAGCCTAAGTCTTGCTCCTTGTTTATAGCCCTGTAGCAGCCTTAGCTGTAAAATTGTGCACTAAGGCCCTCATTATGAACATGGCGGTCCGTTCCGCTCACTGAGCCAAACAGTGCAAACAGGGCCAATGGCCAGTCCGTAAGAACACAATTGTCATGGGCCACAACGGACCCCACCTGACTTCCACAAGTGCTGGGTACTCCACATTATGGGGCACCATATGGGGATCCAGGCACCTCATGGAAGGGGGGAGGGGGTGGTGGGGGTAGGGATTTTCGACGGGGGTTGGCCTTTGACTTTCTTGTGGAGGGGGGATGGCTTCTCCTTTGAAGGTGGTGGGGGCAGTTTGGCTCGGGTGGAGCAGGATGGCCTAGGCTCTGTCCGGGCCTTCTTCTCCTCTGGGGAAGGGGCCCGGGAATGTGAAGGGCAGACCGTGGTGGGCTGTGATGTGGAAGGAGCGGAAAGTGCAAGGAGGTGGGCATGTTTGGGGAGAATACGGGGAGGGCCAGTGGCTTGGAAGAGGTCAGCACAGGAGAGGAAAAGTTTTTTGGGAGCAATTGGGATGGGCGTGGATGAGGGCGTGGGAGTGGAGGCAGAGGTAGTGGATGTATGGGGTGTAGGGGTGCGTGTAGTGGGTGCAGGTGACTGCTCAGTATGCTGTGGTGTGGTGGATGTCTGGTGGGTGAGTGTCAGTGCGTTTGTGTGTCTTGGGAGGTGGACACAGTGGGAGAAGACAGACAGCTAGTGTGGATGTATGTTGTGTGTGTGTCTGCAAGTCTGGTGAGGGTGCTGCATGTGTCAACTACAGTAGATGTGGTGAGTGCAGGTGTGGTGTATGGCCTGCATGTATGGGTGTCTGCTATTGTGGTCAGTGCAGGAAGAGGAGCAGTAACAGTGAGTGAAGGTGTAGTGCATGAGGGTGTGGATGTAGAGGGGACAGACAGGGAGGCAGAGGAGGTAGGCACACTGGGGGAAGTGGACGTTGTTGTGTGTGCAGTTGTCTGTTGGCTGTGTGAATGTTTGTGGTGGGATGTGTGGTGCCTGTGTTTAGAAGTGTGCTTCTTGTGTGTTGATGTGCCTGTCAGCGTGTCTGAATGTGTGCTTTGGACGGGTGAAGGGAGTTGGGTGCTGGAAGGGGTAGAGGAGGTTGGAGGGGGGACGAAATGGCCAGGGAAACTGGCTGCCGTCCAAGAGGAGGCCAGAGCCTGAAAAGATCTTTCTAGGGCAGACACAGCACCGTGAATGCCATTCAGATAGGCGTTTATCTGCTGCACCTCTGATGCTAGCCCCTGGATGGAATTGACGATGGTTGTCTGCCCTACAGAGATGGTTCTCAGGAGGTCAATAGCCTCCTCTGTGAGGGCAGCAGGGCTGACTGGGGCAGGGGAGGAGGTGCCTGGGGAAAAGGAGACGCCCACCTTTCTGGGTGGGTGGACACAGGCAATTCACTGGGAGCAGAAGGGAGGGCAGTGATGGAATGGGGGTGGTGGAAGATCTCACGTTAGTGGTGTGTGCACTAGGGTCTGCCACCGCCGGGGGACCCCCATCGGAGGAGGTCTCAGAGTCACTACCTCCTGTGGTAGTAGCCTCCCCGTGGAAGTTCCCTCGCCCTCCCACCCACTGGTCCCGTGGGCATCTGTTGTCTCTGCCTCGGAGGATCCGTGGGTCGCTGCCTCCCCACGTCCTGGTGCCTCAGCTCCTTCGCCTGATGTTGATGCTGTACCAAAACAACACAAGAGAACAGGGATGGGGAGACAAAACAGGAGAGACACTTATAAATAGCTGAATGCAGGTACAGAATGGCCAGACATACACCCACCCAGCAAACACACCCAACAGGCAGCACCGTATACTATGCCCATGGCCATGCCCCTGACTACTGACCAGAAAAGTGCTCTACACTCATCCCATGAAATACTTTAGGAGCAGAAGCAGGTGAAACCTGACAGTGACACCCCTACACCCTTTGGGGAACATACAGTAGATGGACACCTGTCAAATTCCCTGCTTCTAAGCAGCATGAGCCCTATTGCACACCCAGGCATCCTTCCAGACTGAAGTATGGTCAATAAGTACTCACCCCCTTGTGACTGCTGTGCAGCCTTCAAACGCCCATCCAGGTCTGGGTACGCCACCGCCAGGATCCTTCGCATGAGAGGGGTCAGGGCCCGACGAGCACCCCGTCCACATTGGGAGGACTTCCCCAGCTGATCTTTCACGCCGAGGGAGTCAAGTGATCAAACGATGATGAACGCGCATACGTTCTGCGGCGGTATGCACCGCCACTGCTGGCGGTGATCATGATACACCAGGATTCCCCATTGGCATCCATGTTAGCCAATAAGGGTGCGAACAGCGGTCAACACTGCCTTATGCTGTGATGTCAACTGCTAGCGGTATGAGGTCACTTCCACAACGAAGGGCCAGATCAACAGTGGGCAGACATTTTGCCATCACCTTTGCATCTAGAATTTCTTACTACTCACAATGCAGGCCCTACTAGCCACATGAAGCACCTAGGCCTCTGTCCATTCCGTATAGTAGCACACATGATTTACTCTGTTCCCACCTTGTGATGTACATGTATATCTGTCGGTTAGCAGTTATTGTCGAGACACTACAATGAACAATGCAGTGCATAAATGATGAGAAGTGTGCCTATGAATGTGTCTTCATGACTCCTTTTTGTAACCCCTCATAGGTACTGACCCTTGTGGCGAGGAAGGGCATCATCGGTGTACAGACCACTTGTGGATATGGGGACCATGGTGGAGCGTCAGATCATAATCACTTACAGATTCACCCGTGCAACTATTCAGGACCTTTGTGCATTACTGGATGAGGAACGGGAAGATGTCAATTCCAGGAACCAACTGATACAGCTCTACTTCCAATAACTGTGTGGGAGTTAAGCCTGTCATTGGGGCTACTGACTAATACTCTCAGTGTGCTCTGTCATATGGGGGGGTTGGTCTTGATAAGTGATACATGGACCATCTCTGCATGGTACTGACTGAAAATATATGCATTCCCTCCTTGCCACCATTTGGGCACACAGGACTACCATCATGCACAAATTGACAATAAAGTTGTTCTCTGCCACTTGCATCCATATTCCTCTTTGTTCACAATTTAAGACAGGGGACAGTGTTACAGGTGTGAAATGTGTTTTATTGGTAGAAGTGAGTGAATTGTGCTATATATATTGATTGGAGTCGTAAGGGTTGGGGGTCCTCAAAACCAAGTTGGTGGCAGCCTTGTTGGATGGTATTGATGGGTCCATTTTGTCGAACTGTACTTCAAATTGCCCTCAGCTAAGTGTTGTTGGTGAATGGGTGGGATGGTTGCTTTGCATAAGTAGCAGAGTCAATTGTTGGAGGGGGCCTTGTTCTTAGCTGGGTTTCCAAAGCCATATCTTGGCCTAAGAGTACGTTTGGGCGCATGCTGTGGAGCTTCTTGGGGTGGCATGGTTGGCCCTTGGGTTTCCTGGGAGGGTATTTCCTGGGATGTTTCTGCTTCTTGGGCCATCTGATGCTAGTTGTCCAGGGCTGTTGTGGGGGCCTCTTGTCCGGTGTGGGTGTCAGACTGGTTTTTGACCAACTGCAGCAGTGCTCCAGCTATGGTGGCCATTGTGGCATTGTGCTCTTGCCACTGCTCCATGGCCTGTTGGTGTTGTTCCTGCTACATCCTCTGACTTTGCTCCAGGGTGAACACAATCTGTGCCAACCTGTCTTGGATATGTTGGTAGGCCCCCAATAGCTCTGAAATAACATCCTGAGCTGCTGCATCCATCCTGTAGCCTCCTCCCTGTCCCACTGGGGCCCTTGAACTTGCCCTAGCCCCCTGTGCCTGTGTCCCCTGCACAGGTCTGGACGTGCCACTTTTACTGGGGCCCTCGCCTTCCTACATGTTGGGAGTGGGAGACTGTGGCCTCTGCAGCTGTGTTCCACCAGTCTGTGCCCTGGGTACACTCGTGTGGGTACGCCTGCCCTGGGCTGCTGGTCTTGACTGGGTGTTAGGGGTGACAGTGGTTTCCTGGGTGGGGCTGCTGCATGGTGAGAATCCAGAACTGTGTGATGGGCCTGCCTGCTCATCAGTGTCCAGGGATCCTTCGCCAAGGTCTTGTGAGGTGCCTCTGTCTCCCTGGAGGGCAGTGGCACTCCTTGTCCTGTCCGTTAGGGTTGCATGGGTGGTGGGGCCTGTTAGGGGACATAGACATGTTTGATACATATGCATGTAGGTTTGAGGTGTACAGGACTGTGCTATTTTGTGCTGATGTTACTTTCTGTGGCCTTCCAGGGTGCCTTTGGGAGGTTGACATTGCATTTAGCGCCAGTGGTGGGGTTGCCTTGTGGTGGAGGGTATTGTTCCATTGTGGGAACGCGCAGGGGTGGGTGGCTGTGCACAGCGGGAGTGATGTGGGCCTGTTAGTGGTTTGTAGGTCATGCAGGGGGATGGATGTGGTGGGTAATGGCTGGGTGGGGTGTAGGTCCAGGTGGTTGTGGGTGGGGTGGTGCATGCATTGCAGCTGTGGGGTATATTGGGTAATTGTAGATGACTTAGCCGAGTCCATTCCTCCAGTGAGTCCAGTGAGTCCCTCTGGGTGCAGGATGGCGAGTACCTTTTCCTCCCAGTCGGTGTAGTCGGGTGGTGTTGGTGGCGGTCCTCCCCCAGTCTTCTGCACTGCGATGTGGTGCCTAGATGCCAGGGACCTGACCTTCGTCTGCAGGTCGTTCCATCTTTTGCGGATGTCGTCCCTGGTGCGTGGATGGTGTCCTACTGCATTCACCCTGTTCACAATGGTCTGCCACAGCTCCATTTTCCGGGCGATGGGTGTGTGCTGCACCTCGGCCCGAATATTTGTGGCTCCACCTTCAGGATCTCGTCCACCATGGTCCTTAACTCCCTTTCGGTGAAGCGTGGATTTTTTGGGGGGGACATGGTGAGTGTGGTGGATGGCGTCTGGACTGAGGACGAGATAAGGGTGCTCTTCTGTGGGTCGATGTGCATCTCCTGTATGCTGGCGTACGCTGTCTGGCTCTGGTGCTCTCCATCTTCTTGTCCTGGTTTCATTACAAGGGATTGTGGGGTGTGCCTGGAGGTGTTTTATGGGGTTTTGGATGTGTGTCAGGTGTGTGGCGATACGCCTGTCAAATGTGTGCACTTGTTGCTGTTGAGTCCACTTGCTGCCCTTGGTGGTCGCAGCTGCCAATGATCGTATGGCCTCCACTGTCTGCTGAGGTGATTTGTGCATAATTATTTGGAGGGCGGGATGTGGCTGTGCTTGGTGGTGGCGGGGTGGGGTGGGGTGGGCTGAGATTCCTGCCGACAGGGTCATGGCGGGTAGTGGTGGTCTGGGAATTTTTGGCGGGGTTGGGTTTTTCATTCATTATATGGTGGGTTTGCATTCACCTCCAACGGCAGGATTCTGTTCACCGCCTACACAGCAGTCAGCAGTCTTTCCCGCCATGTTCATAATGACCGCCTAAGTCACTTTCTCCATACATGCTCTGAAGAGTATTTTGGACTAATAGCGGTAGACATGTTGAGTTTGATCACTAGTATTCTGCTGCAATTTTGACTGATTGATGACAAAACAGCAATCAGCCCATATGACATCCTTGTAGGAAATGGCCCTTTCTGCAGGGTTATCCCCAAACCTTTTGTCTTACTCCTCCTATTTTTCTAACCTTCTTTTTGTTGACTTTAGGACTCTAGGCACCTTACCACTGCTAATCAGTGCTAAAGTGCATGCGCTCTCTCCCACAAATCATGGAATGTCTGGCTTAAACCTGTTTGGCATATTTAAGTTACTCATAAGTCCCTTACAAAGTAGTATACCATATTCTCAGGGCCTGAAAATGAAATGCTACTAGTGGGACTGCAGTGCTGAATGTGCCACCCACAGAAGTAGCTGTTCAATCCTATCTCAGGCCTCCCACTGCAGTGCCTGAATGTGAAGTTTACTGCCACCTTAACCTGGCATCTCAAACTACTTGCCAAGGTCTAAGCTCCCTTTTTACTACACCTAGGTCACCCCTAAGGTAGGCCCTAGGTAGCCCTACGGGTACGGAGCTGTGTAAGTAAAAGATAGGACATATACTTTTATTTTTGAGTGTCTTAGTAGTGACAAAAAGCTTATTTCACTTTTAACTACTGTGAGGGCTGCTTCTCTCATAGGTTACCATTGGGAATTCCCTTATGTGTTTTTAAGTGGTAATATCTGATCTGAAATGAGTAGTGTTGGCATGTTTGGTATGTTTGGAATGATAGTGAGAATTCCTGCTTACTGGTGTAGTGTGATTTTGCATTACTATTTTGGAAATGACACTTTTTGAAAGTGGGCATTTCTCTGTGCAGCCTGACTCCAGTCCACATCAAGGGCAGAGTGACAGTTACACTTTCTGCATACGTTCCAGACAGCAACAACACAGGAAGGGCTGGGAGTGACAGGAGAGGCATCTAGATCCATCTGCATACTGATAGTCTTCCTGCACTGGGAGAGGGAGAGATTGCTGACACTTTACATGTCAATAGGTTGTGCTGCCCTCACACACAGGGCTGATTTACCCTGATACCTGGTGATGTCTGGAGCCAGGGATGGGTTAAAAGGGTTTGGGTTATACTTGAAAGGGTTCCTTTGAAGGCATCCCTTACATCAAAGACATTTTTTAGTAAAAGTGCAGGGGCCCTGGTCTCAAGTTTTTAGAGCACTTTTGGAACTGGGACTGGACCTCTGTCAGAAGGACAGCTATGCTGCACAGGGGACTCATCTGGGCTGTTCTTCTGTTTTTGCACTGCTGCCTACTACTTACTGGGTGGCATAAAGGACTCACTGGGTTGCTTTTCTGCTTGTTGCCCTGCGGCTTCACTAGACAATGCGTGGGACTTGTAACCAGATGGTGCTGGCTCTATCAACTGCTCCATGGAACTGTTGTGCTGCCAGGAGGAACCACCATTTCAACTACTTGCTTGTTGCACTGGCCTGCAGCCTGTTGGGCTTAGGAAATTATTTCCTCTTCGCAAATATATCATGTGTGCTGGCCTGATGCCTGCCTGCCTACCTGCGCCCTACCTGCGCTATCCACCCTAGTTATTCTCCAGGGACTGGGTGGCTTGATCCCTCCCTGTTTTTGGCCATCCTGAATTTACTTCCAGTGTGTGTTTGGAAATCCTTGGGACCAGCATGGGCTGAGTGCTTCGTGCTCCCCCACCTTCCCGGAGAGAGCTTTTTGTGGGAAAGTGAGAGTGGAGTGTTTTTTCTTTCAAAAAAGGAGCATCCTGACCAGAATGTGGTGATCGCCCCCTTTTTCACGTTTTCTTGTTAGAGGAAGCCGTGTTCCAGCTGGCATACATCTGCAATGGAGGCAGCAGAGCCGAAAAGGGAGGAACCAGTTTTGTTGCCCACAAGGCTAGGGATGCTGTACCCGCCTACTTCCTGACGTGCGGGACTGCAGCGCAGTCACCACATCCTGTCCCGGGGCTCCCTCAAGTGAGGTGTGTTGTCTTTGCTACCAGGGGCGGGCCAGGCTCCCAAGGATGATTGCACCAGCCCCACCCCCAAACCAGTGTGTTGGTGCAAGCATTTCCGGAGTGGGCCTGACCTCTGGATGGCAGCCTGATCCATGAAAGACATGAGGGTGAGTGAGCCCCCGATGAAGCTGCACTGCGATCCTGCAATACCTTTGGAACACAGCCTTTGTTTTATTTTCCTGTGGGGGACCAAGCAAGGACTCCCAAGGAACCCTCAGTGGGTGTCCCCCTCATGTTTGGGCATGCCTTGTGGCCTCCCACCTTGTTCCATCATGGGCATTATGCAGAGTTACCCTGAATGAGACTGCCATACTCCAGACACACCAGTAACTACTGTAAAGGAAGAAACTATGTTATCAGGAGCTGGGAGTGGCCAGGCCTCCTTTGGTGGAGTGGGCTATCCCCATTAGTGTATCGTAGCACATAATAAACACACAGGTGCCTCTGCTCCCTAAGTCCTCTTTGTAAGGTGTTGGTTTACTCTGACAGCCTACATTACTGGTATTACTGATATCATCTTCATTGTTGTACCTTACCTGGGCCAGAATAACAAGTGATACATTTTGAAGTAGATGCACCGTTATGATGGACATTTGCAGAGGGTGCAAAGTATTTAGGATTCATTTATAACATGCCATGCATTGAGGATGACATGTGAAGATCCATATGGGTTCTTTTTCATGAACTGCTGCATTTCATGTCCTGGTGTGATAATACCTGCTGTTTTACCTTACACTGTCATATGAGAATTATCTCAGTATTTGCATAGTGTGCACAATATTTATGATTCATGTTGTTTTGATTTATGTTATATGCTCAATATATACTTTATATTTGTATATAATCCTGTGTGGAGTCTCTTTTGTGGTGTATTCATTGTTTTGCTGGTATGAGAGTGTTGTGCAAACTCTTTACACATTGCCTCTGATGATAAGCCTGACTGCTCTGTGCCAAGCTACCATGAGCATAGGTTATCTTTGGTATGTAGCTGACTTGCCCTGACTAGAGTGGTGGGTTCTGCCTGGCTTAGGTGCCTACCCTAGCCAACCAGAATCCCCATTTCTAACAATGCTCTAATGAATATTCAGTTTGCCAGCTCTTGTTTTCAGAGGAAGTGGGATTTCCTATAGTAGCTGTTGGACCTGGCCTTTTTTTGAAGGGTCATTCCTAAACATTTTGCCTCCTTCCTCTTAATGCTTCTGACCAGTTTTTGTTGGCTTCAGGACTCTGGGCACTTTATGACTGCTAACCAGTGCCAAAATGGTAATGCTCTCTATGTAATTTGTATTGTTGATTGGTTTATCCATGATTGGCATATTTGATTTACTAGTAAGTCACTAGTAAAATGCACTAGAGGTGCCCAGGGCCTGTGAATCAAATGCTACTAGTGGTCCTGTAGCACTTTTTGTGCCACCCACATGAGTAGCCCTCTAAACATGGCTCAGACCTGCCACTGCAGTGTCTGTGGGTGCAGGTATAAACTGCAAAATCAACTTGGTAAGTGTACCCACTTGCCAGGCCTAAACCTTCCCTTGATATACACGTAAGGCACCACTAAGGTAGGCCCTAGGTAGCCCCATGGGCAAGGTGCAGTGTTTGTTAAAGGTGGGACATTTATTGATGTGTTTTACATGCCCTAACAGTGAAATTCTGCCAAATTTGGTTTTCAGTGTTGCAAGGCCTATCTCTCTCATAGGTTAACATGGGGGCTGCCTTTAAATATTATTAAAGTGCAGATTCCCTTTGAGAGCAGATAGAAATGTGGAGTTTGGGGTCTCTGAACTCACAATTTAAAAAATGCATCTTTTAGTGAAGTTGGTTTTTAGATTGTTAGTTTGAAATTGCCACTTTTAGAAAGTATGCATTTTCTTGTTCA
This sequence comes from Pleurodeles waltl, assembly GCF_031143425.1. NCBI lineage: Eukaryota > Metazoa > Chordata > Amphibia > Caudata > Salamandridae > Pleurodeles > Pleurodeles waltl. The sequence goes on from NC_090436.1 coordinate 739,210,539, forward strand.
AACCATTCTGTGACTCTGCCTGTTTGTGGATTCCCTCTCTGGGTCAGTTTGACGATTGGGCTGTTTGTGCATGTCCTCTAGACAGTGACACAAAGGGTGCTGGGGTCGAGCCTGCATTTCCTGATGAGCTGTGTTAGAGCTGTGCTATAGTGGAGGAAGGATTGGTCACTCACATCTGAAAGGGCTGTGCCTGCCTTCACACAATGCAGTCTCCAACCCCCTGGTGTGTGCCTGGGGCCTGGCCTGGGCAAGGCAGGATCTTGTGAACAACAGAGACTTTCCTTTGAAGTTTGCCTACATCAAAGACAGAAAGGGGTATAAGTAGTGTACTCAAAACCCCAGACTTTAGATCACTTCTGGAATCAAGAGGAACCTCTGTCGAGGAGAAGAGCTGAAGAGCTGAGAAGTGCTGGCCCTTCCTGTGATTGTGCTTTGTTGGGCTATCCTGCAATTGCTGCTTCTGCCTGTGAAAGAAGACTAGACTTTGTTGTGCATTCTTGCTTGAAGAATAATTTCCAAGGGCTTAGAGTAGAGCTTGCCTCCTGTTTTGAAGCCTCAGGAACAGCAAAAGCTTCACCATCCAGTTTTGAGTCTGCATGTTAAGGATTGTAGGTTGCCAAAGGGGGCCATTCCAGTTCCTAGGCCCCTGGAAGAGAATTCCTTGGAAAAAACCTGTCTAACAATGGCGGACGATGCCATGCGACTTCGCTAAGGATGCTGTTGCACGGAAACCACAAAGCTGCCAGCCGAAAGCCGCAGTCCTCGCAGAAGCGTGACAACCCCAACGTCTCCGCAGGCCTAGCACTGCCACAGCTGCTGATCCCGCACGACCTCACTGAGATCAGAGTGTCGTAAGTCCGACGTCCGTAACATATGACGTCATCTCAGCATATGCGACCCTGTGACATCATTGCGACCCGTGAGATCGCCCCACAGCATCATGACTTCGCCGGACTTTGTATCTGCCGGAGGTAACAAGGGACCAACACCTCACAAATGACGCTGCCTCACCTCCACCACTCTGCAGTAAGGACCCCACGCCACTGTTCGACGCCTCTGCTCCCCTGTCCCGTAGCACCGGAACCGACGCCACCTCGGATCCAGCAACGCCTCACTCTCCGACTCCGTGCACCAGCCTGTTTTCTACTTGTTTTAGAAAGGTACTGTACCTGGGGGGTCCGTACGGCTCCGTAAACGGCACCAGTGGATTCACATTGTGGGAAACTACTCCCTCACAACAACTCTAAATACCAATTGTAGCATTTGTACCTCGTGGTACTATTTTTGTGTTTTTAAGTGCTAAAGTCACATTTTAATGGTGTATTGTGGATTTTTATCGAATTTGGTCTTGTTTATTCAGATAAATATTGACCATTTTCTAAACCTCTGTTGTGTCATTTTGTAGTGGTTCACTGTATTACTGTGTGTGTTGGTACAAATACTTAACACATTGTCTCTGAGTTACTCCATGCTTGCTCATGCCCGGCTGGCAAGGGCGTAAGCGGGAGTTTACTGAGTGTGATTCTGGGCATGGTTCCCTTTGCTTGCTGTACCACCAGATTCAAGGTAGCCTAGCTGATGAAAGGTGATACCCTGAAACCTGTCCCAGGATGCTTGTTTCTGGCCTGGCAGTTCTGGCTGGACTAATCCCATGGGGAACAGGATAAAGTCTGATTTGCATATCGCTGGGTCCAAACTGGAATTGCGTGGCAATCAAAAAAACTGATGCATTAAACCCAGATCTTTGACTGGGGGTGAATGTTTGATTTCCTCTGCATTCCACCCATCATTTGTTGTTTTTGCATTTGTCGCTCCAAGTGGGAAGAGTATGCCCAGACGTGGTCCCCGTGCTTCCTAGGCCGCCAGATTCAAACTACCCCGGCTGGTGAAGAGTGATATCCTGAAACCAGTCCCAGGATGCTTGTTTCTGGTCCAGGGAGGACCTGACATGCCAGTTCAGGCTGGACTATTCCCATGGGGAACAGAGTCAAGACTGACTTGCATATGGCTGGGTCCAAATTAAATGTCATGGCATGCCATGGCAAGCAAAAAAACTGATGGATTAAACCCAGGTCTGTAACTGGGGGTAAATGTTTGATTTGCTCTGCATTCCGTCCATCATTTGTTGTTTTTGCATTAGTACCAAATTGCAGCAATTGCACCACATGGTGCTATTTTTGTGTTTTTAAGTGCTAAAGTCATATTTTTAAAGGTGTATTGTGGTTTTTGTCATATTTGGTCTTGTTTATTTAGATAAAATATTTACTATTTTTCTAAACCTGTGTCATTTTGCATTGGTTCACTGTATTACTGTTTGTTGGTACACATTGTCTCTGAGTTAAGTCTGCCTGCTAATGCCAATCTCCCAAGGTGGTGAGCGGGGGTTAACTGAGTTTGATTGTCCTTTACCCTGACTAGAGTGAGGGTCCTTGCTAGTACAGGGGGCAACCTAGCAGCCAACCAAAGACCCCCTTTCTAACAGTAGGCCAGAAGGCTGACCCCCCAAACCATCAGATCCTACCATTGAAACTCTTCTAAAGGAAATATCTGCTATTGGTGTTGCTGTGTTTCCCGTGGACACCAAGATAACAGACCTGATGTCTGAGGTGAAATCAATACACCAGGAGATCTCCACTTTCAAAGTCTGGCTGGATAAGATAAACATGAGGTTAGAGGGAATGGAATGAGAATATGAGAAACTTCCTGACTGTATGTGTGTGTGTGTTGGGAGGTGAGACATTGACTACCTTTGACTGATCGTGAAGACAGGGCATGATGTGACAATGGTAGAGAAAGATGAAATGCTGGGCTTTTAAAGGATGTGCACCCAGAAGGCACCTTAAACTGAAATTCAAAGAAACCTTAAAACTCCAGAGGGCCTACTGGGTCAGGACATGCTCTGCTTTTCAGACTTGTTCAGTCATCAAATGTGCAACACTACATCAACATACCAGGCCTATACTCCTGGCTACAAGATGGAACTAGAGGCCACTCCGCTAAGACGGTCATCAAATCTGTTTCACGGCTGAATACTCGACGGCTACTAATATCAAGCCTAAAACGTTCCTTGCACTTTGAGCCAGGCTGAAGTGGTGACATCTTAAGTGCAGACTTTTGGACCCTGTACAAATGATATCCCTTGAACCTTGTGACTTAAAAACGTTTTGCTACACACTGGATGATACTGATATTGATACTGCTGTCCTGGGTAACTAGTCTACTCAACAAGACCCACTTACCCAGCATAAAGATTTTTCCACCAAGTGTTATAAGGTACATAGATTGAATCAAAGACCGATGGGTCCATCTAGTCAGGAGACTGATCGAGCAGAGCTTCACCAGAATGCAGAGGTACTCCATAAAGACAGTGACAAATCCCAATTACAGTTAAAGTCGATAACAAACAAGAAGACAGTGACTAAGAGGGCTAGCTGTGACCCTACTACTGCAACTACATGGCTGCTTGGCTGCCTCATTGAAGACTTGACTTTTAGATGAGTGTGATGTTATCATACTGGCTCTTATCCATGCACTAGTTGTTTATGGTCTCCCTTGCTAATAAAATGTATGTATTCTTCTTGCAGAGTGACATAAGCCCCATTTGACACTGTAGGAATAAATAGCAGTGCGGAGGATGGGTTGGTGTCAGACGGCACACCAGTTTACTCAGGACTCAAAGTTTAAGGTTCCTCCTTCCACCATTCTCCTGGCTTCACATCCTACTCCTTGGGGTAAACCATTGTCATTGATCACTATGAATCTTAACAAACTATCACGTTACCATAAACATAAAAAGATATGACATTACGTGCACACAAAACAGGCTGACATTGTTCTCATCTAGGAGACCCACCTGCCTCCAGGGGAATTGCAGAAACTGAAAATAGAATGGATGGGAACAATTATTAGCAGCAACAGATAAGTTATTACCCAGGATAACGATTCCTTCTGCTGCAGTCATTCCAAGAAATGTGGTGTAGAAATCCCTGCAAGATTCTAAAAACTTGGATAGATTAAGAGGGTCACTGTGTCTTTGTTAATTGCATATTTTAGAAAGAAACATCACCTTTTGATCAATGTATAATAGACAAGATTCACTTCCTGACACATCTTGCTATGCTCACTGTTGCATTTCGGAATATGCCTGTTTACTGGGTGGAGACTGAAACTTGGTGCCAGATCCAGTCCTTGACAGACCTGGGAAGCTATTACCCATAACACATTTTACAGGGCTATATTTTAGGACTTGCTAAAAGTAGGGGCGTAGTTTGCTCAGTAAGACTGGGGGAGAGTGAGCTTCAGATTTTCCAACAATCAACTGGTATGTAATGTCAAAATAAATTATACGACAAGCAGGGCACATGAGAAGGGCTAAAGGGGTAGGGAGATGAATGGGGACTGGTAGGGGTACTAAGTGAGCGACAACACAATACTTTGTAAAATAGCCAACATTTTTTAAGACTTTAAAAGCAGAGAGGGGGAGAGTGTGTGCACGTTTTTGTCAGTGTTTATGTAAAAATTCCTTGTGAAATCAAATACCCACCATACCCTACTGAAACGTCTGTACCCAAATATTTTCCAGAAAATTCATGTATTAGGGTGGGTGTAACACCCCAAACACCCCCCCCATCCCCCCACCCCCCCTCTGAAACAACACCCCTGGTTAGGTGATAATACTCTACTGGATGTCTGGCACTTATTGCATCTAACGAACATAGAATACACTTTTTTCTCTTGCGCCCACGGTACTCAGTCATGGATAGGGAAAGTCCTGTTTAATTAAATTTAGAGCTTCAACAGTTGCTGCTCCACCTCAGATGGCAAATGAAGGCATTTGCTTACAAACTGCTCAAAGATAAAGAACAACGCTAACATTACATTCTTCTCTACATAGATGATGGCGCAGTTGACTTTCACAGGGTACTCTGGGTGTCAAAGCATAAGGAGAATGATGAGAGGCATAGCAATAGCAAAACATGAGACCTGAAGAGACTTACAATTATTAGAGAAAATGTCAGCCATCTTAACAAATGGTACACAGTAACTCCCACCCCTACATTACAAAAAGAATCAAAACTAACCAAACTTTGTTTTAACTTGTTTTCATAGAGCCACTGAGAGGGCTTTAAATAAGTTACAATGGTGAAGATATGATGTGGGTGAGCAGACTACTAGCAACACAGTTGTGTCAGAGTTACAGCTAGCTATCCAGGCAATTTTTCGTAAAACAGGATTTTCTAACTCACCCTCTTGATATGGTGGGCTGTTATTATACTTCCCTATCTACCTCATATCACAAGGGAGCAACCAAACCGATGGAATCTTTTCTTGACTCCTTGACTCCTTACATCTCCCTACTCTGTCAAGTGAGGACCAGGCACTTCTTGAGGTGGAGTTACTGAACAGGAGATGGCTGAGGCTATTTAAAACGTGCCCATATGGAAACCACTGAGAGAGGACAAATTCACTGGTGAGTTTTATAAAATGGGTAAAAACCTCTAAGTACCCACACTGGCTCCAGCATATCTAGAGGCTGTATATATATATATATATATATATATATATATATATATATATATATATATCTTTACCAAGGTTACTATCACTCTTTTAATAAAGGAGAGAGTAGGGGTCCACCGGAGTATGCTAGCTATTGATCTATCTCATTGATCAGCGTTGATCTAAAAATGATAGCCAAAATACTGGTGAATCGCTTATGTAAAGTGATTTCCCAGTTAGTCCATAAATCACAATTTGGCTTTGTGCTAGTCCACTTATTCCATAACCATCTATGGACCCTAGCACGTCTGCTATCGTACTCAAAACATTATCTTGAGCAAGTGTTAGCTCTCTCTTTAGACACTGAGAAAAACATTTGACTGTGTTGAATGGCTGTATCTTTTCTGAGTCATGTCAAGGATAGGCTAGATGAGGACTATCTGAGTAAGGTTTCCCTCTTGATTCATGCACTGGAGACATTAATTATGGAGGCTTCATGCCCGGCATCATAGAGATATTCCATGCTACTCAGTAGGGATGTCCTCTGTCCCCACTTCTCTTCTTACTTGCCATGGACCCTCTGTCTGTGGCTATCTGCTTCTTTTGTCATTTCAAGGGTATATTCGCGGATATAGGTGAGGTGAAGGTCTTATTGTATGTGAATGGTATTCTGCTTCTGGTGTTCTATCGACGGACCTTGATCACAGCAGCTTGTCCATTATTAATTATTTTTCATATCGTTGTGGCTATATAATCAACTGGAAATCCAAAGCCCTTCTAATGTCCAGAGCAAGCACTAACACTAGGTTACATGTCTCTAATATAAGTTGGAATCTTGAGATACTTTGCTACTTGGCTGTCCACACGGGCCTTGAATGCATGAAGGAGGATAATCTTCATCCCTGATGGTCGGCTCCAACAAGATTGTTTAAATTGGTCACACTTGAATCTGTACTTACGGGGAAGGGTGTAGAAGATCAAACTAACAGGTAGCCCCCTGGTTCAATTATCTTTTGGTAACATTACCTCTGCAGGTACATTAGCAGTTGCTTTCTCAGATTGAAGTAGACATCAGATCCTATATCTGAAGTAGGTTTAAACCCAGGATGAGAGCGTCTAGGCTGTGTACAAGTACCATGGTGTGGGGGCTGTGTTTGAAACATATGACATCATACAATTTAGCCTTTCACCTATCGTAAGTGTTGTATTACATGCACAACTCAAGAGAAGCTCAGAAACACAAACTAGTTGTCCATTTAGCAACTAGTATAAAGGCCCTATGTGGGAACCTAATTCTCACTACAACTGCCACAGTCTGACACGCCATACACAAACTCCCCATTTCTCCATAAAATGGCACAGTTTTGGTATAATGAGGCATTGGGAATTTCTGGCAAATCATTTTTCCAGGAATCTTGGTACGTGAGCAGTCTCAAACATGTAGACCAATTGTTTAGCGACAGCCTTCCTAAATCATTTCAGGCACTAAAGCCCATCTTAGTGATACTGATCACTGGAAGAGATGCCATTTAGTACATTGTCTTTTGTGGCTCTGGGAGCATCAGCAGTCAAATTACTAGGCTCTGAGGATATTGTGTCAATTTAGAGATATGGTCTCTGGGCTGTTTGAGACCATCATTAAAATTCAGCATTCGCCCCTACCGGTAACATGGCAAGGCTCAACTGGCAGATACTCTTGAACAGGGACCATTTGCCTGTAGATTTGCAAATAGTCCACTAGTGACACTATTTAATGACCACAATAGGGAGTTTAGGAATTCCAGGGTAAAGTTCCTATACTTCAAGATTCTGAATGACTAGTATTGGACAATACTGAAACTGAAATAAGGAAAGTTACTACCTGATGATCCTTGTTGGAAATGGGAAGGTAGTACTTGTCACTTATATCTTATCTTTAGGTCATGCTCAGCTTTAGAATCCTATTGGAAGGCAATAAAGTCCCCTCTACAACATTTGAGTTCTCTCTCAGTACTCCCATTCTCACGTCTAGCTATTATCAATGACTTGTCTGATATAGTAGCCTTAAATACACCTCCACGCAGGTGGTTAGCTACCTCATTAGTGGTGGCCAAAATATCCTTACTTCGACATTGGCACCAGGAATACACTCCAATGTGCAATGAGTAGTTGGTGTAATCAAATAGGGTTGCACATCATGAACGGAAAACATACGAAAAGGAATGACAAACTTGAAATGTTTGATGGGATTTGGGTGCCTTTTCAGCCTTAGAAGGGAGTACTCCTTAACTTTGCCTTTTTTCTTGCACATGTCCATTGGTACTCCATGATGTAATTGTACAATCTGTTCTCTTATGTGATCCTGCACAGAAAATCAGCCTCTACCTTGTTATGGCAAAAGCTGACACCTTCTAACCAAACTCTTGGCCCATGAAGCACAGCCTACTCCTACAAAATGAAACTGAAAAGTTTCATTTTCTTTTTATTAGACCCATCCTGTCTTCCTTTAAGGAAAATTGACTACATAAAAAAAAAGAATGCTATATTTAAAATCGACCGTAGACATGCTGGTCTGCTGACCTCAGTAGGCGACCATAGACATGGTGGTCTGCTGACCTCAGCAGGCCACAATTCCTGTGATGGCTATTAGTCCTAGTGCGTCATAAACTGCACCCCACCTCATCATTCATTCATGAGGTAGGTTAATTTGCCTCCCACTGGGATTTACTACTTACAAGTTGTAAGGTTTCTCATAATAGGATTAGCGATTTCCTAATTGTGATTCAGTAATAATCACAATTTTTCAATCACAATTCCTACTTTTGCACATCTGGACCCAAGTCTTCTATTGCATGTATAATTGCATTTCCTTGGCATTCAGATCTTGTTTTTTTTTTAAATCCCATTATTAAGTCTCCAGAACCCAAACAGTTAGAGCAGCATAATTTAGCACCCCAATGCCTTATTTGTAACTTATATTCTCAATGTGTGTTTAATCGCATTAATCTGTGTGCATTTTAATAACCAATTGTAGAGGTTGGCTATGTATTCACTTTGATGTGGGCCACCTGTGTATTTAGCTGAATTATAAGAAACGCATTTGCTAGAAAAAGGAAATGTATACCTTTCTTTAAATGTACCGGATATTTACTCATGCTAACTCTATTTGCTTACCATTAATTTTATATCAAATGTTGTCCTAACTTGTAAACAGGCCCAAGTTGCACACATTGCATTTTCATATATGTATTGCTTTGTCTTCTTTTTCTCCCCTCTGAAGGGGTCCTATCAAAATGCAGGTGTAGGAAAGTGCCTCTTTTGACACAATTAGCCTCCACTTTTTGCCTGGTATTTGATGTGGTTCAAAGCTGTTAGTGCCCAGTGCCACTGCTAACCATCTTCCCTGGGCCAGGTCTCTTTCCCAAAACTGTTGTGATGCATTGGCACAATGAAAAACACATTTAGGTAGCCCTATAAGTCCCCAGTAAATGATACTAAGGTACCCAGGACATGGGATACTAAAGATAGGCCCCTGAGGGCAGCAGCATAGATTGTGCCACCCTCAGGGACCATGCACCAAAGTGCACCCTGCACTGCCACTGCAGGCTACATGTCCTGGTGCAATCCTAAAAAGTAAAACGGACATGGCACACAGACTGTGTGCCCTGTCCACTACACACCGCATGCAATACAGGTAAGTCAACCCTCTGGCAGGCCATCTAGCCCCGAGGCACGATGCACTATACTGCATGTGTGGGCATAGATGCATGATCAATATGTCCCTACGGTGTTCCTGCTCAACCTGGGACATAGTAAGTGAACAGAGCAGCCATTTTACATGCATGTGATGGAAATTAGTCAGTATGAGTTTCACAGCTACATACTGTCCACTCTGCACCCTGGGTTGTTTGGTATCAAACAACTCAGAATGATAAATCCAAACTGGTACCAGTATTGGGGTTTTTGCAAAATGTACCCAAGGGCCACCATAGAGGTGTCCCCTACAAAAGGTAACTACCCTGACATGTTTGCTGGCTGGTCACAACCAGCCTGCCACCACCAGTCCTGACTCTGGAACCCTGGGTGAGAGCCTGTACTTTCTGGGGCCAGAGAACAACGTCCTTCCTGGGCAGAGGTGTTACACCTCCTCCCCCAGGAATGTGCACAGCCCCGCCGATGAGCTTCAAAGGGCTTCCCACCCTTGAAACACGGCCCCCAACCCTACTGCTAACAGCAGTTGGCCACCCCTACTGCAAACCCCTTACATTTGGTGGTAGCAATGGCGGGAAAATGCACAAAGGACAAAAAGTGCGGCCACCCCAAGCTTGCTCCTCCCCAAAGATATTGCATGCATGTTGAACTCTCCATTTTATTTTTCTCCATCTTGCATGTAGGAAAATAGCCTATCAGGGGTAGGAGAGTGACCTCTGCCCACAGGAAGTGTCCACTTAGTGGAAGTAGCCACCCTATGGTAGATAACCCATTGGTCACTACTAGGTACTACCCTAAAAGCCCATTAAATGAAGTATTTAGTGGGCACCCCTAAGACCTGCAGATCAAATGCCAAGGACAGAAGAAGGCCAGCAACAAAGAAGGCCCAAGGCTTGAGAACTGCATTCCTACTGCACAAAGAAAAAGGCACTAAACCCTGCCTGTTGCACCCAGGACTCGACAGTCCCCGCTGAAGGGTTGCTCGGACATCGGTCAGACATTAAAATTCCCTAGAGGACCGCCACTCTTCTGAAAATCACTGAAGATCTCCCTCCAGAGTGAAGCCATCACTCTTTTGCAACAAAGATCCAGTTTACTGACTAACTGCTGACCAAGGAACCAGATGCTGCAGCCAGGCCACATTTAATCTAACAGACATGGAGGACAAACCCTGCAAGTGTGCCAAGTTTGGTGGCACTGCACCCAGCAGTGGCTGAACCGTGCAGTAGCCCAGGGTGGTAACTCAACGTTGGACACAAAGAAGAAAAGTCCACACCAGACTCCAGAAGGGCCAGGAGGGAACCACAGTCAAGGGACTTCGGAGACCACCAAAACTATCCACCAGAGTGGCCCTGATAATCTGTAAGCGAGGTCCCTCTTGGTCCCTGTTGTTTCCAAGGGCACCTTTGTGCACAGCTCTGAACTCATCTACCAGCTCTGCTCCTGGCCTCCCTGGGCCCTGCATTAGATAACCAGCTGTGCTCTAAGGGTCTCCTACCCCTTCCAACCTCCTCATTCCAAGGGGACCCACCAGACTCACCTTGAAGTCCACGTGTGCATTGCTTTTCCAAGTGATCCCCCCCAGTGGTCCTGCACCAGCTCCAATTTCAGCAACTCTTCCCACCAAAACCAGGAATCTCCTGAACTTTCCTGGCTGCCCCACAAGAATTCTTGACGACCTCAGCCTAAGAACAAAAGGAGAACGTTTTCTTCCATTGATTCTTATGGTGCATAATGACACACAAAAAGACTATGGCCCTCATTCCAACATTGGCTGTAAATCCCACTTACCGTCGTGCAGAAGACACCGCTGCGGCAGCGGAATTCCGCTACAGCTATTACGACCCACAGCTCGGAATCCGTTATAATCCAGACATCCACACAAGCACGTCACACCAAAGGTCAGTGATAAACTGGCGATAACAAAACCTACACCGTCACGCCAACAGGAATACGCCCACACTTTCACAACCCATGAATCCACGCAGCGGTCTTTCAACCGCGGTATTCCATTGGCAGTACACACCGCCGCGCTCAAAATACACACACATTACAAAACACATCCACATTGGACAATTCGAAATACACACACCTGATACACATACACACAACCAATCCAATATAAAACACACACCCACATCACCCACAAACCCATACTACCAAAATTTCGAAAGAAGGTCAGAGAGAGACACCACCAAAACAACATTAGCATCCACAGACACACAACATCATCACTCACACAACATCCACGCACCTCAAACAACACACAACAACACAACCCCTCACACATCACAACCGACACGACCTCACACATCACCCACACCACATCATGTCACCTCAACAACACCCCAGGTTCTCTGAGGAGGAACTCAGGGTCATGGTAGAGGAAATCATCCGGGTAGAGCCACAGATATTCGGATCACAGGTGCAGCACACCTCGATTGCTAGGAAGATGGAGCTATAGCGCAGAATCGTTGACAGGGTAAACGCAATGGGACAGCATCCAAGAACTAGGAATGACATCAGAAAGAGGTGGAATGATCTACGGGGTAAGGTGCGTTCCGTGGTCTCCAGACACCAGATTGCAGTACAGAGGACTGGCGTTGGACCCCCACCTCCTCCCCCACAACTAACAACATGGGAGGAGCAAGTCTTGGCAATACTGCATCCTGAGGGCCTCGCAGCAGTAGCAGGAGGCATGGACTCTAGTAAGTCAACTGTTAACTATTATAGCCCCCACCCTACCTTCATGCCATCACATACCCCCACCCTCACCCTCACCCCCATCACTCCAACACCTCACATATGTCCCACTATCACAACCCACCCATCCCAACACCAAGCCCTGCATGCAACACCAAAGCATGGACACCCATCACCAAAGCATGTCCACTACAGATACCCACACAGACCCCAAACCAACTATCGCACAAGGACCAAGCCAAGAATGCAAGCACTGGAGTACAGGGTCACTCACCCATTGCACACAATGGACATATTGATGCAATAATCATGCCTTTACAACCCTGCAGGACCCCTACCCAACGTTACCGGACAGGAGGTTCCAGACATAGCCATTCCCCCCACAGAAGAGTCCCACAGTGATGACAGCAGCTCTGCACAACTGGATCAAGATGACCAGCCCGGCCTATCTGGGACCTCGGGACAGTCGGTTCCCCTGACACTGGCAGAAGCCACCACAGAGCCTCCCCCCTCAGGAAACACCAGCACAGTACCCACCCAGTGGGCCCATCCCTCTGTCCCCAGGACACGTCAATCAGCAGTGTGTCCACCACTACAGGAAACCCAGGCAAACCCACCACCCCAAGAAAATCAGGGAACTGGGGGCAGTGGGCACACGGTTCAGGGGACAGAGGAACAGGAAAACAGGGGAACTGGGAGGACTGCTGTGCAACAGGGGGAGGACAGGCCCAGAGAACCCAATCTCCACGAGGCACTCTCCAACATCATGGGAGAGTACCATAATTCCCAAGAGATGATGGCAACGGTACTGGACAACTTTCAGGAGACCCCGCGGCTGCAGGAGGAACACTATCTGGGGATCAGGGAGGAACTCAAGTCCATTAACACCACCCTGGTCACCATTGCAGGGGTGCTGCAGGACCTTGTCTACACCAGGAGGGACACTACGGCACAACAAGGGGCCCCTGACACTATCCTGGATGATGAACAGCCCTCCACCTCCGCTGACGCTAGTGGACAGGAGGCACCGCCACAGGACCACAACACCCGCACCTCACCCCCTGTAGATGGAGAGCCACCCCGCAAACAGTCCCTGAGATTCAAGAACAAGACAGAGAACATTGCCATGACCCCTGCCAGGAAATGAGACCCCACTGAATCTTACCCCTCTGTCCCACTTTGTCACCCTGTCCATCCTACAACTGCCCTTGCTCCACTTCCTATGCCCCTTTGGACAATGCACCTGTGAAACAAATAGACTGGACTCTGCCATGGACATTCCTCCACCATCACCCCTGCCCATTTTACAACCCCCTCCACTTATTTGCACAGAAATAAACACACATCTATCACAAAACAATCTGGAGTCAGTCTGTGCTTTCACAAGTGTGTAATTGCCATGACTATGGAATATAGCAATGTCAATTTGATTGTCCACATACCGATGAAACACAGCTGTAGGGCTGGAGGAAATATAGCAGAGGGCACAAAGTGGGACCCACATCTGGTAAATGGAAAGGCAAAGTGAAAAGTCAGGGTCCATACACTGAGAGAAAATGAGACTCATGCTAGTTCCAACAATAGTATGAGATGTGGGAGGCAGTGACATACTCTTACCTGTGTCTCACTGGAAGTCTTGCTGGATAATGTTGTTTCTGTTGTCGATATCCTCTTCTTCTGCCTCCACTTCTTCACTGTCCACAGGCTCCACAGCTGCCACAAGACCTCCAGCTGGACCATCCTCCTGCAGAAAAGGCACCTGGCTTTGCAAAGCCAGGTTGTGCATCATACAGCAGGCCACAATGATCTGGCACACCTTCTTTGGTGAGTAGTAGAGAGAACCACCTGTAATATAGAGGCACCGGAATCTGGCCTTCAGGAGGCATAAGGTCTGTTCTATCACCCTCCTAGTTCATCCATGTGCCTCATTGTAGCGTTCCTCTGCCCTTGTCCTTGGATTTCTGACTGGGGTCAGTAGCCATGACAGGTTGGGGTACCCAGAGTCACCTGCAAATTTCGAGGGACAACTGTTAGACACACACTAACCCATAGGGACAACCCCATACCCAGACAACTATTCACACAGTATAGGGTCCTTGTCCTCACCTATAGCCACACACGGTGCCTCTGGAGTTCCCCATCCCATAAGGGATGCTGCTATTCCTCAGAATGTAAGCGTCATGCACTGAGCCAGGAAATTTGGCATTCACATGGGAGATGTACTGGTCTGCCAAACACACCATCGGCACACTCATCGAATGGTAGCTCTTTCGGTTTCTGTACACCTGTTCACTCCTGCGAGGGTACGAAGACCACATGTGTCCCATCAGTGGCACCTATGATGTTGAGGATATATCCCAGGACATAGAAGTCACCTTTCACTGTGGGGAAATCCTCCACTTGAGGGAAAACGATGTAGCTGTGCATGTGTTTCAGAAGGGCAGACAACACTCTGGACAGCACGTCAGAGAACATTGGCTGGGACATCCCTGATGCAATGGCCACTGTTGTTTGAAAAGACCCACTTGCCAGGAAATGGAGTACTGACAGAACCTGCACTAAAGGGGGTATCCCTGTGGGATGGCGGATAGCTGACATCAGGTCTGCCTCCAACTGGGCATACAGTTCATGGATTGTTGCACGATCAAGTTTGTAGGTGACTATTACGTGTCTCTCTTCCATTGTTGACAGGTTCACCAGCAGAGAGTCAGCCAACACTGAGGTATCACAGATTGTCATTTGCACACATTTATTAATCCGCAATGTGGCTGCTACTGTGTGTATGCAAGGCCTAGATAGGTGTGACGCAGTTAGCATTAATGCCATGTGGCCCCCTGAAATGGCGGCTGCCTGACCTGTATGGTGGGACAAGGGGATCTGAGGTAACTGCACTGGCGGTCTACACCGTCACGGTAGGGGGTCGAAGACCGTGGCGCAATCCTGCATTGGTTAACATAGGACCCTATGGGTCCCAGGAGCCAATGACGATGTACACCGGCAGTGATGGTACGCACCGCCGCGGACGTGACCGCCATTTTCTGTCTCTTCTCTCACTTGATACCTGACCTTCAACAGGAGAGGACCTACACTGCAAGTGCTGCTGTGACCTCAGTCTGGAAGCGACGATGGCTCATGTGTCTGGGGAAAGGGCCCCTGCCTTCACCTCGGAGGAGTTGGCTAAACTAGAGGATGGGGTCCTCCCCCAGTACACACAACTGTACGGTCCTCCAGACAAACAGGTGAGTACACTGTGAGCATGCTGCATGGGCAATGCCTGTTTTGAGTGGTGTGAATGGAAGATAAATGGGGGGGGACTGAGGCCTGCATGTGCAGATGGTGAGTGTATGTGCGTCAGGGCAAGGGTGGGAGCGTGGGCCAATGAGTATGAAGGTCCGGACGGGAAAAGATTTTCCTTTTCCCCTGTACTATTCCTCTAGGTCAGCGGCCATCAGAAGAAGGATATTAGGCGTCCCATCACCAAGGACGTCTGGACCCTGGGGGTCCACCACAGACGGAGCACCCACTGCTGGAAAAGATGGGAGGACCTTCGCCGCTGGAGTAAGAAGACGGCAAAGGCCCAGCTGGTGATGGCCTCCCAACGTGGGAGGGTTGCCCGTCGCACCATGACCCCCCTGATGATCCGGATCCTGGCGGTGGCGTATCCGGAGTTGGATTGGCGCTTGAGGGCATCACATTAGCCACAAGGGGGTGAGTACAGTCACATTCATGTGACTCTGCATGCATTACAAGGTGTCTGGGTGGGGGAGGTGGGCAGAGGGTTCTCCTAGGCCGGGGCGACCTTGGTAGGCAAGGTCCCTTGTGAGGCAGGTACAGTGGAACCCCAAATCCAATAGTGGTTAGTGCCATCTACACCTAGTCAGGTTCCTGTGACTTCCATGTGTCCAGCAATCGGGCTTAGGCCTTGTACCCCATGGGCATGTGAATAATAGAGGAACTATAAGTGCATGGTGTAGTGCAGAGGGCTGCTGTGTCTGTAGTGTCCGCCAACGGTAGTGGTGTTGCATGCACTGAACATGTCTTTCTTCTGTCTGCCCCCCCCCCTTTTTGTGGTCTCCCTATTCTTGTGTTCAATACCATCATCAGGCGGAGGAGCAGTGGCACCGGAGCAGGAGGGAGCTGCATCCAACCTGGCCCTGGAGGGTGAAACAACAGAGTCTGAAGCCACCAGTGGGACGGAGGGCGAGGGGAGCTCCACGGCGGGGACAGGAGGTGACAGTAGTGACAACGACTCCTCCTCTGATGGGAGCTCCCTTGCGGTGGCGGGCCCCTCTCTGCCCCCGCATCAACAGGTACAGTCGCCACCCGCCCAACCTGCACCGCCCTCCCAGCAGCCCCTCAGCGTGTGTCCCGTGCCCGCTCACCCAGGAGGGTGGGCATCTCCTTCGCCCCAGGCACCTCAGGCCCTGCCCTAGTCAGCCCTGCTGCCCTCAGTGAGGAGGCTATTGACCTCCTGAGATCCCTCACTGTTGGGCAGTCTACCATTCTGAATGCCATCCAGGGTGTTGAGAGGCATTTGCAACAAACAAATGCATACCTGGAGGGCATTCATTCTGGCCAGGCAGCCCAACAGAGAGCATTTCAGGCTCTGGCCTCAGCACTGATGGCAGCCATTGTCCCTGTGTCCAGCCTCCCCCTCCAACTTCCTCCATCCAGACTCAATCCCCTGTACCTCGGCCTATCCCAAGCACACCATCAGAGCAGTATGCACACACCTCAACACACAAAAGTGGCTCAGGCTTACATAGGCACCACACATCCCACAGGCACTCACACAAGCATTATACCCATGCAGACATACCAATATCCACTGCCTCCACTGTGTTCCCCTCCTCCACGTCTCCCTCCTCCCTCCCAGTCTTGTCTCCACTCACACCTGCATGCACTACATCTTCAGCCACTACCTCCATCACCAGCACGCCCATCACCACACCCCTCTCACGTGCACTCACCACCCCACTACCATTCACACATCCCCTGTGTCCTCTCCCAGTGTGTCAGTGAGCTATCCTCTCAAAGTACACAAACGCAGGCACACACCCACCCAACAGCCATCCACCTCACAACAGCCTCCGGCCCATGCACCCAAATTCAGCGACGTACACCTCCTACAATCACTACCTCTTCCTCCTCTCCAAACCCCCTCCATCTACCCATCCCAGTGTGTCTAAAAAACTTTTCCTGGCTAATATTGACCTCTTCCCTACACCTCCCCCCGTCCGTCCCCTAGGGCCAGGCTTTCCAGGTCCCAACCCAGCACCTCAGCCACCACATCCCCAGCCACAGTGGTGCCAGCAACTGCAGACTATTGGAGTGCGCCAACCATCAGGGCTGCCAGTGTGCAACGGAGTGAGGGCAAGGACATTCCGCCACCTGCCAAGCTAAAGAAGTTGCCCACATCCCGGAGGGAGAAGAAGAAAACACCTGCCACCAAGGGGTCAGGGAAAACGAAAGGGGATAGTGGCAAGACAGCTGCACCATCATCCTAGGTGGTGAAGGGCCAGAAACTGAAGGGAAGGTCAGGAGAGGGCATGGTGGCACCGACTGAGGGACCGGTTTCACACCTTCTGCCCACGTCCACGCCAACCTGTACGGCGGAGAAGCCCACCACCTGCACCGCCACAGAGCCCACCACCAGCACCGCTGTCACAGAGCCCGCCACCAGCACCGCCGTCACAGAGCCCGCCACCAGCACCACCGCCACAGAGCCCGCCACCAGCACCGCCGCCACAGACCCCGCAACCAGCACTGCCGCCACAGAGCCCGCAACCAGAACCGCCGCCACAGATCCCGCCACCAGCACTGCTGTCACAGAGCCAGAGAATACCGGCACCTGCACCGCCACCTGCACCGTCACAGAGCCCGCCACCAGCACCACCGCCACAGAGCCCTCAACCAGCAACGCCACCACAGAGCCTGCAACCACCACAGCTGCCACAGAGCCCTCAGCCAGCACCGCCGTGACTGACACCGCCACAAGCACCGCCAGAGGCCCGCTACATCCTGAGCCAGTGGCACCACCGCAGACATGGCTGCCATCCCCAGTGGTCAGTCGTCCGAGGCTGGTGGTGAGTTCCAGGAGCCTGGGCAGCTTCCATGGAGAATCACTTTCAGTGGAGAAAGGCATCCACTACCACAGTCCTTGGCAGGATGAAGCACTATGGGCACATAGTCCCCTCCAGAACCAGTGGAGAATGACATCCACTACCTCAGTCCTTGGCAGGATGAAGCACTCTGGGCACAAAGCCCCCTCCAGTACCAGTGGAGAATGACATCCACTACCTGAGTCCTTGGCAGGATGAAGCAGTCTGGGCACAAAGCCCCCTCCAGACCTAGGGGAGAATGACATCCACTACCTCAGTGCTTGGCAGGATAAAGCACTCTGGGCACCAGGCCCCCTCCAGAACCAGTGTAGAGATACATCCACTACCTCAGTCCTTGGCAGGATGAAGCACTCTGGGCACCAGGCTCCCTCCAGAACCAGTGGAGACTGTTCTCCACTTGTGAGACTGTGGCTTTGCCCTCCCCACGATAAAGCAGTGGGCAAACCACTCACTTGTGAGACTTGAGAGACTGGGGCTTTGCACTCCGCAGGATAAAGCAGTGGGCAAACCAGCCACTGAAAAGACTTGAGGGTCTGTGGCTTTGCACTCCCCAGGATAATGCAGTGGGCAAACCACCCACTTGTGAGACTTGAGAGACTGTGGCTTTACACTCCCCAGGATAAAGCAGTGGGCAAACCACCCACTGAAAAGACTTGAGAGACTGTGGCTTTGTACTGCCCAGGATACATCAATGGGCATAGAGCCCCCTCGTGGAGCAGTGGCGTCGTGAATTCATCAGGCTGAGGTGAGCCCCCTCCTCCTCCCCCTGAGGTGCCTGTATATTTTCGGTCTGATGCCCCAGCAGTGTTCTCTCCATTTCCAGTCAGGTATCTAGTGTAGGCCTCGCCCATGCATTTAGGGCCCAGTGGTCCACGGACAATGATTGGTGCACTATCCGGACTTGTGTAGTTGGTGTACATAATTGCATATACTGTACTTTGAGTTTTGACTACTGGATTTTTATTGATTACAATCATTCAATTCAATTCCTTTTGTCCTTACGTTATAAAAGGGGGGTGGGGGCGTGTTTATGTAATGTTGCAGCATGTATTTGTGTGTATGGTGTTGTGGATGAGGGTGGGGGTGGGAGTGTTGCGTGTGTGTGTCACTCTCTTTTCTCTCCCCCTCCCCTGTTTTGTAGGTGCAGTACTCACCGTGGTCGTCGCCACCGTCACTGGAGCTCCTGATAGAGGAGCAGGAAGACTATCACCGGCAGGATCTTCAGTTCTGGCTCCATGGCGTCCTGGTTCCTCGTGGGGTGTGGAGAGGTGAGTGATTTCCCCTTCTGTGTACTGTTTCCACCATGTTTTTATTCGCGTTAGTTCCGCCCCAGAAAAGGTGGTGGATTGCCGTGTTGTGATAGGGTGGGCGGTACATTGTGTTCCGCCTGTCTGTTGGCGGTTACCGCTGCGCTGTTTGTTTCTACCGCTGTGGCGGTCAGAGTGTTAAGGTGGCTGTTTATATTGGCTGTTTCCGCCGTGGTCGTGATTCAAATTTTTTTTGCCGCTGACCTGTTGGCGGTATTACCGCCGTTTTAACACCGACCACCAGGGTTGTAATGAAGGCCTATTTTTGCTAAACTTTGAAAAATCAATCTTGCTTTATTGATACTGTGAGTATAACAAATGCTTTGCACTTTTCCAAGACTGGCCTAACTGCTTGACCAAGCTACCATAAAAATGAGATCATTAGGTGGTCTAGTTTTTACCTCTGTAAACCAACTTGTGCTTGCCCAGATCCCTGCACAGTGCGCCTGGTTTTGCACACTTCGTAGAAAGCCAGCTTCCTACAGCAGGTTAAGTTAGAAAAGGCTCATTGTTTATTGTGTTAGCCAGGTAAGAAACTGAACCTTAATTAGAAGTTGCCCTTGGATATGGTGACTGAGGTGGTGGGAGAGATCCTCCTGTACCAGGAAGACTGATGTTATATTCAAGGTCGCCTCACTAATTGCTCTTTTGTTGAGCGCTGGGAATCTAAAGAGTCTACTGGGTCACAGAGAACACAGTCTTTGGATTGGTTAGTTTGGTGGAAATTGATATGAAGAAGCATTCTTGAATCTTCTTTCATGCTTTAATAGTGTAAACTTTCAAATATGATATCAGACCCTGTCCTGACTTCAGCTGAGAGAAGACTTCTCGACTTTGCTGATTTCCCCTGCCCAGAGTCTTGATCTTCATGCTTGAGCACTCATACGTTTATTGCAATTTTATCAGTAAATGTAATTGTGGTTCATCTGATTCTGATAGAAATTCCCCTTGCCACTTTTGTTATTTTATTTAGAATAGAGAAGTTCCTTTTTAAAACCTGCTTGGTCGATATTTGGCTTGCTGTATGTAACACTATTTTGCACCTTTGTCCTTATAATATACAAAAACAGACTGCATGACAATTTCAATAATAAATGTTCTTCAATTTTGCTGATTGATTAACTTGTAATCTAAGCTAATTGTTATTAACCATAAGGTTTGGACACCATTCTCTCGGTAGTTCATGTAGATCCGCATTGGTTTCACTGTAAGTGAAATGTGTTGCTGATGTTAGCTTCTTTCTTACACCTCAAGTCTAGAATCAAAGGTCCATATAACCAGTGGGGACTCTCTTTGATAATTTTAAGCAAGCAAGTCATGCAACGTCAGAGGACACTTCTCCAAAATGACAGCACACAGGTCATGCAAGGTCACATAGTGTAATTTATGCACTGACATAATGGGACAATGCATCAATGTGCTTTTGCTGTAAGAGACAATTGAGTGTCTTTTAAAGATGCATGACTGCTCTACATCAACAGCTAGGTCATTTATGTGCAGAAATGTTGTGAGATCCTTCTATCACTTCATCAATATACCTCTGCTCCTCTGAAAACTATGGTCCAAAGCACAGCATTTGTTACTTCATCTCTAATTCTTCATTTCAAAGGCACAATTATGATTATGTGTGGAGCATGGGTCTCAGTACTTACCACTACTTTCTGTTGTAAATGGAAGCACCAAAATACGTCCTTTAAATAGATTTGTGTATTACTGAACTTGGGCCTGGAAGGCTCAGTGGAGTACTGCAATTACCAATTTATCTCCTGAGCTCTCATTCGCAACTGTTTCACTTGCATTCCATCACAGCATTCTAGAATAGTTGTAATTGGAAATGCCAGTGAGGCTTTCATCAAAGCTCAAGCCAGCCCATGCAAGCTTATGGCCATAGAGCTATACACCCCATACAGTCGACCTGATGTGGGCAACTCTAAAGCATTGGTACTGTTTTTTTCTCCTCATTTTTTGACACTGTAGATCAACAGATTATATCAACTAGGCTAGGTGATTATGTTGTCCGGACCTGGCATTCACCTACCAGAAAGTCTTTCAGAGTTGCGGAACTCAGAAAGTAACTATCTCTAAACCCACTGACGTGCATGCGATGTGCCACATGGCCACATGAATCTATTGTGTTGTTTTCATTGTTTAACATATATGTCCTTCCTCTGGCCAATCTCATTGAGTCTCCTGCCAATACTTTGTTTATGTATGCTTGCAACAACAAATTGTTCTGAAAGTCAACAAAGATCTTTACATTAAAATTGGCATTGTAACAATCTGATTGATAGCTCCTGCTATTTGGATATGTCATTACTGACCTAATATAAACACCAACAAGATAAGATCAAGCCAAAGACTTTGCATTTTAGAAATTATCTTTAACTTATTTGTCTTCCTCAGAAAGTGATAATTGTCAAAGTTTTCCTGTGATCCATGGTTTACTGCAACATAATTTACATAGGTTTGCCTTAGAGCTCACATCACAGACTACAGCAAAATGGGACTACTTGTCCTTTCCCAAAAGAATCCAGATGACACTTGTTACGAATTTCCCTCAATGGTTTCCCATCATTGCGCAGGTCGGTTTGAGGCACTTTGTCTGGTTCATAAATCAGTACACCCACACATTAGTAACCATTAGCTAACAGTGTAGCTGGAAGGTGTCATGTCATAACCTTAGAACCGCAGATCATTTACTTTTGAACATCCCAAATTTGAAATAAACTCATTACCTGGTGAGGAGCTTTCTCTATGATTGCTTCAGTGCTGTGGAATTTGCTGCCTTTATGGTTTTTGCACAAAGCTAGTCAGTGACTAATGTTACAAAATATCTACAGTGTAATTTGGAATGGAATGTTAATGGTGAAGTCTTACAGCATGTTATTGGTGTTTGCGGGTGTGGAGTTTCTATCTCACCAATCCACAGCAAAATTGTGATCAGGCCTCATTCATATCTCTTATCAGTCACTATTAGGTAACTGCAGTATTTCATTGTAATAAAGATTTTCAAAGACATTTGCAACTCCCTTTAAAAGGAAGATAGTATGTGTATTATCACTGCATTTGCAACTTTGCTATCACCATAATTGCAAATAATGTATGCTAAAAGTGAAATTTGTATGACACTCTTCACCCAAAAACATTAACTGTTTTTACTAAGATACAGTGTGAGAAAGTGGATTATGAGTTGGGGTGCATGGTGCCCACCAGAATGCATAATGTCACTATTCTTGTTATGTCCAATAAAGGTTTCATAGTTTAGACCTGAGCTCAACCTCAGGTAGCTATGGCACACACCAGAAAGGTGTAACTTACAAAATGAATAAAGCATTTAGAAGTACCAAAATGGTTGAAAAGACAAAAACACAACACAATAAAAATCTCACTCCAACTCATAAATATAGAAAATATATAATGAACAAAATGATAACAAAACAATAGAAATTCATTAAGGGGAACCAGAGATATGAATTTTTAAAGTATATGAAGATAGCACTAAAAAGCAAGAAGTGCTAACTGCGGACAACTGGTCACACTGGACTGGGACATAGGTGAGATTTAAGGCTGCGCGCAATGGAGTGTGGGTTGTATACATGGATGAGGTTCATCCTAGTGGAAAAATTACTTTCAGTCGTTGACAGATTTCAGAGAAAGCAGACATTGGGATGGCGTTGACAGAAGAGGCTTAGCATTAGTGTTGTTTGGCATTGAGTTGGAACCCCAACAAAACTGTTGATTTAAGCAGGAAAGGCTCTGGTGGGAGAAGTTCAGGTCTTCGCACTTTGGAGGTGTCCAGTGTTGATCAGTTCTCATTCAATGGCAGCACCAATGAAGCTACATTTGTAACTGAAGAGGCCTCAGTGTTGCTGAATTTGAGCGTCAAGAGAAGAACACAGCAAGAGGCACATAAAAGTCAGTCCCACTAATAATGCATCCTCACCGGATTGACGAGTAGATTGGTCCCAGTCCCACAAAGGTTTTTCAAAGCAAAATGTTAGCAAAAAAATTCTAAGTTCTAAGTTTTAGGGTTAGGCAGGGAGAATATGTTCTGATACTAGCTAAGTCTTCCAGGATCTTAGGAACAGCAGTAGAGGTTCAGAACTCATTCTAACAGAAGCCACAAGCAGGGTGAAGGGCAGGTCCATTTCAGACAGGTTAGTAGGTCTCTTCCAGGGAAGGGGGACTTCTTGCAACTTTTGAGTACCTGAAGCCTACAAGAGGTCAGCCAACGGACCCTCAGAGTCCACTTCTTTGTCCTGGGTACAAGGGAGAGCAGATCAAGTACTTTGGGTCCTTCTCATAGGTCTCAAAAGTAGGTGCAGTCCTCCTTCTGTCCTCCACATGTCCATTAGTGTTTTGAAAAGGGTTCCAAGGGTTCCTCTTTTATGCCTGCTGTAACTGTGGGTGGGGGTGACTCCTAGCCCCTCCCTAACCAATAGGGAAAAAGGTCCCAGATATAACCCAACCTTCTTTTGCAGCTGTTCCTGAGTTCCCTACTTCAAACTATCCAACGGTGCTCCTATGCCTACTCTAGAGGTGTGGTCAGGAAAATGAGAAACCTCTTCTCTGTAGTCACTCAAAATACGTTCTAGAGGTAGCTACTCTCCAACTGGGTTTGGGGTCTGGCTGGCTAGAGGGACAAAGGAGGGAGCAGGCTTAGGTGTTAGTTACATCTGCCTGTGACAGAGTAGGCCTCTTTGAAGTTAATTATGTTCATGAGCACAAAACATATAGTCATCCCACCAAAGGAGCAGCACCTCCCCCCATCCAAAGCCTTTGTCTCAGTTTTAGGATCCAGTACACACTTCATCAAGGAGCTTTTCAGCTCCAGGGTGACAGCTGGAAGCTTAGGAAAATGGGCTTCTAGAGGCTCTAGACAGGCATTAGGGGACTGCTTTGAAAAACCTTTCACAAAATATTTTTTACAAATCTGCCTTCCCCAATGAATTGGTTGTGTAATAAATATTTAGAAAATCCAAGAACTGTTTTTAACTGGTTCATAACTTTATTGAAGTATCTCAGTGCCTTCCTATGGATCTGCTAAACCTGCTACAGTGAAAATAGTTTTTAGGGCATTGTCTCTGTCAGGATATTTTATATTAAACTTGTACATGCCCTTCTTTCAAATGCCCTGCATCATGCCTCTGGGCATTTAAGGCCCACTTAGGAATCAATCAATCAATCAGTTTTTATGAAGCACAACTACTCACTTATGAGGGTCTCAATGTGCTTGTGGTGGGTCTGAGCCTCATTCGAGGAGCCATGTCTTGAGGTTCTTCCTGAAGATGGTGAGTAATGGACTTTGTCTGAGGCGCATGGGTAGGTTGTTCCAGCTCTTGGCTGTGAGGTAGGTGAAAGATCTTCCTCCAGCTGTTGTTTTCCATATGCCTGGAATGGTGGCTTGTGCCTGCTGGGCAGATCAGAGGGGTCTGATGGGGTTATCGAAAGAGATGCGATGATTCAGGTAGGCCAGTCTGATGTTATGTAGGTGTGGGTGAGTAGTTTGAAGTTGATTCGCTTCTCCACCAGGAGCCAATGGAGGAGTCTCAGGTGTTGGGAGATGTGTTCCTGGCGGAGTCTGGCGGCAGCGTTTTGGATGAGTTGTAGTTTCCTGATGTTCTTTGTCATGATGCCAGCGTAGAGTGTGTTGCTGTAGACAAGCTTGCTTGTGACTAGATCATGGCTGACTATCTTGCGGCAGTCATCCAGGATCCACTTGAAGATTTTGCGGAGTTAGCAGATGGTGTGCCAGCAGAAAGAGGTTACTGCGTTTACCTGTCAGGTCATTGTAAGGAAGGAGTCAACGATGATTCCAAGGTTGTGGGTCAGTCAGAGTAGGTGGGACACTGAGCGATGTGACCCACCAGCAGTCATCCCAGACTGAAGTGGAGTTTCCGAAGATGATGAGCTCAGTCTTTTCAGAGCTGAGCTTGAGGTTGCTCTCCCTCCTACAGGTGGCAATGGCTTTCATTCCGGTGTGAAAGTTCCTCTTGGCTTTGTCCAGGTCTTCAGTGAGGGATATGATGAGTTGTGTGCCATCAGCGTATGATACACTGTTCATTCGGTGGCCTCTGATAATGGCTGCAAACGGGTCCATGTAGATGTTGAAGAGTGTTGGGCTCAGGGAGGATCCCTGAGGTACTCCGCAGTTTACTTCTGTAGATTTGGATATGAATGGTGGGAGCCTGACTCTCTGTGTTCTTCTAGTGAGGAAGGAGTGAATCCATTGCAAGGCTTTTCTGCGGATTCCTGCATCATGGAGTCTGGTGCATTAGGTGTATGGCCTTTTCCAGGACTTTGGCTGGGCAGGGTAGTAGCGAGATGGGCCAGAAATTATTTAGCTCTGATTAGTCGGCTGTGGGTCTCTTCAGGAGAGGGCAGACTTCAACGTGTTTCCAATCATCTGGGAAGGTGGCTGTTTTGATAGCGCAGTTCAGTGTCTTGTGGAGTTCAGGGGCAATGGATGCACTGGCTTTGTTGTAGATGTGGGGATGACAGGGGTCTGTGGGAGCTCTGGAGTGAATGCTGTTCATGATGATTTCAGTTTCTTCAATGGTGAGAGTGGACCAGCTGTGCACAGTTTGGGTGGGTGCTGGGCGGATGGGTCGGTCCTAGGTTTTGATGCTGGGTGGGTTCTGAGAGAGGAAACTATCATAGATGTCCTTAATCTTGCAGTGAAAGAAGGTGGCTAGCTTGTCACAGAGGTCTTGTAAAGGGGGGATGGTGGTGGCTTCCGAGGGAGGATTGGTGAATTTATTGATTACCATGAAGAGTTCTCTTGAGTTGTGCGGGAGGAGTTGATGTGTTCCCGGAGTGCGGCTTTTTTTGCGTTCTTGTTGCGTCGGTGATGGGTGGCAGTGGTGGCTCTGAAGGAGGTGATGTCTTCGCTGGTTTTAATGTTTTTCCAATTCGTCTCTAGGTGCCTTCAAGTGCATTTGGATTGTTGGACTTTTTGGGATGCGCTTGATCGAAGTTGATCGGAGTGGGCTAATCCAGGCGTTGAAGTTGCGTGCTGCGTTGTTGGAGTTGTCAGTGGGGGGCGGGGTTGATTTGGCATGGGTTGTGGTGAGTTGCTCATGTGAGACTTCATTCCATTTCCTGTGGGCGGCCATGGGGACAAGAAGGCGGTTGTTGGGTGCTGTGATGGCGAAGTGTAGGCAGTGATGGTTCGTTCAGTCTGGGATGGTGTTATTCTTGATGGTAATCCAGTTGCTTGAGGTGAAAATGGGGCTAAGTGTGTCCTGCGGCGTGTGTGGGCGGGGTGATTAGTTGTTAGATTCCAAGGGTGGCAAGATTGTTGAGTAGGGAAATTATGTTTTGGTCATTGTAATCCTCAAGATAGAAATTCAAGTCCCCGAGGAGGAGTTAGTCAGTAGACACCAGGGTGTGGGAGGTGGCAATGTCTACAATGGCGTTGATGAAGGCTGGGCAGGGGCTGGGCAGTTTGTAGACCAGGATGCTGCAGAGGGAGAAGTTGAGTGGTGTGGATCAGGAAGTGTAGGTGTTCCTTTGTGGTGCAGTATTCCTCCGTGTTGACCGTGATGCGGAGAGAGGGCTTGTGTACGATGGCCAGTCCTCCGCCCAGACGCGAGGGCTGGTCCTTCCTTAGGATGTTGTATCTGTCTGAGATTGCAATGGTAATGTCTGATCTGGAACTAGGGTTGGTCGAGGACTCGGTTAGGAATGCGATGTCCGGACGGGTGAGTCGATCAGGTCCCAAAGTTCTGTGGTGTGCTTATGGAAGGAAGGTATATTTAGAAGGTGGCAGTGGATGAGGTTCTGGCGGGCATCAGTGGTTTCAGGTTTGGGGTGTTCCGGTTCTTTGTTGTGGCTCAACCTGAGGATGCAGTTCTGGCAGGAAAAAAAGGCCTGTGGGTGTCATTAGGAGATGCGGTGTAGCAGGCACTGCAACGTCTGGTGTTAAGGCGGTGGAGGGTCTTGGTGTCGTAATGGAGGCTGGCCAGGGAATGACTTGTTGGAGATCCAGGGTTCTTGGCACTGGCGTGGTCCGGGCATGGGCGGGTGCAGACGGGCTTGCCTTTGGTGCACCTATGGTGCATCCGCTGAGTGGCTGTCATTAAGAAGTGGAGGGAGGCAGGGGTCTGGTCAGCTGGGAGGCAGGAGGACAGGAAAGGTGTATTGTGGGGGGTGGGTGTGCAGGGGCCGCAGGGGCAGCAGCGGTGCGGGAGGCAGAGGGTCAAGGAAGAGACAGAAAATGAAGAGAAACAATAGAAAAACAAAAAACAAAAAACAAAGTGAAAAAATGCAGAAGTATAAAAGCAGGAGTAAAGGAAACACAAAGAGAGATACTTACTTGTAGATTACCACTAGGCCACCAGAGATGAGGCGCAGGCAGGAGACTGCAGGTGGAGGAGGGCCTCAAAATGAGTGTCAGGCAGGCTCTCAGTTCATTCCCAAAGCAAGGCAGAGGCAGCAGCAGCCTGAGGAGCTGGAAAGGGCAACAGATGCTGACCAGGAGGTCAGTGGAGTGGAGTATATAAAATGAAAGTTTAGGCTTGTCTAAAGGGATTCTTTTGACAGGTTGAATTTAAGTTTCAAAACTCCATAGATAGCCTACAGTGGTAGGTCTCTATTTTGCTCTGTCACTCTAATGGTGGCACAATGGGTACTGCAGTCCACTAGTGACATTTAACTTGCAGGCCCTGGATACACTTTGTTCTACATACTAGGGACAATTAGGAGTATGACCAATTTCAACGTGTCGTATATGTTGGTGCACATGCACTGGGGCCTAGTTAGCATAGTCCCAGTTCACAGAATCGAAACTCCAGCAGCATCAGTCCAAAATATAAGGGGATGATCATGAAAAGAGGCTTAGTCCTATCTACTGCTAATTTAAAGAAGTTGTGCTGACAAGGGGAAATACAAAAACATTCACTTAGCAAATTCTAAGCTTAAACGTAAAGAGTATGACAAAAACGTTCTTCCTTTACTGTCCAGACTCAACAATTATAATTTTACATTGATTTACATCAGCAAAACAATTAGCCAAGAATGTTTTCCAGATGCATCCACGCATGTGGACAATCTCTATATAGTACAGCAGGCAGAACATCTGTCCTTATTTGCGTATATCTGGAAGTTACAAATTGGGAGAAACTATTGTCGCATAATGTGAAGAACTTACATCAAGAGAAATATGAATGCACAATCAGCAAATTTCATGCTACAGTTCTCATCACAACATCCACCATAATACAGAAAACTCTCTTGCATAATGAATTAACTTCAGTTCAGCAATAATTATAGAATGCGGGAACAGCTGGACTTTTTTCAATTGTGTTGAAATTAAATTACATATTCCAAGAGACAAACGCATTTTCCAAAAATCATCATGCACTGTCTTATTCAGAGTTTACTCAGAGATAATTTTTTGTTCACTTGATTGGCCTGCACGTTACTAACATATTCAGATGCCGAATGGTGTCATTAAATGCTATGATATCAGTGAGCTGTAATACAACCAGTAGACGAATGATTCTTCATTTACCAAACTGCAGTTGTGGTTTAATTGAAGAAAGACTAGTAAGGAATGCGTAATTTTAAGGGATACTCATTATTAGCGCCAAGCATTTAATGCTGCCCTGCAACTCTAGCCCTGGCAAACAGATTATTTTACTGATGAGGAACAGATTGATTAAAATACTTGATATTTATTTTAAAAATTCCAACAGGGTAAATGAGAATCAATCACTTAGAGTAACATCTAGGAGTGAGACTTCTTCTCCTCCCTGTAGTGCACTGGCGATGTACAGTAGAAGAAATCTCCACTGCACAGGTGTTAGTGTTCAAAGTCTAGCAAATGCTTTGGTGTTTGTTGCACATTAATCTCATACTCTTCAACGGGAAAAGTTGTAGGCATTGTTTGTGTTTCTTCACCACAGGCACCGTCCTGTTATGGGTGTAATTGTAGGAGTTACTTACTGTAAGGGTTAAGTACCAAATGAAGTTTCACGTTGCTTGGATATAACATGAGACATGACATTACATCATGCCTTTCCACTTAGGATAAAGATGGCATAACTATGTTAACCGAAAAGCCTCATACGTTCATTTATGAAACACTACTGAACAAGCGATGACAAAGCAACTTTGTCTTGCTTTACCAACTTTTATATGTTTGGGTTGGCCAGTGTTTGTGCTCAATACTGTCAGGTAGTAATGTTGGCATTCTTTTTGTTTATTATTGTTTATTATAGATAGAGATTTCCTAGATGGCCACCATCTTGCATTATGCTGGAGTTGGCACAATGCGGTGGCCATCTTGGGGCTGCATGACTATAAGCAACGTGAAAAAACGGAATTCCAAGATGGCCACCCAAAGATTTTGGCTTAGCCAATGCTTGTGCTGCAATTGCAGATTGATTAGCAGACATTAGCAGCAGTAATAATCGATTATCATATGTGTTGTGTCCAGGCTCCTACATGGAGCTTAGGTCATCCATCTGGAAAGAGGAAGGGAGGGGAGGAGTGGTGGAGAACACAAAGATCAGGGATTTGAGAGAGAAGAAAGAGTGAAGAACAGGGAAATGAGCCAGGGAAGAGAGAAATGGGGTAGAAAGTAATCCACAATGGTTTTAAAAAGGATCCAGAAGGACCAAACACTGGCATCAAATGAGAAAATGTGAATGACTCAGACACTCATTTACGAAGGAATAGTTCTCTGATGTCAGTAATGGAAAGATACAACTTATCCGATATAAAAACAAAGTATCCAGAGAATACTCCAGGGGCAGTACAAACAAAGGAAGAGAGTGTCAAGCCATCCAGGGACCTGAGATAAATTTAAAAAACACCAAATCATGAGCAAACACCACTGCTAAAGAATTGAATACAATGCTGTCTGCTGTAGACACCCAAAGATGTCTATAGCCACTTAAAAACATTCTATTACTCTAGCACTAAAAGCTGCTCTACATTAGTGACACTCACCTACACACCTTCCAGATTCTCATCCTAGTTATTTATAATAACTTATTGTAGTGCCATTGCTTCGGTTTGAAGATCAGAATTGTTTGGGATTTTATTTATGTAGGGGTAATTGCTTACTGACAAAGCCGAAAGGGCATCAGAGTGCTATATTTAGCAATCTATTCAAATAATGCAACAGAGTTTAGAGCAGATGAATCTACATTTTAGGTTTAGATAAATACAAATTGTTCTACACCTGGTATAGTGTTCAAAAAGAGTAATCAGCTAACAAAGATCACATACAAAAGAAGAGCTCAAAACACGAAGATATTCAAAAAGATTTGGATTAGAGTGTCCTGACAGTTGTATGTCACAATGAAGTCATATAAAGATCGGTTTGCAGAACATGTTGCATTTAGCTAATTTTATTGCCCATGATATATTTTATAGGGGGTCAGCATACCATGCTTTCAGTAAAAGGATAAGGAAATTACTGCACATTCCATTTTGGGAAATTCACAATAAGTGAACTAGCATTGACCAAGTCAGTAGGTATGACTTTAATTTAGTGCATCCACAATGATTATAGTTATACAATATTTGCACACACCTTAACATATGCAGGCAATATTGAACCTTATTTCCCCTAGAATTTAAAATAATATCAATAACCTCAGACAGTAATGAACATCAATGGCTGCAGCCACCTATGAGTCTTAATGGCATTTTGCTTGTTGGTGGGCGAGAAATCTTTTCAGGAGCAAGAGATTCGATTAGTAGCTTCTCAGCCCCCAGGTTAACCTTTACTTGTGGACCATGCAAATTGAAAAAGGACTTTCTGGGGAAAGAAATAAGTGACCTGTCCTGCAAGAAGAAGATTCTCACTTGAAGCTGGTAGTGGATGGTGACAATTGATGCAAGATGCTGCGGAGAGATGGAGTCTTGCAAACGAGCGAGTCAGGCAGTATGGTCGAGCACGCTTCTCTCCCCATGGCCTGCCAGGACGAACCGGGCTGATTGAGGCGGACAGCCGGTGAAGCCAGTGCCCGCAGGGGAGAGGGGCTGAGGCTCCTGTCGGGTTCCGGCGGAGGCCTGTGGTGCAGAGAGGTAGAGCCTCAGAATCGAACGAGGCAGCATGGCCGAGCGTGCTCCTCTCCCCATGGCTTGGGTCCGCTGGGACGAATTGGGCAGATTAAGGCAGCCAGCCCGAGGAGGCCAACACCCACGGGGAGAGGGGCTAAGGCTCCTGTCGGGTTCCAGCAGGAGCCCATGGAGATGTGGCGCTCAGGACCGTGAAAGGACCCGGGCCAGTACACGTTACGGACAAGGCTGCCGTTAATTGCTGAGGCAGGTAGTCACCGGTAGCGGGTGAAGGCGGCAGAGACCCCCATTGCGCACCTACGGGGGAAGCATCCGTGCAGCACTCAGGACGGAGTAAAAAGCCGGCTTGTGCAGAGGCTACAGGTCAGCAGGACGTGGCATACAGTGGGCGGAAGAGAGCCGGGTGAGACAGGTGTTGAGGGGAGACTGTATCTTAGGTTTTGAGCCACTGTGGTTTGCTGCTGTTTTTGGTCTTTTTCCCTGGCTTATTACCTATTTCTTCACTCCTCTCCACCTGGCCCTGATTTGCTCTGTTGAGCTTCGGTCAGTTTGCATTGCTGAAGAGCTGTAGACTTGAGGCCTGGGGACCGTGACTCTTGGAGGTCCAGGGGGCAATTTTACTCTAGAGTAAAATTGCCCCAGCAGGGCGCAGCAGGAAAAGCCACATTGAGTTCTGTATTATGTCTCGGTGGAACTCCAAAAAGTCAAATTTTTTAAAGCACTTATTGATCTGCTTGGAGAGTGGACTGAGGAGCAAAGAAGAATAAAAAGGAGTAAAAGACCAGAATTTAATAAAAATGACCTCTAAACGCATGAGAAGGAGCAGGTCTTTCCTCAGTCGGGCCTGCAAAAAAACTAAATTGAATCCCTTAAGAAATAAGGGTATTCATCACTTGAATGAAAAAAGTTTGAACTCTATCCTCCCATTTGTCCTAAAGGACCCACCTGAGACATCGGTTGGTAAGGGAGGAAATCATCTCGGTACCCATAATAATATCTAACAATTTTCCGATGTGGGTAAGAAACAAATGCTGATGGGGAGGGGGGTAGTCAATGCCTCTGCCTCTACTCTCGTTAGTGGAGCCCATCAAGCTGAAATTCGGGAATTTACCCTTCCTGACATTGGCCCGGATGAGGTGCCCGGCTCTAGAATTGTTCCTTCCTCCTTCCCATCGACACCTGCAGTAGTTCAATCTAATTCTTGCTCACCCATGTTAAAACATTTTAGTTGCACCCCATCGGACCACTTCCTTTTGGATTTAAGGACTTCGGAAACTCTGGATCTTGTCTGCACTAGGAACTTTTCTAATTGTCCGCCGCATCATCATATAGGGGGTCATTACAACATTGGCGGTAAAAGCCGCTTACTGCCGTGCAGAAGACCGCCAACACACCGCCACGGCCTCGGAATTCCGCCACAGTCATTATGACCCACAGCTCGGAAGCCGCCAAATTCCAGACACCAACACAAGTCTGCCACACCAAAGGTCAGTGATAAACTGCCGATAACAAAACCGACACCGTCACGCCAACAGGAAAACGCCCACACTATCACGACCCACGAATCCACGTGGCGGTCTTTCAACTGCGGTATTCAATTGGTGGTACACACTGCCGCTCTCAAAATACACACACGTTTACAAAACACACCCACATTGGACAATTCCAAATACACACACCTAATACACATACACACACCACTCCCACACACCCAATACAATATAAAACACACACCCACATCACCCACAAAGCCTTACGTCAACAATTGCGACTGAAGGCCAGAGATATACACCACCATCTACAAACTAGCATCCACAGGCACAAAACACCATCACACACACAACATCCAACCACCTCACACAACATACTTCTAAATATCACCCCACACATCACAACACACAGCACCCCACACATCACCCACACCACCCCATGGCACCGCAAAGACACCCCATGTTCTCTGAGGAGGAGCTCAGGGTCATGGTGGAGGAAATCATCCGGGTAGAGCCACAGCTATTTGGATCACAGGTGCAGCACACCACCATAGCTAGGAAGATGGAGCTATGGCATAGAATCGTGGGCAGGGTCAACGCAGTGGGACAGCACCCAAGAACATGGGATGACATCAGGAAGAGGTGGAACGACCTACGGGGGAAGGTGCGTTCCGTGGTCTCAAGACACCACCTTGCGGTTCAGAGGACTGGTGGAGGACCCCCACCTCCTCCCCCAGAACTCACTACATGGGAGGAGCAGGTCTTGGCTATACTGCATCCTGAGGGCCTCGCAGGAGTAGCAGGAGGAATGGACTCTGATAAGTCAAACCTTTAACTACTTCATCTCCCACCCACCTGCATGCTATCACGTACCCCCACCCTCGCCCTCACCCCCATCACTCCAACTCCTCACGTATGTCCCAATATCACAAACAACACATCCCAAACCAAAGGCCTGCATGTAACACCAAAGCATGGACACCCATCACCAAAGCATGGCCACTGCACATACCCAGACACCCCCTAAATCATTATCACACAAGGTACTACACAGGAATGCAAGCACTGGGCTACACGGGCACCCACCCATTGCACACCATGGCACACACAGATGCAATAATCATGCCATTACACCCCTGCAGGACCCCTACCCAATGTCACCAGACAGAAGGGTCCAGACATATCCACTCCACCCACAGAAGAGGCCCACAGTGATGACAGCAGCTCTGTCCAACTGGATCAAGATGACCAGCCCGGCCCTTCTGGGTCCTCTGGACAGTCGGTTCCCCTCACACTGGCACAGGCCACTACAGAGCTTCCACCCTCTGGAAACACCAGCACAGCACCCACTCAGCGGGCCCATACCTCTGTCCCCAGGACATGTCAAGCAGCAGTGTGTCCACCACTACAGGGAACCCAGACTAACCCACCACCCCAACAACACCAGGGACCTGGGGGCAGTGGTAGTGGGCACACCGTTCAGTGGACAGAGGCCCAGGAACACAGGGGAACTGGGAGGGCTGCTGTGCGACAGGGGGAGGACAGGCCCAGGGAACCCACTCTCCACGAGGCCCTCTCCAACATCATGGGAGCCTACCACCATTCCCAGGAGATGATGGCAACTGTACTGGCCAAGGTCCAGGAGACCCAGCGGCTGCAGGAGGAACAGAATTTCCTCAAATCCATAAATTCTACCCTTGGCACCATTGTAGGGGTGCTGAAGGAACTCATGAACACCAGGAGGGACACTGTGGCACAACAAGGGGCCCCTGACACTAGCCTGGACGATGAACTGCCCACCACCTCCGCCGGCGCTAGTGGACAGGAGGCACCGCCACAGGACCACCACACCAGCACCCCACCCCCTGCAAATTGAAAACCACCCCGCAAGCGGTCCCTGAGATCCAGGACAAAGGTAGAGAACAATGACAAGACAACCGCCAAGAAATGAGACCACCCTGATTGTCATCCTTCTGTCCCACTTTGTCACCCTGTCCATACTTAAACTACCCTAGCTCCACCTCCTATGCCCCTTTGGACAATGCACCTGTGAGACTAATAGACTGGACTCTGCCATGGACATTCCTCCACCATCACCCCTCACCATTTTACAACCCCCTCCACTATTGAGCACTTAATTAAACACCCTTAAATCACAAAACAATCAGGAGTCTGGCTGTGCTTTCGAAAATGTGTACTAGCAATAACAGTGGCAAAATGCTATATCAAATGTAATGTCAACATATCTATGTCACACAGCTATAGTCCATGCGGAAAAAAGCAGATGTCACACAGTGGGACCCACATCTGTGAAATCGTAAGGGAAAGTGACAACTCAGTGAGCATACACTGGGTGAAAATGACAGACAGATGAGAGGTAGTAGAATTAAATCAGATGTCGCAGGCAGTATTGTCTTCTTACCTGTGTCTCACTGGAAGTATTGCAGGATCACCCTGTTCCTGTTGTCTATTTCCTCTTCTTCTGCTTCCTCGTCTTCACTGTCCACAGGCTCCACAGCTGCCACAGGACCTCCATCTGGACCATCCTCCTGCAGAAAAGGCACCTGTCTTTGCAAAGCCAAGTTGTGAAGCATACAGCAGGCCACGATGATCGGGCACACCTTCTTTGGTGAGTAGAATAGGGAGCCACCTGTGATATGGAGGCACCGGAACCTGGCCTTCAGGAGGCGGAAGGTCCGCTTTATTACCCTCCTAGTTTGCCCATGGGCCTCATTGTAGCGTTCCTCTGCCCTTGTCCTGGGATTCCTCACTGGGGTCAGTAGCCATGACAGGTTGGGGTAACCAGAGTCACCTGCAAATGTCGAGGGACAACTGTTAGACACACACTAACTCTTAGGGACATCCCCAGACCCAGACACCTAGTCACACTGCATTGGGTCCCTGTCCTCACCTAATAGCCACACACAGTGCCTCTGGAGTTGCCCCATCACATAAGGGATGCTGCTATTCTGTAGAATATAAGTTTCATGCACTGAGCCAGGAAATATGGCATTCACATGGGAGGTGTACTGGTCTGCCAAACACACCATCTGCACATTCATCGAATGGTAACTCTTCCGGTTTCTGTACACCTGTTCACTCCTGCGGGGGGGACCAAGGCCACATGTGTCCCATCAATGGCACCTATGATGTTGGGGATATGTCCCAGGGCATAGAAGTCACCTTTCACTGTAGGCAAATCCTCCACTTGAGGGAAAACGATGTAGCTCCACATGTGTTTCAGCAGGGAAGACAACACTCTGGACAACACGTTGGAAAACATAGACTGGGACATCCCTGATGCTATGGCCACTGTAGTTTGAAAAGACCCACTTGCTAGGAAATGGAGTACTGACAGCACCTGCACTTGAGGGGGGATTCCTGTGGGATGGCGGATAGCTGACATCAGGTCTGGCTCAAACTGGGCACACAGTTCCAGGATTGTGGTACGATCAAGTCTGTAGGTGATGATCACATGTCGCTCCTCCGTTGTTGACAGGTCCACCAGCGGTCGGTACACCGGAGGATGCTGCCATCTCTTCACATGCCCCAGCGGACGGTGCTTATGGAGGAGAACAGCGAGCAGAGAGTCAACCAACTCTGAGGTACGTAAACACAGCTTAATCGGAAAATATTAGCAAATCAACATATGCCTGTATTAGTGTTTAAGCAAGGCCTAGATATGTGTGACGCAGTCCAAAATAATGCCATGTGGGCCCATGAAATGGCAGCTGCCTGACCTGTAAAGTGGGACAAGGGGATATGAGGTAACTGCGCTGGCTTTGTACACCATTCGCGGTAGGCGGTCGAAGACCGCGGCGCTATCCTGCATTGGTTAACATTGGACACTATGGGTCCCAGGAGCCAATGACGATGTACGCCGGCGGTGACGATACGCACTGCCGCGGACGTGACCGCCATTTTCTCTCTGTTCAATCACTTGATACCTGATCTTTAACAGGAGAGGACCTACACTGCAAGTGCTGCTGTGACCTCAGTCTGGAAGAGACTCCAGTGTCTGGGGAAAGGGCCCCTGCTTTCAGCACGGAGGAGTTGGAGAACCTAGTGGATGGGGTCCTCCCCCAGTACACGCTACTCTATGGTCCTCCAGACAAACAGCTAAGTACAATGTGAGCATGCTGTATGGGCAATGCCTGTGTGGAGTGGTGTGGATGAAAGAGGGGGGGTGAGAATGAGGCGTCCATGAAGTGGATGTGCCACATGGCAAGGGTAGGGATGCGGGCCAATGACTGCGATGGTGCGGACGGTAATATCTTCTCCTTTTCCCCTGCACTATTCCTGCAGGTCAGCACCCACCAGAAGGACATTTGGCATGCCATCACCAAGGAAGTCTGGACCCTGGGGGTCTACCACAGACGGAGCACCCACTGCTGGAAAAGATGGGAGGACATTCGTCGCTGGAGCAAGAAGACGGCGGAGGCCCAGCTGGTGATGGCTTCCCAGCGTGGGAGGGGTGCCCATCGCACCATGAACCCCCTGATGTTCAGGATCCTGGCGGTGGCGTACCCGGAGTTGGATGGGCACTTGAGGGCATCACAGCAGCCACAATGGTGTGAGTACACTCTCATTCTGCTGATTCAGCACGCATTGTAGGTGTCTGGGTGGGGGAGGTGGGCTGTGGGTTCTCCTAGGCCAGGGCGAGTTTAGTAGGCAAGGTCCCTTCTTAAGGTAGGCCCTGTGGCACCCAACCCCACCTGTGTACAGTGCCAACTACACCTAGTCAGTCTCCTGTGACATCCATGTGTGTAGCAATCAGGCATAGCCTTGTAACCCATGTCCCTGGGATTGAATAGGGAACTCCAAGTGCACGGCGTAGTGCAGGGGGCTTCTGTGTCTGTAGTGTCCGCCAACGGTAGCGGTATTGCATGCACTAAACATGTCTTTCTTCTGTCTTCCCCCCCTTTTTGTGGTCTCCCTGTTCTTGTGTGCATTAGCATCATCAGGCGGAGGAGCAGTGGCACCGGAGCAGGAGGGAGCTGCATCCCACATGGCCCTGGAGAGTGACACAATGGAGTCTGAATTCACCAGTGGGACGGAGGGCGAGGGGAGCTTCACGGAGGGGACAGAAGCTGAGACCAGCGATATGGACTCCTCCTCTAATGGGAGCTCCCTTGCGGTGGCAGGCCCATCTGTGCCCCCGCATCTACAGGTACAGCTGCCACCCCCCCTACCAGCACCGCCCTCCCAGCAGCCCCGCAGCATGTGTCCCGTGCCCGCTCACCCAGGAGGGTGGGCATCTCCTTTGCCCCAGGCACCTCAGACCCTGCCCCTGTTAACCCTGTTGCGTCCTCAGTGAGGAGGCCATTGACCTCCTCAGGTCCCTCACTGTTGGGCAGTCTACCATTTTGAATGCCATCCAGGGTGTAGAAAGGCAGTTGCAACAAACCAATGCATACCTGGGGGGCATTCATTCTGGTCAGGCAGCCCATCAGCGAGCTTTTCAGACTCTGGCCTCAGCACTGATGGCAGCCATTGTCCCTGTCTCTACCCTCCCCCCTCCAACTTCCTCCACCCAGACCCAAACCCCTGTACCTCAGCCTATCCCAAGCACACCATCAGACCAGCATGCACACACTTCAACACACAAGGGAAGCTCTGGCAAACATAAGCACCACACATCCCACAGGCACTCACGCAAGCATCATACACATGCAGACACACCAATATCCACTGCCTCCACTGTGTCCCCCTCCTCCTCGTCTCCCTCCTCCCTGTCCCTGACTCGTCTCCACTCACACCTGCATGCACTACATCCTCAGCCACTACGTCCATCATGAGCACACTCACCACCACACCCCGCTCACGTGCAGTCACCACCCCCACTACCATTCACACATCCCCTCTGTCCTCTCCCAGTGTGTCTGTGAGACCACCTCCCTAGGTACACAAACGTAGCCACACAACCACCCACCCAACAGCCATCCACCTCACGACAGCCTCCAGCCCATGCACCTTCACCCAAAGTCACCAAACGTACACCTCCTACAACCACTACC
The DNA here is from genome assembly GCF_031143425.1 of Pleurodeles waltl. Lineage (NCBI taxonomy): Eukaryota > Metazoa > Chordata > Amphibia > Caudata > Salamandridae > Pleurodeles > Pleurodeles waltl. The sequence continues at coordinate 739,249,403 of NC_090436.1, forward strand.
TCTTCCTTCACTCTCAAAACCCTTCCATCTACCCGTCCCGGTGTTCCCAAAAAACTTTTCCTGTCCAACCTTGACCTCTTCCCCTCACCTCCCCCACCCCTTCAGTCTCCTAGGGCCCGCCTCTCCAGGCCCCAACCCAGCACCTCAGCCACAACTTCTGCGGGACCAGTGGTGCCAGTAGTACCTGGCTTCTGGAGTGTGCCAGGCAGCAGGGCAGCCAGTGTGGCAAGGAGCCAGCGCATGGACAGTCCCCACCTGTAAAGCACAAAAAGTTGGCCAGTGCCCGGCGGGAGAGAGGAAAGAAATCAGCCACCAAAGCCGCTCCCAGGGGTACAGTTGGGAGTGTGGAGACAGCTGCGCCACCATCCAAGGTGGGGAAGGGGCACAATAAAACCGGCAAGTCTGGGAAAATCTGCACGGCGGACATGACCGCCACCAGCACCGCTGCCCAGGACACCGCCACCACCAGCGCCGCTGCCCAGGACACCGCTGCCACCAGCACCGCTGCCCAGGACACCGCCGAAACAAGCACCGCAGGCCAGTGAGCGCCAAAGATTCCGACGCTACTGAGGCCACCACCAGCAGGATGTAGCACTCTGGGCACCAAGCCCCCTCCAGAATCAGTGGAGTATCCCATCCACTACCTCAGTCCTTGGCAGGATGAAGCACTCTGGGCACAAAGCCCCCTCCAGAACCAGTGAAGACGATTATCCACTTGAGAGACTGTGGCTTTACACTCCCCAGGATAAAGCAGTGGGCAAACCACCCACTGTAGAGGCTTGAGAGACTGTGGCTTTGCACTCTCCAGGATAATGCAGTGGGCAAACCACCCACTGTAGAGACTTGAGAGACTGTGGCTTTGCACTCCCCAGGATAATGCAGTGGGCAAACCACCCACTGTAGAGACTTGAGAGACTGTGGCTTTGCACTCCGCAGGATTGAACAGTGGGCAAACCACCCACTGTAGAGACTTGTGAGACTGTGGCTTTGCACTCCCCAGGATTGAACTGTGAGCAAACCACCCACTGTAGAGACTTGAGAGATTGTGGCTTTGCACTCCCCAGGATTGAACAGTGGGCATGGAGCCCCCTCGTGGATCTGGCGTCGTGCACTCATCCGGCTGAGGTGCCCCCCCTTCCCTTCCCCCTGAGGTTCCTGTTTTTTTTCTATTTGATGCCCCAGCAGTGTTCTCTCCGTCTTGTTTGGGTATCTTGTGTGGGCCTCGCCCATGCCTTTTGGGGCCAGTGGTCCACGGACTATGATAGTGGAATACCTTGGACTTGTATTCTTGGTGTATATATTTGTTTATAGTGTGAATATCTTTATATATGTATATATTTTTGATGAATGTATTTGAATGTATTACAATCATTCGACTCATTTCCTTTTGTCCTTGCATTCTTCCAGGGGGGGTTGGGGGTGTAACTGTAATGTATCATGATGTATTAGTGTGTGTGTTGTGGGTGAGGGTGGGGGTGTCTTTTTTTTTACGTGTTGCAAGTGTGTGTCACTGTTTTTTCCCTCCCCCCTCCCCTGTGTCGTAGGTGCAGTACTCACCATGGTCTTCGCCGCCGGCGTTCGTGCTCCTGGTAGAGGAGCAGGAAGATAAAGGCTGGAAGAATCTGGAGCTCGGGTTCCATGGCGTCCTGGTTCCTCGTGGGGTGTGTAGAGGTGAGCGTTTCCCCTTCCAATTCCTGTTTCCGCCGTGTTTTTGTCCGCTGTGAATCCACCCCGGAAAAGGTGGCGGATTGGACTGTTGTAATTCTGTGAGCGGCACATTGTCCTCCGCCTGTCTGTTGGCGGTTACCGCTGCGGTGTTTGTTTGTACCTTCTTGGCGGTCAGAGTGTAAAAGTGGCTGTCTATGTTGGCGGTTTCCGCCACGGTCATAATTCCATTTGTTTTTACGCCGGCCTGTTGGCGGTTTTACCCCCGCTTTAACACCGACCGCCAGGGTTGTAATGACCACCATAGTCCTTTAAGTGCCTTGAAAGAATACTTTTGTCGATATTGGAACTCCTTGAAAAATCAATAAAAAACTGATCACACCCAAGACATCCTAGTATCTATATTGAAGGTCCTATTAGCAAAACAAAACTTGAGCCATTCATCTGACGAGTTGGCTAAGACGACTGTAAAGGATGTAAGTCAAATATTGGGACTAAACACAAATGGTACTAGTTTGCATTCATCGACTGATGGGGATTTGACGAACATAGGTGAGATACTCACCCATTCCGATAAAGGAACCCAGACGGGAAAATCACAGCTGGATAAAGCAATTCCAATGCTATTGAATCCTGCTTTCCAAGAGAGTATGGTGTATTCTCTGGATAACCTTTTTCCCAGCCCATGTTCAGTGAGTAATACTCCTTCGGTGGTCTAAGACGTTCGGAAAAGGGAATTCGCCCTAAATCCTCGGGCGGCTCCACTCCCAATTTTTCTTCCTAAACATCACTCTTCCTCAAAGTCAACCAAATTGAATAGAAATTATATAAAAAAGGCCAGTAAAATGATCAAGTTACGAGGAAAAAAGGCTGGGAAAAAAAGGAACCAGCGAATCACTAAAAAGATGGCGAGGAAGGTTAAGTTTGAGGAGAGGGAGTACGTGGCTCTCCGGATGTTCAGGATTCGGTCCCTACAATGGAAAACTCTAAGAATAGTACTGCGGAGGTGCTTCCCGTTTCACGGCAAGTGCCAGATACAGATTTGTTGTGAGATCACCTACAGATTGATTACCCAGTGATGCCATGTGGCATGCTTGACACAAATGATGCAATTTTGCCATGTTATGTCTCATTAAGAGCTCTGTTTCCAACTCTACATTGGACATTCAGAATGTTTGAGAACTATCCAAAAGGGATAATGACTTTAATAGGAATACAGAGTTACCGGATAGCCTATAGGTTTTGACTATATTTGATACTCATATAAGTCTAAATCTTTCCTTTTTACTGACTTGTTTTTTTAGATATAAAGGAACTCAAATTAATTGAGAGTAGTGATATTGTGCGGTCTTTCTTGATCACAGTATAGGTGGGTGCAAGGCAAAAGTTTGTTTTACCTCTAAAACTGTTTTGAAATTTATCTTGGTCAATTGCGCTCAACTACAACGTAGAGGTATAGATGTTATCCCAGTTTGGGATAAATTAACGTATTATATTGGGCAGTATTTTTCTTATGATTTAGCCTCCTCGAATAGAAATTTTAACTGGTGTGGAAAATGTCCGTCACCCTCTGGTGAAATTGTGCAAGTTTCTTTATTCCGGGGTGCAAGGGTAGTGAAGGTTATGGAAGGTTCCCTTCAACATGTTACCAGTCCCAAACACAAAAATTGGAATTGGCTGGCGGGGGATTTGAACAGGTCTCAGGAGAAGGGTAAGTTGATTCAATCAAATTACTAACCCTGACCTCTCATTGGTCTCTTGGAATGCCGCAGGATTAGGGAAACACCTAGGAAAATTAAATGCAATTTGTTGATTGAAGGTTGATTTGATATGCATTAAAGATACCTGGTGTTTAAATGATTTTTCATGCCCTGGTTACACGGTCCTTAGCAAAAAAAGCACAGCCCTAAAAAAAAGGGGCATGCAAAAGAGGGTATAGCTATGCTTTTAAGTGATAGATACAATTGGGAATTTGTTAGTCTTCCCGTGAATACAAACCTTTTTCAAATAGTGCGAGTTCATGTAAGCGGGGAGAAGGTTAGGAAATTCCCCATGTTTATCATAAATGCATATATCCTTCCCAAAAAGGAATTCAACATTATCCTTCAACAGATGCTTAACCAAATTTATGCCTTAGGAAATTTCTCTGAGTTAATTATAATGGGGGATTTAAATTGCAAAATTTTGAATTCCTCGTTCCATATCTGTTGTGACCCAGAAAGGGACAAGGCGTTGAATATCCCCCTCATTTTATTCCCCCCCAGAATCAGGACAGACAGAAGGGGACACATTTTATTGAAAGGTCTGAGGTCCTGTAGCAGTATTATACTAAATAGACGTTTCTGCTCAGATTCACCTGCAGCCTCTACTCATAAGTTACCTATGAGTAGTTCTATTATAGATTATATTTGCACCTCATACAATAGCGCTCAAATAGTGGAGGATATGGTAATTACTGTACAGTGATCAAATGATTCTAAAACTCACCTTAAAAATTCAGCTAGTTGTGGTAGATCCTTGGTCCATAAAAGGCGCAAACCCTAGCATTAATGGGAAAAATAGGAGAATGTATTGGCCTACAACTAAAATAACATTGTTGAAACCACTGTTGGAAAATATTGTGGGAAATATAGAGGTTTGGGGGAAGGACCCTTAAAATCTTTTCCTAAATTAATGAGACACATTATTGCGTGTAACCAGCCTGAGTGCAGTATTCCTTTACACAAAAAAAGCTCAGTTACCCATTGTGAATCTGAATAGAAAAATTTATAAATTGGTAAGGCGACAGCTTCAGTGTAAGTCTGTGGAAAGGAGTAGGAAAATATCACTCCTTAAGAGAAGATTGCGGGTAAAACTGGCCATCTGAAGGAAAGAGGTGGATCGCACTGAGGAAAGCAGCTGCAACAGGAAACCCTAGCAAATTCTGGGCTATTATTTTCAAGGGGTGCGGAAATCGCAAAACTCCTTTTGCCCCCTCGATAGCAGAGGATGACTGGAGGCTGTATATTCGGGCCCTTTATGCTGAAAATCGGGTCTTGGACCCTGGGAAAGTGGTGCCAGCATCAAACTGGGATAGGGAAGTGGTCAATACGAGCTCACCCTCTGTGTCTGAGCTAGAGGGGATCATAAACTAATCCAGAGCCATGGGTCCTGATGAGTTCCCGATGACATTTTTAATTAAAAGGGAGACTTTGCTTTGGGCAAGAATTCTCCACCCAGTATCCCGGACTCTTTGACGGGTAGTATCATACTCCCCTTGTATAAAAAGGGAGAAGAACATTACCTTTAAACCATTGACGAATTGCCTTGCTAGATGCAATGGGCAAGATATTTGTGAAAAGTATTCTAACGCAATTAACTGAGTGGGTGCTGGAAAATGACATTCTTCCGGCGGAACAGGCAAGATTTAGGAAGGCTCATAATATTCTAGATGCCATCTTAATAATGCAAACAATAATTGATAATTATGTCCAGATTAGGGGGGACTGGTCTTTGCTGCGTTTATCAATTACTCCACTGTGTTTAATACAGTGGACAGGAAGATCTTGTGGTGGAAACTTCATGAGTTGGGGGTCCAGCCTTGCCTGTTGAGATTGGTGATAGCCCTGAACTCTTCAATTTGGTGTAAAATCCTTATGGGTGGAGAGAAGGGCTTGTCTTCAAAATATTCTACCAAAAATGGCCTGAAGCAGGGCTTCTTATTGGCTCCATTTCTATTCACCCTATACATCCATGACCTCTCCAAAATCCTTAGGAGTGCGAATGGTTATGCACCTGTGGTGGGTGGCCAACCTATCTCCTGCCTATTATATGTGGATGACCTAGTTGTCTTTGATCTTACTCTAAAGAGCCTAAATCAACGTCTGGCTGCTCTAAATTCTTACTCTGTGAAGCATCACTTGAGAATTAATACATCTAAGTCTCAGGTGGTATGCTTTACGGGCAAAAAAAACAGAAGGAAAATTTGTTCCTCCCGGGTCCTGGGGAAAAATAAGTTGGAACGGGTAGGCGCATATCGGTTTCTGGGAAAAAAAAATTTGGCCACGATAAATGACCAAGATCACATTCACAATAATATTAGTAAGGCTCTCCCACATGCTCAAGGCTTAGTGTTTTGTTTTAATGCAAACGGTAAACACCATTTGTTACATTTACTGTCTGACTATCAGGTCAAGATCCCAGCTACCCTTCTTTATGCGATAGGATGCATAGATATGGATAATTGGGACTTCCTTGATAAGAAAGAATTCCGGATTCTAAGACGCTTGGCTTCCTGTAATAATTCAGCCTCTGGGCCAGCTCTAAGGCTTGAATTTGGAATTAAGAATATTTTTGTGCAGGGACTTGCGGCTGTGATCAGGAGGGTACATTGCCTCATCCACAGTGAGGAATCTACATTGAGAAACCTGGCTTTTAAAGAAATCTTTAATAATCTGAGAGGAAAATCCAGGTTCTTTAGAAATTATACCCACGCTCTCCAGCTTCTTGAGCTGGACCTGGACCTCATTACTTTGACTCCCCTTATAATTCTAAAACAAAATCTTGAAGGAGGTGTCGTGGTCCAAAGGCTTTTCGATGGACCTTGAGTCGTGCTTCCCTAAAAGAGGCCTCAAGAATTTAATCAAGTCAGTGTCTCCGAAAGTGGTTCAACCTTACCTGACATGGAATCTCCCACATGGTGTGAGGTTACTTTTCATACTGATCAGACTCAACAGAGTGCCTCTTAGGGATTTAATCTCCAAATGGGATGGTGCTACTAACTCTTGTGACTAGTTTCAAGGTGGGGTACAGAATCTTAAACATGTTTTATTTGTTTGTCCAGTTTTAGCCACTCAGAGGAAATTATGGTTGAAACCCCTCTACCTGCGGTTAAATATTAGATCCTATAGGGAGGCTTTAGACTTATGTTATAACCCCCCAACAAAAGATTTTGCTTTAGGACTTTTACATTTTTTCAAACTTTCCTACAGTTATAATACTTTCTTGTGATTAGATCGCCCCTCGTGCCTTCGTGTGGAAATCAAATACCGTGGAGATTGCAGGGGCTTTTTAAAGTTTTTTCAGGTGCTTTGATGGAGGAGGGGCCTCTCGACTGCCCATGAGATTTTATGTTGTCCTGTTTATAAAGAGAGATTTACCGGAAGACGGGAGGGAGGGACACGACCCTTAGTTTAGCTGAGAGGGGATCTTTAGTATTTGAGTTTGTTTTATGAGGGTAAATCCATGTCATCTCCGGATTAAATATCACTATTTATAGATAGTTCTCGTAATGTGTAAAGTATTTTGATTTTGGAAAGAATCAGTGGTTTGGAGTTTTACTTTTTTTCTCCTAGGAAATGTATTAACTTATTCTATATTTTATTGTTTTGTATCATTCTACATGTGGATCTCTTTGGAGTTCCAAATCATGATAATAAAATAAAATTGTAAAAAGAAATTCAGTTGTCTTAGTGGCCCCAGGTATTATTGTGGACCATAAGCCTTAGGTAGCCATTAGACTTATAGGTCCAAATAAATGAAGAACATCAATTACAGCCAGCAAATATTAACCCTAATGGTCTTACCCAGTGATGAAAATTAATGGCCCAGGCTGTAATACTAACCAGCAGACCATGACATTATTATTAATCAGTTGTTCCCAAATAGCAATTAGTATTCATGTTCCAAAGCAGTAATGAGCATCAATAACATGAAGTCATAAACAGCGTCAGTGGACCTGGCCAATGAGGAGCATTAATAGATCCATGAAGCAGTGAACTTCACGGGCACCTGGGCAATAATGAACATGAAATGCTGAGCAGTAACAAACCTCAACATCAGTATCATGCAACAATGAGCATTAATGACCCCAGACAACAAGGATTCATGATTCTTTGAGGTCATGAACCTCAAAGGCTTCGAACAGTAATGAAGCTCAGAGGACACATGCGGTATTGGCTTCCAAGGTCCTGGGCAGTAATGAGCTGTAATGCCCTCTAGCAATAACAGTGATCAATTGCTTCAGGGAGTAATGACCATCAATGGCAAAAAACACCAGGCAGCAATGAACCTTAATGGCCTAAAGCAGCATTGAAAATAAATATCTTTCGGAAGAAACAAAATCTCAATAGTCTCAGGTACTAAACAACTTCAACTTCCCCAGTCAATAATAAGCATCAACAGACACTGGCACTAATGAACCTCAATGCTTCTCAAGCAGCAATGAAAATCAATATCAGCCACCAGGCAGTACTGAACCTTAATGATCTCAATGCTTAATAAATAATGTTCCATATGCAGTAGTGTGCTACAGTGATCCCTGGCAATAAAGATCATCAATCACCCTAAACAGTGTTGGCTTATCAGCACGCTTGACACTTTATGGAAATATGTACAATAGGGTATTTCAACAAGCTACGACTAGGAGGTAATTCTTAGATTAAATGAGTGCCAGTCAATCGGGTTGTTAATTCAATTACCAAGAGGTACCAAATGGCCACAGTAAGTGAGGTCCAGTAACACCGCCAAACAGTAAAAGTAATGACCCTCAGTGGGCACAGGCATTAATGAACACGCAGTAACCAAGTTCAATGACCTGAAGCAGTAATGATCGCCAAATATAGCCCCAGGCAGTAATCAAATCACTGAGGTACAAGCCTTGCACTACAAAGAAAAGACAGTCCACTAAACGTTCAATGGAATTCACATAGAATTTCTGCTACATTTTTCAAAGTGAATTTTAATCTAAATTCAAGGTTAGTAACATGGACCACTAAGAAGTTGTCACGTATTACGTACCATAGAAGAATTTGTTTCAACCAATTAGACACACGAGATATTGAAATCAAAACATTCAATGCACTGTGAAATAAACTCTGCCATGGTTGTTCTCCTAGTACATTAAGTTAAAATTTTATGGTGACGGAATATGAGTAAGAAACAGGCCATTGACAGAACTAAAAAGAAATAAAACATTCACAGTATCTTATGAACAAATATCTCCAAAAGGGTGTACTTACGAAATTCTTACGTAATCACAGTAGAAAATATTTTATCAATAGTCCACGTTCTGTCGATATGTGAGCACACTTGAGTCAGTAATTCTGCGTGAACTATGTCAGACACACATACTGTTGATCCAGTCTTTACCCTAAAATTAAGGAGATGTTACTTCTTTCTCAGTTAAGTCGGGCTATGTCAATATCTAGAATGCAGATGCAAAACCACAATTGGTACTAGAAATCCACATTGAGGGGGTCTTTATGAACATGGCGGTCTGGACCACCAAGCCAGCAGGTGCGGTAATTACCACCATCGGCATGGTGGTCCAGACCGATATATAATGATGCAGCCTAAACCCCACGGCGGAAAACACCGCCACCGCCAGCGGTGAGTCTGGCTGTGGCAGTGTTTTCCTATCCACCCTACGGATAATGATACCCATTCTGCCAGCCTTTTCCTGCCGGTTTACACCGCCAGGGAAAGACTGGTGGAATGGGTGTCTTGGGGTGATTTGGAGCCCCCCTTGTGATGATCTTGGCATGGGCAGTGTGGGTGCTCCTGTGCAGTGCCCCGTCACTGCCCGATTTACGGAGCCGCCATCAATGTTAAGGCCCTTTTCCCTGCTAGGCCAGCGGCTAGAAACAATGTTTCCGCCCGTCGGCCCAGCAGAGAAAACATTATACGGCCGGTGGGGAGGAGGGGGTGGGGGGTTGGCTGTCTTCTGTTGACCGTCATCGCTGCCCGCCAAGATCATAATGAGGGCCTATATTTGTATACAGAACATATATATCAATTCATTGTCCATAGAAAACAAGCCCCCGAAAAAATCATCACGAGTGGAGAAAGGTAGAAGTGTAGACTGCCCAAATCAATAACTCACCACATTTCTTTTTGTTTTAGAATCACTTGTCTGTTGTCATTGCTATTGAGAGGTCATCCTATATGAATGATGTGAAAATTATCTGATGATTTGTTTGACGCACTGTTTGAAAGGCGATTATTGATTACATGTCTTTATTTGTGTTCATTTCATCTAATTTGGATCTGTCAGGATGACTAACCGCACAGAATATAAGTCAAACTCAAATAGACATTATTTTGTGTAGGTCACATTTGAACCATGCACCTAAAGAAATGCCAAATTTCAATTGATCTTTCAGAGCAGAGGGCGGTTGTAGTCTGTCTGTATCACACTTCACATCTGAGTAGTGGGGAAATATCACAATGAGCCTTTTATCCCTCCTCCATGTCCTTGTGATCAAATGCATCTTCTTTAAAGCCCTCTTTGTTGGATTTTGGGTAATCCACAGAATAGGCTCACTCTTTATGCAAAACAACATTCAAATCTACCTGCCAAAGGAAAAATCAGATAAAGGTCATCTCCTATAAATCTTATTTCCACCTGACGTAAAGTTTGTATGTAAGGCAGCTTTTCAGTAAAGATCACCAAGTTCTAGAATACCTTCTTGTCCCAAATAAGAAAGTTTACAATCTACCTCATATTATGAAAAGCAATGCTGGCATGACTGTCTCCTCTTTAAATTATTAACAAAAACACACTAACTTTTTTAGACAAGCACATGTCTGGCACAAGAGATGGTTCTAAGAAGGATCACAGTATTGTGAAGTAAAATAAGTATCAATGGGGATTATGAGAAACTTCTAATTTTGAATAACTGTTCCTGTGAAAAATATGTGAATAAAGCTAAGTCCTGCCATCCTTCTGAAAGGCTGGAGCATATCTAAGGTTCCCAAAAACAAAACATGTTTAGCACATACATCACATATAAATAATACACTCTACTACCTGTGAGCTCAAAAAAATGTGAACCTAACTATATTGTCCCCGTAACTTCATATATATATATATATATTTAATTGTTTTTCTGTGTACATTTCTATATATATTTATATATATAGACAGAAAAACAACTAAAGTTACAGGGACGTTGTTGTTAGGAAACAGAATACAAAAAAACATAGAAGTTCTTCACTTAAAAAACTATAACCACCCAACCCTGCACCATGCACTGCCTACAGCCAGGTCCTGCAGCCAATTATTGGCTCCTCAAAGGGAGGGCATGCGGCCCCCCTCCAACGTGAAGTAGCCCCAAGGAGGTGTTGAGCCCTGGGGCTGCAGCAGTCTGTAACGGACCCCCTTCATCCTTTAATTGTAACCACCAGGAGGTGGCGATCTCCAGGCCTGCAGGGGGGCTCTGTGCCCCCGCTGGCATTGTATTTGATGAAAACCTCAGGGGGGTGGCATCCTTGGGGCTGTTGGGTGGGGCATGCAGCCCCCCAACCCTCAATGTGATGTTTTTCCCGGGGGAGGTGGCGGTCCCTGGGGCTGTGGGAGGGGGTATGCTCCCTACACTCAATGTGGCATTTTCCCCAGGGAGGTGGCAGTCCCCGGGGCTGTAGGGGGCCACAGGGGCCTGCCCACATTAAAACATAAATATGATCCGGTAGGTGGTAGTCCTTGGGGCATAAAATGCCCTGTGAGGGGGGACCCATGTGCCCCCTCCTTCATTTCCATATGCCCCTGGGACCAAGCTCACCCGGGGGCTTCATTTATTTGAGTGAGAGCCCGCACTTGTTTTTTTTTTGTGTGATTTTCATCAGATCTGTGAATCTGCTGTGACTCGCTGTGACAATTTAAAAAACGACAAGGTTTTTTGTCCTGGGGGTCCCTATGGGACCCCAATACCAGAACTAAGGGGTCAGGGTATTTCTACCCTGGCCCCTTTTCTTTTTTTTTCATCTCTTTTTATAGGACTCAGCTTAAGTCAAGTCCCAAAATGGCTGCCAGCACTTTCTGGCTGAAGTGTTGGCAGCCAATCAGAGCTCTGCATTTCTCTGAACAAGATTGTTATTATTCGTGAATGCTTTGCGCCTCTAGGTATCTATATTTATTTTTCTTTTAATATCTCAAAAACTCAATAAATTGGATTTCCACCAAATAACAAAAATAACTCTTTTTCGACCAAGAGATGCCTTTCTGTCCAATTTGGTGTAACTCCGCCCAGCAGCTCAGGCTGTAGTCGTGACTAAAAACACTATGGGAATTTGTTGTAATCAATGACGGATGCTCGTAGGTTATGAAAGAGGTAGGTTTATTAGCTTAGTTGTAGGTTACAGATAAAGCCCCACCAGGAGCAGCATCCTGCTGCTCAGCCCTTCTCACTCCAACTGTCCACTCATCCAAGCACAAACACTGTCAACATTCCAACCAGACAATGACCTCACTCACTGTCTGAGAAGCAGGGAACATTAATGTAGTATGGAGAATGCATAAGATAGAAAATTTCACTCCCTTATTAGCTTAACTTCAACAAGGAAATCATCAGATATCAGCATGCAGCAACAAAGACTCAAAGGATCAATCGTAGCGAGGTAAGCAAGGAAACATTAACTGCGTCAATAGCGCAGTATTTGTATATGAAATTTAGAGTGCTCCCTCTGTAGCCCGCAACTCTTTAAGTATGCACGGCCTTAACGAAGAGTGCTGCTGCTGCTCGCGCAGTCGTTTATAAATGTGGTATGGGCTTGGCTTGATGTGCTGCTCGCTCAGTCGCTTATGACCCTGGTATGTGCTCGCGGGCAGGACGTCTGTTCACTGTAAACAGCAGAGTGAACACAATGTTTTTTTCAACAAATTACGCTGTATAAAGAAAATGTAGCCCAACAGAGCACCACCCGTCACCAACCGTGTTACACTAAATAAGATACCCTTTCCAATCCAAAGCTTCACAGTTCGTCTGGAAATGTTTACAGTGGACACATGGGTTAATTGAAGAGGTAGATGTCTCAGCTGTAGCTCGTCGCCATTTGAAGCAGAGTTTTTTCTTTCTTCATTGAAAACATTTAATGGCATCCACCAACAGATAAGTCAGCACAATCAGTTCTTGTCTCCTCTCTTCTCTCTCCTTCTCCAACCGTCCCCATCTGGAATCCTCACAATGTAGAATTCCACTCTGATATCATCACTTAAAGAAACCTCTACCCACATATGATCATAACACATCTTTAAATGACCTAAATATATAACAGAAAGAACAAAGGCAATTATGTACATAAAATTGCATAAAATCACAGAACCTTACAGAGCCTCTGGAAATGCTGGGGACCCCCAGTCCCTGCTCTGGCACGAAACTGGACAAAGGAAAGGGGAATGACCACTCCGCTGTCAATCACCACTGCAGGAGTGGTATTCAGAGCTCCTCCAGAGTGTCCCTATGTTTTGCCATCTTGGATTCCAAGTTGGCAGGGCACTCTGGGAGCATCTGAGTGGCCAGTGCCAGCAAGTGACGTCAGAGCCCTCCCATGATAGGTGCTTATCTGTTTATCTGACCAATCCCCCTTTCAGGGCTATTAAGGGTCTCTCTTGGTTGGTTCTTCAGATTCGGATTGAAAGACTCCAGCCGGAATCCTCTGCATCCTTTACTTCACCTTCTTACCAACGGAAATGCATCTGGACCCTCCAGGAACTCTAGAAACTGCAACAAAGAAGCAAAGACGAATTCTGCAGTATTGTATCTTCAGCTCCTGCCAGCAACTGCAACTGTTTCCAGGTTGTGCATCCTCCAAGGACTGCCTGTCTTCAGTCTGCACCAGAAGAATGAAGGAATCTCCTTTGAAGTGAAGGAGTCACTTCCATGCTTTAGCAGGTACCCCTCTGCAGTGACGACCGGCGGCTTGGGTCACCTCTTCTGAAGAAGTGCATGGATCCAGCAACATGGGTGGTGGACTGAATTGGTCCTGACGGTCCAGAAGTCCAACCATTCAACTTTGGTGGAGGTAAGAGCATTTCTCCCCACACAAGACTGTACCCCCATACAACCCATGACTTGCATTTGACAAGGTTTGTGTGAGACCTTCAAAGAAGTTCCTCATGCACCATGCAGCTCTGGCACCCAGCACTCTGACCTGTGATGCACAGCTTCCTGCATGGTTCTCCGGCGGCATGGAATCCCTTTGTGTAGTGCTGCGTGGGCCTCCTTTTGCGCCTACTCTGTCCCTATGCTGTGGGACTCCTGTGCATGCTGCCTGGTATTCTGAGGGATCTCTGAGTTGCTGAGGGCCCCCTCTGACTCCACCTCCTTGGTAGAGTTCACCAGGTCCCTCCAGGTCCTGGGCAGTGCCATTTTCCACTAACTGTGAACTTTGCGTGTGCCAAGACTTGTTGGCAGAATCCAGTGATGCAAACCAGGCTGCAACCGTCCATCCGGCGTGGGACATCATCTGCACCAACCAGGAAGCCACATCCATATTCTTGGGTGTATAACAGACTGTTGTTCTTCACCGGTGGTTCTTCTTTTGCACCTTTACCCGGGTTAGCAGGGGCTCCTCTTCTCCCTGGACTCTTCCGTGCTTCTTAGACTTGGTCCCCTTCTTCCACAGCTCTTCAGGTCCAGGAATTCATCGTTGGTGTCTTGCAGTCTCTTCTAGTTCTTTGGTGGTAGCAACCAAGTGTTGAGAGAGAAACCTTTCAACCTAAAACTCTCAATAGAGTTGCCCCTCCCTTCTCAAAAGGGGATGATATAGTAAAACATTTTTCTTCCTTTGAAAGAGCATGCATTGGATAAGGAATTTAAAAGAAACATTGGGGCACTCTGTTGTGGGAGTTATTCTCAGGAAAGTGCAGGGATAGGCTCCTGACACCGGATGAGGCAGATTCTAAATCCTATGACCTTATGAGGGGTAACCTGATTGAGGCCTTTGAATTTATAATTGAAAAGTTACACATAAAGTCCAGGGAGGGTTGAAAAACCCAGAGCCTAACTTGGGTAGAGTTTGTGGACTATTCAGTAAAAATGCTGGGTGGTTGGTCAGCTGGTAACAAGGCACACAATTATAATGGGCTGTAGAACCTATTCATGAAAGAGCATCTGCTGAGGGTAGGAAAGTCCTCCTTTTTGCCCCGGTCACCCTGAAACCTTTTGGACAGGTACTGGTGGTTACTGACTCTTGGCTGTGCCCTGGGTACTGCTTACCAGTCCCAGGGCCAGTGCTCTGTGTGAAGTGGAGATGCAAATTCGGCTAATTATAATTGGCAAAATTAACCTACCTACAAGTCCCTAGTATATGTAGGGCATTGAGGTTTTGGGACCCCAGCAAAGGCAGTACCCCCATAGGTGCACTGCTGGGGTGCCTAGTGTAATTTTAAAGGCAGGTCATCACTTGCTGGCTGCTTTTAAATTAAAGTTACATGCATATTTGACTTTGGAATTAAAAGTAGTTCCAAAGTCTTAAACTACCTTATTTTTACATATACGTCACCCCTAAGGTGTGCCCTATGTGCCCCTAGGGCTGGGTGCCATGTAACTATAAGCAGGGACAGTATAAAACATAGTTTTATAAGCCCTGGTGAGGTAAAACAGCCAAATTAGCTTTTCCTTCATTGTATTGAATGGCCTCCATAGGCTAGAATGGGGAGACTTTATTTTAATTTTAAAAGTCCCCTTAAGTTACAGATACTACAAGTTTGGTATCAAAATAATTGTTATAATAAATCCTGCAACATCTGGTTGTGGGATTTAATATAACCTGTTCAGGTAAAGAGTTTAAAACTTTACCTGAAAAGTTGCCAACTTCAGCCCTGCAGTGTTTTTGCTGCTTTGCTCTGATTGGCCAGCCTCTGGCATCCTGGCCAGGCTGCCTTGATGAGGTGTGAAGTGGCCTGGCTCAACAAAAAGAGATGTGCCTGGGGGAGGAGATCTCCCCTCAGCAGATGGGGATGCAGGAAGGGGGAGGGCTGCCAAACTGGTCATCAAAGGCAGGGAAGGACATGTGGAGCAACCCAGTAACACCCTCACATGCTGCAAACCCAGACAATTAGGTGCCACCTTGATTAGATTAGGAGAGGGCAGGAGAGGGGTGTGTTTAGGATTTTTAGCCACATCAGTGGGCGGGCTCAGCCAGATGTAACCTCCAAAAATCACTTTCAGCCATGATGGATTTTTGAGGAATGTTGCTCCCTGGGATTGATTTTTGCCACACTTCCCAAGAAGTGGTCATCACAGGGGGAACGACCCTGCTCTGATTGGAGAACCACGACCCCCCTATTTTTCACCCAGGAGCAAGGAAAAAACTGGCAGACCTGCACCCACACCTCAGATCCCCATCAGATTCCAACAAGGAAGAACTACAGGAGAAGAAGTACTGCCCTGCTGGACCCCTGGCCTGCACCTGGACACTGCACTCTGGAGGACTGCACCAGGTGCACACTTGGGCTTCACCGCAAGAAGGACTTTGCCTGGCTTCAACTGGTTCAAGGAGGGACACCCTGTTTGCTACCGGTGAAAACTTGCTAACCAGAGTACCCTGCACCAACTCCTGAAGAAACCAGCCAGTTGCCAAAAAGGAGTTTGCGCCAGGTGCATTCTGGGAGTTGTAGTCTGCACCCCCAAGGAGCATCTAAGAGCTTCTGGAACCTTGGGGTGAACTGTGGACCTCAAAAGAACCTTAAAAGAACATCTGGAAGAAGATCCAGAAGTTTGGAGAACTTTGGAGAACTTTTGGAAAAAAGCTCCATAGAGGGACAGACCCACTGCGGCAACTTTCACCGGCTTGCCTCAACCGCGACCCGGCCTGTCTTGCAGGTTCATCCCGGTCAAGAAAATCTCCAAAACAGAGACTAAGACCAAATGTAGGAAGTTGACTGGGACCTCCCAGACAGCGTATCCGAAGAGGGCTCCAAGGACATCAATTCAAGATTCAGGTTTGCCACGGTCGAAGGATTTTCACCTCGAAAAAATGACTAAGGGCCAGATGTAGGTAGAAAGCAAATTGTGAGTTGCAAATTGCGAGTCCTTCCGACTCGCAATTTGCAACTCGCAGTTTGCTATGCAGAAAGGTGTCTCAGACACCTTCTGCGACTCGCTATGGGGTCGCAAAGACCCACCTCATTAATATTCATGAGGTGGGTCGCAGTTTGCGACCCCGTAGCGAGTCTGGGCACTCACGGGGATGTTGGCCTGCTGGAGACAGCAGACCACCATGTCCGTGACTGCTTTTAAATAAAGCAGTTTTTTTTTCTATCTGCAGCCCGTTTTCCTTAAAGGAAAACGAGCTGCAAATAGAAAAAATTACTGAAACCTTTTGTTTCGGTTTTTTTCACAGTAGGCAGTGGTCCATAGGACCACTGCCTGCTCTAAAAAAATATTTTTGTGATCATTCACAAAGGGGAATGGGTCCCATAGGGACCCCTTCCCGTTTGCAAATGAGTTACAATCCACTTCAAGTGGATGGTAACTGCGAGCGGTCGCAAATCATCTTACATCGCGGTGCGAGTCGCAAATAGGAAGGGAACACCCCTTCCTATTTGCGAGTCGGAAACACCTTTTGCGAGTCGGTTCTGACTCGCAAAATGTGTTTCTGCATCGCGTGCGGGCATTAGCGCCCCGCAAACGGCATTTTTCACCGTTTGCGAGGCGCTAATGCCTTGCTACATCTGGCCCTAAGTTCGAAGGTAAAAAGCTCCACAGAGGGCTGTCGTGACGCGTATCTAAGGAAGAGTTCCAGGAGGTCGGATTGGACTGGCAGGTTCGTCCCGTTGAAGAAAATCTCCAGAAAAACGACTAAGTCCTAAGGTAAACTTTTGACCGAGGACTCCCGTGGGCTGTAGCCAAGCGGGGCTCCATTGCAGTCGGCCTTAAACTTATAAATTTATTTTGGATTTTTTTAACAGTTTCCTGTGTTTCCTATGTTTTATTTAATTACTGTTTTGTGATATTTGAATGCTTTACGCTTTGTCGCCTAAGTTAAGTCTTGTCGCTCGTAGCCAAGCTTCCAAGGGTTGAGCTAGGGTTTATTTACTGATACCTAACTGGACCTAAGTGGAGGTTAGAGGCCTATTGCTAAGTGGAGGTACTTACCTGCCCTTATCAATTGCCCATTTTCCAACACTGAGTAATTGTTACAATGAAAAGCTACATCAATGTATCATAAATCTAGGTTCACTTTCTCCTCTAGAGTTGGGGAAGAAGGCAGACCATTGGGCCAAGACAAGGGTGACAAACAAATACCACTAGTGGAGGAGACCAAAAGAAAGAGGCCAAAATGCCCCCCCAAACAAAAGTAAAGTCTTTTCTCCCAAGTTCCCTAAAAACCTGCACAGGAGGGTGGGCCTAGAGACTCCTCACAGTCTAAGGGTTGGTACAGAGGGAAGAACTTTGATCTCAACAAGGCTTGGTGCTGTGATTGCCATAATAGAGGGCACCAAACTGTAGACCCTGGCTGTAAGACATGCCTCTAGTCAACCTGCCGTAAACGCAGTTGTTAATCTCCAGATGGGATCACAGTTGTGGCCTGAGAATGTCAGTGAACACACAGAGACAACACTAGTTTTAGAGGGAGGGGCAGAGTTATTCTGTGCTGCCTGTCCTAGGAATATGGAAAAATACTGGCAGCACCCTTTGATGAATGAAGATGAAGATGAAGCCCTAAGGCACACAGGAGCTAGTGTCATCATGGTGACCCAGTCATTTGTCCACTCCAATAGGTTCCTAGTAGGGAATCCTTCTCCTGTCACCAATGCTGAAAATGAGACAAGTCACCATCCCACGGCTATGGTAATGGGGGGAGTAGTAGGTCAAAATTGAGTGGTTATGTCCCGATCCATCCCATCTCAAACCAGACCTCAAGTCATAACCCCTCTTCTCAGGAAGAGGACTTGTTAATCCCAGAGGGAACTGAGCCTGCAGAGCTGGGGCCTTTTCACCCAGAGCTCTTAGGCCCAGGGGCACCTTTTAGGGAGTATCTGTGCCAGGAACAAAGAACCTGTCCCACTCTTGAAGGCCTGAGGCAGCAAGCTGCATAGGAAGAACATTTTATTGGTAGTCAGAGCCATAGAGTTTAGTGGGAGGATGAACGCTTGTTCAGTGAGGGCAGATACCTCAAGCCTGGTGCAACCATAAGGGTGGTAGTACCTCCATAGGTCAGAGAGTTTTTCCTCACTCTAGCCCATGACATTCCCCTAACTGGGCATCTGGGCCAAAAAAACTTGGAGCAGACTGGTAAACCATTTTTACTGCCCTGGAATATCTCAGAATGTGAAGGATTTTACCTGCCCTCTGTTACCTGCCAAGCCAGTGGCAATGCAGGTAGCCACTTAAAGGTCCCCTTAATTCTACTACCTGTGGTTGGGTACCCTTTGAGAGGGTTGGGGTTGATAATGTTTGCCCCTTTGACCCTCAAACAGCATCAAGGCAGAGATATATCCTAGTGGTAGTGCATCATGTCACTAGATATCCTGAGGCTATACCCCTTAGTACCATCACTGCCCCTGCAGTATCAAAAGCCCTCCTGGGTATTTATACCAGGGTTGGGTTCCCTGAGAAGGTAGTATCAGACAGAGGGTCAAACGTCATGTCTGAATACTTAAAACACACATGGCAGAAGGGTGGAGTTACTTACAAGTCCTCTACCGTTCCACAAACAAATGTGTTGGTTGAAAGATTAAACCAAACCCTAAAAGGCATGATTGGAGGACTCCCTGAAAAACTTAGAAGGAGATGGGATGTCTTACTTCCATGTCTGTTTTTTGACTACTGGGAAGTGCCACAAAAGGGAGTAGTTTTCTCTCCTTTTGCTTGGGCATCCTGTTAGGAGACCATTGAGTCTTGCAAGGGAAAGCTGAGAGAGGCCTCTCAAAGAACCCAAGCAGGACATTTTGGAGTATGTACTTGGTCTACAGTCAAGAATGGCAGAGTACATGGAGAAAGCAAGCCAAAACCTTCAGGCCAGCCAGGAGCTGCAAAAGCACTGGTATGATCAAAGAGCTGCCACGGTGGAGTTCCAACCAGGGCAGAAAGTTTGGGTGTCGGAGCTTGTGATTCCTAGGGCTCTCCAAGACAAGTGGTCTGGGCCCTATGCCATTCTTGAAAAAAAAGGAGAAGTCACCTAATTGGTCATCTTACCAAGTTGAGACATACTCCATCATGAGCAGCATACATTCTGGAGCCCCTATCGACCCCTGCCTCCACTACATCTTCAACAAGGCCAGCGCCTCAATCGCACCCGAGCTCCACAAGACCATCAACTGCTCCATAGAGTCAGAAACCTTCCCCAAGGACTGGAAGCATGCTGAGATCCCCCAACTATTGAAGAAACCCACAGCCGAGCCAACGGATCTCAAGAATTACCGCTCCATCTTGCTGCTGCCCTTCCCAGCTAAGGTCGCTGAAAAAGCAATCAACGATCAGCTTCAACAAAACATTGAGGACAACAACATCCTGGACATCTCCCAATCAATATTCAGAACTAACCATAGCACCAAGGCCGCCCTGCTCGCCACCACAGATGATATCCGTTCTCTACTCGACTGAAGCTAAACAGCAGCCCTCATCCTAATAGATCTTTCAGCCACCATCGATACAGTGTCCCACCGCGCCATATGCACCAGATTCCACACAGCAGGCATACGCTGCAAGGCCCTTTGACGGATACACTACTTCCTGACAGGCAGAGCAGAGAGAGTCATGCTCCCACCACACCTGTCAGAACCTACAGAAATCAACTGTGGAGTACCCCAAGGATTCTCCTTGATCCCCAAGCTGTTTAACAGCTACATGACCCCGCTCGCCCCAGTCGTCACTAACTACAGTATGAATCCCCTCAACAGTCAAGAAGAATTTCAAAGACGGGTGGAAGCAGTCGCTGCCTGGATGAAGGAGAGCTGCCTTGAGCTGAACTCCTACAAGACCGAGATCCTGAGCCTGGGACTATCCTCCTCAGCCTGGGACGACTCCTGGTGGCTCTCATCACTCGGCAGTCCTCCCACCAGCAGACTATGCACAAAACCTCAGCAGTGTCCTCGACTCAGTGATCAGCATGACCAGACAGGTCAACTCCGTCGTACCTACCTGCTTCCACACCCTGCGCCTCCTGCAGAAGATTTTCAGATGGATACCAAGTGACTGCCGCAAAACTGTGACACACACCTTGATCATAAGCAGACTTGACTACGGCAACACCATCTATGCCAGAACCACCAAGAAGAACCTGAGCAAGCTGCAACAAATCGAGAATGCCACTGCCAGACTCATCCCTGAACATCCCCCACCGAGAACACATCACAGGACACCTGAGAGACTTCCTCTGGCTACCCGTCAAAAAGAGGATCAACTTCAAACTCCTTGTACACATCTACAGAGCCCTCCAGAACATTGGACCCAGCTACCACAACCACTGCATCACCTGGTGCTCCCCTTCCAGACCTCTCTGTTCCTCCCAGCTGTTGCTTGCCACCGTACCCTGCATAAAGAAGTCCTCGGCTGGAGGAGGATCGTTCACCTACCTGGTGGCAAAAGATTGCAACACCATCCCTCTTCACCTCAAACAGTCACCATCGCTACCTCAATTCAGGAAGGACCTCAAGACATGGTTCGTCGACTGAACCCTGAGGACATAACCCACAGTGCCTTGAGACCCTATGGGTGAGTAGCTCACTCTAAAATAACAGATTGATTGATTGAACTTAGGCTGTTGCAAAAACCCCAGGAGAATTAACCTTGTCAACCTCCTAAAATCCTATTATGACTGAGCTGATGTGACCATGCTCATGGTTAAAGATGAGGGACAGGAAGAAGAGAGTGAACCTCTCCCTGATCTCCTCTTCTGCAACCCGCAATATAGTTGTGTGGATAGAGTGGTCTTGTCAGAACAACAGCAGGCTGATTGCAGACAGGTCCTTATCCAGTTTTCTAAGTTATTTTTCCTGAACCCTGAGAAGACTGATCGGTGTACCAGTGATATGGACACTGGTGACAGCTTGCCTGTCAAAAACAAAATGTACAGACAGTCAGACTATGGTGGTCATTCTAACCCTGGCGGTAAAAACCGCCAGGGCGAATGACCGAGGTAGCACCGCCAACAGGCTGGCGGTGCACCGCTGGGCATTCTGACCGCGGCGGTTCAGCCGCGGCCAGAAACGTAAAGTCGGCGGTGTACCGCCGACTTTCCGCTGCCCTTGAGAATCCTCCATGGCGGCGGAGCGCGCTCCGCCGCCATGGGGATTCTGAAACCCCCTACCGCCATCCTGAGACCCGCCAGGAACAGGATGGCGGTAGGGGGTGCCGCAGGGCCCCTGGGGGCCCCTGCAGTGCCCATGCCAATGGCATGGGCACTGCAGGGGCCCCCGTAAGAGGGCCCCAAAAGGAATTTCAGTGTCTGCCTAGCAGACACTGAAATTCGCGACGGGTGCTACTGCACCCGTCGCACTCCAGCAACTCCGCCGGCTCCATTCGGAGCCGGCTTCATCGTTGCTGGGTCTTTCCCGCTGTGCTGGCGGGCGGCCTTTTGGCGGTCGCCCGCCAGCATAGCGGGAAAGCCAGAATGGCCGCCGCGGTCTTGTGACCGCGGTGCGGTCATTTGGCGGTAACTGCATGGCGGGCGGCGACCGCCGACTGCCGCGGTTAGGATCACCGCCTATGTCAGGAAAATCATCCAAACAGAAGTCAAGAAAATGTTGGATTTGGATGTCATTGGACCCTCAGACAGCCCCTGGGCTAACCCAGTACTTTTAGCCCCAAGGCCTCACACCAAAGGAGAGAAAAAGGAAATTAGGTTCTGGGTGGATTACAGGGGCCTCATCTCTGTAACCAAGACAGATACACACCCAATTCCAAGAGCTAATGAGCTCATAAATAGACTAGGGGCAGTCAAATATCTGAGTACTTTGATTTGACATCTGGGTACTGGCAGATTGGCCTGACCCCAGGAGCAAATGAGAGGTCTGCATTTTCCACTCCAAGTGGGCATTATCAGTTTATTGTTATGTCTTTTGGATTGAAAAATGGCCCTGCCACCTTCCAAAGAATGGTGATCCAAGTCCTTGCTGGACTGGAATCCATCCGCATAGACTATTCGGATGACATAGCTGTCTACAGCTCAACATGCCAGGATCACCTGATCCACCTAGGAAAGGTTCTTGAGGCCCTGCAAAAGGCAGGCCTCACGATCAAGGCCAGTAAGTGCCAGATAGGGCAGGGTAAAGTTGTGTACTTGGGCCACGTGGTAGGTGGAGGCCAAGTCCAAAGCAAATACAAAACATTCTGGCTTGGGAAGCTCCCACAACCTAGACACAGGTCTTGGCATTCCTTAGCTTGACTGGGTATTATAAGAAATTTGTGAAGGATTATGGCACCATAGTGGCCCAACTCACAGAATTGATGCTCAGAAAGGTTAACTGGAAAGTGAGTTTTCAAAAGGCCCTTGATACTCTGAAGAATGCTATGTGTTCTTCTCCAATCCCACAAGCTCCAGATTACTCCAGGCAGTTTACTGTTCAAACAGATGTATTAGAACAGGGGGTAGGAGCAGTGCTAGCCCAGGAAAATGAGGAGGGACATGAGCAGCCTATTCTTTTTATAAGCAGAAGACTACTCCCTAGGGATCAAAATGGAATGCCACAGAGAGGGAAGATTTTGCTGCGGTCTGGGCCTTGAAGAAGCAAATGCCATTCCTGTTTGGCTCTCACTTCATTGTTCAAACAGACCACAGGCCTCTCAGATGGTTACAACAGATGAAAGGTGAAAATCCCAAGCGGCAAAGGTGGTCTAAAACCCTACAGGGAATGGGCTTTCAACTGGAACACAGAGCTGGGACTGCTCATGCCAATGCAGATCGCCTTTCCAGGTTCTTCACCTTAGATGATGAAGACTCATTAGAGGAGGGCAGTTTCATTCTCTTTCATTTGGGAGGGGGAGTGTGAGAGGACCTCTTTTGACATGATTAGCCCCCACGGTTTGCCTGGTATTTGATGTGGTTTCAAAGTTGAAAGTGCCCAGGGCCCCTTCTAACCAGGTTCCCTGGACCAAATCACTTTCCCAAAACTGTTGTGATGCATTGGCACAATTGGAAATACCTTTAGGTGCCTCTATAAGTCCCTAGTAAATGGAACATGGTACTAGGTAATAGCACAGGATAGTAAGGGTAGGCCCCTGAGGGCAGCAACACAGATTGTGCCATACATTGTGCCACATTCAGGGACCATGCATCCAAGTGCACCCAGCACTGCCATTTCAGGCTGAGTGTCCTGGTGCAATCCTAAAATGCAAAACTGACATGGTAGACAGCCTGTGTGCCCTGTCTATTACTCACTGCATGCACTATAGGTAAGTCATCTCTAAGGAGGGTACACTATACTGTATGTGTGGGCATAGATGCGTGAGCAATATGTCCCTGCTGTGTCCCTAACAGACCTGGGACATGGTAAGTGAAAAAAGCAGCCATTTTACATTCATGTGCTAAACACTGGTCACTACAAGATTCACATCTACATGATGGCGACACTGCATCCTGGGTTGTTTGGTATCAAACAACTCAGAATGATAAATCCAAACAGGTACTAGTATTGGATTGGTTGCAAAAGGTACCCTGGGGCCACCTTAAAGGTGTCCCCTACAAATGCTAACTAAACTGGCATGGTTGCTGGCTGGTCATAACCAGCCTGTCACCACCAGAAAAGATTCTGGTACGCTGGGATGAAGACTTGTGCTCTCTGAGTCCAAAGAACAAAATCCTTCCTGGGCAGAGGTGTTACACCTCCTACCCAGAAATGTGCACAGCCCTTGCTTTGAACTTCAAAGGGCTTACCCCCCTTGGAACTTGACCCCCCAGCCCCACTGTTAGAAGCAGATGGCTGCCCCATTGAAAATCCCCAGTTCTGGTGGGAGCAACGGCAGGAAATAGACAAAGGACAGGAGGAGTGGCCACCCTTAGCTTGCACTACTCCTAAGGTGTTTCATGCAAAGTGACCTCTCCATTTCATTTTCCTCCACCTTTCATGGTAGGAAAATAGCCTATCAGAGATAGGGAAGTCACCTCTGCCCAGAGGAAATGGTCACTTACTGGGTGTAGCCACCCTAAGGTAGATGACCCATTGGTCACTACTATGTACACCCTATACATCCACTAAATGCAGTATTTAGTGGGCACCCCTAGACCTGCAGATCAGAATTTCAAGGACACAAGAAGACCGCAACAAAGAAGACCCAAGGCTAGAGAACTGCATTCCTGCTGCACAAAGAAAAAGGCAAACATTGGCAGCTGCACCCAGGGCTCGACAATCACCGCTGAGAAGTTGCTAGGACATCAGATGGACTCTAAAAATCCTTAGAGGACCTCCACTCTTCTGAAAATTACAGAAGATCTCCCTCCAGAGTGAAGGCATCACTCTTTTGCAACAAACACCCAAAGACCGGTAAAGTCCAATTCACTGACTAGCTGCTGACCAAGAAACCTGACACCACAGTTGGACCACTTTTCACTCAACAGATTCAGAGGACACACCCTGCAAGTGTGCCCAGATTGGTAGCATTACACCTTCCAATGGCTGAACTCTGCTATAGCCCGGGGTTCTGGTCACTCAACATCAGGCACAAAGAAGAAAGGTCTGCACCAGACTTCAAAAGGACAAAGAGGAATCCCCAGTCAAGGGACATCAGAACTACCAGAATAACCAAACAGAGCCGACCTTCTGACCTGCAAGAGACCCTTAAAGTGACCTGCTTCCAAGGTCACCTTTGTGCACAGCTCTCGGCTCATCTATCTGCTTTGTATCTGGCCTCCTTAGGCCCTGCACTAGAGATCCAGCTGTGCTCTAAGGGTCCCCCACCCCTTGCGACCCCCACACTCCAAGAAGACACCTGTGCATTCCTTTTCCAAGTGTTCCCCGCAGTGGTCCTGCACCAGCTCCAAGGACTTTTCAGTAGCTCTTCCTGCCAAAATCGGTAACTGCCCGAACTCCTCCTGCTGGCCCACAGGACTTCTTCACAACCTCGACTTGAAAGCAAAAGGAGACGGTAGTAAAGGCATTGCATGATTTAATATGTATTTTTAAAGTTTTGACTATTGATTCCTATGCTATTTTTACCTCTCCAAACAAATGTGTGGTTGCCTGGACTCGCTGCTTGATTTTGCACACTTCCTAGAAAGCCAGCCTCCTACAACCCACCTGCGCTCTCTTCACTCTTAGAAAAAACGCTTCACAACTTCTGTTTTTAGAAGTGCATAGATACTGTCTTCTACATAAATCTTTCTCATGCCTTATTTCCGAAGTCTCATAGTAGACTCATTTTACATTACAACTGCAAAGTAGCACACAGGTATTCAATTAACATGATTTCTTAACACCCAAAATGTCAATAAAATTACTGTAATACAAACATTGCTTTTCTGTGAGCCCATGCACAGATAAAGACACTGGTAAATACATTTCATTGTAAAAGCTGAAACACTTTAGAAAAGTTGTTGCATCTGGAGATCGTATTTTCTATTTGTAACTGAGTTTTCCTTTTTTGTCTCTTTTACATATGTTGTTAGGCCAGAATGTACAGGGCGTCTAGAGTAATCAGGTAAGTCTTATAACTACAAGCACCACAGCATTACCACCTTTACAGTTTCAAATGTGATTCTGGTTTTCTTGACTGGATGACTGTAATGCTGGATCCCACTGCAGGTGAAAAAGTCTGGCTGCGGTAAAGAAGTCAGGGTGCAGCTGAGATGCTGAAAATGGAGCACAGGCTGTGATGTAGAAGACAGAGCAAGGGCTGCTTCCTCCTTCAGGTAAGGTTCTGAATGGTAAGCGCTTGTGTGTCGTTGGGTGGAGCTTAAATAACAAACCACTCCAGACTGCACCTGAGCTAGCCACACCCACCACAACCAAAGAACAGCCCATGTTCTCCGGTCTTGTATTGAGGATTGTATTAACCCTAAACACATCGAAGCTAGCCATGCCCAGCCACACCCAAATAACAGTCCATGTTCTCTAGTCTTGCATTGAGGATTGCATAAAGTTATAAGAGCTATGGCACATTGATAATGTGTTAAATTGCATGAGCAGGGAAATGGACACACAAACAACTTGATAATGGACTGATATTCATTTAAGGGTCTTTGGTTCTAAGAACCGTTAAGGCACTCCTCAGAGCAGTTTGTATACAGTTTTTCCTCATCCATTATCTTTAATTGAGCTCTAAGTATTTCTGGTTGCTTGTTTGTAATATGTTCAGTAAAGAAATCTTTACATTAAAAAAAACTCTGGAAATTCACTGAAAAAAACAGATGATAAAGTGACGTCATTGTTATATCTGGCAATAACATCTTAGTTTGCATTTAAAAAAAACTTAGAAATTTTCTGACAAAAACAGGTTAAGTGACATTATGGTTAGGTGAAAATACCAGTGACAACATTGTAAGCTATAAAATACACAGAAATTCAACAGTTATAATTATTAGTGCAAACTATAACTTGCGCCCACTCCATACAATGATTATGACTGCACATACTGCATCACTCATGACATGTTCCATAACATAATTCAAGACATCACTGATGACACTTCCAATGACATCATTGATGACATCACGGATGACATCACTTATGATATAATCCAAACTACTTTTTTTTACAAAAAACATAATGAAAACAGTAGATCATTTAAGGTATGAAAGAAACTACCAAACAGCTCAGAATAGCATAAAGCATGATTTATGGCAGACTCACAGAACCCACTCATTTGAACATTTGAAGCAACTTTTGGTTACATACAGCATTGACCTCATAACATGCCCATCATGAGTAGCAAAGCTCATGCTTACAGTCAAATATGCATACATGGATAGCCCCTACTGCACACCATCTTCAATGTATTTAAAACTGTTCATTGAAAAACTACTTTTTCCAGACAATGTAGCCCTGTGACACAATCAGTGGCCTAATATGGGCAGTGTTTAGCATCTATCAAAAACTTCACAGTTACTTAACCTGTTGTAAGAAATATACTGCATTTGAGTACACAAATAAATACTGTAAAAAGTCTTCACCATATGAAGAGAGTTTACCTTATGTCAAAGTATTTTCAGATAGCCAAACTGTCATGAAGATTAAAAACCTTGCTACTATGAGCAGTGTTCACTTTATACAAAACCTCTCCAAAGAGGGAGTAATCACTGTAAATAGACAAGCCCTGGAGGTGCTAGAGTTTATACCAACCATAGTTTTCATGTTCTGCAAAGAAATGTATAGATAGCCCTCGTTTGATGGCTAAGCATACACATGTACATGGGTAAGTACCTGGTGCGCATAGTTTTCTGTGTAGAAATTGTCATGCTCATATGATTCCCTGAAAATACTCAAGCCTGCTTCCATGACTTTGCATATATTAGCTATAATCCTTACCCTATAAGAAAGCTTTTAGGAAAAATAAACTACTTGTGTTCAATATACAGTATACAAGTAATCAACAGTCAGCTGCACACAGTGTTAGCCCTGTTCCACAAACATTCATAACAAGCTCACTATCTTTATAGATCTAATCCCTATCTAATACGAGTGCAAACATGCTGTAAACAGTTGCACCCATTACCAGGAAATAGGGTGTACAAAATTAGGTAGAGAAGTATGATGATGCTTACCTACCACAATGTAAAGTATAAAACATACACATAAGATGTCATCAGCGGTATCATCAATTATGTCATTTGAGATGTCATCAGTGATTTCATTAATGATGTCAAAAGTTGTCATGCGTGATGCAATATGTGCAGTCATAAGCAGTGCATGATGGGTGTGCACAGTACAGTTAGCATTGATAACTATAACTGTGGAATTTCTGTGTTTGTTGAGTTTAAAATGTTATTTTGTCACAGAATTTTCACCTAACTATAACTTCACTTGAACCTTACTTTTAATGCACATATGTAGACAGATGATAGATAGATAGATAGATAGATAGATAGATAGATAGATAGATAGATACATCAGCAGGTGAAAAGTTGTTTATTACACATCAAAAATAAGATACCTTCCTGTTCCTCCGAGCCTTTTTCACTCAATACATACACTGTGGCCACCTACCATTTTAAAGTGCTCTAGTTTTCTGTGCAGAAATAAACACAGTGAAAACATTACCCTGGCTCAAATTATAATGGAAATGGAAAAGGTATGCCTACTATGTTCAAGATTTCAATAATGCATCTGGCTTTTAAGCATATTTATATACTTCGTTAATTCTTTGTTATTAATCATATTGTTATTTCAACATCATGTTTAAAAATGTTGCCTTTGATGTATTGTAAAAGTATTGGCTGCAGCTTTCATTAGTTCAACTTTCATGTGTCATAACTTATTACGCCAAAGTGGGCTACCCTTTCCAAAAAATTGCTGAAATAAGATAAAGTCAATCTCATACTTCATATGTTATCAATAGGTGCTATCGTTAAAGAGACAATTGATAACAGATCTATTGAATAGAATTAAGGACTTCCATTTGTGATTCCTTCCTGGTAATAAAGGCTGATCTTTTTTTTTATAATAAACACTTTCTATTTGGCATATGTTACATTACATTATGCACTCATTTGCAGTTTAAGTGACATCTACCATAGATGACTTATATCCATGTAATCCACAGGCTCCCTAACACTTTTTTTTCCTCGTTATACAAGATTCACATCTTCGGATTCCACAATGGTACATCATAGGCATAAATTACTTTCATTTATTTTTCCTCATGTATTATGTATGCCTTTTTTGTCAGCTCTTGTTGAATTTTATTTTCTACCAAACATTTATTTAGAATCACATCTGTGCAGAGAGGCAGTTAGATGCTTAAATATGAACTGCCATTTCTCCGTCCACATTAGGACCCCATAGGCCTCTAGCCTGTAGGTTTAAAATGTATTCTGACTTCAAAACGGAAGTATATTTTCTGCATCACCCATCCTTGTTCACTTCTAGGCACACCGTTATTACCAAAACTCATTCTTTTTGCTTGTGCTTCTCTCTAAAATGTGAAGCTACCGACTAGGTGTGGTCATTATTTTCTCTGACTTGGGATTTTTTCAATATTCTTTCCTCAGTGGAAGTGTCATGCTTCCTAAATAACAGTCTGCACAGACATTCTTAAATGTAAACACAATTGTCTGAGTTTCACGTAATCAATGTGTCAGTGCTTTTATTGTCCGTGTTCCTGTCTCATATTCCATCATATCCTTGCAGTATTACAAGCTTTGCAGTTTTCCTATTTTTGTTAAGGACTCCACTAACTCTGGAGGCATCTAAACTAAAATCAGTGATGAATCTGGGGGCTCATTTTCCACTGAGAAGTTGTCCTTCAACGTTTTTCTCTCTTGATGTATCATCTTTATCAACGTTGACACTCTTTCTTTTGTTTTCATTGGTAATTGATCAGGATACACCCCTCTCTTTGAACCTTGCCAACAGCTCAATAACTCATAACCTAAAGTAACTGCAACACACACTCTTGTCGAGCACTGCTTGTATTTTCACATAATAAATTACTCATGACATTGTTAATGACTGCATTGATAACATTCCTAATGACATCTGAAATGACAGCTATATTAAAAACACTGTGCATGGTGAAAGCATGAGTTATAGTTACTTTAGAGCACAAGTTCTAGCTACTTGAGATAACTAGAATTTGTGAATTTCCGTGGTTTTGTCAGTTTAAAGTGTTAACTGACATTTCACTTAATCATAAAGTCTCTTTAGCCTTTGTTGTGTATGTGTGAGCATGTGTGTGTAGGTGTGTGTGTGATGTACATATATGTGTGTGTGTGTGTGTGTGTGTGTATAACATACATTTAATGTAATATTTAGTACTTAAATTATTTGTGAGGGTATACTCCTAACCATCCTTTGTTTTTAATTTACTCCTCACCTTGCTTTACCCCTACCCAGCTCTCAACCATAAAACTATACTTGCATTCCTTTACCAGTACTCACACCTAAACTCGTTTTTAAAAATAACATAATAAGTATGGTATTTAAAAAAATACTTAACTGCATGGTCAAGGCATGCACAGTAAAGGTACAAATACCTTCCTAAAGTGTACTGCGTGTTAAAGACTGCATGGTAAAGGGCTTGAGAGGTAAAGACTTTATTATAAAGGCTGTTTTCCTCAGGAGAACATTGGCTGTGCTCCACAAAGAGGTGCCACACAGTCAGTGTCCCTCCGAGTGCCACCCTAGAGAGGGGAAAGGAGGTCACATGGACCTGGCCCTGCACACACTGCAGGCACGGGCAATAACTTATTACACCTATCTGCAGGGGGATCTCTGTCCCCTTGAGAGTATAGGTTGGAAGCCGGTTGATTTGAGAAAGGAGGACCAGCTAATACAATCAGCCAATCTGGCTTTCACTAATGTGCTACCCTAGGAGCAGCAGAAATGTGTGGCTGCCTTGCAAGCAGCACATTTTCTAGTAATACGGTACATGTTCCCTGCCTTGTTTATGCCTGGAAGTTTTAATTCATGGTGTGATGAGGCACAAACAGGGTCAGTGCACCCTTAGTGGAATACAGTTCCAGATATTTTGTCCTGATCAAGGTAAGGTGCCTCAAAATGAACAGAGGTGGATCATAATCTAACCATCGATGAATGTTTACAGAATTAAAGTATTAGCCATTTAAGAATGGATATTTCGAGGGGTGTCAGAGGACCAACATGTAAGATGCCACCTGAGTGAGGCTACTGCAGTCAAGGAAAAGTATTCATCAAAAGTAATATATCTTTATCACAGGATATGTCTGAATAATGCCTCTGTGCAACAATGTGTGACAGTTCACAGATGGATTATAGAAAATCGCCTCATGTGATGACTGCCGAGGTGCATTCTCAACTGAGGTGAGAGCTGCCGAGATATGCTCAACATAGCGGTAAAAACATCAGCCTGGCATTGACTACAGGTTCCCTCCCCTATATTATGTGGGATACAGTTGGTGCTGTGGCTGCACAGAAACTAGTGCCAGGAATCTAGGACAGATGCTCATTAAAGAAGCAGTTTGATCACTGTTGCCATGGAAGCTCCAGATTTCTGCTGCAGGTGTCTGGCCGCTTGGTCCCTGCTATGGATACCTAGATGTACATGGAGGCCTGAATGGTACGATGCCCAGCGGCACTCTGCCATGAAAATCAGTAGGCACCAGGATCATGAAACAAAGTACTGGTGTGAAAGAGTTCATTGCAGGGTAATTGATAGAAACCGGTCCTCTGGGACCACCCAGTAGGTGGGGAGGTTCCGGTCTGATCATGCCTCCTCCGGGCCTTGCAGTAGTCTTGGGGAAATTGCAGGACATATTCAACATTTTGCTCATGTCTTCCCCATGTCGGTGATGGCCTGGCTGCTCAACTACAATCTCACTGTACGTTGGTTGAGAATCCTTTTGAGGGATCTTTGGACTATGGTTTGGGCTGATGCATATTGGCTCATGAAACTTACACCTGTGATGCAACTGTTCGACGCTAAGATAACTGCTTTCCTCTGTGGCCTCAGACTGCTGTTTTTTACCTACACCTATTTTGGAATGTGGTGGCCAATATATGTACTAGAGAGGATCCCTAAAAAAGCTTCTGCCATACTTATCAGTTCTTAAGTCCTGAGACAGGCCAATAGATTACTGTAGAGATTCAGCTGGTTTTGGGATGACCTAGTGCAATGACAGAACATACCCTTGTATGCTGTAAAATCTGGGCAGCCTTCTCCCTATAGCCTCACTGTGTGACTGTTAGTCTGTATACTTCTTTGGGTCAAATGCCAACCCATAAGCACCACTTGTAATGAAGATATGAGGGGAATGGATAACTGCAAATCAAAATTGCACTTCAGACCCAGATGAGGCACTAGAATGACATGACAAGATAACAATATGAGTGAATCCTCCAACTATGTTCCAAGCCATGACACTACTGAGGATGAGATGAAGCAACACCTGATCACCAACTACTCTAAAATAGATGTTGTTACTGCCCATATGGACTCCATTACTCGGAAAGTGTAAAAGCATGATGCCCATCTAGTTAAAGTGGAACAAAAAATATTTTCCTACACCTCAAAAGGCAAGAATATTATTTATATGGAAAAGTTTCTGCAAGTGATTGCTGAAAAAAATGAGGATCTAGAGTTGTGATATCAAAGAAATAACATTCTTGTTCTAAAAATGAGGCTGAGCGCCTGCTATTGGAAGTCTTTGGGGTGGAGGCCTTTTTGTCCCTATTGGTGTGCAGCACGCACATCAATCCCCGGCAGTCAGAACTCACTGAGCTGCCCTTGCTTGCTCTCTAGAAACATGGGCACAGAAGTGCGCCTAGCAAGGCAAAAACTACAACTATCCTTTGATAGTAATGGAATAACCCTCTAATCAGACTTTACTATAGCAGTCCAAGAAGCCAGGAGAAAATTGTTGCCAGTTAAACAGCTGTTTATCAAGGCCAAGATGTAGTATGCGATGCTCTCTCTGGTACCACTGAGGGTCATGCATGAGGGGAAACAACTTGTCTTTCACACCCCACAGCAGGCAGCTGATTCCCTAACTAAACTGTTGCAACATACCCAGTGAAAGAGGAACAACTAGGATTGAGGGGACTCACCAATGAGCTGAATTGACTCAGACTCACATAGTGTAGTCACATTAACCAGGAACATGGTCCTATATTGCTGACCCTTATATGTAAACTAGGAAACATGTACAGCTCCATCTTAGTTTAAATTGCTCATGTCAATTTCAGACAGTGTCAAGAAGTATTCTAAAGTATGTCATACTCATGGGATAATGATGTATCATAATGATTCCCTTGACACCACAAGATCTACTTGAGGGGACTACAATTTGGCGACGATCTGGTTGAACCTCTGTGTCTCACTCCGCACTCTAAAGAAACTTTAACACAACTGCTTTACAGTCCAAGGATTTAAAATAAAAAAGCTACTGTGTGATTTTCTTTATCTTCTCTACAAGGTTTTTTCCCTCTTGTTTCCTTAGTTCATACCTTGTGCCATTTCTGAAGTGTTGCCGTGTGCCACCAGTATTTCTCTGTCTTTTAAATACATACATTCCATCCTCATGCTGCTTTCGTCTCACTACTTTGGATGTACTGATTGTTATCATGAGGCACTTCCCGCCTCCTTCATCATGCATAGCACAGCTGATGGAATTGTATTTATCTCACAACTGTTTCGTCACACAAAAGGAACAATGCTATTATGGAGCATGTCATCACTAATTTTTTAGATCTTGTTCACCTTGGATCATGCAGCTGGAGGAATTGTAATTAGCTGCTTACTCACAGTAACAAACAATGCTTCTACGGAGCACGCCATTACCGATTTCTCACTTCTAAACACCTTGTTCACTGACACATATGGAAGCCTAATCTACTATTATCTAAACTTTGGGGATATATTATTATTAAAAGATTTTCTGAAGTTTACGGAAACTTACTGTGTTTCTGTTTGCTGTTTTCCGTTTTGGAACCCTTGGATCGTTTCATTCAGGCTATCAGCATAATTCAAAAAAATTTAAGAAAGACTAAACTATTTCACTAGTCAGTATATTATTGCTAGACAGAAAGGACATTTTCTCTCCAACTCTTTTGTTTACAGAGGACAATTTTGCTGATTTCATTTTTTTGTTATTTTACATGCTACAGTTTAACAGACTTTTATCTTATTTAATCTTTACAGCAGTTTATGTACATCTGTAAGTAAAAAAAAAAAAAATCATAATTTTTATTAACCTCTCTTCCTTTAACAGCAGGTATCAGTTATCACTTTATATTTCTAAGTACAAAATGCAAAATATTACTCCACCTCAATTTTTTTAATCTATTCCAGGGGATCCGCCTATTGCATGGCCAAAACATATATACGTGTATGTGGTAGTAATTTATCAGATGAGAGGAAAACCTCTATTTTACAACATTACTTAAGAGCTGAAGGGCAGGACGTTTTAGGAACACTACCATTGAATATTTCTCCTAATGGTGGAGAAGGAGGTACCTCTTTGAGTTTGAAATCACTTTGCTAAAATTGGACAGCCATTATTTGCCAAAACTTTCCATCATTCTTCAAAGATATTACTTTTTCAAGCGTGAACAAAATGATGATGAGTCTATAGAAGATTTTATCACAGTTCTACATAAACTAGCTACTTTATGCAATTTTGGTGAGAGTGTAGATGAAAGGATTCATGATGAATTTATGCTTGAATGCAGGTGACAAAATTAGAGAAGAACTTTGGTCTAAAAGTGATCCTACGTTAGATGAAGTTTTGATGATAGCAAAACAAGTTGAGCACTCAATGACATGCATTAATGAGTTGAAAAAATAAAAAGATAATTCTCACAATGTTCAGGCTCTTTATTTGAGACCTAAAAGTAAGAATCAGATAGTTACTAAAGTAAAATTGTTGTGCTGTAGATGTGGATCCTTATCTCACCTGGCCAATTCCAAAGAGTGTCCTGCTCTGAACATTGTTTGTAATCGATGTGGTAAAAAAGGACATTTTGCTAAATATTGTAAATCTTTAGCAAAATCTAAAACTAAAATTAATGAAATTGAGTGTGAGGAGAGATGTGACTTTATCCTTCAAGGGGTGAATGACGTCAACTTTGTTTCTGACGTTCATTGTGAATACCCCTCTGACGTTGTTGAAGTGAATGGTATTAACATTTAGATGATGATAGATTTAGGGGCAAAACTTTTGCTAGTTTCTGAGACCGACTATCTCAAGCATCTTGAAGGAAATGTTGAATTACATACCTAGATGTTACACCTTACAGTTATTTTGGAAAACCAATTGAATTGAAAGGGTATTTTGATGCAAGTATTGTATTTCAAGGTAAGAATTCATCAGGAATGGTGTATGTACCTATGATAGATGATACAATTTTGAGTTGGCCTCATCAGACACTTTTGGAATTATTTTAAATCCCAATTCAGTGCATCAAGTGCAGGATCAAAATGTCAACAGTAAAAGAGAAGATTTGATCAATTAATTTTCTGATGTTGTCAACTCAAATGTAGGTTGTATTAAGGGTTACAAGCGTCGCATTTGTTTGAAAGAAGCTGCACAACCAATTGCTCACAAAGTTAGGAGCATTCCTTTCAATTTGCAAGAGAAAGTTAAATTAGAGATAAGAAAGATTTAGAGGAGATCAGACTTTGTGTTGACCTTAGACATCTTAATAAGGCAGAAGTTGAAGACAAACGTCCGCTACCCAACATCACCAAAATGGTCAGTTCTTTAGGTAATGCCAAATTTTTTACTACATTGGATCTAAGCTCTGTGTATCATCAGGTACAGCTATGTGATGAGTCCAAAATTCTGACTGCATTTGTAACTCCTTTTGGTGTTTACAAATTCGACAGAAGGCCTTTTAAACTTTGCTCTGCTGCATCAGTTTATCAACGTCTTATGAATGATATGCTTGGTGACATTGAGGGTGTCAAGAGTTTTCAGGATGATGATCTTATTTTCACTGACTCGATGGAAAGTCACATTTTGAAAGTCAAAGAGGTTTTGAAGATTTTTAAGTCAAAAGGCATTACTTTAAAGGGGGAAAAGTGCAACTTCACTAAGTCAGAGATAACTTAATTGGGTCACATCATATCAGCTGATGGTGTAAGGCCTAAAGATATCTTAGTCAACTCCATTGTTGACCTTACTAGTCAGAAGAAGCAAGAGAAAGTTCAAGCTTTCTTCAAAATGGCAGAATTATAAACTAGATATGTACAGAATTTTGCCAAATGGTCGTGTTCCATCAGGAGCTTCTCAGAAAAGGAGTGCAATTTTGTTGGTTGGAAGAATGTCAAAATTAATTTGATGATATAAAACATGCTTTATCATTTGCTCAGTCTCTTAAATGTTCTTCCAGGATTACCCTGCTGTATTATAACTGATGCTTGCAACAAAGGTTTGGGTTGTGCTCTTAAACAGATAAACGGTGAGAAGGAAATCACCATAGCTTTTGCGTCAAGGGCACTTAGAGGGGCAAACGTCAGGTATTCCACCATAGAAAAAGAAGCCTTGGCTGTTTCTTGGACCATCAAAATATGAAAGCAGTTTTGTGGGTTGTACATTTTATAATGCAATCTGATCATAAGCATTTGCAGGAAGTGTTTGGATTGTGTCTCTTCACGTATTTGTAAATGGATAGTACGACTGCAAGATTTTCAATTTGTGGTAAAATATATATCCTGGATGTGAAATTACTTATCCAGAATGAGGTGTGAAAGTCAGGGGGTGAAGTTGGAGAAATGATGATGATGAAATAAAGGTGTGTGGGATAACTGATAATTGCATTTCAGAAAAGGAGTGGATTGAGGAATTGAGAAATGATGAAGAGTTGATGAAAGTCAGGAAATGGATAGTGTCTGTAAATACTTCTGTAAATCATAATAAGAACTTGATGTAATTTAGGAAGGTTTTACATGAACTTTCTATGCATAGAGGATTGATTTTGAGAGGATGTAGATTAATCCCTCCTACCACGTTGCGTGAACATTTAATAAATCTAGCACATTCAGGTCATCAAGATATATGCAAGACAAAGGAAAGATTAAGAAGCACATATTGGTGGGATTTGATGGACTTGGTAGTGGAGAGGAAAGTCAGGGACTGTTAGAAATGTAAAATGGCTGACAAAACTCTGAAAATTAGAACTTATCCTATGGTGATAAGGGAACTTCCTAGAAAGGTATGGGAAGAAGTATCCTTAGATATTATGGGTCCATTAAATTCTAGATCTGCATTAAAATATCTTGTAGTTTTATTGGATACCTTGTCTCGTTACTCAGAAATTTTGGTTACCTCTGATATAACTTTGATGACTATAGTGAAGTTCTTGATTGATGTGTTTGAAAGGGAGGAGAATCCAAAAAAGTTATTAACAGATAATGATGTTCAACTCATGTCTAAGTTAATGTGTGTTTCTTGAATCTAGAGGTATAGTACATAAAAAATGTACTCTATATCATCCAGAGTCAAATGATATGGTTGAAAGGTTTAATAGGACTCTAAAAGAGACCATTCGAATGGCTAAACAAATAGGTGTGAGTTGAAAATGATAAAATCTAAAGTTGAAGAATACAGATATACCCCTCACTCTACCACTAGTCAATCCCCATTCATGTTGTTTAGAAAATGTGTACCTCATATGAAAGTGAGTCCACCATGGATTAAGGTGTACACAAACGATTGGATGATTAAGATTAACAGAAAATAATGTCTCTAAAAAAGAAATGCACATTCAAGAAAAAATGAAACATGTTTATGATATACGCAAATCTGTTAAAAGAATAGAGGTGAAAGTGGGAGATTTGGTGAAAATAAAACAACGGGGGAAAATAACTAATGAATATTATCATTTCAGTAAAGTGTTTAAAGTGATCAAAGTATTTAAAGGGGCTATCAAAGTTGATGATGGTCGTATTTAGAATATGAACAGAGTTGTGAAGTTAAATTGAAGTCTTATGTTTTAATTTAAGGATGTAAAATTTCAACTGTATATTCTGTTCTTTATTTGGTTTGGGAGGGGGTGGTGTAGTATTATCATGTATTGTAGTTTTGTTTGGTAGGGTCCTAGCTCTCTCTTTAGTAGAATTATGGTAACAGACCAGAGGGACATTCTATAATGGAATGTAGGAGGGAGATGGAGAAAAGGAAGATTTGCGGCAGGACGCTGATATGTGGTTGGAGTTTCTTTTAATGAAGATAAGACTGAATACATTCTTCAGATAACCTCCAGGATTTCTTCTTGTTTTTGCTTCCTGTGTACTGCAAATACCCTACATGTTAATGGCTGATTTTGCAAAAGTTATTAATGACTTCTTTCCCAGTTGGTATGATATGATGGTGTTCGGTTCTTGGGGTAGGGTTCAAGATTTGTCCTGATTGGACCATCAGGGTGGGTAGGCTAGGGAAGAGTGCTACTTTATAAAGAATGTTGTTGAGTTGTTTGATACATGCTATATTAGACTACACGCACACAAAACGGTGATATGGTGGAAAGCCATACCCACTGATATAAATTTTAGGATGTCCATAGGATTTTCATCTAGATAATACCTGTGGTATGGTATGTAAGTCAATAACTTGCCTGACTAGTAATGTCAAGGGGGGACTAGGTAATCCTAGAAGAAACCACCAAGTGCTCTCATTCTTCAGTTGCCACTGGGTTCAAATAACATTATATTACATCATTGTATCCCACAAATGCTCATGGAGTGGTGATAATGGTGAAAAATTGTGTATCCTTTACTGAGGCGGGTTCCTGCATTGATACTCAGGGTTGATACATAATGCTTTGTGGCAGACTGGGGAGTGAACAAATTACAAACGTTAGCTGATTTTGCTCCAATGTGGAGGAATCTGGCTTTCTTGATTTGCTTTGAGAGAGAATCCTTGTTACACACCCTGGATTGTTGTCATGTGGGGTATCATAACTGCACCCTAGACAATCATTTAGACAGATCCAGGACTATACAAACTGAGGCCTACCTATCGTCAAGGCGCCTTTATGTACTTTAAAATGAACATAAGCTGCTAGATGTCCGGAGACAGCAGTGTCCTTTCCTAAGAGAGGAAACATTTCATTCTACAGTTCACAACACATGGTCTAGGCTATATTTCTGGATGACCACACAAGAGGTGTGATTATGCATGACAGATGTGCGTCACCTGGGCCGGAGTTTCTCTGACCATTCCCCAATACAGCTGTGTCTACAGCTCTCAGGACCATAGATGACCTGTGTGTGTTGGAGACAGAGGCCCTCATTATGAACACAGTGTTTTTCACCGCCGTGTTCATGCTGGCGGTCTTTCCAGTAACCGCCAGCCCCCCTGGAAACCCACCGGACGTATTATAAACATTCTGCTGGGCCGGGACATTGCCAGCGGCTCCACACAGTACATTAATGCTGGATTTCCTGCCACCACTGGCATGTCGGCCCAGACCGCCAAGTCCATAATGAGGGCCAGAATCCAGATGTACTCCTAGAGAGGAATTTTGCAGGTGAATTGCATGCACATATCATATAATACTTTCACAATAAACTTGGATTGATGAATAGCACATTGGTGGGAGGGGAAGCCTTCAAGGACACACTACAGGGAATATATGTTGCTAAACACAATGGAATCTTATGGTCCCTATTGATTAATTGATCCCGGATGGAACGTGAGCTCAGGGAATTAGTGACATCTCGAGATACTGTACATAGTGATGAAACTAAACGCACAGTACAGATAAGATTAATGAATACTCTATGGTGCCAATGAAGGAGTGTAGAATCTGTGGGGACTATGCCATAGTGAGGGTATATACGGAGGGTGAAAGTCCATGGAAGTTACTAGCTGCTATGATACAACAACTCGGTGCTGCAAACAAAATCATTGAGATTAGAGATGAAAAGGGCTTTAGTTGGAAATGAGGTTACTAGTTAAGGGGCTGAAATCCTACTCAAGCAGCAATCACAATCCTTGTCAGGGTGAAATCACAATCAAAGCCCAATTTAACCTATCTGAAACCTCTGGAAGATTTGCACAGAGCAGTCAGGCTTACTTAGAGGCAATGTGTAAAGTATTTGTGCAACACTTCAAACAGTAATAACATGAAAAGAGAGCACAAGAAGAATCCCAAACCAAATTAGAAAGATAGATTACATTTTTGTAAATAAATTGAGACCAAAATGACAAAGTTACAATCAGTAGACCTGCAGATGTGCAAGTTTGAAGATTTCAATCAAAATACCAAAAAGCACAGAGTGCCGACTGTGGTGATCTGGTCGCAATGTACCAGGACAAGGTCACAAGTTTAGACCAATCACAATAGAGCACATGCTGGCTACAGGAACCCACCTAGGCCTGCTGAACACAGTACATTAATGCTGGTTGCAAAGAGATGCGGAGT
Source organism: Pleurodeles waltl (assembly GCF_031143425.1). Lineage (NCBI taxonomy): Eukaryota > Metazoa > Chordata > Amphibia > Caudata > Salamandridae > Pleurodeles > Pleurodeles waltl. The sequence goes on from NC_090436.1 coordinate 739,289,766, forward strand.
CCTGTAATGAGGATGTGTTGCACTGCAGAGGTGAAGCGACGTCTGAGCGAGGCAATGCATTGTGCAACAGCAATTCTGTGGAGCTGCAAAGTGTGATGCAATATCCGTGAGTGAAGATGCATCGCGCAACAATGGTTCTGATATGCTCTGTTGGACGAGGCTATGTGCTTGCATGGAGATGCATCACACAGTGGCAGTTCTGATGGCTGGTGACTGTTTTCCATATAGCTGGGTCAAAACTGAGGTGAGTGGTTTGTAAAAAATAATGAATTGCAATGCAGCCCACGTGATAACCAGTGGCTGAGATTATTTCAAGCATTCCATCCATCACTATTTTATATCCTCATTGTGTCACCCTAAATGGGATAGGTACACCCTGACGTGGTGCCTGTGCACATGGTGTCACTGGAACAAAGCTGTACCTGGCTGATGAACCCATAGCTAGGGTGAAATCAGTCTTGGGTTGCTTGTGTTCTCGTTGAGGGAGGATCTTGCTTGGCAGTACAGGCTGGATTGTTTCTATAGGAGCAGGGTCAAGACTGATTTGCATATAGCTGGGTTCAAACTGAGGTGGCATGTTGTGCAAAATAACAATGGACTGGGATGTGGTCCGAGGGATTACCAATGGCTGAGATTAATTCAAGCATTCCATTCATCACTGTTTAGTAAACTTTCTAAAAGTGGCATTTTCACAATTGTAACCAAACATCCGACTTTGCCATTAAAGAGGGCTTTTAATTACAGTTCTGTAGATACTTTGCTACCTGTTCTCAACTGTAAGTTACAGCTTAATAAATGTAATAAGATAACTCAAATGTTATCCTATGTCAGAGATAGGCATTGCAGTAGTGCAGAGTGAAATGAAGAGTTTTTTACTATCAGGACATGTGAAACTTAAAAGCACGTGTCCAACTTTTTAGATACACTGCACCCTGCCATCGGGGTTATTCATGGCCTACCTGAGGGGTGGCTTACATGTATTAAAATGAAAGGTGTGGGCCTGGCAATGGATTTATTTCACCAGGTCGACGCAGTGGTTTAAAACTGCACACTTAGGATGTATTGGCTGGCCTGAGACAAGTTTAAAAGGCTAGTTAGGTAGGTGACACAATCAGTGCTGCTGGCCCACTGGGAGCATTCAATTTACAGACCATGAGCGTGGGTAGTGCCACTGTCTCTTCTAAACTTGATGCTAAAATTGTAGCTAAATTAAATGCTATTGGCATGAGTCCACTGCTACCAGCCCTGGAGAGACCGGATCAATCGGGGTTTGTTTCGGTCTGCTTTATAGCCCATAACCTGCACACCCTCTTTGCCTTATAGAGGATTTAAACAATGGACACAATATGTTTCTAAATGCTTAGAGAGTTTTTGATTCTTTGGACTTGATTAGTTGTTTGCTATATTGTACAGAAAGGGGCTGCCACACACATTTATAAATTGAGTCAGACTCCTATACTCCATCAGGGAAAATACATATAAATGGCCACTTGTTCCCCCCATCCATTAAAGACTTTTCTCTACTATAGTCTTCGGCACTAGGAACTGCTGCCAGCACTTTCCCGGTGAAGCACACAGCTAGTCACAGCACCAAACTCAAAACAATTGATTTCAAAATTTTACCAAGCAGCTCCAGTTGAAACTCCATGATCTAGGCATTCTGCGAATCAGGATGGGAGAAAAAATACGATCAGCTATACCTGAGGATATGTGGAAATGTTTTCAGCAAACAGACATCATCTCCCCTAGTAACAGACCGCTGCGGTCATTTTGACTTTCCCGCTGGGTGGGCGGGCGACCGCCAAAAGGCCGCCCGCCCGCCCAGCGGGAAAGTCCCAGCAACGATGAAGCCGGCTCCGAATGGAGCCGGCGGAGTTGCTGGTGTGCGACGGGTGCAGTGGCACCCGTCGCGATTTTCAGTGTCTGCTTTGCAGACATTGAAAATCTGAATGGGGCCCTGTTAGGGGGCCCCTGCAGTGCCCATGCCAGTGGCATGGGCACTGCAGGGCCCCCCAGGGGCCCCACGACACCCGTTCCCACCATCCTGTTCCTGGCGGTTTTTACCGCCAGGACCAGGATGGCGGGAAGGGGGTCGGAATCCCCATGGCGGTGCTGCGAGCAGCGCCGCCATGGAGGATTCTTTGGGGCTGGGGTAAACCGGTGGGAAACCGCCGGTTGCCCTTTTCTGACCGCGGCTTTACCGCCGCGGTCAGAATTGCCCATGAAGCACCGCCAGCATGTTGGCGGTGCTTCCGCGGCACTCTGCCCTGGGGGTTTTCAACCGCCAGGGTCAGAATTAGGCCCTGTGTGTCATCCACTTCAAAATGTCTGCCCCGGACGTATTATATCTTGAAAATGCTGCATAGGTTCTACCTGAGGCAAAATTTGGACTGTGCCAGATGTGGGCAACACGAGAAGGATTTCTCGCATCTAGTATGGGCATGTGCCAGCATGCAATCCTATTGGCATGAGGTCATTATTGTCTATTCATAGATTTTCGGATATGATTTTCTCCATGACCCTCGGGTGGTGATTCTTTAGTGGGTATAGAGGGTGCCAGAATCATACAGAAGGTGCACTGCACTAGCGTTACTGCTAGTGAAAAGGCTTGTTGTCTGCTATTGAGGAAGGGTGGGATCCCCAATTATAAGCAGAGGACTGAAAATCTGATATATTATAATGCAAAAAATGAACTTTATGCTGAACTACTCCCACTTACATCCCAACCCAGGAATGTTTGAGGCTGCCTTAAGAACATTTTGCCTATCTGTTGATGCAGCTGATGCTAGGTTGCTGCAAGTGTTACAAGATTATACCAGTTTACCTGAGTGATTGGTGAGCTGAGATTATAGAGAGTGTGCTTTTGTGAGGATCTTTAGGACCTAAGTTGGTCCCCATCTGTTTTTAGCTTCATTTTCTATTTCATATTTTAAGCATTTTAGTTTCACAGCTTTTAGCAATGATATTTTGCACACATTTCTTGCATCATAATGTTCTAGGAATATGAGGTATGATTTGCTTGTTTAGTTAGCCTCTGCACGACATGTAATCAATACTTTCTCTTCAAGGTTAGGAACACTGCAGACGATATCTGCGTTCTTGTGCTGCTCATTCAGGAGACAGCTTCTAACACCTAGACACAGCATTGCATCAGTACTGTGCTTCCAACACCGTATGGATTTATTATATAAATGGTGTGCTGACCTGAATGGGCCAGAGGGCACTCCAGTCACAACCGTCCTGGGACAAATGCTATGTTTGACATGCAGCTCTGCTGGCGCTAATCTGCCAGCTCCCAAGAGCATTGCAATCTACACCACAGGCCGACTCCTAACACTATCTGCAGGTATGGGGCTGGGGCTAAATCCCTTAAATCGAGCCAATCAGAAGGGTACACCAGCTATGCTCTCAGCATAGTATTGGGGTTATGTAGGAACTTCTAGAACACCATTACCATGGTTGGATTATTCATTGGCTTCATCATGTTAATCATGATGGTTACTTTGCTTTGTTTCATTTGCCTAATTATCGCAGCTTATTCACTTTATGTAAGATTACATTTGTTTCAATAAACATATTGAAAACTCAGTTAGTATATTTTTTGTGTCTTTGCCCAGGTATGGATGAGCAGTACAATGAAAGGGTGAGATCTGTTTCCACAACATTCCTGGGGAGTCAGAGTGGCATATTCAATTTGCCATAATCACCTTCCACCCTGGTAGGTTGAGGGGTTTGGGTGAAGCACTGTGAGCTAACCAGGAATTGGGCTGATAGTTTTTGATGGTGTGGGTGGACTTATGGCCAGATTTACAAGAAAGTGGTGCATCTGTCCCAATGCACCATTTCTTGTGTGCCCTTACCGCCACCCAACGACACCATGGCTGCTCCATTTTTACCCTACAGCACACCATGGCACACGTTAGGACAATAACTTTGAAATATTTGATGCTATTGTGGTGCTTTGCTGCACTAGCATAAAAAATGTTGATGCTATGCAGCGAAGTGCAAGGATGCCCATTGATCACAATGAGTGCATCGCTTTAACACATGCATTGAGCAGGCATTAAAAATGACACCAAAAATGGCACAGTGAAATCTTAAGGATTTCACTGTGCCATTTTTAGGAGCCTGCTAACACCAGAACGCCCCCCCTTGCTTACATTATATCTGACACAGGCATGATGTGGCGCAAGGGGTTGCAAAGTAGTGCAATGCATGCACTGCGCCACTTTGTTAATATGGCATGGCGAAAATTGCCTTCTTGAGCCACATAAGCATAAAAAAAATGATGCTGGTGTGGCAAAAAGAGGTGCTAGGGCCTTGTAAATCTGGCCCTTTGTCTCCTACATTCTGAATCCTGCCATCCTAAATACACAGTCCTATTCTCTTAGGGGGAACTGTATAACAGTGCTGCTGTTTTACCTAGCATAGTGTATTGTGATACTTCTTGTTTCGTGCAAAAGGGAAATGTTTGGACTGGTGAGGGGTGGAGATGTGATTAGGTTCCTATGGACTTTTTTTGCAGAGTAAGATTGAAATTGTAATTTCACCTTGTGTATGAACACCTCTTCTCCTCCAGGATTGGATAGGTGATATTGTTTGATTATGTGACCATTAGTGACTTTGGGCCTTATTACACCCTTGATAGAGGGGTTTCCTCCATCACAAATGTGCCCCATATCCTGTCTGCCATGTTATAATCCCATTATATCCTATGGAGATCTTAATACAGTAGACAGGATAGCCGTCACATTTGTGATGGAGAAAACCCCTCCTTCAAAGTCATTTTAAGGCCCTTTGTGTCAGAGATTGCATTTAAGTTTTCCAGACAGAAGGAGAGGTTTTAGATAGATAGGCCCTCATTATGATATTGGCGGTAAGTACCGGTTACCACGATGCTGACTGCCGCCAACATACGGTTTACTGCTACCCATAATATGACGCACACAAAGCAATCCTTCACTATACAGCCACACACACAAGTCCGCCAGCCCAAAGGTCAGTGATAAACTGGCGGGAGCAAAGCCCACACCGTTACGCCAACAGAACTACGCCCACAGCATTATGACCCACGAATCATCACTGCGGACATTCATTGGTGCTAAACCATTGGCGGTACATACCGTTGTGCTCAAAATACACACACATACAAAACAACACTACATTGGACAATTTGAATAAAACACACTTGACACCCATACACACACCACACCCACACACCCATACCACTATAAAACACATACCCACATTACCCATATCTCTTTACGACTAAAAACAATTGCCACAAGAGAGATAGCAAGACCACAGATAAGACCACAGACACACACCACCATCACCTATACACCATCCATGCACCTTACATCACACACCCCAATACATCACACCGCACACCCTCACCCACACCACTCACACTGCACCCATGGCACAACACCCCAGGTTCTCAGAGGACGAGCTAAGGGTCATGGTGGAGGAAATCATCCGGGTAGAGCCACAGCTATTCGGTTCATAGGTGCAGCAGACATCCATTGCAAGGAAGATGGAGCTATGGTGGAGAATCGTGGACTGGGTCAACGCCATGGAACAGCACCCCAGAACAAGGGATGACGTCAAGAAGAGGTGGAACAACCTACGGGGGAAGGTGCATTCCACAGCAGCAAGACACCAAGTAGCTCGACAGAGGACCTTCGGTGGACCCCCGCCTCCTCCCCCACAACGAACAACATGGGAGGAGCAAGTCTTGGCAATCATGCATCTTGAGGGCCTGGCCGGAGTAGGAGGAGGACTGGACTCTGGTAAGTCAAATATCTATTACTATCACCCCCCCACCTGCATGCCATCACAAACCCACACCCTTACCCTCACTCCCATCACTCCACCACCTCACACACACACCCCACCATCACAACCCACCCCTCCCAATACCAAGCCCTGCATGTAACACCAATGCACAGACCCCCATCACAAACCTGCATGGACACCTATCACTAAAGCATGCACACTAGAGAGAATCACCTAGCCCACCAAATAACTACTCACGCAAGGCAAAGCTGCCAGGGCAATAACAACCATAGAGGGCAACACACCCATGCACAAGATGTCACATGCAGAAACAATAACACTGCATTTACATCCCCACAGGTCCCCCACCTAACGTCACCTAAGAGGAGGTGCCAGCAACATCCAGTCCCCCCAGAAGAGGCCCACAGTGATGACAGCAGATCTGGACGCCTGGATCTGGATGACAAACCTGGCCCATCAGGGACCTCCGGACAGTTGGTTACCCAGGCACAGTCCAATACCACTTCAGAGCCTCCCCCCTCAGGAAAAACCAGCACAGTACCCACCCAGCGGGCCCATACCTCTGTCCCCAGGACACGTCAATCAGCAGTGTGTCCACCACTACAGGAAACCCAGGCAACCCCACAAACACAGGATGATCAGGGATCTGGGTTCAGTGGGCACACGGTTCAGGGGACAAAGGCACAGGACAACAGGGAAGCTTGGAAGACTGCTGTGCGACAGGGAGAGGACATGCCCAGGGAACCGACTCTCCACAATGCACTCACCAAGATCCTGGGAGCATACCATCATTCCCAGGAGACAATGGACCAGATACTGGAAAAGTTGCAGGAGACCCAGCAGCTGCAGGAGGGACTTTACCTGGGAATCAGGGAGAACTTGAAGAACTTGAAGGACATCAACACCACCTGGGTCACCATTGCAGGGGTGCTGGCAAATTAGTTAACACAAGAAAGTATGGGGTTCACCAATGAAGTGGAGCTCAGTCCACGGCTCTTAGAAGAGGGCAGAAACATGTCAGCCAATTTTTTGTGAGGTGACCCAGTGAGTCCTTGTTCTCACCGTGGTGTCCGCCCTGTTTTTAGTTGCACCAGCAGTTACTACTATTAAAAGTGTAGACTACACACAGGTAACTGCCTAGGTGCTTTTATATCCCCGTAGCTTAGCTGGATCACTTTATCTCCAGATAAAATATATTTACTCACTCCCTCCCGTTCTTTTAACGGCGAGGTTGAGTCCGCCCAGCTGGTACTATCCTACCTGGGTGGGGCTAGGTGGTCAAATGATGAAGCATGACACTATATAATGTGTGAGACCACCTAGTCGGTAAAAGGAAATCCCCCCTTCCACCCGACACAGCACCCACACCGTGCATCTTCTAAACCCAGCAAGGCCCAGGAGTCCACGGATAATCTCCAGTGAACTGAGCTCCACTTCATTGGTGAGCCCCATACTTTCTTGTGGTAACTAGTCTTTTGAAGAGGGAGCTAGCATGGGATGTTTCCCACCAAATACATGTTTCTAATCTCTCTTACTACTCTGCGGTAGTGTTATTATGGGCTGCCACAGGACCAACAGGCCACCCACACCCCTCCCCCTGCAGAAGAAGAATCACCCCGCAAATGGTCCTTGCAATCCAGGCAGAAGCCGGAGACTATTGCCAAGACCCCCGCCAGGAAATAAGACTCTCCTGATTGTCACCCTTGTGTCCCACCGTGTCACCCTGTCCACCTTGAACTGCCATTGCCCCATTTCCTATGCCCCCTTGGACAATGCACCTTTGATCCACATAGACTGGACTCTGTCCTAGATATTCCTCCACCATCACCCCAGCCCATTGTACATCCCCCTCTACTTATTGGCACTTACAGGCTGTAAACACTTCAATACAACTGTACAGTAATGTATACATAGGATTAACCTGTAGTTGCCTGCAGTCAACACACCAGGATCGAAAGTGGGGCACAAATATCTGAATATAGATATGCCAAAGGGTACAGTAAGTGGCCACAGAAGTGGGAAAATCAGCCAGCCAGTGACAATGTCAAACACAAAACTGTCAATGAAAAGTGAAGTTACAGTGTCTTACCTATGTGTCATTGGAAGTATTGTTGTATTATTGCACTTCTGTTGTCCTTATCCTCATCCTCTGTCTCCTCATCTTCACTGTTCACAGAGTCCACTGCTGCCGCACGGCCATCTCTAGCCTCACCCTCCTGCAGAAAAGTCACCTGGGTACGTAACGCAAGGTTGTGCAACATACAGCATGCCACGATGATCTGGCACACCTTCTTGGGTGAGAAGTGCAGGGATCCACCTGTTAGATGGAGGCATCGAAACCTGGCTTTCAGAAGGCCGAATGTCCTCTCTATGATTCTTCTTGTTCACCTATGTGCCTCATTGTAACGTTCCTCTGCCCTTGTCTTGGCATTCCTCACAGGGGTCAGTAGCCATGAGAGGTTGGGGTAACCAGAGTCACCTGCAAATATTGAGGGCAACTGTTAGACACACACTAACACTTAGGGCCCATACCATACCTATACACCAATACCTACTGGATGGGAACCAGGGCTCACCTATTAGCCCCACCCGGTGCCTCTGGAGTTGAGCCATCACAAAAGGGATGCTGCTATTCCTCAGGATAAAGGCATCATGCACAGACACAGGATACTTTGCATTGACATGGGAGATGTCCTGGTCTGCCAGGCACACTAACTGCACATTCATGGAGTGAAATCTCTTTCGATTTCTGAACACCTGTTTATTTCTCCAGAGAGGTGGGACAAATGCGATATGTGTACCTTCAATAGCCCCAATAATGTTGGGGATATGTCCCATTGCATAGAAATCAGCTTTCACTGTGGGCAAATCCTCCAACTGGGAGAAAACGGTGTAGCTGTGCATGTGGTTAATCAGGGCAGACAACACTATGGTCAGCACTATTTAGAACATTGGCTGAGACATTCCTGCTGCCAAGCCCACTGTCACTTGGAAGGAGCCAGTTGCCAGGTGTTAGAAATGGTGTTTCTGGTGAGCTAGGGTATGCGCCTCAGCCAGGCAGAACCTACTCACTCTAGTCAGGGCAAGGGAGTTACACGTCCAAGATAACCCCTGCTCACCCCCTTGGTAGCTTGGCACGAGCAGTCAGGCCTATCCCAGAGGCAATGTGTAAAGCGTTTGCACAACACACTTGATGCAATATCTCCACCACAAAGGAAACACAAAACCAGATTATATGAAAATATACTGTATTGTACACAACAGAATTATCAGACAAAACATCACATATCAGTACTATCCTGCTACCTTAGCAGTTGTCAAAACATTACAGATTAGTTACTCTGCAGACTAGCAGTAGTCACATATAACACACAGGTTACTCTGTATTCTGCAACATAAGCAGTAGTCAGGAAACATGTTATTACACCAAGACACTTGTCATAAGAATATCATAAAACGCCCATAGTAGGAACATTGGAAAACATATGGCAAGTCTTAAAAATACATATCAGCAAGCCATGTTCATAAAAGGGAAAAAACACCATAAAACAGGTAGGTAACATATAATGCAATAAAGTCTCTAACAAGAAATTATGGTACATACATTGTCACTTAGGAGTACCTGGTAGAAGATGAAGGCACCTCCAATGCCCAAAGAATGAAGAAGGGGCCCCCGGCGCTCCTCTGCGCAATGTAGGGGCCTCCATAAAATTCTGGGGAAGAGGGGGTGGCACGCACCCCCTCTACACTAGTGATGGGCCCCTCCTGGGGCCCGTGATCACTGGGGGCCCCAGGGGCCGCCACCGGCCCTCACGAGGGGGGGCAAAGCCAGGGAGAAGTGTTAAGAGGAAGGGGTGCCACGCACCTCCTCTGTTTCAAAGGCGGGCCCCTCCTGAGGCCCATGATCATTGCGGCCTCCAACGAGGGGAGGAGGCCGAAGATCAGCACTGGCCCCAAGGAGCCAAACAAGGGACGGGTGGTGCGGGGGAGCCTCCGGCGAGGCTTCTGCCCTGCCCACGGCCCAACAGAAGCCTCGATCGGGCAGGGAGAGACCTCCTTCTGCCCTGCCCCTCGTGGACAAGGAAAAAGGGGCCCGGTGGGGCGGGGGAGCCTCCGATGAGGCCTCCTTCCCCCTGCCTGGCTGAAGACACACGTCGCGGCCTATCCAGGCCGGTAGAAGCAGCAGGCACCAAAGCAGGTGCCTGCTTGTGCCCCAGGGGCGCTCCAAGGATCGCACATCACCCTGGGGACATGATAGGAGCGTGCTTGCTCCACTCTTTATTTTGGCAATGTTCTTCGTGACCCGGGGGCACAGACAACAGCACGACTACAGCGCTACATCCAAGACGGCCCGGGTCGTGGTGGTGATTCTTTTCCACACAGATACAGCAATCTGCCTGGGTCGCAACGGTGATCTTCGTCTGCAAAGTGCTTTCAAGCGCAAAAACGGACACAAGAGGAAGCGTTCTTCCTGTTCACAGCACTATTTTAGTGAAGCGTCCTCCAGGCACGATAAAGTAAAAAAAGGAAGCACTCCTCATACTGTAAATGGATGCAGGGGTCAGGGGCCACAGCACCCTGCCCCTGGTGAGCAAAATTACCAGAAAAGGCCCCCGGGTGGAGCGCTCAACAACAAGCCAGCACAAGGAGCATGCAGCAAGTGAAAAGTCCTCTTCAGTGACCAAGCAGGTCACAGGTCAGCACAGCAGCAGCAGTCTATGGCGGTTCCTGGTGAGTTCTTATAGCATTTCTGTGTCCAGTTCAAAGATGATTAAGAATCTCCAAATTGTGGGGAAAATTCCCCTATACTTATGCTCAGTCCTTACAATGTTTTGCAATATTAGGGAGAGGAGGTTCCAGCCAGTTACAACTGGTTCTGGGAGTGCCACCCTGTCTCCTTTCAGTACAGGCTCCAAACATCAGTGGGGGGTTAACAACCGTATTGTGTGAGGCCAGGGTACAGCCTTTACAAATGTAGGTGTGCCCCGCCTCTCCCTTCTCTCAGCCCAGGAAGACTTTTCAGTATGCTAATGCACCTCTGTGGCACCTCCACCCTCCCTGTGTACAGGCTGTCTGAAAAGTATGCACAAAGCCCCAACTGTCGCTCTGCCCAGACGTGGATTGGAGTCAAGCTGAAAAACACTGGAGTCATAAGCACAAATAAATGCACACTTTCTAGAAGTGGCATTGCTGTGATAGTAATAAAAAATACACCTACAGCAGTAAGCAGCATTTATCATCACTATCACAAACATACCAAACATGCCTATGCTACCCCTCATAAATCAGACAATACCCCTTACACATAAGGCAGGGCATTTCTAATGCAATCCTATGAGAAGGCAGCACTCACAGCAGTGAGACACCATGTTAGGCTGTTTGTCACTACCAGGACAGGCCACGCAACCTGGCACATGTCCTGCCTTCTATATACATGGCACCCTGCCCATAGGGATAGCTAGGGTGTACCTTAGGGGTGACCTATATTGGGTAAAAGGGGAGTTCTGGGCCTGGCAAGTAAATTTAGATGCCAGGTCCCTGTGGCAAAAAACTGCACACACAGTCCTTGCGCTAGCATGCCTAAGAAAGGTTTGAAAGTCTACTTCAGTGGGTGGCGCAAGCAGCGTTGCAGGCCCACTAGTAGTATTTAATTTACAGGCCCTGGGTAGAGAGATGCCAGTGTACAAGGGACTTATAGGTAAATTAAATATGCCAAATAGGTATAAGCCAATCATACCAACTTTAGATGGGAGAGCACCTGCACTTTAGCACTGGTCAGCAGTGATAAAGTGCTCAGAGTCCTAGAGCCAACAGCGAGAGGTCAGAAAAACCAGGAGGAAGGAGGCAAAAAGACTGGGGATGACCCTGCCTAAGGAAAAAAGTCCAACACCAGGAAATGGAGCACAGAGAGGACTTGCACAAGAGGGCGGATCACGGTGGGCTGACAGATAGCAGATATCAGGTCAGGCTCCAATTGGGCACACAACTCTGTGATTGTGGCCCTGTCCAGTCTATTGGTGAGGATAATGTCCCTGTCCTCCATTGATGCCAAGTCCTCTAGGGGCCTGTAGATGGGGGAATGTCTCCATCTCCTATTCATCTGCAGCAGTTGCAATCTAGGGGGCAAAACGGTGAGCAGCTGGTCAGTATTCCATATTTACAACGCTACACTGCATTGCATGTTGTGACTGTAACAGTACATTGTTGGATAGGCCCAAATGGTGCCTAGGTGTACTGTGACGCAGTTAGGTGCCATGGCCTGCCCCCACCCCCCGAAATGGCATCCGCCTGTCCTGTATGGAGGGACATGTGGAAATGAGGTAATTCTGCTGACGTTGTGCACCGTTGCGGGAGGCGGTCAAGAACCGCTGTGCAACTACTCATTGGATACCATTGGGCCCTATGGGTTACAATGGCCAATGGTGATGTGCGCTGGTGGTGAGGGTACGCACTGCCGCGGACGTGACCACTATTTTCTATCTGTTCACTCACTTGCTACCTGACCTTCAACAGGAGAGGCCATACACTGCAAGTGCTGTTGTGACCTTTGTCTGGAACCGACCATGGCTCATGTCACTGGGGAAAGGGCACCTGTCTTCACCATTGCGGAGTTGGAAAGACTGGTGGATGGGGTCCTACCCCAGTACCGAATGCTTTATGGGCCTCCAGACCAACAAGTGAGTACACTGTGAGCACGATGCATGGGGCATAAATTCATGGAGTGCTGTGTGTGAGGGCCTCGTGTGGGGGGGTTGGTGTAAGGTCCTGAATGTATGGTGGGCAATGTCTGTGCATAAGGGGATGTGAGGGCTATGGTGGGCCATGAGAGCAACAGGCAGGACGGTCCGACTGACACCTTTTCATATGTATATTTCTCTGCAGGTCAGCGCCCATCAAAAAAAGGGTATATGGCGTGCCATCGCCAAGGACGTGCGGACCCTGGGGGTCTATGGCAGGCGGAGCACCGACTGTCAGAAACGGTGGGAGGACCTGAGACGCTGGGCACATAAGATGGCGGAGGCCCAGCTGAGGATGGCCTCCCAACGAGGAAGGAGTGCCTGTCACACCCTGACCCCCCTGATGGTGTGCATACTGGCGGTGGCCTATCCTGAGCTGGATGGGCGCTTTGGGGCATCACAGCAACCACAAGGGGGTGAGTACAGTGCCCCAATATACTACTTGTGCGTGGTGTGGTGGCATCCGGGTGGGGGATGTGGGCTTCGAGGATGCTCCTACGCCAGGTTGGACATTGCAGGGTAGGTCCCATGTTGGCCAAGGTCTGATGTAAACCTCCTCCAATCAAGGTAGTAGTCATCCACTACTGGGCAGGGGTCTGTGGGTCTCAGGTATGCTGCAATTGGCGTTAGGTATCCCTGTCCATGGGCTGGTGACTAGCATTGTGACAGTTACTGCATTGCATAGTAGCGTAGGGCTGTTCCCTCTGTGTGTGTGTCATGTACGCCAACGGTGGTGTTGTTGCTGCCATTGACCAAGGGTATCCTTTGTCTCTCCCTCCCCTTTTTGTTTTGTCACCCTGTCCTATGTGCATTTGCATCATCTGAAATAGGAGCAGAGGCACCAGTGACAGGGAGAGCTGCACTAGGGCCCAAGAGGCCAAATCCACCAATGGTGAGGGCACCAGTGGAACGAAGGGCGAGGGGAGCACAACGGCAGAGACTGGTTGGACAGTTCTGACAGTGATACCTCCTCCGATGAAAGCTCCCTGGTGGTGGCGGACACCTCTGTGCCCACCTCAACTACAGGTACAGCCACCACCCCTGTACCAGCACCGCCCTCCCAGCAGCCCCTCAGAGTGTTTCCTGTGCCCGCTCACCTAGGAGGGTGGGCATCTCCTTCACCCTAGGCACCTCAGGTCCTCAGGTCCTGCCCCAGTTAATCCTGCTGTCCTGAATGAGGAGGCTATTGACCTCCTAAGATCCATCTCTGTTGGGCAGTCAACCATTGTGAATCCCATCAAGGGGCTGGCAGCCCAGTTGCAACAAACAAATGCATTCCTGGCGGGCATTCACTCTGGCATGGCGGACCAGCAGAGATCAATCCAGGCTCTGGCCTCCTCCCTGATGGCAGCCATTGTCCCTATTTCTAGCCTCTCCCCTCCAACTTCCTTTACCCAATCCCATTCCCTTCAACCCCAACCTATCCCAAGCACACAGGCAGAGCAGCATACACACAAGACAACACACAGGAGTGGTTCAGGCAAACACAAGCACCACACATCATCCCACAGGCACTCATACAAAGACCATACAGAATCAGACATACCAACATCCACTACCTCCACTGTGCCCCCTCCTCCTCATCATCCACCTCCAACCCAGTTGCATTTCCACTCACACCTGCATGCACCTCATCCACTTCCACCATCAGCATCACGCCTATCACTACACGCCCCTCACTGGCAGTCACCATCCCGACATCCATGCACACATCCCCTGTGTCCTCTCCCACTGTGTCTGTGCCTCCACCTCCCAAAGTACACAAACGGAAGCACTCAGACACCCAACAGCCATCCACCTCACAACAGCACCTGCACCCAAACACAGCAGATAGACACCACCTACAACAACTTCCTCTTCCTCCACTCCCAAACCTTCACCCTCTTCCCGCCCCAAATGTCCCTAAGAAGCTTTTCCTCTCCACCGTTGACCTCTTCCATACCACTCCCCCCATCCTTCACGTCAGGCCAGGGTGGTCAGAACCCAGGTGAGCACCTCAGTCACCCATTCCCCGGCCACAGTAGTGTCGACAGCTACTGCAGGTCAGAGAGGATCCCGGGCACCAGGCAGCAACACTGAAAAAGTGCCTGCACCACGTGCTTCAAGGAAGGGCAAGGAGGCACCACAGCTACGACAGAGAAAGGTAAGGAGGCACCACCAGCAGTGACAGGGCAGGCAAGGAGGCACCACCAGCTGCGACAGGGAAGGGCAAGGAGGCACCACCAGCAGATTCTAGGAAGGGCAAGGAGGCACCACCAGCTGTTACAGGGAAGGGCAAGGAGCAATCCCCGGCTGCTGACAGGAAGGGCAAGGGGCCTGCACCAGCAGTCAGGAAGGAGAGGAGGCCTGGGGCTGGGACTCATTCGGAGCCCTCACCACCAACCATGGTGGTTCAGCCGTCCGAGGCTGCAAGGGAAGGGCTGGAGCCTCCCCCCATCTCTGCCAGCACTGCCACCATCACCACGGCTAGCACTGCCACCAGTACCACTGCCAGCAGCAGCAGCCCCAGTGGGAAGGCATCCGAGGCTGCAGGGGATGGGCTTGTGCCTCCCCACACCACTGCCAGCACCGCCACCAACACTACTGCCAGCAGCTCCAGTGCAGTGGGCAGCCGTCCGAGGCTGCAGGGGATGGGCTGGAGCCTCCCCCACCACTGCCAGCACCGACACCAGCACTGCAACCAGTGAGCAGCTGTCACCACCGGCGGACAGTGTGTAGTCCTGCTTTCATGGGCTGTTGTGCATCCTGGCCCCTGCAAATCCTGTGGGTCTGACACACAAGTGAGAAACTGTGACCTTGCACTCCCCAAGAACTGCATCACAGGGCACAATGCCCCCTCCAGAACCAGTGGAGAAGCCATCCCCTCATCTCATCCTTCCCAGGATGAAGCACACTGGGCACAATTCCCCCTCCAGAACCAGTGGAATAAGCCATCCACTCACCCCATCCTTCCCAGGATGAAGCACACTGGGCACAATGCCCCCTCCAGAACCAGTAGAAGAAGCCATCCACTCACCCCATCCTTTCCAGGATGAAGCACACTGGGCACAATGTCCCTCCAGAACCAGTGGAAGGAAGCCATCCATTCACCCAATCCTTCCGAGGATGAAACACACTGGGCACAATGCCCCCTCCAAAACCAATGGAGAAGCCATCCACTCACCCCATCCTTCCCAGGATGATGCACACTGGGCACAAGGCCCCCTCCAGAACCAGTGGAAGAAGCCACCCACTCACCCCATCCTCCCAGGATGAAGCACACTGGGCACAATGCCCCCTCCAGAACCAGTGGAGAATCCATCCACTAGAGAGACTGTGGTCTTGCACTCCCCAGGACCAAGCAGTGGACAAACCACCTACTTGAGAGACTGTGGCCTTGCACTCCCCAGGACCAATCAGTGGGAAAATCACCCAATTGAGAGACTGAGGCCTTGCACTCCCCAGGACCAAGCAGTGGGCAAACCACCCACTTGAGAGACTGAGACTGTGGCCTTGCACTCCCCAGGACAGTGCATAGGGCAAGTTGCCCCCTCCAGGACCAGTGGTGTTGTACCATCTTCCGGCTGAGGTGCCCTCCCATTCCTCTTCCCCCTGAGGTGCCTGTGTATTTTCGACCTGATGCCCCTGCAGTGTTCTCTCTTTGTTGTTGCAGGAGTAAGGTGGGGCCTTGGCCTAGGTTTTGTGGCCCTGTGGCCCACGGACTTTGAGGACAGGACAGTGTCCCTACATTTGTAAACATGTATATACATTTGTATTTTGATGCACTTGTCCATGTTATTTTATCGTATTACACTCACTTTCTTCAAATCTTTTTGTCCTTGCATTACTCCTGAGGAGTACAAGGGGAATATGTAATGTTAGTGCATCTGGTTGTGTTTATGGTGTTGGGGTGGGGGTGTTGTGTGTTGCGTGTGTGTGTCACCCTCTTTTTCATCCCCACTCCCTTTTGTGCTAGGCGGCAGTACTCACCGTGGTCGTCTTCGCCGGCGTTGATGTTCATAATGCAGCAGAAGGTAGACGAGCATCGGAAATATGTGCAGCTCGGGCTCCATGGTGTTGTGGTTGTTCCCTGAGTCTCCACAGGTGAGTCCTTTGACTTCTGTGCAGTGTTTCCGCAATGCTTTTGATGTTGTTGGTACCGCCCCGGAAAAGGTGGTGGATGGCCAGTCGTAATAGTGTGGGCGTTACATTGTCTTCCGCCTGGCTGTTGGCGGTTAGCAACACAAAGGGATGATGGATGGAGTGCTGAACCTGAACTAGCCAGGCTGATGAAGGCTGAAACCCTGAAACCGGTCCTGGAATGCTTGTTTCTGGTTCATGGAAGACCTGGCCTGGCAGTTCAGGCTGGACTGTTCCCAGGGGGAACAGGGTCACAACTGATTTGCATATGGCTGGGTCCAAACTGAAATGGCATGTCAAGCAAAAAAACTGATGGATTAAACCCAGATCTGTGACTGGGGGTGAATGTTTGATTTGCTCTGCATTCCGTCCATCATCTGTTGTTTTTGCATTTGTCTCCCCAAGTGGGAAGGGTATGCCCAGACGTGGGTCCTGTGCTTTCTATGCCACCAGATTCAAGCTAGCCTGGCTGATGAAGGGTGATACCCTGAAACCGGTCCCAGGATGCTTGTTTCTGGTTCAGGGAAGACCTGGCCTGGCAGTTCATGCTGGACTGTTCCCATGGGGAACAGGGTCAAGACTGATTTGCGTATTGTTGGGCCCAAACTGAAATGGCATGGCAAGCAAAAAAACTGATGGATTAAACTCAGATCTGTGACTGGAGTTGAATGTTTGATTTGCTCTGCATTCCATCCATCATCTGTTGTTTTTGCATTTGTCGCCCCAAGTGGGAAGGGTATGCCCAGATGTGGGTCCATGCTTGCTATGCCACCAGATTCAAGCTAGCCTGGCTGATGAAGGGTGATACCCTGAAACCAGTCCCAGGATGCTTGTTTCTGGTTTAGGGAAGACCTGGCCTGGCAGTTCGGGCTGGACTGTTCCCATGGGGAACAGGGTCAAGACTGCTTTGCATATGACTGGGTCCAAACTGAAATGGCAAGCAAAAAAACTGATGGATTAAACCCAGATCTGTGACTGGGGGTGAATGTTTGATTTGCTCTGCATTCCGTCCATCATCTGTTGTTTTTGTATTTGTCGCCCCAAATGGGAAGGGTATGCCCAGACGTGGGTCCTGTGCTTGCTATGCCACCAGATTCAAGCTAGCCTGGCTGATGAAGGGTGATACCCTGAAACCGGTCCTAGGATGCTTGTTTCTGGTTCAGGGAAGACCTGGCCTGACAGTTCGGGCTGGACTGTTCCCATGGGGAACAGGGTCAAGACTGATTTGCCTATGGCTGGGTCCAAACTGAAATGACATGGCAAGCAAAAAAACTGATGGATTAAACCCAGATCTGTGACTGGGGGTGAATGTTTGATTTGCTCTGCATTCCATCCATCATCTGCTGTTTTTGCATTTGTCGCCCCAAGTGGGAAGGGTATGCCCAGACGTGGGTCCTGTGCTTGCTATGCCACCAGATTCAAGCTAGCCTGGCTGATGAAGGGTGATACCCTGAAACCGGTCACAGGATGTTTGTTTTTGGTTCAGGGAACACCTGGCCTGGCAGTTTGGGCTGGATTGTTCCCATGGCGAACAGGGTAAAGACTGATTTGCATATGGCTGGGTCCAAACTGAAATGACATGGCAAGCAAAAAAACTGATGGATTAAACCCAGATCTGTGACTGGGGGTGAATGTTTGATTTGCTCTGCATTCCGTCCATCATCTGTTGTTGTTTTTGCTGTTGGCGGTTAGCGATGTGGTGCTTGTTGATTCCACTGTGGCGGTCAGAGTTTTAAAGTGGCTGTCTGTCTGAGCGGTTTCTGCTGTGGTCATAATTCCATTTTGGTTACCGCCAGCCTGTTGGCGGTATTACCGCCGCTTTATCACTGACCGCCATTGTTGTAATGAGGGCCATAGTCTCTTTGACAATGTAAATTCAGGATTAGACTGGACACCAAAATAAAAGCAGCCCACATTAACGAACCAGATAGCTGAAAAAGTGGCCAATATTTGAAAATTAGGCCAGTTATTTACTTTTAAAGACACGGTGTAGGAGTATTTTGCAAGATGCGCATTTGTGTTTGCTGCAGGCAATGTTTAATATCAGACAAATCAACGGTAAGAACTGACCCACCTAGTCAAATACCAGACCCATAAACTGCTAAAAAAAACTGCTCACAAAGTGAGATTTGTCCTCAGGCATAGAGGTTCACAGGAGTATGTTCCCTCAATTCCTTGCACTGAAGTTGGAAGGTGCATGGCCACCAGCAGCTGTAGGGAAACCTGTGAAAACCTTGGTCCATGATGGTGATTTCTTCAAGTGACAGTACCAAGGAGGCAACCATAGAGGAATATTACCCCCCAGAGTGAGGCTTAGAGGAGGGGAAGGAAAATCAATGGAGAGCTCCACACAGCTCTCTGAAGTCTCAGGGGCTACGTGACAATGCATAGGAAGATTAATGATTGGAGTGACTGGGGGTTGCAGCTGAGACCAGGACATCCCCTGTCTTGGTGCATAAGAAGGGTGACTTGACCCCGCAGGCTGTGGCATATGGCCCCAGGGAGTTTGCGAGTGGGAGGCTGGGCTCAGTGCGGCCCTTGCTCCCCCACTGTTGGCCAGATTGGAGCACAATTAAAACTATATCACGTGGTGCCTACACAGACCAAATTGTGCACGCATATTGTAAGTGAGACTCATATTACATTCCCTCTGACCATGGCGTCCCAAAAATGCAAGCCAGCCAAAACCTCCATATGTGACAAGCTGCAAGGTCAGAACATAAATGTCAAATATGCTGTAGGCAACTGTGACATTCCGAAGTTCCAAGATTCAAGGGTACCAGACCCAGAGGCTCCTAAGTTTCTAGTGACAAACAGCGAAATTCAAATTTCTGATCTGAAAATTCAAAACAGAACTTTGTTGCCTAAGCTAAGACTTGACAAAACCTTTGCTGAACTCAACCATAACTTACAGAAAGTTGAAAGTAGTTTTGACCAGGTCATAAAAGTCATGGAACAGGCTCACAAACAGGATTCTCTGGCATCAAATGTGACAGCGGTATTAACTCACCACACCCTCTTCAGAGCAAATCTGGTGTATAAAGAAAATCGATTCATGCGAAACAATGTTAGGAATAGGATTCGAGGTATTAATCCAGACATCCTCAAAACAGACCTGAAATCATATGACAAGGCGATTTTCCATCATTTCTTTTCTGATGATGATATTATGGAGTGAGCTATAATTGGTAAAAACTCAAAGGGTCTTTTCAACATACCAGATGAAACAGTATCTGCCTCCAAATGTGTTCACAAGCATTCATTTCTTCAAGTTCAAAGAGAGGGTGATGGCAGGACCAAGGTCAATGAAAGAGATACAGTTCGGAGGTGAATCACCAGCAACTTGATTCCAAGATATCACATCCGGGACTTAAACCAGACACAAAGGCTTCAGCAAGGTGACAGCTGCTCTCTGGCAAACGTTGATCACCTACAGATGGGATTACCCTTGATAGAAAAGCACACACCATAAGGGAGCCAGCAACGCATATCGACTTTTGGAGGTAACTGGCGACCAAAGATGAAAATGTCACTCAAGGAGAGAGCAACTATGCCATGATTGGAAGAGACTATCGAAAGAAAAAGAACAAAGAGATCAGTGGAAGGTGAGGCAGAGAGCTGATCATGAGGTGCATCTGGAAAGTGCCCATCTCTCTCAGCTGGATTAAATGCTCAAATTATATAAATGTAAAGTATTTCAAGAAATCATTTTTTCTAGCAGGGTCGCTGAAGATGCAATTCTTTTCAAAAACATTTCAAGGCAGTCAGTTATTTGGCTGCAGCCAAAACACAAGGTAATGCTGTTCCCCATTCACAGGTATTTTGCAATACACTATCAAACAAACTCTGTATCATATTACTCCACATCACACACCTGATCACTATAACCCTGAGGTTGATTCAAACACAAATATCACTACTGTTCCCTTTTCATTTAAAGATTCTACTCTCACTGAAATTCTTTCAGTTATTGATAACTCCCCCAGTGGCCCTTGCCCTTCAGCTATTATAAAAACAGACAGTTCAATGTATAGGTCCAAAGATCTTTTCCCTGCTCAATTAATAGCTTAGACAAGGGGTAGTATCTATTGTTTGGCAATGTGCCTATGTTAAGCCTGAACAATTATAGTCCTATTTTACTGCTGCTTTTTTCTACAAAGATTCTGGGAAAATAGTTTTTTATTGAGATGTTAATCTTTTGTGAAATCACTAACTGTTCACCGTACCCAGCAAATATGCTTCAGACATGGTCAGAGCACAGAGTTGGTAAAATCTCCATTCCGGGTGATCTTAGGTGCAGTATGGACCAGGGCGAAGCTGTCGCTCTTATCTTTTAGACCTATCCACCGCATCTGATGTATCAACCATGTCTTACTTGTGGGACATCTGGGAGCCCTGGACTGTGATAGTAATCTTTAAAATTGTTTACATTATTTTTGACTGATCGCTTGGAAGTAGGTATGTTGCTTTCTTTTCACTCTAGGACTAGCCAACTCTGTTAGATATAGAATGACACAACCCCATTCTGCGGTCTCTTATGTTTGATATTTGCATAGCAGCTTTAGCACCATTGCTCAAAAGACAGCTAGGCAATTTGCACATGTATGTGGACGATACACAGACGATTTTTGGACCTACGTCAGACAATGAACATGGCCTTTCATATGAGTAATTCCATCACAACCTGGTCCCTTGTCCTGCCTGCTATTAACCAGTGGATGGTTCATAATTTTCGAAAATGTAATGCTTCCAAGATAGAAGAAGAGAAACAGGATGCATGAGAGGGGCTTAAGGGGCCGGCCGAAATAGAGAGAAATGCGGATTAGTAGGAATACTAGGAGAGAAAAAACAATGTTTCGTAAAATAGCCCAATATTTTGAGGACTTTAAAAAAAGAGAGGGAGAGAGAGTGTGTGTGCGTTTTTGTTTTGTGTGTGTGTTAAAAATCCCTTGTGAAATCTGACTGACATCTCACAATATACGACTGAAAGCAGCTGTCCCCAACTATTTATCAGAAAATAGATTTATTGGGGGAGGGGTGCTGAGCACCCGAGTGCACAAGCGGGAGGAATGACGGCGACGAAACACTTCAGTGGGTGGCGCAGTTGAGCAGAAGAGGTGCAGCTGATAGATATTGATTCCAGAGTTGTACAAAGAAGTAGAAGCCCTGCATCATCAGGCTTTATGTCACACATGCCAGGCGTCTGTTCTCGTCTTGTCAAGTCACGTAGTTTTTTTAAAACTCCGCCTCTGTGGGGAGTAGGAAGGACTACAGCGCACAATGCGTGTGACCGTTTTGCAGGTAACGTAAATGCATGTGCTGTTGATCAGAGAATGAGATTAATTTTGCAGGTCACATTTAGACTTCTTAGTTGTGAGGTGAGCAGCTGATGGCCGGAGTCGTACGTGGCCTAATCCGAGTCGTCTGCAGCTTTCAGCCTGCCATGGAAACACTTGAGTATGTCAGGTCATGTAGAGAAAACAAGCATTTGCATTGCAACGGGTCTCGCATTTCTCTGAAATAGAGCTATTAGCAGTTGTAAGCTCCCAACTGGACTATTCTTGCCTCATTAAATGAAAAAACACGAGCGCGATCGCGCTGCTAAACAAGTGAGATCGCGCTACGAAAAAAGATAAAAAGTAGTCCACAAACTGGATGGAAAACAGCGAGCCTCGTATGTTTTCAGAATATGGTCGCTGCGCTCGAGGAGGGCTAACCACCGGAAAAGGAATGACATATGCATGCCTTCCACTAATGAAAGCAAGCAGATTTTAAAAGGCAAGCCCACAAACCAATAAAAAACACTGACGTGACATGGGCGGGGCTCCGAGCCCTTTTATAGCTACTAAGCGTCTCGCAAGCGATATGCATGCGCAAGCGCATGTTACCCAGACTCGACCCTAAAAATGGAGCGTTCACCAGCAAAGTTTTGCCACGTTACGAAGCTCTAGAAAGATGTGGTGAATTGCTACCTACTCTGTTATATTTATCTTTTTGTGAGATCCGTTCCGAGCTTCCGTCCCACCACGTGGCTTATTTTGCTGCCTCCTGCTGTGATAACACTCGTGACCAAGGTAGAGGTCAATGATGCCATGTACTACTGATGCTGTAGGCCTGAATTAACAGCACCTTGAAATACCTGGGTTAAGGATATATGGTGTATTAAAACCTTTCATGTTTGATTTAATAGACTATAATATTGCTGCATCGAACAATAAGAATCTAGGTCGCATACAGGGTACACATAACAACTGAACTCTTAGTTCATTGATGGAATTGCTATGAGGGCATGGAAGGCATGAATAATATTAAGGTACATGTTTAAAAACTTTAAAATCGCTTTTAATAAATGCCTCTGAAAGCAGTAGTTCAATCTGATGGACCAAGGTTAAACGCTTCCCCATGTTAGAGAAATATATATTTTTTTAGACTCTTGACACCCAATAAAAAAACTTTAGAACCACAATTCCTTGTGGTGATGCTTGGGAAATAGCTGACCATGCAGCTGACTAATCTGTTCGTGGACAACCATTACATAACTACTGCTCCATAAGAACTTGGAATCATGTAGACCCCTAAAGGGCAGCCCCGTGCTAGGCCTCCTAGGGTCCCTTTCTGCGCAGAGACACATAGACAGCCTGCACTCTTGGGGAGCACATGGGAGCATCTAGATCAGTGATACTCAAAGTAGGACCCTGGGGCTGCATGCAGTCCTCCTGACCTTTGCATGCAGCCCCCTGTTCAACAGCAGCAATGGTCTGTTTATAACTCGATTCAGCAAGAAAATTTAAATAACAAGCAAGCGCTTATGTACAGGTTAATTGAAGATTAAAAAAAGGATGTAACTAGGTTTTCCTGCGCCACTTAACTTTAGGAAAACTTTCATTTTTAAAGACATCTTGCAGAAAACATGTAAAAATGTGATAAGGTTTCTTCAGAGCTTTTCAAAATTTAAAAGGTGTATTACATTAACATGCAGAAAGATTTAACCTTAGTAAATCAAATTATATCAGTGCATTAAGAAGTTAGTCTTTTTTTAAGTGAGTCTTTTCTCCCCCCATCTTGGCAATAATGTCAATAGTGAACTAAAGGCAAATCAGTTGTTACATAACCCTTTAAGTGGTCTGGGTTCCTATTACACATGAACAACATTATAGTTTATTAAATCAAACACAGGAGAAAGTTTAATACAGTGTGCTTTCTGAAATCCGTATTTCAAGTCGTCCTATATGTGATAAAGGAGGGAAAGTTGAATAAAACAATTGCCTAGGATCACACAATTTGATATAGTGGGGAAGTGAGAATAAATCCCAGGGTTTCTGGTATCACATTGTGCAATTCAGCCACTAGATGTATATTCTTCACTTCCCATATACACACCTTACCTCCTACACCCCAGTGAGCCATCTCTCTCCAACCACGATTGCCACCCCATTGGTATCAATGGGGCCCTTAGTCACATGACAGACCAAGGTTTTGGCCCCCGGGATAATCTTTGCGAGTACCCATGATCTAAATTAATGATGTAGCTTTATTCTTCTAATTTAAGACATCCCTTAACAGTTTTTAGGAGTTACAACACTTTAGATAAGAAGGTTGGAAAGAAAAGATTGGAGAATCCATATCAAAAGAGTGAAATGTCACTGTCACTTAAGCAACTACAGGGGTTGGGTTCAGTTGAGGCAAGGATTCAGGGCGAACCCTTCTGAACGAACAGGGGAAATTTTATACTTTTATTGACACCAACCCCACTATCCCATATTGGTGTGGAAGTATAAACAGGTCTCCCTTAACTTTCAGGCTATTCCACTCCAGTTAAGCACAAATTGCTCCATAATAAAGATTTCGGATTCACCCTATTGAAAGGGGCCCATGCCACAATTGGATGCCCACAGATTTAAATGCGATGATATTGATACCTAATGCAGTTACACTCACCACAAAAAAAATCCTAAAGGGACGGACATTCTTTTGAGGAAGGATTTACCATTCAGTTTAGAATACATAACAAGAGGTCAAGCAGGTAGGATGTTGGTAAATCTAGAGAAACTGCATAATCGCAACTTCACCATAATCTCTAATTATAGACCCAGTGAGAATGGAAAACAATCGTTCTCGGATTAGAAAACTTGAACCCAGGCCATCTGGTGCTGGGAGGAGATTTCACATTTTATGAAAGGAGGGAGAGCTTGCTCTGCCTCTCAAATGCTGTGTCAGGGACTTGAGCAGGCTGGACGAACTGGGGAATGGGATAGCAGCCTTAAGGTGAAAGGAAGCTGGCCTACTTCCACACACAGAGGAAAGAGGCTCTTCCGTTGACCCCAGAGTTCACTGGACACATTCCAGGATTGACATCTTCCTTGTTAGTAGACAGACATTTCACTCTGTACTAAGTAGTAATAGGCCTGAGAGTACTACTGATCCCCAACCTCCCTCTGGCGTCAGGGTTCCTAATCCCCAAGCCACGGAGAGTTTAAACGATGGGGCATTTGGATATATTTGCACTGAGCGACATCACACTACAAAGTACGATAGATAAGACGACACAGAAATAGTTTAAAGAAAATGATGTGGTGGAGCTTTCCCTCAAAACAGTACGGGGTACAGCCAGTGCCTTTATGCGGGGCAAACTATTATCCCACTTCTCACCACCCCAAAATTCTTTCTTCACTACAACAATGCAAAGGGAACAACTCACTGAGAATATAGGGCTCCGACTACAACAGGGCGCGAATTAGAGGCACATTCTGACCATGGAAACTGCAAAAATATTCCACACCCAACTCAAACGTACCGTACATAGGAAGGCAAGGCCCATATTCTATCGGCTGCAAGTTGCAAGCAACCCGACTCGCAATTACATTCAAAGAATCTGCAATGACAACACGATTGAGCACAGTTTGATCCAAAACGTATTACACACATTTTATTACTATTAACACACTATACCAGGGCCAGGTACTGACCTCCAATAACCAAGAAGTCTATTTGGCACATTATATGACGCCGAACTACCCCAGGAAATTTTGCTGAATTACAGCAGCCTATAAACCATTTCATGTCCCCGGATACCCTCAAAGGAGGGTATCCGGGGATGCCCGGAACAAAGCTGCCGTCCCCATGTTTTTCCAAAAACAATATACAAGGCATTTCTAAAGGTCCTTGCTGAACCCTTATCAATACCCTTAAATCATATGAGAATGGTGGGAAGAGTTAGGGAGACCATTTTGGAGTCCCTGTCCACTTGAAACATGACAAGAATCTCAAGCTGTGCAGATTATCCAAGAGTTCTTTTTAACAACAATGGGAAAACCTTCACCAGAATACTGTTGTCAAGGCTACATCAGATGTTTCCAACACTAATCTTACTCACTCAGGTTGGGTTCACGTGAGGATGCCAAGCAGTCAACACCCATCTGGCAACAAAACGTATACAGTCCTCATCAAGAAAACCCTAGATGGTCCCCTCACTAGACACAAAGAATGCCTTTGATCAGGTAGAGTGGACCTTTCTCGCAGGAGTGTTGGAAAAAACATCTATAGTCCTAACCATGAAGTCCATCATCTTAGCTAACTTCAAACATCAAACCATCTTTGTCAGGATTATTGGAATATTATCACAGTGGATTCCTCTTGCAAGGGGCAGAAGACAAGCGCGCCCTCTGTCACCACTTATGAGGGTGTTCTTATCACTCTCATGATAGTGTAGCTGGAAAAAAAAACAACAATCTATGAAAGGATTTACCACAGAATCTGACACATATAAAGGGGTTTTATTTCATATTATATTCTTTGCATCCTGACTTACCTTAGTAATTTATTTATGTATTTATTTATTTATGTGTTTTTATATAGCATGGACATTTTCCGGTGTCGGAGTGCTTTACAATAGAACGAGAGAACGTGACAGATCCTACAATTGCTCATTGTGATAGTTGCATATTTACAAATTATAAAATCAAAACATATTAGATAATGCAAAGGATGCAATGAATAGGGTCAATTTACAGAATTATATATTCAGAAAGTTGGAGCGAATGGTCCTTAACTATGGGAAGCTATAGAATGTGAAGGCATATGACTTTTGAGGGCAATTGACAAGGAGTGCTATTGAGAAAAATGTCTTTGGAAGAAAAGAGTTTTAAGGTCTATTTTGAAGATCCAAAAAGAGGTGGTGGTGCAAAGATTTGGGGGTGGCGAATTCAAATTCTAGTCGCGTTGCATGAGAAAGATTGCTCCATGAATCTTTACGTTTTGAAGATTGGAGGTTTTTAACAGCAGATTTTCAGCATTTCATGAAGGTCTAGACCCCCTGATACTTTGAGTTTGTTGGCTAGGTAGCGAGGGGTGGAAGTGTGAATGGCTTTGTGGATGATTCAAGTAGTTGTGAAAATAGTCCTGGCATCTATGGGAAGCCAGTGAAGAGTTAGCAGCATAGGTGTGATAAGGTAATTTTCTTCTGCATTGTAGGTGAAGCGTGCAGCAGAGTGGTGGATAGATATTAAAGGAGTTTGGTGGGTCTTGGGTAGGCCTGCAAGCAGAGAACTACAGTAATCCAGTCTGGAGAGAACCAAGGATTGGCCAAAAATTGTCAGCCCTTGTTCAGGAATGTAACATCGTATCCCCCAGCGAAAGTACATTTGGAAGCATGCATTCTTGGCCATGGTGCAGATTTTGGATTTGAGGTTAAGTCTTTTGTACAGGATGACATCTAGTTATTTAGCACTGTCAACAATGGTAGGTTTACTGTTGAGAATGTTTTGATTACTCATCCATGATTGAACTGGAGCTAAGTCGTTAGAGGAGGGTGGTGGCGAGAAGTGAGATGTCATGAACAGAGGAAATCTTGAGGTAGAGTTGGGTGTCATCAGCATAGAGGTGATAGAGGATCCCAGCTTCTTTTAAAAGGGCTCCTAGTGGTTCAGTGTAAAGATGAAATAGATTTGGAGCAAGAATAGAGCCTTGAGGGACACCTTGATCCTCTTCCTTTAGAACTGAGAGACAGTTTTTGATTTTAATCATCTGAGATCTCCCCATGAAGTACGATTCAAATCATTTGAGAACTAGTCTTTCAATTTCCTTTCTGTGTTTTAGAGTGTTAACAAGTGTGTGATGGTGTACGGTATCAAAGGCTGCCAAGAGGCCTAGAAGGATCAGGATGCAGGAGCTACCCAAGTCTATCACTCAAAGGGTATCGTCGATAATCTGTAACAGTGCTGTTTTGGTGCTGCAACCTTGATGGAAGCCAGATTGAAAATCGTCTAGAAGATCGCTCTAATTGATATGTTTGGTGAGTTGCTCTGCTACACATCTTTCCATGATTTTGGCAAGAAAAGGGAGGTTGGTGATAGGGCTGGAGTTGTTTAATTCATTCACATCAGCAGAGGGTTTCTTTAATAGTGTGGTCACCCAACCATTTTTGAGGGCATCAGGAAAGGATCCTTGGTAGAGAAAGAGGTTCACTGGATTTGTCTAGTGAGGGACTTTGTGGGTGTGGAGATCTGTTGCAATGTTGCTTGGGATAGGGTCAAGAGAGTGGAATAAGTTAATGGGGTGCACAGTGAGGAGATATGGCGCTAAGGATGTCACTGTACCCTATGTATTATGACAGGGGAACCACACAAGGGAAACACCCTACCCTTAGAGGTATACACAACCTCAAAACAAAAACAATACACAGTGAGGGTCCCCTCTTGTAGAACCATGTATAAATTAATATGATAGATAGACAATATCATAGAAGTCCATGTCTCATAGAGCAAGTTTTAGAGTCCACTGATGAATCCAAGAATTTATTGAAAAAATTCAGAACATCAAAGGTAGATTGTACATCCAGCCAACACGTGTTTCGTCTTGGGAAATGTTTACATCCCTTACGACTTCTTCAGGGCTAAAAATCATAAAGATAACACACGAGTTAAGATCAATATACTCAATCGCCCAGTTCACATCAATTGAGTAACAAAATCAAAGGGAGGAATTAGTGGTCATACTAAAACACCTCTTAAAAGTGAGAGGAAAAAGGTCAACTACCAACTCCATCTAAAAGACACTTGCTAAAACACCTGTGAGTGATAAGAAAACATAAACTTACAGCATGCTTAACTATGCGTGAAAGACCAAAGTCAATAAACACCAAAAAGCAATCACCTGCAACCCATAGTGTGTAAAAGTGCCATTGAGAGATTAATTATACTCAAATACCTTGTAAATCAACCACAATTTTAGAGGCAAATAGTCATCAACTTATATCCAATCCAATATGTACTTCAAACGTAACTGATATCCAATCTATGCTTCAAATCTATTGTGAAGAAAAGGGGAAAGAATATATACTTCAACAAACTAATAGTTCGTAAAGGCAAAAAGTTTTATCTCTTAATTATTCAAAATGTACCATGACAGACATAATCCATATCTATGACGTCTATTCAGGAATCCATACCATAATATCAAAAATACCCCATGAATTGTAATACAAGACCACGAAAGATAACCACCAAAGTGCCGATACTATCTCGACTTGGAGAGTTATATTAATGACATAATGTATATATGCGTACCAAGATCCTTGTACCATTTGATATTAACTTACCCCAAATTACTGAAACGGCATATAAGTATTAAGAAAAGCGGCATCTTCCAGTACGGACGCCTAGCGTGTGCGCTAAACGCGCACACCCGAAACCGGAAGTTATATACACTTCCGGGTTCGGCGTTCAGACTATCCGGGGCACCAACATCGAAGACGGCCAGTCACTGCGCCCACCAT
This sequence comes from Pleurodeles waltl, assembly GCF_031143425.1. Taxonomy (NCBI): domain Eukaryota; kingdom Metazoa; phylum Chordata; class Amphibia; order Caudata; family Salamandridae; genus Pleurodeles; species Pleurodeles waltl. Next base: position 739,319,193 of record NC_090436.1, read on the forward strand.
TGCAGTTGAATTAAGATTCAGTACTACTAACAGTAGGTACAATAGAAAGAAAAAGGGGGGAAGAAAATAAAAAGATTCTTTTTCCCTCTCATAAGTGAAGAAGCACTTAACGTTAAACTAATCAGCTACTTGGTAAATGACTAGACAACACTAATTAAATTGAATCAACAATGTAAGTAAAATAAAGCAAATTAGCTGCTACTTGCACTGTTACTACAGGCCAAAACTTAATAAATGGAAACATAATAAGTACACCACCACATCAAATACACAAATGGGACACCCATAATATTAAAATACAGGAAAATAATAACCTATATAGCGAACAAAATACGCCACTTGGCCATATCTAAACTACTAGTCACCTCCTATTCAAAAAATCTGAAAGATGAAAAGGAAAAACATCAAAGGGGAAAAAATCACATCCCCACTCATAGATTGTGAGTTATTGCGCGCTTGAGAACCATTGATCATTAATTCGTATGTACACAATTTACAATGTATAACAGTAGTACACTAAAAACATACTTTTAGCACACATTATTTGCAAATACAAAAAATAAATACAAATAATAAGAACTAACCTATTATATAACACAGAAGGTAATAATTTAGTCCCCTAAGAAAAATTCCAGTTCCCTATCAGAATTCAATCTTGTTTCCACGGTTCTGAGTCTCATAATCCACAGAGCTTCTTGTCTGCATAGACGCAATTCTCTGTTGCCCCCTCTTGGGTCACGGGGGACATGTTCCAGTCCAAAAAATTCAAAGCATTTTTTGGTTGGTTGTGCATCACAAGTTGTCATGTGAGCTACTAAGGGATACCTCACATCCCCATTCTTAAGTACCCGAACATGTTCTCCTATTATGATTTTGAGTGATCTTATAGTGCTTCCAACATACATTTTAGTACATTTACAGCGAATAATGTATACAACAAAATTAGAGTTGCAGTCCATAGTGGAGCACAGAACAAATGTTTTACCATCATGAGAAAATTCTTGCATTTTGTGACACGCCCACCGACAAACCCCGCAAGAGCCACATTTGTAAAAGCCCTCCCCTCTCTGAGATAACCATGTTTTCTTCGGGGAGATGGTGGTGTAGCTAGGACTCAATATATTTCTCAAGGTTCTGCCTTTACGAAATGATGTGATGACTCCTCCAGCCACCACATCCTTCAATGCCTCTTCCTGCATAAGTAAATTCCAATGTTTGTTCATAAATCTCTTCAGGATCAAGGAAGCATCATTGAAATCTGTTATGAACCTCACCACATTAGAAGTCTCCTTGGTCTCTTTCTGTACTTTGAGTTTCAAAGTCTCTTTTCTATCTATATGTCTAGCTTTCAGTCGTGCTTTCTTAATAATCTTATTAGAATAACCCCGTGCTGAAAACCTCCTTTCCATGTCATTCATCTGGGTAACAAATTCCGCATCTATGCTACAGTTGCGTCTCGCCCTTAAAAATTCTCCAAAGGGAATTGATGCCACTTGATGTCTGGGGTGTGCACTTTCAGCATGCAAAATAGAATTACAAGCAGTCGCCTTACGGAAAAGCCTACTATGAATTCTGTCATCAAAGATGAAGAGTTCTACATCCAAAAATTCAATCCTAGCCGCACTATATTGGTACGTAAATTTAACATTCATATTGTTAGAATTTAAGAAACTACAAAATTCCATCAGTTTTGCTTCACCGCCTGTCCAAATCATTATACAGTCGTCTATATAGCGACCCCAAAACAGTATATGTGTTTGCCAGATAACAGAATTTGGGCACCAAATCCATGTGTGTTCAAACCATCCCATGAACAGGTTTGCATAGGATGGAGAGAACTTGGAACCCATCGCCACACCACATTTTTGTCGAAACCACATGTTGTTGAATAAAAAGAAATTATTAGTTGTAATCATGTTAACCATATCCAATATCATCATTGTATGATCCCACAAACTTGCTGATCTTTTGCTTAGGAAAAATTTCAAGGCCTCTAAGCCGACATCATGATTAATACGGGTGTCACGCAACAGACTATGGGAAGCTATAGAATGTGAAGGCATATGACTTTTGAGGGCAATTGACAAGGAGTGCTATTGAGAAAAATGTCTTTGGAAGAAAAGAGTTTTAAGGTCTATTTTGAAGATCCAAAAAGAGGTGGTGGTGCAAAGATTTGGGGGTGGCGAATTCAAATTCTAGTCGCGTTGCATGAGAAAGATTGCTCCATGAATCTTTACGTTTTGAAGATTGGAGGTTTTTAACAGCAGATTTTCAGCATTTCATGAAGGTCTAGACCCCCTGATACGTTGAGTTTGTTGGCTAGGTAGCGAGGGGTGGAAGGGTGAATGGCTTTGTGGATGATACAAGTAGTTGTGAAAATAGTCCTGGCATCTATGGGAAGCCAGTGAAGAGTTAGCAGCATAAGTGTGATAAGGTAATTTTCTTCTGCATTGTAGGTGAAGCGTGCAGCAGAGTGGTGGATAGATATTAAAGGAGTTTGGTGGGTCTTGGGTAGGCCTGCAAGCAGAGAACTACAGTAATCCAGTCTGGAGAGAACCAAGGATTGGCCAAAAATTGTCAGCCCTTGTTCAGGAATGTAACATCGTATCCCCCAGCGAAAGTACATTTGGAAGCATGCATTCTTGGCCATGGTGCAGATTTTGGATTTGAAGGTTTGGTTTTCAAGATGTTCTTGAGAAGGGCATCCTCAGTCACATCAAAAGTGTGCCAGGAGCATTCAGTTTTCCTGTTTCTTCACAGAAGGCTTCTCCCAGAGCTTTGTCCATCTCCTGGTCGCTTTTCACTTAGATATCAAGGTAGAAAGTTCAAAAGCTACTGTTTAAGGGTCTTGTTTGTTTGCTTGGGCATGTACCAGTATTTCTTTGTACTTTAATTAGATTTGTATATGTTATAGTGGTGGGTGTCCTGGAGCTTTAGTGTAGGTTGCATTTCATTGACTTTTCACCTTTTGTAAAGGAAAATTGTTGCACAGCTCATTAGCTTTTCTACATGTTTGTAACATTTGTAATATTATTTTAACACATAGCTTAGATTTCCAAAGGGCCATCTAGACAGTAGGAGCTAGCACTAGTAGTCATCAGTGAATTAAATAAAGGTTTCAGTGGTATATGTTTTTAAAACTTTATTTAGGGCAGGGATGGCACTGTATTAAGAAAAATGTTGGCCATTGTTTGTATTTAATTTTTTTGCAAAAAGTGTATATGTTGTGGGGAAATATTTGATGTTATAGGAGGATGTGTGTTGTGAATCTTTTATAACTCAGTTAATTTTCTAATGTTTTGCATTGCTGAGTAATGTTGGTCACTTTTCTTCAGTGTTACCACCACCATGCCGCCTTATGGCCAGTGTGTGTGTTTGTCATAGTCCACCATTCTCTTTGTTCTCTATGCAGTGTGGTCAGCGGCCATTTTCTGTCAATAGGCTTGCATGTGTTCTTTGTTCCCCATGCCTTCTTGTTTGCAGTTGTTGTTTGACCACGTTTCTAGCAGCCATTTTTTCCATCAAGCCACTGTCCCTTTGCCATTTGCTTGCATGTGTACTTCTTTGTTCTCCTTGCAGTTGTTGTTTGACCATGTGGCTGGCAGACATTCTGTGCATGCAGCCAGTTTCCCTGTGCCATAGGCTTGCATATGTTCTTTGTTTGCCATGCCTCCTTGCTGTTGTTTTTTGACCATGTGGCTGGCAGCCATTTTGTCCATCCAGCCAGGGGTCCTTGCCATGGGCTTGCATGTGTCCTTCATTTGCCATGCCTCCTTGCGCCTTGTTGTTTGAAAATGTGTCTGTCAGGCATTTTGTGCATGCAGGCAATGTTCCTTGCCATAGACTTGCATGTGTCCTTTTTTTGCCATGCCTCTTTGCTCCTTGTTGTTGTTTGACCATGTGGCTGACAGCTGTTTGGTGCATGCACCAGTGTCCCTTGCCATAAGCTTGCATGTGTCCTGTGTTTGTCATGCCTCCTTGCTCCTTATTGTTGTTGTTTGAACATGTGGCTGGCTGGTAGTCATTTTGTCCATCCAGCCAGTGCTCCTTGCCATAGGCTTGCATGTGCCCTTTGTTTGCCATGCCTCCTTGCACCTTGTTATTGTTATTTGACCATGTGGTTGGCAGGCAAAATGATTGGGCATTCAGTCAGTGTCCCTTGCCATAGGCTTTCATGTGTCCTTTGTTTGCCATGCCTTCTTGCTACTTGGTGTTGTTTGACCATGTGGCTGGCTGACAGCCATTTTGTTCATCCAACCAGTGGACCTTGCACAGGCTTGCATGTGTGCTTTGATTGCCATGCCTCCTTGCTCCTTGTTGTTGTTGTTTGACTAAGCGGCTGGCTGCCAGCCATTTTGTCCAACCATCCAGAGTGTCCTTGATATAGGCTTACATACAAACATCGCTAATTATTGATCAATTGTTTTTTTTTTGAAGTTTCAATGTAATTTTTTTTATTTTTATTTTATTTTTTATTTAATTATTAATTTCATTTTAGATTTTTATTTTTTAAATTTCTCATTCAATTTTATTTTATTTTTCTACTTTTTATTTTATTTTTTATATTGATTATTAATTGTATTTTTTATGTCAGTTTTATTTTCATTTTTATATTTAGTTTTTTATTTAATTCTGCATTTTGCCTTGATCTCTATCCATCCACATCCATCCATTCCTCCATCCATCCATAATCCACCAAAGACACACAGCTGCACTACAGTATTTGGTGTATTTAGATGTAATTCCATTTCCTCCAGGACATCCTGGCTGCACAGTACTCCAGGTGAATCAACAGCATCATTCATTTTGTTAATGATTATTCCATTTCTCCTGGACAACCTTGCCACCATAGGTTATTTAAAGGATTATTCCAATGATCCCAGGTGTCTTCTTTAAAACAGATGGAGATAAAGCAAAGAGCTAGAGCTGCCTGTTGTGCTGTCTGATTGGAAATGTAATTGTTTTTATTGTTTTGGTTTGCCTTTACAATGTTTGATTAAATTGGTATGTATTACACATGTAGCCAACAACACTAATATTGCATTTGTCTGTTTTATTTCAAACTGCAACAATGCCTTGTTTCACTAACTACATGATTTTCTTGCTTGGTTGTGTTTAGGTTCACAAGAGAAAATACCCCACATCATCCAGAGTACTGCAAAAGAGAAGGCCGTACGGTTACATCAGTCCACCAAACTCTTTTGCTTGTGCATCTTAGTGCCACTGCCAACCTGAAGCTTGAAATGGCCCCAAAGAACATTGCTCCCAAAAAGGTGGCCTGTGAGAAGAAGCAGCTTTCAGCCAGTGGAATGCCAACCTCAACCTTTTTCGGGACACGTGTGCCTGCCACACAGGCCTCTGGGGAGGAACCTGAGATCAGCACTTCCACATCAACTGCACCACCCCAATCTAAGCCCAAGACCTTATCTGTCAGTGAGGCAGCCACTTCAATCATGGTGACGCCAACGAAGCAGTGATGTGGTACCCAATTGTTTCAGGAAACAGAGCAAAGTGGGCAGCAGCTTCAGCCAGATCTTCCTGAAGTTGGAGCAAAACAGGAAGTCGAGCTTCCTGATGAGCAAGAACAATTTCTTTTAGAATCAATGGCTCCCAGGTCTCCAGCAAGAAAAAGGAAGGGTACTATGCCACCATCTTCTCAAACCACCACTTCTGATGACGATGATTGGGACATGGAGTGGACCCGGTAGAGCCTGGGAGATGACAGGAGAGGAAAGGGAAAAGAAAAGTTCCAAAAAGCCTTACCATCATGGAAGGGGATGATGATGAGGAGGATGATGATGACGAGCCAGTCATGGTGGAAGCTGACACAGAGGAGTCTGACATTACTATCCAACCTGCTCAGAGGGATGTGACACAGGCAGCACCGCAATTTCGTATATTTGTAAGGCCCAAGCAGAGACTTGTGCCAACCCTCAGTAGATGTGTGCACTGCAGAAAGGCAATCGACACACCCACCTACCTCCATTTCTTCTTCAGGCATTGGCAGTGTCCCAATAAGGAAGCACTCCTCCCAAGTTTGGGACTTTTTTATGATTAGCAAACAGAAGGAGAACAATGTCATATGCTCCATTTGCCACATGAGTGTTTGTCGAGGTAAGCCTCATTCACATTATGGTACTGGAGGCCAGCTGACCCATATGAAAAAACA